>NC_132876.1:122479130-123204964 GCF_048164855.1 Canis lupus baileyi
ATGTCCTCTTACATGTCTTAACAATTCATTTTTCCTGGTTATTTTACTTTATTTATTTTTTAAGATTTTATTTATTTATTTATTTATTTATTTATTTATTTATTTATTTAATTTGAGAGAGAAAGAGAGATAGCACTAGAGTGCACGAGAAGGAAGGAGGCAGAGAAGCCTGCTTCCTGCTTAGCAGGGAGCCCAATGTGGGGCTTGATCCGAGGACTCCGGGATCACAACCTGAGCCCAAGGCAGATGCTTCACCACCTGAGCGCCCGCCCCAGGTGCCCCTAGTTATTCTACATTAAACCAAGAGTCTTTTTTCAGTACTTGAAACTCCCCCTCCCTACCATGCGAACATCACTCACAGCATTTCTGAATGTCATTTCATGTTGGAGAGAGGTATTAATAAAAACATCTAAACAGACGCACACAGAATCGGTGACATTGACCTCACATGTGCCCATAGTGCCAGCTACGGATGTAGTGTTCAGCCAGGGAATCAGTAAAACACATGAAGAACACCCAGGAAAAACAAAAACAAAAACAAAAACAAAACAAACCTTAAGGGGTATATACATGTGTAGAGATGAACGGACTCATTTTACACTTCGAACTGAACGATTGTTCTGTGCTCATGGAAAACCAGCAAAGGTTGTTTCTAAATGTCCAGCTCCCACCTGGATGTAATCAATTACGGTAATTAGACAATTTTCTTTTCACACATTATATTTTTCCCTGGATGCCTTTACCAAGGAAATACTGCCATGCTCAGCGTGTTTCTCCCCATTGATTGAAATTCCTATTTGTTGTCAAAAATTTGGGGACTTAATAGGGGCTTTGGGGAATCAGAAAAACTTCTGGAGGAAAAAAAAAGCTCATAGAATCATTCAATAATTTTTCCCCCCAAAGACCTAAGATTCTATAAATAAAATGAGTTAGTTGGGTTTCAGATCATTTACAAAGCTACAGCAAAGAAATAATATTTTATAAATATTGTGAAAGCAATTTAATACAGCCAGGCAAGGGAGGTAACCTGCCAGGGGGTAGGGGTGCAGGCACACATCACCAGTGACACATCTTTAGGATATTTGCAGCTTTCCTTTTCGTTAGTATTCAGAAGCTAAGAGGTATAAACATCAGAGAAGCACCTTGTATGTGTAATGGTCGCCTTGCCAGGGGAAAAGTAGAAACGTCCACAGCCCATAACTCAAGGTGAGAGACACACGAGAAGCTTCCACACTGTGGCTGAGAGAGCGAGCAAACCCACGAATGGGAGAGATCCCTACATTTGAAATACTGATTCCAATCAATCCTGCGTGGTAGCAGTGAGCCTCGTCAACCATTGACGATGAGAAAGTGGGCCCGTGGAACGTCCATAGCAGGTGGGCTATGGACGTGTTAATCCACTCCACGGTGGTGATGCATTCACGGTGTACGCATTGATCGGAGCAACAGGTTGTATGCCCTACACACATGCAATTTTTATTTGCCGATTATATCTCGATAAAGGTGGAGAAGGGAGGGAAGAAGAAAAGGGAGGTAGAAGGAAGGAATGATGGGAGGGAGCGAGGAAATGAGCATGCTTTTTATGACAGAGGAATCTGTCCTGTGCACCAGGCATGTGGATGACGTGAGCTGCATTTCCTGCCTCGTTTACAAGCCAGAAGCTTAGAACTTGCCCATCATAGGATTTGGAGAACGTGATGCCCGTGACCGATGCATGTGCTCATTAGCCCTGAGGCGTGGCTGCTCTGGCTGGGCATGTTGCATTGGTTTTTAATGACCTCACGGAGTGTCTTGCTCACCCACTCCCTCCAGGACACGGCCTTACACCCCTGGGAGAGCTTCCCGCTCGGAATGTCTGCAGCTTAGCCTAAAACACATGTCCTGAGGATGATCCCATCACACTTTGAAATCTTTCTGGGTAACACCCTTGTCTCCCTGCAGAGAATCAGAACATGGTAACGGTCACCCATTACATGTGTCATTTTATTGTTTACTTTTTATATTTTTTATTTATGTTTTTTAGAGATTTTATTCATTTATTTGAGAGAAAGGGTGAGAGAGAAGAAGCACGAGTCAGGGGCAGAGGCAGAGAGAGAAGCAGGCTTCCTGCCGAGCAGGGAGCCCGATGCAGGACTCGATTCCAGGACCCTGAGATCATGACCTGAGTCGAAGGCAGATGCTTAACCGACTGAACCACCCAAGTGGCCCCACATTTTACCATTTTAGACACAAAATAATTCGGATTTCGTTTCACAATCTCACAGTTTAACTTCAGCTGGTAAACCTTTTAGATTCTCTCCTACCAGGAATGGATTTCCATGTTATCTTCTTCCATGGTTTTATGTGATTTATCTTCAGTTTATCTAAAAACACATTAACTTATAATTTATTAATATATGGATTGAATAATTGATGCGTTATACTGTATGTGATGGTATTTACACTATAATTTATTGACTATCATAAATATCAATTTAATTTTATATACTTATAATAGTTGTATATTACATATATATAATTGTAATGCATAATATATAATTGTATTTAAATTATATGCAAATATAATATATACTATATATACAATATATATTATATACAATATATTTCTATAGTATATAAACTGTAATACATATTTGTGCAATTCTACATGCCCCTGTACACATATGTACATTTGTGTGTGTCCTTGGACACATTGTACACACACAAAAATATACATACATATGTATAAAATAATATATATTACAAAACGTGTGAAAAGAGTAAAGTAGAACCTCCTGATTTGATATCATATACATATTTCCTCAGTTAGTCTTGTAGCCTTTTTAGACTCAAACAACTATATCCCAAGTTTGCTTTCTTTTAATTTTACTTTTAAATACTCTCTACACCCAACATGAGGCTCAAACCCATGATCCTGAGATCAAGTGTGGCATGGGCTTCTCACTGAGCCAGCCAGACGCCCCCTAAATCCCAGGTTTTAACAAGAGGTCAGACAATGTACACAGGGAAATATTTATGCTTCCCGTTGTCCAATGAGAAAGTTCCTCCTCCTCAAAATACCAAAATTAATATATACATTCCTATGAATCTAAACTGCCCTGATAAGAGAGTTATTTATTCTTGTATCTTTATGCTTCAGTAAAAGCCATCAGAAATGTAATAAGTCTCGCAGAAAAACGCATCATTTAACTTATAGTTTTAGTTGCATAGAAGCAGTAAAAGAAAATTATATAATCCGAAAAAAATCTTCTAAAAATGTGTGAGATCATGCAAAATACACTAAAGTGGATAATTTCCTTTAAAAGGGCCATTGGAGATTGTGCATTGAAAAGTAACGTTCACTTGGCACCAGTGAAATGTCATGCTTACTTAATATGATGAATCTTTAAATACAGTTAATTTGTTAATGATATTTGGAAATATTTTACTAGAAAAGGAGCATTATCACTTGGATGTTTTCCCATATCGGAAATCAGTGCAGCCGGCGGAAGACAAGTCTTCCCTTAAAAAAAAAAAAGAAAAAAATTATGATCCATGTGATCTAATTAGAATCATCTTAGAACTTAATATTGTACAAGGCTGTATGTCTTGTCACAAAGAGGAAATGAAATATGTCCAGAAGACCAGGTCCTTCAAAGACTACTTGGTTGATTTGTCAGCCTCCTAATAAATGCGATAAATGCATAAGGTACAAAAGTTGAGACATGTAGCAGCAGATAACGTGAGCAAACTGTTCATCCCCAACACACCCCAGGGTCTGTCCCTTGTGAATGCTGCACTCGGTTTTCTTTTACACTTTTCCGTGAACGTGTACATGGTCTCACACAGTTATAGGGAACAGCGTAGATGGTGTGTCCTGTGTTAGAGCTGCCTGCCCCGTGTTGATCTGTCATCTATTCATCCACCTGTTGTTTATTGATCTCATTTATGTATCTCTCTCTATTATCTGCATCTATCATTTATCATTAATAACTATATTTATGTGTATCTACCTACCATCTATCTGTCATCTATCATTTATCTATCTATGATCTATCCATCCATTCATCCAGCATATCTCTCTCTCTAGCCTCTATCTATCTATCCACCCACCCACCCACCTATCCATCTGCCTGCCTACCATTTCTATCTGTCTATCTATCTATCTATCTATCTATCTATCTATCTATCTATCTATCATCTATCATTTATCTATGATATATCCATCCATCCATTCATCCAGCATATCTATATATCTCTCTCTGTATATACACCTTTCCATTCATCTATATCATCTATCTATCTATCTATCTATCTATCTATCTATCTATCATCTATCTATCATCTATCATTTATCTATGATATATCCATCCATCCTTTCATCCAGCATATCTATATATCTCTTTCTGTCTATACACCTTTCCATTCATCTATATCTATCTATCTATCTATCTATCTATCTATCTATCTATCTATTTATCTATATATCTATCTATCCACCCACCCAGCCACCTATCCATCTGCCTGCCTGTCATTTCTGTGTATCTATCTATGTATCTATCATTTATCTATGATATATCCATCCATCCATTCATCCAGTATATCTATCTCTCTCTGTCTATACAACTACCCATCCATCTATACCTATCATCTATCTATCTATCATCTATCCACCCACCCATCTATCCATCTGCCTGTCATTTCTGTCTAGCTGTGTATCTATCATTTATCTAAGACCTTTCCATCTGTCTATCATATCTATGATTTATCCATTCATCCATCGATCACATCTATCTATTCATCCACCTACCCATTCATCTATCATATCTATCATTTATCTATCTATGATCTATCTATGCATCAGTCAGATCTAGCAATCCATCCATGCACCCACCTACCCATCTGTCTATTATATCTATCTATGCATCCACCCAATTACTTGTCTATCTATCATCTATCTATCTATCTATCTATCTATCTATCTATCTATCTACCTATTTATCTATCTATCCATCCATCTATCTACATCTATCACCTATCTACAGTCTATTAATCAAAATGTCCTTTATCATGTCTCTCAAGGTATCTTTATTTTTACATGTACACAACTTCGACACTTAGAACTTATCACCTATCCTACAACAGACTTCATTCCTTCTTGTCTGAAATACTTCCACCTGTTATTATTACTTTTGTATTCCTAAAATACAAGTCTGATCTCACCATAGCCCCTTGGTGAGAATCACTCAATATTTTTGTTATTCCAAAACAAAATTTGTTCTTAATGTGCATCCACACTATGTTTCCAAACTCATGTTTTGCTAATTACTGAAGGTCATACAGCATTGGGTATAGAATTTCTAGTAATAGTTATCCTATTAGTGGGGCACAGCTTTCTAAATATGTTGGTGGCACCCTGGGGGGGGGTCTTTTATGCTCTTTGTTATTGATCACCTATTATTTTACTCCTTGTAATGACAAGTCATGGGGGAGGCTGTTGCCTCCAGCCCATAAGCTCCTGGACATCAACAAGCTCATTAGTTTATACCCACTTGATGGAAAATGTCATCTTTGGTTACCTGTGCCGAGATAAAGGGAGGGGCGGCCTGGGAAGCACGGATTTAGGATCAAGTTTTTCTGATTGATAATCACCAGGAATACAATAACGTCGCTGAGAGAAGAGGACTTTTATTTCTTATGCAATATTTCCACATCAATAGAGGAGATCTATGGTGTGGGAAGCCAGGCTTCTTCTGTGTTGCTGTTCCCCCTTCCCCAGACTTTGACTTCACCTTCCTGCATCTTCTGAGATGCTCACTTAACTGCCTTTATTCTGCTAGAAAGGAATTGAGCCAGTGCACGGTGGATTTGCACACACATCCTTCCCATGGAGACACTTACCACCCAACTGCAAGAAAAGCTCAACCATAGAGTCCTTTCAACAGTGCAAGGTTCAGCTTATAATACATAAGGATTATTGTTTTATTTTGCTTTGTTTCCCTAAAGAAAAAACTTCAGAAGACTATTTTCAGGTCTACTGTATCTGCCGATGACCCAGAATGGAATGGGAAACGTGAGATGCAAGGGTTTTGCAAGTGAATCAACCAAGGATTTAAGATGTTGGGTTTTTAGAAAGCTCTGCGTTTGAGTTCACTATAGTAAGAATAAGACTATAACGTGTTTTTATGAGAAACTAGTAGAGCTACCCTCATTTTTTTAAAAAACAAGAAAATAGAGTTCTATATAAAATGGAGTTATTTATGAAGCAAAGACGCAGGCCCTATGTGTCTCTCTCTAAAATCTCTGGAGGATGTAGGGAGGCCAGACCTATGTATTAGCATGGGCAGTGTGCAGTTAAAACTCTTCTGAGTTGGGCAGCCTGGGTGGCTCAGCAGTTTAGCACTGCCTTTGGCCCAGCGCGTGATCCTGGAGTCCTGGGATTGAGTCCCACATCGGGGTCCCTGCATGGAGCCTGCTTCTCCCTCTGCCTGTGTTCTGCCTCTGTGTGTGTGTGTGTGTGTGTGTGTCTCATGAATAAATAAATTAAATCTTAAAAAAAAAAAAGAAAACTCTTCTGAGTCTATTTATGTCTAATTTGGCTCTGATAATGGTGCATATGCCTTCACAGGTAGCATTGCATGTCACACGAATGATAACGGGCTGGATTGGCACATGCTCGATGCAGACTTCCAAAGGCACACTAGAATACAGACTATGAAACTTGAAAACAGGTTGGAGAGCCAGAAAACATTCTGGGCCACAATGAGAGGCGAGTGGAACTGAGTATCAGGGTTAATATATTTCCCTGTGACTTTTTCAAAGGGTAACCATAGCAATCGAGCAAAATATAACCATGTTTCACAGTGGGAAATTCTAATGCTTCCATTCTCTTACAGAAGATTGATCAAAATGACTTATTTTGACTTAATGAGTCGAAGATTATAGAGTTCCTGAAAAATAGGAAAACCTTGCCTCAGACTAAACCTTTAAAGTCCCATTATGTTTCGATGTTTTACTGGAAAAAGTTTTAACATTAAGCCCATTCAATATTCTCTGCTGCTCAATCTCCTTATATGAGATAAAATGTGTGGGAAGTCGTAGGCAACTATTCTCATATGGGACAAGGGTCAAGGATGCCTTTGGAAGGGAATCTGCAAATTTTCTGTCTGCCAAAAAAGTACGTTTGAACAGACACACGTTTTCTGTATAATTTAAAAGGACTTGCCGACGAATCCGTATCTTTTCATAAAGCCAGGCAAAACTGGGTTTCAAGTCTATGGCCACACTTTGTATGTTCCAGCCATGCTCATAGTCAACAGGATGCTCCCACGATGCCCTCACAGCATCAGAGAGAAGACTAAGCAAACTTTAAAACCTCGTACCTACCATGATTCAGACATGATTTTTAAAATTCCTCTTTCCCTGTATAATTGCTTTCCTTGAAAGAATTTAATCCCTTTTTCAGATTCATGGCCTTGTCTCTCTCTCAAACTCCGTCTTCATTTTATTAACCAATAGTGCTTGATAATGAAGCATGCATATTTATTTTAGCTCTATTATGTACATTCCCTGCCAACTCAAATTCCACATATCCAGGGGAGCTGACATTCACTCATTTTGAATCAGGTGAGGACATAAAAATTGTCAAACTAAAAAAAAAAAAAAAATTGTCAAACTACTTTCAGTAAGTAACATTCCTTAGTTTAAAAAATTTATTTTAAAGAGAGAAAGCTTGCATGCAAGCATGAGAGAGAAGACGGGCAGAAGGAGTCGGGGAGAGAATCCCAAGCAAATCCCTTGGGGCTTCATCCTACAACCCTGAGCTTATGACCTGGGCCAAAATCAATAGTCAGATGTTTGACCGACTGAACCACCCAAGTGTTCTCCTGTGTCTCTGCCTCTCTCTGTGTGTCTCTCATGAGTAAATAAATAAAATCTTTAAAAAAAAAGAAAAAGAAAGATGCCTTTCCATAGGACCATTTCCTACCAGAACCATCTACATTCCTTCTGCTGAGAAGTAGTCTGTTAAATGTGTTGTTCTGTGGTTGTTGCTTTCCATGGAAGACTTTTCATTTCTCCTATGTGTCTGTCTAGCTTCTTACACACAGCCTGTATGCAGGGATAAGAAGCCTAATTACCAAAAACACGCAGACATGGATTTATGTCCATGCACAAACACGCATGTGCACTTGTGTGTGCATAGGTAGTCATGCATACACGTACATCGCATATGGATTCCTGTGTGGATACACTTGGGTATATCCATGGTTCTACAACTTGAAACATCCTCTTCAATGAGACGCGAAGATTTATGTGTGCTGACTTTTGACTTTTCACATGCTTTGCTCTTGACGATCTTGACCTGGAGAAGCCACACTTAGAAAACACCAAAGAAAGGGACGTTAGATTAATTATCGCAAATGAGTTCAGAGATTGAAAGGAAGCTGCAGAGATGAACTGCCTGATGGGAAAGATGAGATGTCAGCTCTTCCCTGAAACATCCAATAACCGAGTACAAACAAAGATGATGTTTTTTATGAGAGTCTCCTGGGTTTTTTGTTGTTGTTGTTGTTGTTTTTTTAACTTCTTTGAGCAAAATGACTTTCAGTGAAGTGGTGTCTAAATGACATCGTCAATATCGCCGCAAAAGTATACAATTAAATTTGCTTTGCAGACAAGTTCATGCAATTTACCTACCATATAATCTCTGCCTCATAAATTATATGCCTCCCTTCCCTCTTCTGAGGTTCATCGCAAAATAACCAAACATAAAATGAAATTTTAAGCTAGTCAACATACTTTACTAGCTTTTGAATTATGCTACATATTGTACGCTCTGCCTTTCCTAAAATAAAGATATCAAAAAATGGAAGAGGGTAGTTTTTATAGCAGATGGCCAACTTAAATTAGAAAATAGGTCATATGCATTCTTTTATAGGAAAACCACAAATTTATATGTTCATTACATAACCTTAAGTATACGAAATAATTTTTTTTTATCATTCCTCAGTTTTATAGCCACAGAATTAAAACCCAGAAAAAAACAAATTGCTCGTTAAGGGTGAAACGGCCAGTAAATATCAGGGCCAGCCATGAAACTGAAATGATTGGCCCAAGTATACTCATTTTCCATGAACTAGGTATTTAAATTTAAAATGTTTGCCATATAGGACTGAAATTTTGTACGTTCAGAAATTTAATCTATTAGACCTCTTCAGGCCTATATGTTTGTCATATAGGACTGAAATTTTGTATGTTCAGAAATTTAATCTATTAGTTACATTTTAAAATTTAGACAATTACAGATAATTTGAAAATTTGCATTACAAATCAGTATTCTAATTTATATTACATGGTTACGTGGTCTGTGTTTTAGTGTGATTATATTAAAATAACCTTAGTAATTATATTCACAGAGTAGTAGATAGACAGGGATCCTTTTAATCAGTAGAAAATTATGTCCACAATGTAGAGAATAATCCTACAATGCATATACATCTTCAAAAAAATAGGTAAATCATAGCTGGAAAACAAACATAGCACATATGTTTTCAAAGTTTCTACCATAAATATATATTTATCAACACAGTTTTATTTCAAGTTACAGTAGGAAGGGCCGCTGGGATCTGATGATGTCTTATCAGCAAGAATTGTATACATTTGGCTACAAAGTAAACCAGGGTTTTATGGAAATTATATACAATATTTATCTCTAAACTCAAAAGCAACAGCAATCATTAGGGTGAAAATCAGAGAAGATATTGAGGCAACTGAGCTGAATCATAAGAAGGAGATGGGTTTTCATGATCAGTGGTAATATATATATATATAATGTACATATTACAAGCATATACATGTCTTAATGTTATTAACATAACTGTATTACAGATTTACATAGTTTAAATAATTTACAATTATAAATTTTATATAGTTTATTATATGTAATTTGTTTATGGAGGATCACAAAAATAATCCTTTTCAATAAAATAATAATAAAAAACATATAATAATCCAAAATACCAGGCCACACAAAAAGTGACTACAGCTTCTACATCCAAAGCCAGACGAGAAATACTTTGATGTTCCTCCCAGACACAAATAAGAGAATCATACCATATGGGCTTTTGGGGGTTATCATATAATAATAGTCCATAAAAGCTATTCAAGGAAGTGTTTGGGGGTCATAGTGACACATTAAAGTAATGCACAAGTAATGAATACTGTTATTACAACTGGAATTCTTTTTTCTTTAATTGGTTTAAGATAAATTCCACTAAGAGAATTCCTGAATCAAATAATTATACTGGCAATTTTATCTTTAAAAAATTTAGGCAAATGGACTATTTTCTAAATAATTTTAGTGAAATATGTTAATGTAGCTATTTTATGTTATTTCTATTGAAATAGAATATTGTATTAGTTTCAGGTGTACAACATGGTGCCTCAATATTTGTAGACAGTACAAAATCATCACCACGGGAAGTGTAGTTACTGTTTGTCACCATACAAAGTTGTTACAGTCTTACTGATTATATTCCCCATGCTGTAGATTACATCCCCAGTGGAGGGAGAATTCATTCTCTCTCTCTCTCTCTCTCTCTCTCTCTCTCCACCTGACTTCCTTCAAGCTGGTCATTGGCCTTCTCTTGCTTTTGGAATTGAACTTGGACTGGAAATATGCCATCAGATCTCCTGGTTCTCCAGCTTTCCAACTGCAGATCTTGAGACTTCTCAGCCTCCATAATCACATGAATCAATTTCCTTATGAGATAGATGATAGAGACAGATAGATAGAGGTGCCCCAAGATTTCATTCTTTTTTATGAGTGAATAACATCTATATCTAGATGGATAGATGGATGGGTGGATGGATGGATGGATGGATGGATGGATGGATGGATGGATGGATGAATGGGTAGATGGATGGATGGATGGATGGATGGATAGATAGATGATAGATTGATAGATAGATAGATAGATAGATAGATAGATAGATAGATCCCAAGATTTCATTCTCTTTTTTATGGATGAGTAATATCTATAAGTGGATGATGGATGGATGGATGGATGGATGGATGGATGGATGGATGGATGGATTGGTGGATAGATATGATGGATATCTGGCCTCCTATTGGTTCTATTTCTTTGGATAAATCTAATCAATATGACTAATACAAGGAAAACTTTAGGATCAAGATTTCTCAAACTAAAAAATGAAACTGTGAGTCACATATAATGATTAGTATTTTCAACGTCCACGCAGTCCATTGTGGTCAACCCAGTAATACTGGATTCTCTTCTGATGTTTAGTGGGCAGGGCCCAGATGTGCTAGACAATTTTGACAAGATACAAGAGACGTCTGTATGAAGATTTGTTCCCCCCTTTCACCTCAATGACTTCAGATACCCTCCAGACACACATGTACATGAGAAGACCTATTGATAACCATTTAGTCTGGAAACTAAATCCATCCTATTTGGGGTGGTCCTGATACAGAGCTGTCAAGGTAGACATTTCACTCTATGTATTTAGGAAAATGATAATCTGTTTCAAGTTCTTTATTAAGGAAACATTTCTTTCAAGACCAAATGGTAGCAAATTCTGTGTAAGTTGCAGGTAAGTTCTCTTTGCAGTAACAATGCTTCTGTAACATTAAAACACTAAGGGAAAGAGTACTGAGTTTCTTGTTAACCATTCAGAACTAATTTGAATCCTGGTACTTAGGGGAAAAAACACTTTCTGCATTTTTAAATACCACCAAGCTTGGTAGGTAAAGGTGAACATTTGGCTGTGACTCTCATTTCATTCTTCCTCAGCATGGGAAGACTTGCAGACAGGTATTTGCTTCACCCAAAAGCAGAATTCCGGAAAAGAAAGACGCTTGATGGTAATGAGATTATTTTCTTCATATTTCTTTAGTTTTGTTTCTTTTCGGTATGCTCTCCTCCCTTCAAACACCAAATGTTTCAGTTCTCTGTTATTTGCATCGAGTTTTTCTCTTTTGGAAATTTAAAAAACACACACTCTTTGTAACTATTGATGATTCTACGGTATCGCATCCTACAAAAAAAAAAAAAAAAGAAATTGAGAATAATGTAACTTAGGATACCGGAACCTCCATCATTTATTCCTTGCTTAAAACTCCAATGCTGCTCAAGTGAGAAGCAGAATCACAGGAGTTTTGAACATGTGGCAGGAACTTGACCCAAGAGATGAATATACTATATTCTTTCATGCAATTTCAGGAAGGCTATTATCCAAAAAGGTAGCCTTAAAGCAACCTGTGATTTATGAATTGCTGCAAATGGATCTTTCAGAGGAAAAAAAAAATGGAATGTCCTTTGAAACAGTTGTTCTGACCAGACACAGCAAGGGTCAAAATAGTTCCAGATCCTTAATCGCCACATGTACCCATCTTGAGTAAATTGCTGGAAATGGCATTGAAAGCAGAATTGCCTTAAAATAGTTGTAGAGTCTCCCCGTGAAAGGTGAACAGGGGGAAAGCGTATCACAGAGATATGGTGAAGGACAGTGTTGCCCATGAAGATGAAGAGAGAAGAGAGCGGGGGGTTGGGGGGTGGCAGTAGGCAGAAGGGCTCTGTATTCTGTGCATCCCCACAGCTCATCATCTTGTTAACACAACTACAGCCATGCAGGCATCACAAACAGCTTCGGTTCGAGAAGCTCTGGAGTGGCTTTCTGCATTGGCTCTATTTCTCATAGCTGAGCCAACATCCTCCTCCGAAAGTCCGTCCAGAATGCTCACGTCTAACAGGACAGGACAGGACTTGACATGGACACCCCCCGGGGATGGGGATCACCCCTTTTCCTGTGCACTTCAGGAAGTCTCCAACGGTAGCATTAGAGAAACCAAGAGCCAGCACGTCTGGATAAAAAGATCTCAGAAGGACGCTGGGAAGTGAGCCACTCTTTACGGGAGGAGAGGGAGAAGGCGTCCGACACCCAAGTTAGGGAGTCCGAGCGTTGTGGTAATGCACAGAGAAAATATTGTCTGCCCTATGGTGTTATTGTATCTATTAGCATCCTGCCTACAATATTTCCATTTAAAAAAAAAATCTGTAAGAGTAATGGCAATATAGGAGGGAAATACATTTAAAATACTTGGAAGTCCCTGGGGAGCCTGGATGGCTCAGTCAGTTAAATGTCTGCCTTTGGCTCAGGTCATGATCCTGGGGTCCTGGGATCGAGCCCCATGTCAGGCTCCCTGCTCAGCAAGAAAGTTGCTTCTCCCTCTCCCTCTGTGTACCACTCCTCCTGCTTGTGCTTTCTCTCTCTCTCTCTGCCAAATAAATTAAATAAAATCTTTAAAAAAATAAAAAATAAAATAAAATAAAATAAAAAATAAATTAAAAAAATAAAAAATAAATAAATAAAAATAAATAAATAAAAAATAAAAAATAATAAAATACTTGGAAATCTCAAAATCATTGTCTTCAACACGGATTTTAATGACAGAGTAGATATATTAAATTCTCTGTGTCTTGGATAAACAATTTTCCAGATTGGGAATAATCAATAAAACTATATTTCCAAGACTACATACTGATATTTTTTCCATAGTTAGTGACTAAGGGAGAAGTAATATCCACTAAATATAGATGATTTAGTAGAAAATCCACCTAGTATGTAATAGCAATTACTTACTGAATACCAACTCACAACTAGACGTCTTGGCAACCCAGTGGATTCAGTATCACATAAAACCATCATGGAGCTTGTGTTGGGTATCACGCATACGGAGGCAACTGGGAGAATAGGTATCAAAGGGGAACTCGGGGGGCAGCCCGGGTGGCTCAGCGATTAAGCCTCTGCCTTCAGCCCAGGGCATGATCTTGGAGACCTGGGATCGAGTCCCACGTAGGGCTCCCTGCATGGAGCCTGCTTCTCCCTCTGCCTGTGTCTCTGCCTCTCTCTGTCTCTGTGTTTCTCATGAATAAATAAAATAAAATAAAATAAAATAAAATAAGGGGGAACTTGGGAGTTTGTAAATAGCTCCTATTGTGCTGACCATTCTCCATTAAGTATAAAAACCTAATTAGGGATCCCTGGGTGGCGCAGCGGTTTAGCGCCTGCCTTTGGCCCAGTGCACGATCCTGAAGACCCAGGATCGAATCCCACGTCGGGCTCCCGGTGCATGGAGCCTGCTTCTCCCTCTGCCTATGTCTCTGCCTCTCTCTCTCTCTCTCACTGTGTGCCTATCATAAATAAATAAAATTAAAAAAAAAAAAAAAAAAAAACCTAATTGATCCATGTCTATGCAAACCTTGCATTCAGAACAAGGATTCAATGTGGGAGAATCATAACATTGATAAGAGTTCATTGTGGGACAATTATGATTTCATAAAAGTTCAATTTGGGACAATCATAACATTGATAAGAGTTCAATTTGGGACAGTCATGATATTGAGAACATGAAAAACCATGAGGCTCTTTTATGTCAAAATGGAGAATATCTTTGGGATTTTTTAAATTTGCATGTTTTCTAGTTTTTATTCTCGCCCTAACCACTAGGACATCTTCTCCTACTTTTCCTGTGTATATCAGTGTATATATATATATATTTTTAATTGTGGCTCCATACACATATAATATCAAACTTACCATCTTACACATTTTTAAGAGGCATTTAGTGCACTCACAGCATTGTGCAAGCATCACCTTTAACTAGTTCCCGAACTTCTTTATCACCCCAGAAAGAAACTCCCTACCTGAAGCACTACATCCCCATCCCCATTCCTCCTCCCCCTGCTCCTGGACCCACTAATCACCTTTCTTCCTGTAAGAATGTACCTCTTCTGGACATTTCCCACACGTGGAACCATATACCCTGTGGCCTTTTGTGCACCCCCTGTAATGTTTGCAAGACTCATCTGTGTCGTTGCATGTACCAGAACTTTCTTCCTTTATGGGGCAATATGATTTTGATACAAACATATAGATTCACCACTCGGGGTATCCAAGAATTCAAAATGGGCCATCAGTCCTGGAAGACCCAAAACTGATGTGGGCTGGGCACCATCTTGTCAAACCTTGCAACGAGGGTCCAGCCTGCCCATCCCCCTGTTTTTCCATATCCATGTTTTATTTCATCTCTGCGTTGTGCTCCTGTGTCTCATTCACTCAAGCGCTTAAGAAGGCTAAGTCTCAATGAATGGGACTGTTCCTTGGGGTTTATCCCAGCGTCCTAGAGAATTTTCCATTATTGACTAACTCTGTACGGTTAAGTGTAGCCGGCTCACCAGCAGTGACTTAAAGTGGAAAATACAGAGCCTCCATCTCTCGTGGAATCAACATTTAATTAGCAAGCCCTCCATGGAGAATCCACAATGCATTTTCCTAAATTAGGGAGATAGTCCGTGAAAAACCCTCCTCCTAAGAAGATTCCTTTGCCAGAAGGGTGTACTTGGCATGTTGAGGAAATATCATGGGGCTCCTTTTTAATTAGCTTCTGAACCTCTTCCATCAGGGTCATGGTATTTGCGTTTCACTTACTTCATAAGGAGAACGGGTCCGTTTAAAACGCAGAAACAGGGCAGCCCCGGTGGCTCAGCGGTTTAGTGCCGCCTTCAGCCCAGGGTGTGATCCTGGGGTCCCGGGATCAAGCCCCATGTCGGGCTCCCTGCATGGAGCCTGCTTCTCCCTCTGCCCGTGTCTCTGCCTCTCTCTCTGTGTCTCTCATGAATAAATAAATAAAAATCTTAATAAAATAAAATAATAAAATAAATAAAATAAAATAATAAAAAATAAAATATAATATAAAATAATAAAATAAAATAAAATAACATGCAGAAACACCACGTGTCTCAGGCTATGACAGCTGCGTCACAGAAGATACTAGTGGACATTTTCATCTCGTTTTCTCCCAGCAGACACATTCCCCTCTATGTGGTCCACATGCAGAGTTGTGCTCTGTTTCTGAATACTGAGCTCATCAATCCAGTCAGTACAAGCCATTGCTGATAATTCTCTGGGATTTGTAAACATTATGCTCAAACATCACATCTTCCGTTTGTGGCAATTGCTGGAAAGTAGAAACGCATTTATAAATAAATGTCCGGGGAATATTGCCTTCTTGTTTTTGTCTTTGAACACAATTGTGGTCGTATATTTAATTGCAAGCATACACTTTAAAGCTATAAACATGTCTTACAGACTATTTTACTCAATTACACTTTAAGGACGTGTACACTTGATCCCTATGGATGCCCCCAAGCGTTTCCAAGATCATATGGCCAGTAGCTTCTCATTGCCAACGAGAACTCAAAACACTTGAATTTCCATTCAGAACTTTCGTTCTCCACCATTAATATTTGGAGAAATAGAAAAATAAAATGTTGAGAGTTAGGTGCCATGGATCTTCTTCGTTGGGGTAGTTGTAGCTGGGGTGGGGTGAGGGACAACAATGACTGAGAACTTCTATTTGCAAATCTGTGCTTTGCGATCCAGAAGGAGTGTTTACACCTCCAGTGCTTGTATATAATCTTTGCATTTCCATGACCATGTGGGGATGAACTGCATATGGAGATATTTGCACGTTGTGCTATGGAATCCATGGTTCTTTTCTGTTGTCGGTGAATATCTATCATGAAATGTGACATGCAATGAGAAGGCACAAAACACAAACATAGACCTTGATAATTTAACACACAGGTGGAGATCATTGTAACCTCCACTGAAAACAAGAAATAAGACGTTAGGAGCGCGGCTGCCATCTATCTTGAGCCCCCTCAAACACCCATGCTTGTCGTATTCCCTTGCAAAAACAACACTCCCCTGAGCGTTATGGCTGTGACGTCCCACTTTTGAGTCATAGCCATATTGAGGATCAAAAAATACAACTGCGGCAGATTTATTGTATACAGTTCCTGGTATATATCATGCACAAGTTACAATTTGTTATATACTCAAGGCATGGAAATCCTGGTTCATCCCTTCTGTGTGGTAATGCCAGATTGGTTTTCAAAAGTTGGGTTCCAGTTGACTTTCCATTGTCAGAACTGTGGAAATTGAGGAAATGTCTCCAATGACCCTTGATATTGTCAAATAGTTTCTCTGTAGCTGCTCCAGAGGCTATGTTGATGGACCTCACCGGCATTACAATTGATATTTTCCTGTGCATGATGAGGTTGACCACCATTTTGTATGTTTACTGGTTATGCAGATACTCTGTTTTGTAAGATTCTTGAGCATGAACTATGTTATTTTGCTTTCCATGTGTCTTTTTCCTCACCAATCTCAAGGCAGTCTCTATAACCCTTTTGTGGTTACGTATGTTCCACATGCCTTACACCATCCCATGCCTGCATTTCCCACGCTTCATCATTACATTTGGTGAGGAGCAGTTGTGAAAAGGAATGCCCCTAATTTACCAATGCTTTTCTAATATTTAGCCCTTGTTGGTCTTCCTTAGAGTCTCACATCACCCTGAGCTCATAAAAATATCTTATAATACCATTTTATAGGTCAGCACTGTCCAGTACAGCTTTCTGGGATGATGGAAATGTTCTGATCTTTGCTGCCTACAAATGGCTATGAGCAATTAGATGTGGCACAAATGACTAAGAAACTGAATTTACATTTTATTTAGTTTTTTTTAAGATTTTATATATTTATTCATGAGAGACACAGAGAGAGAGAGAGAGAGAGAGAGAGGAGAGAGAGACAGGCAGAGGGAGAAGCAGGCTCAAAGCAGGGAGCCCGATGTGGGACTTGATCCCAGGACTCCAGGATCACGCCCTGGGCCAAAGACAGGTGCTAAACTGCTGAGCCACCCAGGGATCCCCTTTATTTAATTTTAATTAATTGACATTGGATTGGCGTCTGTGGCTCCTGGGTGTTTTATTGGGTAGTACAGTTATAGATCGCTTACAGGTTTACATTTCACATTCATATCCTGGACACAGTTGGCTAATCGTGTATCCACATATAATGGGCCTATGTTTACCCTCTCCATTCTGTTCCATTGGTCTAGATTTTGATCCCAGTGTATGTTTTTATGACTCTCATTTTAATGTATCTTTATATCCCATAAAGCAATGAGCCTCTTGCACAAAGCTCCTAAAACTCTTGCAATGTCTCTGGTGATAAGACCGTCTTTTTAAATTCATGCTGAGCCCCTTTCAGCCATACCTGAGCTCAGGCTAATGAGGAGACCCTTGGGGGAACCCCAGATAGGTTCAGGATGAGGGACTGGTTGCCATAAAGGCCACCCAGGTGATTAGAAAGTTGGAATATTTAGCTTCACCTCCTGACCACCACCACTCAACTTCCTGAGAGGAAGACAGGTGGCTCACATTGGTCAGTGGCTGATGGGCAGTGACATTGCCAAATATACCAATGGAATGAACCTCCATAAAAACCCATAAATAATAGACTTCACAAACCTTCCAATTAACGAACCCACGGGAATGCTGGCGGGGTGGTATGCATGAAGAAGGGGGTCACTCAGACTTGAAACTGGCTTCTGAAGCAGGAGGGGAGCAGTCTTGGGGGGGTGGCTCAGGTCCTGCCCCATAGGGTCTGTGCTAACGTTAAGAGTCAGCTTTCAAGGTGCAGAATTGATTGTTGGTGTAGAAAACACCATTACACACCCACATTTGTCTTCATCAAGACAAATCTTTGTTAGCTTGTGTTACTTGCAGTTAAATATAAATGTTAAACTTAACTGGTTACATTCCCTACTAATTTAATGGATGGTTGGTCATTTGGGATGGCTTTGAATCTATAGATCAGTGGGTGGAAAACTCAAACCTATGCAGTATTGACAATTTGAATCCTTAAGTAGGATTAGAAACCTCCATTCATTTAGCTTTTTATTAATTTCTCTTGTTAATGACCATTTTGTTTTGTGATGTCTTCTTTCATAGTATTGTATATATATTTGTCATAGGTAATTATTATGGTAATGCTATTGTAAGTGGCATTATTCTTACATTTTGTTTTCTCCTTTATTGTTCTTTCAGAAAAAAAAAACTGAATGGTTTTTTCCTGTTGATTTCATACTTTACACCATAACAAAACTCATTTATTAATTATGTTACCATATCCTTAACCTGCTCTTGGATTATATTTATAGTACAAGTATTGTACTTTATGTCATATAATGTTTCCTTGTCTAACCAACCAGGAAATGACCGCTAGTAGAATGTTGGATAGACTGTGATTTTTGAATACTTGCTCCCTATTCAAAAGGAAAGTTTCTAATATTTTATTCTGAACTATGCAGTTTATTACAGATATTTTTAAAATATATATTATCGATCATTTTTTGAAATGATCACTTTGAAACAATCATTTTTTAAAATTTGACTTTATTTCTAGTTTATCATGAATTGATAAAAAAATCTCTAATGGTGATTTTTCCGTCTTTGTTACAATGGTGAATTATTTTGATTGATTATGAATAAAAAATTTAATTAGAATTCCATATTAAGATATATTCCCTGGAAAATGTTTTGCATAGAATTTTGCCAGTTATGACTGTGGAGAACCATGGCCTCTAATTTTTCTCTTTCATAATTTCCTTCAATGGCTTTGGTATCCAAATTAAGCTGGATAATGATAAATGTATTAGGAAATCTGCTCTTTTGCTGTTACCTGGCAGTATGGTAGGATTATTTTACCCTGATGCTTAATTTTTTTTAAAGAAATATTTATTTATTTGAGAGACAGAGAGAGCATGAGCAGGGGGTAAGGGCAGAGGCAGAAGCAGATGCCCCGTGTAGGGCTCCATCCCAGGACCCAGCCTGAGCCGAAGGCAGACGCTTAACCGACTGAGCCACCCAGATGCCCCTACACTGATACTTTATTATGAAAAATTGTAAACATGCAGAAAGCTGAAACATTTCTGTAGTAAAGACCTCTATACTCCACCTGGTTTCAACCATGCAGATTTTTACTGTGCTTTCTGTAATCTATTGTCTATGTATCTTTGTAATCTATCATCTATCTGTGCTTCTATCTTCTATCAATATATCTGTCTCATATCTATCTATATTCACCTAATATATTTGATATATAAAATTATATAGGGACGCCTGAGTGGCTCAGCGGTTGAGCGTCTGCCTTGGGCTCAGGGCGTGACCCCCTGAGGGGTCCTGGGATCGAGTCCCGCATCGGGCTCCCCACAGGGAGCCTGCTTCTCCCTCTGCCTGTGTCTCTGCCTCTCTGTTGGGTCTCTCATGAATAAATAAATAAATCTTTAAAAAAAGATTATATATACCACCTAGATTGTGCAGCATATAGATAGCTACATATAGAATACAGCATATAGAATGTGTAGCGTGTGATACTAATCTAAAACGTGGCACCGTGCATGTAGCATTATTTTGTGTCTACGTATATATACATCTATAAAGATTCATCCCACACTATCTGTACTATCTGTGGCTTGCCTACTCAATTTCTTTATATTGACTTCCAAAGCTCCGATTATTTTCTAAGTTTAGTAAAGTCTAACTCGTCAACCTTTGCCCCATATGGTCATTATTTTCTGGGACTTATGATATTTGCTTTTCTCCAATTCATGGAGTTAAATCTTCTTTTTTTTTTTTTTCATGGAGTTAAATCTTTGTTCTATCTTTTATGTTCAGATCTATAATCCACCTCTTTTTTTTTTTTTTTTTTTTTTTTTTTTTACATTTCCATTTACAATGTGAGGCAGGGGCTAAGGTCTATTATTTCCATAAACACAATTTCCGTGATTCTAGCATCATTAGTGGAGCAAACCCCACCTTCTGCTCAGTGGATTGCTTTGACACTTTAGACAAAATCCAAAAGGAAAAATTCAATAAGACAAAATCAGAGAGAGACAAACCATAAGAGACTCTTAACTCTAGGAAACAAACTGAAGGTTGCTGGAGGGGAGGTGGGTGGGGACTGGGGTGACTTGATCATGGGCATGAAGGAGGGCACAGGATGTGATGAGCGCAGGGTGTTGTATGCAACTGACGAATCACTAAACTCGATCCTGAAACTAATCATACACTCTGTGTTAACTAACTTGAGTTTAAATTTTTAAAAAATGTGCACATCTGGGGCAGCCTGGGTGGCTCAGCGGTTGAGCACCTGCCTTCAGCCCAGGGCGTGACCCTGGAGACCCGGGTTCGAGTCCCGCGTCAGGCTCCCTGCATGGAGCCTGCTTCTCCCTCTGCCTGTGTCTCTACCTCTCTCTCTGTGTCTCTCATGAATAAATAAATAAAATCTTTAAAAAATTTTTAAAAATGTGCACATCTATTTCTGAGTTATCTATCTCTTCTGTTGATCAATTTACTGATTGATCCTCATGCTGCCACCGTATTGTTTCATGACTTCTGCTCTATAGTAATTCTGAAACTCGGTCACTCTAAATCCTGAAATTTT
The DNA here is from genome assembly GCF_048164855.1 of Canis lupus baileyi. Taxonomy (NCBI): domain Eukaryota; kingdom Metazoa; phylum Chordata; class Mammalia; order Carnivora; family Canidae; genus Canis; species Canis lupus. The sequence continues at coordinate 122,500,491 of NC_132876.1, forward strand.
TAGTCCTTTTTTTTTTTCTCTCAAGTCTCTTAAAGATATTCTCTTAAAGATATCTTAAAGATATTTGACTTTACGTATAAATCTTAAAATCAGCTTGCCAACTTCTACCTGTAGCCTATTGGGCTATGATCAGAATTGCATTGAATCTATAGGTTAAAAAAAGGAAAACTCACAGTGTCGCTCTATACCCCTCCATTGGCCAAGAAGAATCATGTGGTCATGTCCAACATTAGCGGGATGGGCAAGAATACACCTCAGCAGTAGGATTTGTTTGATGCGATATGATGGCTACGTGTATGGGTCATCTTGCAAGGTATTTTTGGATGAGAGTCATACATATATTGGTGGACTTTAAGATGGCAGATTGCCCTTCATAGCATGGGTGGGCCTCGTCTAATCAGTGAAAGGCATGGACAACAAAAAGACTGTCCTGCCTGAGTAATTACAAGGGAATTCTTCAGCAGATGGTCTTTGAACTTCTTCTGTATCGTGAGCCTGCCACACCACTCTGCACATTTTAGGTTTTCCAGCCTCTGTAATCACATGATCCAGTCCTTTATAAGAAATCTGGGGATGCCTGGGTGGCTCAGCAGTAACCACAGTTACCACACGAACCATTCTGTCAGTTACTTAGAAACATGGTCACTGCTGTCAGCAATTTACGGTTTCCCCCTTTTTTGAAGTTTTAATCTGGAAACGGTTGCTTACCATGTGATCATGTAATGTTCAAATTCAACTCTTTCTTATTGAATTCCCTTTTATTCACAGGAACGTTCCCAGTGTGAGCACACACTTACGGTTTCTGAGCAGTAAGCAGGGGTTCTTGAGGAAAGACCCACGTTCTCTCTGAGTTTTGTCACCGTTTTATCAGTTAACGAACGTGACCTCCGCAAAGGTCTTGCACGATTGTAACGACACGTGTCAACTTCCTAAACGCCATCAGTTTCTGAATTCTGTGACCCTGAAATTATTATGCTCGCGGATTATTTCCTATCATCACAGAAAGGAACCTTCTGAGAGTGTGTGGCATCCCAGAGGGAAATTTTTTTTTCTTTAGTACCGGCATGAATTATTAAATATGCCAACAGCAGGGTACATTTAAAATTCTTTCTGCTGGTTTTGAAATATTTCATCAATTATGGAGTAAGCCATATTGAGTAGGTAAAATGTCTAAAGTATCTTATTGCTCCGGTTGAGTGATATTGATCGCATGTCAAGATCTGAAGCATCGGGTTGCTATGGTGCCGGGAGAGTTTAACATAATATTCAGGACAGTTTAAGGCGATTTCTCATACAGGTATGAAACGCTAAGCTCAAACCAGTGAAGGGCAAACAAAAAAATTGGGGTAGAGCATTGACTTCTATGTCAGAAAATCCACATATGCGGCTGGTTTATCCAGTAAAATATACGGGGGCCTTTCAAATTGCATCTCTGCTTCTGTTTTGTATCTTCATCAGGACTTGGCTTCTTCCCTGGGGAGCAGCAGAACATTGTGCAAATGCAGCTCGAGGAAAAGCAAATCCCGTGCAAATAGATGTTATTTTTCCAGTTTCTCTGCAAAATTCTTGGGCTTCTGTGGGACCCGCCTCCCCCACCTTGGCACAGGCACAGCCCCGGGGTCTCAGAAGTGGCCTCAGCTCTCGCCAGAGGTCAGAATCACTGGACAGTGAAGGGAGGTTACGTAATTTTGGCTGAAAGTCAAGACGTTGGCCAAGGAAAGGCGATAACTTTTGCACCTGACAAAAGTCCGTGTCATTACAGCTAAATATTCTTGAACTATTTATATGTGTAAAATTACGTATAGCACATCTAATATGCATCCGGGTGGTCAAATTAAGCCTGTGATACCGAAAATAATAATTGAGCACCGGGCGACAATCCGTATGCATGGGGCTAGTCCAGAAAGCAGCTCCCTTTGCCCGACAATTCAGACGGTGGATTGTTGTCCATCATCCCTTAGGTCCTGCTTCTCATCGCTCTATGTACGTACATATCCTCGAGCATGATATCCCGATGTGTGCAGTGAGTTTGTGTGTTGTATTAAATTTACCCTGTTCGGGGACACCTGGGGGGCTCTGTGGTTTAATAAGCATCTGCCTTCGGTTCAGGTCGTGACCCCGGGGTCCTGGAATCGAGCTCCCTGCTCAGAGGGGAGCCTGCTTCTCCATTTCCCTCTGCACCCCCCATCCCTTGCTTGTGCTCTCTCTCTCTCTCTCTCTCACGCTCTCTCCATTTCAAATAAATAAATAAAACCTTTATTTTTTTATATTTTATTTATTTATTCATGATAGACATAGAGAGAGAGAGAGAGAAAGAGGCAGAGACACAGGCAGAGGGAGAAGCAGACTCCATGCAGGGAGCCCGACGTGGGACTCCATGCCCGGACTCCAGGATCGCACCGTGGGCCAAAGGCAGGTGCTCAACCGCTGAGCCACCCAAGGATCCCCCTAAATAAAACCTTTAAAGAAAAATCTACCTTGTTCTATAAGAAATCTGTGCCAATTGCATTTTTTACTCAGCACCATGCTTATAAATGCAACTTGACGTGCTAGCAAGTCAATGACAGTCACCCACGTACAACATTTCCCCTGTATGAAAAGAACGAGCTTTCTCTGTTCTCTTCCGTTGGAACGTCGGCATTGTTTTCCATTTTATCTTCCTATTTTTTATTTTTATTTTTTTAAATCAGCGCTGGTTTGAAGTTTCTTATCCAGACCTCCCACTGTGTTTCATCCACGGGTAGTCTGGTCCCAAGTACGATACTGAGCAGTGCCGGTGCTCGAGGCCCGAGCATACACACATCTAGATTTAATCAGTATATATATCCCCAAAGCGCTGTGTTCCCATTATCCCATGGCTCACAAACACCTGTTTCCATGGGACAGTTTAATTTTTCCAATCTGCTGGTCGTAACACGTCTCTTACTGTATTCTTTTCCCAATTCCTATTGAAGATGACAAGCTTTTTCCTCTCTCTCTCTCTCTCTGTCTCTCTCTTTTTTTCCTTTTTCCTCTCTTGTTGGGCCACTTTTTTTCTTCTTTTTCTAGGAGACGTCTATGAATGTCTTCAGATTCATTTCCTATTGATATTTTTTCTTTAAAAGATCAACGTGATTCCTGTATGTGTTATGCCTGTTAACATGCTTTCCCTTGTAAATATTGCAGAAATTCTGCCTCTAGATTTGGGGATTTTGAGCATCTTTATTGATTGGAAATTATTGAGTTTTTCTTATATGTGAATGGTTCCTTTGTATGTATCAGACGATGTTCCGGGCATCTTCATCACCTGCTCCATCATAGAATTGAAAATACTATTTCAGCTTCTCAAATGATGCCATTTGTCCCCATTTTCACTGTGAAACCAAAGGCCACGGCATTTTCCAAGAACCACTTGTAGAAAGCAAATAACTGAAAAAAATAGGGATTTTGCCAAAAAAGAAGGGTTAATGCAGTTGGACTGCTTGATAGTGCTTTTATTTTACTCAAAACCATTTCTCTTTGCCCATCAATAAAGAAATCTTCTCTTAAACATTTTCTCTGGTAAGCTTTAACAGGAAAAAAATCATCTCGTTTAAAATAAAAGATGTAGAAGTGGGCAAGTCAGGTTAAACAGAGAATGCAGAGTATGATACTTTATATATACAAAAGTATAGATGTATATAATTTTTAATGTTTTTGAACATTCACACATTATATATTTAATATGTATACATTTATGCTCACATGCATGTCTCTCTATCATCCATCTATTTATTCAACCATCCATTCACCCATCGAATCTATCATCTACCTATCCATTCGTCCATGCTATCGATCTATCTATCCACCTATCATATCTATCTATCTATCTATCTATCTATCTATCTATCTATCTATCATCTATCTATTTATCTATCCATTCATCCATTCTATCAATCTATCCATCCATCATATCTATATATCTATCCATCCACCCATTATATCTATCAATCCATCATATCTATCTATTCAACTGTCCATCTGTCCACCCATCATATCTACCCACCTATCTATCCATCCATCATACCTGTTTATCCAACCATCGTATCTATCTATCATCTATCATCTATCTATCCATTCATCCATTCTATCGATCTATCTACCCACCCATCATATTTATCTATCTATCTATCTATCTATCTATCTATCTATCTATCTATCATCTATCTATCATCTATTTATCTACCTATACATTCATCCATGCTATCTATCCATCCATCCACTCACCCATCATATCTATCAATCAATCTATCAATCTATCTATCCATCCGTTCTATCGATCTATCTATCCACCCATCATATCTATCCATCCAACATATCTATGTATTCAACTGTCCATCTGTCAACCCATCATATCTACCTACCTATCTATCCATCATACGTGTCTATCCATCCATTGTATCTATCTGTCTACTATCACTGATTAGTCATTTACCTATCTATCATCTACGTATCTATGGAAACAATGGGAGCATATTAAATAATAGTAATACTTTTCTCTAGGTGGTGAGTTAAGTTTTCTTTTCTCTGAGTTTCCTATGTTTTCCTAGTTTCTAAAACAAGTTTATCTAACTTTGAAGTAATAAATATTTAATTTCAAATATATTTCCTCACATATGAATAGTATGATACTAGATTTTACCGAAGATCTCTGTGAAAACTGCTCTTTGAAGAAGGTTGCTATCTTTTCTACTGTATCGGTTTTGAAAGAATGGTCTTTTTTGTGTGTTCATCCAAAGACTGGTACATCATCTGATTTGCAGTGTGCGCAGGGGAAGATAATCAAGCCCTACAGGGATCTCTCCAATAGGAATGTTTGTTTCTCTGCTAAAGTTTGCAGAAAAAGCAAAAAAAGACCCTGATGCTACATACACAGGGGGCCAAACAAGCTTTATACCAAAAGATTGAGAGAAAAGGGTTAGTTATTTCCACAGAGTAAAATGATATTTGGCCCCAGAAAGAAGGAAAGGTGAACGAGACAGGACATTTTATTTATTTATTTGGTTATTTATTTATTTATTTATTTATTTATTTATTTATTTATTTTTGAGACAGGACATTTTAAGTGTCAATTCTTTAAGATGACTATTGTTGATAATGCTTCTGTAAGCACAGAGGTGCATGTACCCTTTCAAATCAGTATCTTTGTACCCTTTGGATACATTATTCCAATTGCCAGATCTTAAGTTAGATCTATTTTCAATTGGAATAGGAGCCTCCATCCTGTTTACCAGAGTGGCTGCACTCCCACCCAGTTTGCATTCCCACCAACAGTGTAAAAATTTCCCCTTTCTCCACATCCTCATCTAAACCTGTTGTTTCCCGTGTTGTCAGTTTTATCCATTCTGGCAGGTGTGAGGTGATATCGCATCGTAGTTTTGATTTGTGTTTGCCTGATGATGAACGGTGTGGAGCATCTTTTCACGTGTCCATTGGCCATATATGTATATCTTTTTTGGAAAAAGTGTCTCTTCACGTCTTCTGCCCATTTCTTGACTGGATTATTTGGGTTTTTTTGGGTGTTGAGCTTGATACCTTCTTTTCAGATTTTGGATACTAACATTGTATCAGATATGTCATTTGCAAATATTTTCTGCTATTCTATTGGTTGCCTTTTAGTTTCGTGGATTGTTTCCTTCAAGGTGGCAAGTCTAAATAGCTAATGGTTTTCTTCTAGTTACAAACCATAAGTGACTTTCCCTCACTAGGTAATACTGATTCTAAAACACTCCCAGCTTTGTGGAATTTACATAAAAATTTATAGATATTTCAGCAGTAATTCTTAGACCCCACAGTACTAACAATGAAATCAAGGAGTACAAAAATAGTACCAGTCTCTATTATTTTATTTTTCATCATCATTTTATTTTTTTCTTAAGTTTTTCTGGTGAATATGTTCCCCATTACCCACACACACTCACACACATGCACCATCATCATCTCCAGCAGCAAATATGAGAAGTATGTCATATACACAGCATTGGCCAAATGTTCCCTGAGTCATTATCCATTCTTAGATTATAAGATCGCATTTTTCATTAAAAACAAAGTAGGAAGTGTCACAAAGTCAACTTTATAAATAGCATTTGTTTGTATTGTAAACATTTGAGACTCTAAGAATGGACACGCATCTACTTAATGTCTTGGAGAGTGCATTCATTTGACATAGTTAACAAACATGTTGTGTTTCTGAGAAGTATTTGCTTGCAGGAAACAGCTAAGTCATGGGGCGTAATTAAAAGACATGTTAGCAAGTTTATCGATATGGGGTTGGACAGATCCATTTGAGGTGATGGATTGGTTGCCATTATAGGTTGTATCCCCTTTAGCAGAATGACTTAAGGACTCCACAGAAGTACGTCCATCATGTGTGAGTCTCCTCCTACTTATAAGGAAAAGAGTGGCTTCTTTTCATCAGGCTCTTTCTGTATATGATCAAATCCACCCCACAACAGGGATTTTGTCTACTTGGATCCCTTCCAACAAGGAGAAGCAGAATATTTACCTCTGGTGGGTCCAGGTTCTCTTCATTAAAGAACTACGATCTCATGAGATGTTAAGAAATACAGAAAATTAAATCAAGTGTTTTGTAGTGTACTTTTTTTAGAGCTTCATTCTTTAGTCTGCTTATAGTTTCTCCTCTGCCAGTTTTCCTTAAGTTTTATCAGTGTTTATTCTGTTCTCAGACTCTCCATTTCAATGTTCCTCATCAAATTAGTTCTCTTGGTCACATGCACGTTGCTCTCAAGCACCATTTCTCAACCTCAACCTACAACCGTGTTAGACCAGATCACTGTTCTGCAGCTGTCCTGCACAATATAGTGTGTCGAACGCCATCCTTGGTTGCATTCCGGATCTCGTTGTCATGACCTGAACTCTCACTTTCCTTTGACAAATGCCCTCTACAGGCAAAATCACCCCCAGTTGACTTCCACTTGTCTAGAAATTATCAAAGATGTGGAGGGAAGATGTATTCACTTCCTGCTGATGCTACCTCCAAATTTTTTTCTAGAATTTACTCCCTTCCCTTCAGCTCCACGACCACCACCATGACCAACATCATCTAGGTAGCGGATCAGTCAACCACAGACTGTGAACCAAGTCCAGACAGCTGCATTTTTTTTTTTTTGTAAATTGACCTATTGGCATGCCAACCATGACCATCCATGGTCCAACCATGTCCATCCATTATCTGTGGGCCTCTGGTTGCTGACACACTCTTGTTCCAGATTTGACTATTTTTGCTAGAGATCAGATAGCCTGCAAAACCTAAAACATTACTTTTTCTTTGGCTTTTTTTATGAAAAGAAAAAGTTGCAGACTTCTACTCTATGTTACCTCCAGAGTTCTCCTGCTTTCACTCTTGATATGGTCTAACTTGTGTTTTATAGAACAGTTTGAGTGACACATTCCTCTTAAAAATGTTCATATGATTACTTGAGCCTTTTATCAAGAGCCATGAATCTCTTTGCAGTGAACTCAGGACTAAACCCAATGTTCACATAGCCTCTAGCTCTCCCGTTCTCCAGCCACTGAGATCTTCTGATACATCTTCCAAGTTCTTACTACCTTCGGTCTTTCATGGTGGTACTTTCTCTGCCTCCAAAATGGCACACCAGAGTGTTTGCCTGGATCCTCTTTTTCATCCTTCCCATCTTAAACCAAACATTACCTCTTTATGTTCCTTCCTCATGGCAACCCCAATGAAGGGTTCCCGGTGGCAGACTGTCTACCAGTATTCTCATTTGCAGGAAATGCCACCACCCAAGCCCATCGTAGCAATGACTGCTCTATCCCCAGGTTATCTGTGTCATGCCAGGGTGAGTTCAGTTCTGTCACCAGCTCAACGCCTGGCAGCAGGATTCCCTGAGTCACAAGCCAGGTGACTATTCCTGGGGCTTGTCGCTCGTTGGGTATAAATGTTCAGTGATAAGTTCTAGAGATACACCAATTACATGAATTCTAGAGATTGCAATACAGTGTGGTCCTTACTGTTAACACAATCACTTAAAAGTTGGTGAAGAGGATAGATCTCACATGAAGTATTCTCACTAACCCACACAAAGACAGTAGGAAGCTTTTGGAGGCGATGGATGTGTTTACTTGGATTGTGGTGATGCTATCCTGGTGGAACCATAGGTCTGTACTCATCAAAGTAAGTATATGTACCAAACCTGTGCAGGAATTGTCATACATCAGGTAAACCTCGATAAAGCTGCTACAAGAAAAGAAAAGAAGTAAATATTAAAGTTGTTTTACCGACTAAAAAAAAAGAGAGAGAGAGGATTAACCAAGGTAAACAGAACCTCTTAAATTATATATCAAATGTCAGGAACACGAGAAACAGTTCAATTCTTGCCAAACCCTGCAGACTTATCTTACAATATTGAAATGGTGAAAAAGATATTGAAAAAACGTACAGTATGCAAATCTATTACCTTGATACCTATTTAGGTTAGTTGTAGGTCTCAAAAAGTGAAAGTTCTTCACAGAACAGATTTGACCACATAGTAGCTACTTGTATTTAGGTGGAGATAAGAACATATTCTGCACAAAGCATGATAATTCATTCTTGCTTCATTGAATTTCCCTGCCAGATCTTCACTCGTCATGTTTTGGTATCTAAATTATACTTGAGTAAATGTTTTTCGACTATCCACTCAAAAAGTTCCTCATTCTCGTGACCAGTAAACCTTTCTTTGTCTGGATCATAGTAATTTTCTGGTTAGTTGAGGTATAGTTGACACACAATGTCACATTCGTTTCAGGTCATAGTAGTTTACATGATACTTTCAAGACATTAATTGACACACACGCTTTTCCTACTAAACCCGCGTTTTGTGGGAAGGCGGGTACATCTGATTCATTTGGTATGTGCAGATTTGAATCCAGTGCCAGCCACTCACGGTGGGCCCTGCTGGTTTTTAATATGTGAATGAAAAGTGAGCCTCCAGTGATGCTCGAGGTTGCACATCCAAATATTTCCCAGTGCCTTAGATTCCGTAGCCATGTCGTGCGTCACCAGAAAGCGTCTTCATAGCTAATCGGCTCCATTCTAGCAAGCGTGCTCTGTATCTGTGTAAAAATGAGATGAGATTGCTGAGCAAAGTAAATATTTAATTAAGAAACAGCTAATCAGATTCTCCTTAGCTTTTTCCGTTTATAGTTAAGCAACTCCATCTAAGAGCATTTCCATTAATATTTTAGAATCCCTTCAGCATTTTTCATTTCAATTTTCTGCCTCATTATATTTTACTGACCATCTTCTCACAATTGATTTTGACTGTGTTCCTGATGGAGATATATATGTATATAAAACCTTTAAATTTACTTAGAATTTGAAATCATACCATCATCAGCCTAGAATTGATTATTTTATTTAATCTGTGCATCCCTCCACAGGAGGCATTACACTTTAACCACTGTGAAACTAAGTTAATTTGGTTCCTCATAAATTTTCATTAAAACTTCAAATAAACATAGTCAAACTCTCAGACACTAAATACAATGCATGGTCGCTAATTATGGAGGAGCAGATATTTCTAAGACAGAGGAAACAATCCCAATTTCTCTATTTTTCAAAATTATAAAACCGGGCAAACTGTGTCTGAAACTTTAATTGCAAATCTAAGATTTCCAGATTTTTTTTTTCACATAGCGTGGGCTTGATTTATGAAAAATATAAGCACACTTTACCCTTGTTACTTGCACTCTTTCAAAAGAAATTAATGAAAATCAGGCACACATTTTGGGTAGTAACCTAAAGCCAATATTCAAATGCAGTAACTACAGTAGAGTTTTGAAAGGCCTCTGGATGCATACTGTAGGTAGTCTATAATTTTCTAGAACTCTGCAGACTTCATTTTAACTTAAATAAATCCAGTTCATTTTGGATAAAATGAAGCATGATATGTAGACATAAAATTCATCATGGTGATTATTTCTAGAAAATGATAGGAAAGGAGGGGCTAGTAGCTGAGGATCCATCTCCCTCTGATCAATACATATTGATGTGATATATTTAGATAACATATATTTATGTTTATGATAATATGACACCTCTATATAAAGAAAAGTGTGTAATATATATGCACAATCTGAAGTATGGCAGCTTATTAACATGTAACAGATTTACATGGTGTCTGTGTGAAAGACTCCTACGTGTTTCTCTGTCTGGTTCAGTAGAAGATTTACAGACATGTAAGGAATAAAAATTGAAAACAAAACAAAACAAAAAAACAAGAAACAGTTTTCTGCTTTCTGTGTGTCTGCCTTTATGATGCGTGGAATTTACCAGTGGTGGCTTTTCCACACTAATGTTGAGTGTCAGTCATAAAGATAGGAAGAAAAATAAATTTTGAGATTTCGAGAAAAAGAGAGATGATGGATGGATATAGGTGGATGGATAGATACAGGGATAGGTGGATGGATGATAGATAGATAGATAGATAGATAGATAGGATGGATAGATATATGATGGATAGATAAAAAGATGTAGGGATGGATGGATGATATATAGACAGACATGGATGGATGTAGATGATGGATGGATGGATAGATATGGGGAGGATTGGATGATAGATGGATATGAGGGATGGATGGATGGATGGATGGATGGATGGATGGATGGATAAATAGATATAGGGATGGATGGATGATAGATAAATAGATAAAATAAAACAAAGAAATAATGTGTACGTGGAAGTTAAGAGTTCCGTGATAACTGAGGTACTCATAGGATGGACATTTCTCCCAAGGAAAAAAAAAAGAAGTTACTTCAACCATCCTCCTTATGGAAATAATGTAAAAATGAAGTGAAGTATAAGTAAAAAAAAATCAAGATATTCAAATCAAATTGGATCAAGAAGTTTGATTATGCATCAGCACCGTAAGATGACTCAGCTGGTTGTGAAGTCAAAAGCATATTTTAAACAAATCTGGAACACAAATGGATCCAACTAGTGATGATTATGCAGATGCTCCCAAAGTATTTTGGAAATTAAAAGAACAGACACATGCAAAACCAAGTATATGTGTTACGGAGAAAAAAAAAATCTGAGGAAGCAATTTGTATCAGCACAAAGCCCTGGTTCAATATTCCAATTGGCACAGTTATGTCTGGTGAGTGCAGCAGGATGGCAGGCCTCCTGAGCTCCGGCAGCCTCTAGCTCATCATTGTTCGTTCTCTCTCATCGTGGACTTAGAGTCCTGCGTGGAAGGGCTTTTAGTAATTCCTGCTCACTCCCTGGCTCTCAGACCTCAGCTCTCAGGACTTGGTTGCTGTTTGGGGCTCAGTTAAACAGCATGAGTTCCAATGACGCACCTTTGTGTTTCAGGCTGACCTCGTCAGGTTGGGGGCTGCATCCCCAGCTCCCCCCTCGGAATTGTTAATATCCTGTCTGATGTTGTTTAGTTTTCCTGTCTTGTGATGTGCTGCGTGCGGTGAATCCCAGCGTTGGGTTCTGCAGCTAGGCTGGTTCATCTTGCACCTGCTGGTACTGATGGTGGCTGTGCCAGGTACTTCCAGCTACTTATGTAGGAGTCTGGACATGAGAAGGAGGGAAGGAGAGAAGGAGACGGAGAGGGAAGGGAAGGAAAACATGGAACAGAAACGTGTAGAAAGAAGAGGAGAGGAAAAGAAAATGGGAAACAATTTTACAAAGACAGAGAAGGACCTCAAAAGGACAATAAATAAATAAATAAATAAATAAATAAATAAATAAAAATAAACCCAGCAGTGGGCTGGTTTCTATGAAAGAGCTATCCAACAGCGTTGAAAATGATGATTCTTGGCTCACGGTCCTCAACTGTCCTCAGAGTGTGGTGCCTTAGGACTACATTTTGCTGTTTGTCATGAACATGCATGTGGGCCTGCTGGTTTCCCTCCTGGCCTCGCCTGGTCGCACTCAGGTGGCCGCATTTGGTGAGAGGTTCAGCCGGGGCCGGGGCTCCGCGGAGGAGCAGGGATGGCTGACTCTGTTCCCCCGTGGGGGTGCTTCATCCCCACATCCTGCAGGGTGCGCTTCCTGCCAAGGTATCGATCCTATGCCGAGAGGGACAAAGTGGACGTACAGCCTCAGTCCAGAGCATGCACAACACCCCAAAGCTGCAATCCAGAGATGCCAGACATCCAGAAGGGGCAGCCGTGATTCAAAGTAGGGGAAACGGGGGACCTGCAAGAATCTCATGGCCACTCATGGGATGGGAGACCTTGCCTCAGCTGTCTTTGGAACCACTACACCCCAAGATGGAGAGTTTAGGTATCTCAGGCTACCTTCCTTCCTTCCTTCCGTAGGGCTGCTCTAACAACATATCACAACCCAAGCGGCTTGAAGGAACTCAAACCTACGGTCTGACAGTTCCAGATGCTACAGATTCAAAAAGCGTTTCAGGGCTGTGCTCCCTTCCCAGACTCCAGGGGAGGGTCCTCCCTGCCGCTTGCGGCGTCTGGGGCTCCAGGCATCCCTGGGCGGGTGGCTGCGTCCCTCCTGTCTCTGCCTCCATCCTCACGGGGCTCCTCTTCTGTGTCTGCGTGTTCACACGGCCTTCTATCTCATAAGGAGACCAGTCATATTAGGTGGTTGGATGGTACGACCTCATCTTCACTAATAGCTTCTTCAATGACCCTATTTCCAAATGAGCTCAGATTCTGAGGAGCTGCAGGTCAGGACCTCAGCATGTCTTTCGGAACAACAGAACCCAACCCTTAACCCTGGCGTCTAGAACTCAATCATTGCATCGTTTTAATTCCGGTTTCTATGTTTGACCCATCATCTTTGAGCTTAAAGTCTATTTCCTTTCTCCCTAGAGAATCTCATTCCATAAAGACAGACCTTGTTGCTGGGAATCAAGATACAAATACCGGCACGTTACAGAACAGGAGACTTTCGAGATGTCCGTTTGGTGTAAGGCAGTTGACCAGGCGTCTGGGCCAGCGTGATCCTGAACGGAAATCCTAGAACAAATACACATCAAAATCTTACATGCACCCATGCCCTCAGGAATGTGCAGAATGATGAAGGAGCAGGAGGCAAGCTGAGGACAAAGCACAAGCTGACTCCCTGCAGGCCCCATCCCGCCTCCAAGGGGTGACAGGCTTCAGACACTCCTGGCTGCCCTAACACTAGGAAAGGAAAAAAACCCAAGCGGTTGACCTGTAAACATCACAGTCCAGCAAGAATTGAGTCTCCCTCAATTTACAAATGCCTCAGTGATTTGCAAGAAAAAACATTCCCATCAGTAACCTAACTTCCAGAAGGAAGCTCCCAACTGTCTTAATGTAAATCCATTGCTAGAGGGAAAAACAACCTTAACTTGACAATCTGGTAGGTCCTCCTTAGCATATGAAAGTGCTTTAGAAAAATCTCCATTTCCCTAACCTCCCCCAACTCCCAAGTAAATAATCCGCCACCCCTCACAAGCCCCGGGAGAAGCAGCTCCTTGTGCCCACAGGTCCTGTCCCTGAGCTTGGATGAAACCACCATTTTGCACCAAAGACGTCTCAAGAATTCTTTCCTAGCGGTTGTCTCCAGATCCCGCCCCACCAAGGCCAACATTCGGAAACTATGTCAGGGAATGCTCAGAAAAAGACCAGCAGTGTCAGAAAAGGGACGCGTGCCGGCTTGAGCTTTGAGAGTATTGCTGAACCGTGAACAGAAGCACTGATATTCCACTGTGTCACCGCATAAATGCTGCAAAGACCAGGAGCAGGGACGGACCGACGTGGGCATCCACGTAGAACTCTCACCACGTTGGCGCAGCCAGAGTTGCATCCGTTGCTTCAGCACCAAGTGGAAATTTCTCAGCAAGTGCCAAAGTAACTACGCAGTGTGGATAAGAAGGGACGAGCTCCAAAAACGGTGAGTGTCTGTGACAATGTGATTTATAAGACGTATATGTTTGGTCTTTGCTCCATTTCTGGCCTGGAGCTCCTAAAACCCTTGGAATTTCCTGAGATGAGAGAAATCAAAGCATCTTTTGTTGTGGGAAGGAGGTGATTTAGGAAACTGCACCTAGGGATGGGGGCTGTTGCTTGGGAAACCAGCCTGGTGATTTGAGGTTTGGAAGGTTCCTGTCCCACTCCAGGGTCTCCAGGAGGAGAGGGACTGGAGGTTGAATCAATTGCCAATGGCCAATGAGTTCATCAGTCATGCCCATTTGATGACGCCTCCATAAAATCCCAAAAGGTCAGGATTCAGAGGCCTTTGTGGTTGGGGAACCAGAACGCTTGTACCCACCTCTGTTCTGGACCCTAAACTTTATGGCACAAAAGCTCCTCTGTTCAGGACTTTGCTCTGTGTATCTCCTCATCTGTGGCTGTTGATTTATATCCTTTATTTTCTTTTGTAATAGATTGGTAATCTAGTAAAAAAAAAAACAAAAACAAAACAAAAAAAAAAAACACACAGTTTTCTGAACTCCGTGAGGCACTCTAGCAAATTAATCAAACCCAAGGCAGGGTCATGGGACTTCCAATTTATAGCCACTTGGTGAAAAGCACAGGTGACAACTCAGACTTATGATTGGCATCTGAAGGGGGTGCAGAGTAGACTGGTTGGACCAAACCCTGACCCTGTGGGATCTGATGCTTTCTCCAAATAAACGTGTCAGAATGGAGTTGAATTATGGGGACACCCGACTCCCTGTCAGAGGATTGCTGGGTGATGGGAGGAAGCCTCCACACACATACATTGGAGTTGGGTGCCGGAGCCCAAAAGAATATCTCTTTCTGAATTCATAGGTGCCCCAAGGCTTGCCCCATGGGTGCTTAAAAGTCATTGTAGGGCAGCCCGGGTGGCTCAGCAGTTTAACACCTGCCTTTGGCCCAGGGCGTGATCCCGGGATCCAGGATGGAGTCCCACGTGGGGCTCCCTGCATGGAGCCTGCTTCTCCCTCTGCCTGGTTCTCTGCCTCTCTCTCTCTCTCTCTCTCTCATGAATAAATAAATAAAATCTTAAAAAAAAAAAGAGTGATTGTAAATCTGTACTCATTAGGACCCCCTTGTATTGTTGCATGACTGGTCAAAGAGCATGATATACGTAAGTGTATTGAGACTGTTAGTGTGACTGAACGGGATTGCAATAACTGTGAAAAGAAGGACTTTTTACTCCTTTTCATGCAGGGTATCTTTCTCAGTAAAAACCGCAAGAAAAAAAAATAATGGTTTGTTATGAAATAGAAGGATGCTGTGGCAAGTGGGGTCATCAAATGGCCAGCTAGATTCCTGCCCCTGCCCCCCCGCCGGGGGTATACACACTCCATAATTTAATCCCATTGAGTATGGGTGGGAATGTGTACATAATGGGATTTATTTCCCATGATTATGACACTAAGCAGTTGATTCTGAGCTCATCAAAAGAGGAACGGTTCCTGGTGGGCCTGAATTCCTTAATCACGGGTAGCCTTAAAAGAGACAAAAGCAGGTGCACCCCTACAAGGGCACTGGGAACAAAGCAAGTGGTCATGTTGTGAACTGAGGAGGGGTGACTTCTAGACCCTGAGTGTCCCCGCCAGCAGCTGACAGAGGAACAGGACCTTCCTTCCACAACCAAAAGAAAAGAAATACCCAGAACTTCCAGATGAGCATGCAGCCCAGCCAACAGCTGGATTTAATCCATGGGAAGCCCTGAGCAGATGACCCAGTTATGCCCTGGGCTGCTGTCCCACGCGAGCCATGAGATCATGAACATCTGCTGACTTCCGCTGCTGCGTGTTGAGTCATTTGTTATACAGCATCGGAAAATCGATGCAAACGTCTGTCACGTCATACTTGGATTGGACTATAAAAATATTCCAAAAATGATAAAAAAAACATCCTGAGACAGTGAACTGTCTCCGGAATGATTCAAAGCTCCCTGAAGGGGAACATCAGCCATCCCGTTGGGGAATAGAATTAAAACTCAGAAAACCCCCCGAATTGTATAGACCACAGCTGTACATATTTTATCCAAGGGTCTATGTTCCACACAGACACACATACAACACAATTATACTCCCTCAGTGGGTAAGACTCAGTGGAAGATTTGATGTTTCCCCATTTGCGGCTCTGTCACCGCAATTTTCAAGACATTTTTATATTGTGCTCCCTTACAAAAGAAAGCGTAATAAGATTCACCGTGATAATGCCACATTCAGCATTATGGCCTGACTCCAACGTACTCATCCAATCTCCAGGTCTCAAATGGGAGCCTCACCTCCAAAAAATTCCCTGTATTTTTTTGTACATTCGCCTTTGTGTCTGAACCACATGGTATTAGTAATTGCCAGAAGCACGTTTCCGCAAAACAAAATTATTTTTAATATGTAAGGGCCCAGTCAACTAGTTAGTTGGCGTTGGCTGGAAAGAACTATCTCCATTTGGAAAACAAAATGTATCTGCCACAGAGTTTTATGCAACGTGTCTTTACTGAAAAAGTCTGCACCCAGCACTGACATTAAATAAAAGATAAATGTCAAAAAAAAAAAAAAAACAGTTGATGTAATAATTTCTTTTTCTTTAGGATAATCAAGCATCATTTCACAAAGCCATATCTGTAGTTGCTTTCGCCTGGTGTGCTCTGCTGTTACAAGCCTGTTTTCTTTCCCGCAGGGGTCTCTCCATACCGCTGACATCAGACAGATCACTGCACCACACAGGACGAGGAAAACAGGCTCACAGCCATCTGTCACCGAAGCTCTTCTCGCAGGCTGCACGGGTGAGTTTATTGCACATGAAATACACTTCAGCCATGGGGAAAAGACTCTGTGACCACATTTCTATCAAAAAGGAAATCCAGGGGCAGCCCGGGTGGCTCAGCGGTTTAGCACCGCCTTCAGCCCAGGGCGTGATCCTGGAGACCCGGGATCAACTCCCACATTGGGTTCCCTGCAGGGAGCCTGCTTCTCCCTCTGCCTGTGTCTGTCTCCGTCTCTCTCTCTCTCTCTCTGTCTCTCATGAACAAATAAATAAAATCTTAAAAAAAAAAAAAAAGGAAAACCAAAACACAAAGTTACCAATAAGAAAACATGAGATCTGGTGGCGTTTTCTTTCTCCATACATCTGCAGAAGAAACTTGTTGGCAGTAGAACCAATAACCAATGACATCTGATTAATACCTAACGGGGTAGGGGGTCTTTAAGTTGGAAATGTCATCATCTGATTGTCAAAGCTGATGGAGGGCTACCTACTACGACATACAGCTTGGTCCCACTCAAGACCCATCTGTATCACCTACACAAGAAATTATCCCAGGGTTGGTATTCAACAAAACATTGACAACGAATGGTTTGTTGGCCTCACGCCATTGGGTCCGCCATCACTCTTTCTCCCATGAGCTCTGTTACTTTGCCTCGTGTTTGCAGACAACCAAGATGTTCGTTGATTTCACACCACTGAGTCCGCCATCACTATTTTTCCCCCACTAGTTCTGTTTCTTTGCCTCATATGTGTAGACAACGATGGTGTGTGCCCCATGAAACCATGTCTTTGCAATAACCCAAAAGGCAAGGAAAAGTGGAGTTCGCTTTCTAACAAAATCACTTAGAGCAATTTTTTTTTGATTATCAGAATCCTAATGATGGTGAGGGACAATGGATGTTTACTAGGATTTTATTGTATAATCATATTTCACCATGTTCATCTTATAAGGCTTAGGGATATAAATGTTAGTGATCTACCATTTATCTGCTTTCCAAAAACTTAGCAGGTGATACTTATATACCTTTTAAGTCTATTCAAATTCAATATACCCAAGGATTCTGCTCATGATGATTTTTGCTTAAAGAATGGGTAATTAGGATCCTTGGGTGGCTCAGCGGTTTAGCACCTGCCTTTGGCCCAGGGCGTGATCCTGGAGTCCCGGGATCGAGTCCCACATCGGGCTCCCTGCATGGAACCTACTTCTCCCTCTTCCCGTGTCTCTGCCTCTCTCTGTGTCTCTAATGAATAAATAAATAAAATCTTTTTTAAAAAAACAAACAATGGGTTATTAATGGGACACCTGGGTGGTTCAGCGGTTGAGCATCTGCCTTCAGCTCAGGGCGTGATCCCAGGGTCTAGGGATCAAGTCCCACATCAGGCTCCCCGCAGAGAGCCTGCTTCTCCCTCTGCCTGTGTCTCTGCCCCTCTCTCTCTCTCTCTGTCTCTCATGAACAAATAAATAAAATCTTAAAAAAAAGGGTTATTTATATACACATGCATTTTCTAATTGACAGTAGATGTGCATGTTTATTTTGTAATGGCATCTGCGTCTTTCTAACTTAATTGCCTTGCGCTGGAAGAATGTGGTCTATAGAATGCAGATCTGAAATGATTTCTTAAAGGAGGATTTCTAAAGTATTTCCACTTTGTGAAAAAACAAAAGGGGGGAGCATCTTTGGGCAAATGGTAGGAAGTCCACCAGGAATAGACTTGCGGTTGGGCAGGTCGGTCTAATTACTTGTTGCAGTAGATCCATCCACTATTTTCTTTCTCCACTTTCTCTCTTTGAACATGTACATAACGTAATATCTGCTTCTTCTCTAGCCTTGTAATAGTTGAACAAGGGGTGTGTTCATGAGCTTACATCAAACCCATGGAGTAATGTACATAAATGAAGGTCCCCTGCCTGGTAAGCGATCACTCAATCATGGCACTGAAAACCCTACGATTTCTGGGTCGCTTGGGTGGCTCAGTGGTTGAGCATCTGCCTCTGGTTCAGGGTGTGGCCCCAGAGTCCTAGGATCGAGTGCTGCATCGGGCTGCCCACAGGGAGCCTGCTTCTCCCTCTGCCTCTGTCTCTGCCTCTCTTTGTCTCTTGAATAAATAAATAAAATCTTTAAAAAAAAAAAAAAACCTTCCATTTCCATAGGTTCTCATTTGATGGATGCATTAGCCTTTTCTAGCTTTTGGACCTAGCCAAGATCATGACAGGATGTGGAAGCTATACACCACAGGCAGCCCATGTCATGAGTACCCTGATGAAACCACACCCCCATGCTCTCTAACCTCCATAGGAGGCCAATAAGGTATAAGCCTTTGTTAGGTCAATGCTCTGAGATCTCCAGGTCATCTGTTTTTGCACTGACCCTGCTCACGGAAAGCTACGAAAGTCTCTGTGCCAGATGTCGGTCTTCCTCATGCTTCTGAGATCGACCTGTGGGAACCAGACACAGAAAATGATCAACCATACACCTGACGCTAATAGAACACTGGATGTTAACTCTACTAGAATGACAGTGACAAACTTAAAAAAACAAAAACAATGACCAGGCATGGGGTGTTGCTCCAGATTTGGCTCTTTGTTCTACTCTGAGATGTGAGTGGTGTAGTCTTAGTGCTCAGGTTTTGACCAGCAGGTATCAGGGAATGATGTCATCCTACTTTAGGTCATATGAAATACATTTTTTTGTAGTCAGGAGATTTGACATCCTGTGTCCTCCTGTGTCCACATACCCTCCATGATACACACAGTAGACCTACAAGCATACACAAGGATGTATGCTCACACACAGGCATGTCCCATGTTGGGCACGTCTAATTTTCCCTGCCATGTCTTTCCTTAGGTGGGATGGCTTTATTTCCATGAGTTAAATTGTATCAATACATTAAAATCTCACCTAGAACAGACATTTATTGATTGCCCTAGAATATGCCCACTTGTTTCTCTAGTACATTCAGTTGGGCTTTTTCTTATGCAAGCTGAAAATCTGATTTTCCCTCTGAGTAGTTGTCAGAAAGACAACAAGAATAGTGAAAACCAAGGTGTGTCTGCCAAGGAGTTGGCAGAGTGCACGCTGGACAGTTAATCGAGCATCTTGAAAGCCGGTAGATTATGTGGCTGGATCCACATCCCTAGTGGAGAACATGCCAAGCGAAAATCAGAGAGAACAGCTCGCGGGCCCCAGAAAATCGTGCTCTCAATGCCCTGTAAATTGTGATCTGTAAAAGCTTCGTATGTAAACCATCAGTATGATTAACAGAGCCACAGAATGAAGAGCTCAGGGGATGAAATTTATTATAAAAGGAAGAAATTCCGTCATATCGCTGTGCTCATAAAAATCTATATAATCCAGCAAAGCACAGACCTCCATAGGCATGTCATGACAGCCAGCTCACTGTTTCGAATAACTGATAAGCTTTTGGACAGTTGAATTGAACGATAATTTTACGCTCTTTGTGTGTTAGTGTTCTGGTAATATCTTCCAAGCATCCTTTTTATTATTCTTAAGATGGCTTTTTCGTTAAAATCATAACATTATACAATGTTAGACCCGAAATGAAATCAGGGAAATGTGCTGCAAGTAAAGTGCCTATTTTGCACATGTTTTCAGGAGATGGTTCCGCTGTTGAGGGTGGCAGATAGAGACAAAATGCACTGGTTTTGTTTCCAAACCCGGTATCATTTCTGGACACATTTCTGGTTACAAAACACATTTCCTTGTAAATTATTTCCACCATCCTGTATCCTAATTTACGTCACTGTGACCATATTACGATGCCATGCATTCATTTTATGTTTTATTTTTAAAGATTTTATTTATTTATTCATGAGAGACACAGAGAAAGGGGCAGACGGAAAGGCAAGCTCCCTGTGGGGAGTCCCGATGTGGGACTTGATCCCAGGAGCCCGGGTCATGACCTGAGCCAAAGGTGGACGCTCAACTACTGAGCTACCCAGGCGTCTCCGTTCATTTTATTTTCATACGTATTTTTAAGTAGCAATACAAGATATTAGAGGTTTTTTTTTTCAAAGACAACCAGATCCACATCACATTGTTTTTCAAACCTATTTATCAAAGATCATAGATGATATGCTTCATATAAAAGCGTATGTAGAGTTGTGTGTTTATGTATAAAAATACACACACACATTTGTATCCGTACGTGTATATCTAAGTATTTTGCTAGAGTAGATTTTTCTAAAGCTTTGCAAAATGTATCTCTTCTCCCTTGCCAAATTACTATGTTTTCCATTGGGCCCATCTCCCACCAGTGGGCAGAAAACCCAACATATTTGTGATACTCAAATTGATAACTGAAGTGTGCTGGTGTCCTTCAGTCTAACCCTGTCTCTTTGGGATGCATCTCTAAGCTTTCCTAGGTTTTGCCAAATGCCCTCTTGCGAAGTTGGATGGCGGGTAAAATAACTATGCTGTAATGTAGCAGGGTAGGGGGACACTTCAAATTATAGATGGTGGCTGGGATGCTGCATAGCCTTGCTGCTTTGTCGTAGCTGCTGCTGACACCCCTAGGCTTGCAGAATGGGCTCTGAATTCCCTCCGCTCAGAGGACTATGGACATATCCCATATCTTGACCCGCTTTCTACTTTGCTCTTCTGTCATTAAGCCGCTCGTAAAACATATACTGTTTGTGGGAAGGTGGTTTGTCTCTGTCAGCCCTGTCCAGAGCCATCGCTATGCAGGAGACGAAGGAAAAGAAATGAGATTATTGAAAAGGAATTGATACATTGCAGACTGTTTGTATCCCCAGATTAAGTAAACCATGTCAATTAGACTGTGTTCTTCTCCTTTAGAAGAAAATGTAATATATTTGGGAATTGGTGTTCTAAGCTTTAAAACATTTTTCAGAGAAATTCAATAGCTAATGCTGTGGTGATTTATCTTATGTAAAAGGCACAATGAAAGTCCAAAATATCAATAATTTTGTTAAGTACGAGGGAAATATGTTTGGGGAATTACTGAAACGTTAGAAGAAACAATCTCATCTTGTACTGTACATATATTTTCTCCCCACTAACCAAATGTGAAGTGAAGAATCATCAATCGTGGATAATCATTTTTAAGAACTTGTTTGATCCGTGATCATGTAATGTTGCCCAGAATTACCAGGTTATTTTAAAACTTTAGGGAGTTTAAAGCACATTAGACTGGTTTCATTTTAGTGGTTTATTGTCTCCTTTGGGTTCATTCTCCTGTGAATCACCACAACTCAGTAGCAACTGGCTTAATGCTGTCAGACAGGCGTAATCTTCATTACTCTGAGAAAGATCTCTCAGGCAGCGTGTGAAGATTTAAATATTTAGTAAAACACATACTACACACATAGCTAGCCAGGCTTCCTTGTAGTTTGGCATACAATAAAATAGAGACAGATCCTTTCTAACCTCCTTTAGCGTTATGGAAACGATCACGAAAGTCAGATACAGCAGAAAAGTGGATGTGCTGTAGCAACACACAACTGCATTGGTGGATCTTAACTACTTAATATCTAGCCTAAAAAAAAAAAATCTTCAGAAGTCTCTCCAACCCACGATACTATTGTTTTAAATGTTGGACACAAACAAAACCAAGTGACATCAATACAGATCCCAGTACATACAACCAACTAATACTGGACACAGGAGCCAAGAACGTGCCGTTTAGAGAGGATGGTCTCTTAAACAAATGCTGTTGGACAACCTGGAGAAACACACATGGAACAAGGAAATCAGACCTCTACCTCACACTATTCACAAAAAAAAGTGAACTCAAAATGAACAGCCTTAAACATAGCACCTGATACCATGAAACTCCTAGAAGAAAACCTTGGGAAGCAGTTTATTGATACAAGTCTTGGCAGTGATGTTTTGAACATGACCCCAGAAGCACAAACGACAAAAGCAAAAACCAAAGTAGGGACTGTATCAAACTCAAAGTCTTCTGCACAGCAAACAAACGATTAAGAAAATGAAAAGACAGGGCATCCCAGGCGGCTCAGCGGTTTAGCGCTACCTTCAGCCCAGGGCATGATCCTGGAGACCCAGGATTGAGTCCCATGTCAGGCTCCCTGCATGAAGCCTGCTTCTCCCTCTGCCTGTGTCTCTGCATCTCTCTGTGTCTCTTATGGATAAATAAATAAAATCTATAAATAAATAAATGAAAGAAAGAAAGAAAGAAAGAAAGAAAGAAAGAAAGAAAGAAAGAAAGAAAATGAAAAGACAATCTGTATACAATGGAAGAAAAATCTGCAGGTCATATCAGGTAAGGGGTTAAAATCCAAAATATTTTTTTTTAGTATATGTGCTGCCGAAGCGAGCACTAAAATCCAAAATATGTAAAGAACTTCATGAACTCAAAACAACAAGCAATGTGATTTAAAAAATGAGCAGAAGAACCAGATAGACATTTGTCCAAGGAAGAAATGGAGATGGCCAACAGACATGAAAAGATGCTCAAGATCATTCATCATCAGAGAAATGCAGATCAAATCCCCCATGGGATATCACGTCACGTGTAGTAGAATGGCTTACCACCAATAAGACAAGAGACAACAGGTGTTGGGGACAATGTGCTGCAAAGGGAATGTAATGCTGTTGGCAGGAACGTAAGTTGGTGCGACCACTATGGAAAACATCACCTGCTATGGAGATTCCTCAAAACATTAAAAATAGATGTATCATATCATCCAGCAATTCCACTTCTGGGTATATATGTAAAGGAAAAAAAAAACAGGTTTTGACAAGATATCTACAATCCCATGTTTATTGCTGCATTATTCACAATTGCCAAGGTATGGACACAACCCAAATGCCCATCAACAGATGGATGGATGAAAAAGATGTGGTACGTCTACACGATGAAATACTACTCAGCCACAAGAAAGGAAGATATAACTCCCTTTATGAAAACACGCATGGGCTTTGAGCACATTATGCTACGTGAGAGAAGTCAGAGAAAGATAATTAGTGTATGATATCACTTATACATGGAATCTAAAAAAGAGTGGAATGAGAGTTACCAGGAGGAGTTAGGGGGTAAGAGTGATGGTGTTTCAGGGTATCCCTGGGTATAGCGAAGGGTAAATAAGCCCCAGAGATCTAATGTACAATATATTCAATATAGACAATAATATTGTAAGTATGTAGTGTAAAAAAAAAAAAAAATCAGTGCATTAGCCATCATAGTACAACATAGAAGTGTATCAAAGTAACAGGCCATACATCTTAATTTTACACAATGTTACATGTCCAATCTATTCAATAATTTAATTTTTCCAATGATTTTTTAAAAACTGAGTTATGTTGTATGATATAACTTCACAAAATTAAATTTAATAAATAAAATAAATTTTAAAATTTCAAGATATTGGTTATTTATATTGAGTTGAGTAGATGGAGTAGATGGGTAAGGGAAATAGCATGGAGACTGATCTAAGTTATGGATTATATTCTCATTCTTTTCCTGGCTTACAAGCCCATTGGTAATCATTATATTGTTAAAAATGGACAGATGGATGGATGGATGGATGGAGGATGGGTGCATGGATAGACAGACAATTGGATAGACCAACAGAAGGATGGATGGATGGGTGGACGGGTAGATGGATAGATCGTTAGATGAATGGACAGATGGATGGATATATAAAACAAAACCATGGACCATGATGCCTGAGAACTATGATTATCTCCTATCTTTGCAGCTGAGTTACTGAAAAACAAAGAAAGGAACAAGGTCCGTTTTATATGCATGAGCATGTTTCATCCTAACACATGCCAGATGCCCAAAGGGAAGTTCTAGTACTAGTGAAGGCTGCAACACACATGCCCTCGGGTGCAATGACTTCTTATGCTACTACTTCATTTTGCTGAGTGCGGCTGGTTGGAGCATAATATGAAACGCAGGGACTGTCCTTTGCCCTGGCCACGCCCTGAAGCCCCATTGAGTAAAGGATTTTAAATCGCTAATTCCCACCAAAACCTTTGTTTCATTGATTTTTTTTTTTTGAGATACCTGCTCAATGTGATTTTCTTAATCTGTCACAGTGAGCAATCAAAGTTGAACTCTAAGTATCATGGTTTTACAAAAAGAAATGGGGTTTGTTTTCTGAAAAGAAAGAGCAAAGAAGGAAGTTGAGTAAAGCACAAGTATCAAGTTTCGGTTAATCTACTGTCCTGGCCATCAGGTGCCTTTATCTTCAGAGGG
Source organism: Canis lupus baileyi (assembly GCF_048164855.1). Lineage (NCBI taxonomy): Eukaryota > Metazoa > Chordata > Mammalia > Carnivora > Canidae > Canis > Canis lupus. The sequence goes on from NC_132876.1 coordinate 122,525,389, forward strand.
TTGCTTGAAAGGAGCACTGTGATAGGGAGCCCATGCCCGGTCTCATCTCAAGAAGCCATAATGTGCAGCTGGTGTCCTCATCTTCATATCTCTTATAACTTCCCCACCAACTCCCATTTCAGAGCATGGGCTTATTCTAACTGCTGTGTCTTCAACATGACTGCAATATTTCAACTCCTGGTTTAGAGGTCATTGGTTTTTTTACTCATTTATATGATCAAGAAAATGGGAGTCCTATGATACGCAGGATTGTAACCCAATCCCTTGGGACCTACGTCTTGGTAGGACCACCTCCTCTTGAGAGTGGGGATGTCCTAAGATGCTAAACTAATCACTCTCACATCAGATTATCATACGGTTCATGGTTGACTTTAAGAGAGAGAGAGAGAGATAGAGATTATCCTCCTTGGGCCTGACCTAATTGGGCTAGACCCTCAAAAAGACATCCTTCAACATTACCCACTGCTGACTTTGAAGATGGACAGGACATGTGAAAAGCAATGCAGACGGCTGCTAGGAGCAGAGCTCAGCCCCATCATGAAAGCCAGCAAGGAAATGGATTTGAGTCCTACAGCCACAAGGAAGTAGATCTTGCCACAACCGCTCAAGCTTGGAGACCGACTCTGAGCCCAACAAGAGCGTAGATCAACACCTGAATTTCAGTCTTGGGAGTTCTGAGCAGAAGACACTCCTGCTGTGCCAGATTGCACGTGATGATATGTGAAGCTCAGGGTAAACCATACCGATAACGAGGAAAAATTCATCTTCCTGACAGTCTTTCTGGTCACTACAAGATCAGTTTTATTTTTTCCAGACAGCAGTTTCTACATTAAAATATGACTACTCGTTCTTTTTCTGAAACTAATCTCCCCTGCAGTCTTGTGGAATTCCTCATTCACAGGTGACACGTTTCTTTTTTCTTTCTTTTTTTTTTTTTTCACGTTTCTTTTTCAGATCCCAAATACTATATAACCACACACTGATTCTATGAAATATTTATAATGGGCTTACATTATGTTAGAAATCTGGAAACTTGATCCCGTGGACAAGATTTTTAAAATTCAAACTGTGCCATAAATGTATAACAAACACATTGTACCATAGAGAAATGTGAAAATTTAAACTTTCTATTTCTGTAAGACTGGTTCACCTGCAACACCACAGATAATGATATTATATTTTAAATGTTAATGATTTAGTGTGGTTTTCTTTCAGACACTTAGCATATATATAGACTAGGACACTGATATTTCTAGGATGATTCCTACAAATTTAATTATTTTGTTGTCAAATTAAATCCATCAGTGATGAAGGGTAAGGTAAAAATGACCCATTCGTGAATATTCACCACATTCCTAATAACTCATGTAAATATACATCTTTAAAATTACATATGCATGCATTTCAAGGAGGGTAAGTTACAGAGGACACACGTTAGACTTTGGATAGCAATTTTGCCAATTTGAGAAAAGCCATCCCATTTCTGTCACTGATGACAGATCCATTCAGCTCACATTTATGTGCTCAAGAAATGTCCAAACCAGGTAATTATTGCAAACTGAAATTTTGAGGACTTCTAATTTTGTATTTTGGAGTTGTCAAAGACTTGTAATTAGAAGGTCAGCGCATGTTCTTTTTTAAATGCCACTAATGACTGGGTATATAGATGAATATCCATAGTTCTTATTGTTGTGATTCAAAGATTTATGAGTTTCTAAGAGAAGTTGCTTTACAAGGCTGACCAAAAGGATGTAGGGATTTGGTAGAAAACTTTGCTAATTTCTAGGCTCTCAGGAATATTTCTTGGCTCTCCCTGGAGGAAGCATGCAAATAAAGACATTCCATTGTTCCTCTCACTTTGCTGACATTCCAAGAAATACAGAAGAAATGAGGGCCAGAATGGCTTCTAATTTGCAATGTAAGAGAAACAAGTTGTCCCTTGGCTCAGTTAAGAAGGGCAGAATAATGCAGCTCAAATCTAGTGCCCATCCTGGGGTCAACAGACTGACCAGCAGGGCTGTGAGGTTGTAGGGGCACAGCAGCTACAGAAATAGTCACATGGGTGTGGGAAGCAGAGGTCCACACAAGGCTGGTTGGATGACACATCAGTGGATGTCCCCAAAGGTGGCATATACCAAGAGTGTAGACCATTAAACATGAAGCATACAGAATTCTCCAGATGGACTCTTTGGAGGAGATCTGACTCGAAATGGATTCCCAAGGAGAGTTGAAGAAGAAGAAGAGTTTTGCTATTCTGGAAACAAAGATGGAATTCACCAATGTTGCCAAGGTAACATTCAGAGAGAATGGAACAGAATTCTATTTAGGAGTGAGGACAGCAGCAATTTCTTCTTCTACCCTTCCAGGCATGTTTCCCAGTATAAGTTCCCTTGCTCCTGTGAGTCCTACAAATCATGCATTTTCCCTGAACTTAAGAAAAGATAATTCACAGAATGGAAGATGTAATCAAGTGAGCTCATGGCTGTGGAGCATCAGATGCCTGGCACAGCCCAATGAGTTGGACGCCCACAGGTCAAAAATGAATGTTCTTCAGCTCCTCACTGACTACATAGACATCCCAAGTATTGCAGGAAGAGAGTTGAAGTAGAGACCCAATCAGGAAAGCTGAGATACTGCTCTTTCTGGCCAGGAGTCTTGCACCAGGCCCTCTGAACCGGATCAGTTCTTTGTACACCTATATCCAGATACAGTTCATGGGAAATTCCAAAATCCTAGAGTTTCAGTTGCCCCATCTGTTGGCAATAGAATAATAACGATGACCATATCTATGCAGAGGACTCATGGCATCTTAGAACGAGCTGTGATCCAACATGGCACAACATGATCATAAGGGTCCCATGGAAAGGGAACATGTGGAACATCGTGGAGGATGTGTTTAACCTGATGGGGCCAAAAAGATACACGGCATTGGCCAGGCCCAGCCCACCCCCCCACCCCGAAGACCTGATGGGAATTGGCATATCTCAAAGGGTACCTTCTAGGTGGAAGGGGACCTCCAAAGGCCAGATATTCCTTCAGCTACTCCTCTGCACATTCCTTCCAATAAGCAGATAAAACGTTAGAAAAGATGCTTAGTGCAAGGAGCTGAATTCACAAAAACAAATTTCCAGCCCTTTGGTGAAGTGGAGGCCACAAACAGAACTTTGATTCCTATTGAACAGTAAGCATATCCTTTTGCACATATGTTTGGGGCCTGCAGCTTATACCCAATGATATCAGCATTCTCCTTAAATTCTTCCTTCTCTGAATTTTGCTTTGGTTATTTTAGAGTCAAATGTCACTAAACCCCCTCTCATTCTTTCCAGCCATTAGCATGCTCCCGGGGACTGCTGTTGGTGTTGAATTCTATTACAAAACATGTTAAATGGTCATTTTCAGATTGCTGATTTGTAGGAAAACTAATAGATCTACAGGGGAGAAATCTTTATAAATAGCAGCATGCAAATGACTGACAAAATTAATGCTCAGGATGATTTGGAGTCTACCCTTGGAATTTCCTTAGAAAGCAGTGCTCACAGTTTCTCCTGCTGAAAGTCTCCGATGCTCTGCTGGTAATTACATATCGATTCCACCTGTCAATGGCCATTCTGCCACAAGTCCTTTACCGTGAAATGACAAATGTATCCGGTCAGAATTCATCCTAAAGCCAAATCTAAAGGAAAACATTTTATTTACATAATGTCTACGGGGAAGGAAAATTAATCCAATTAGAAATTAAAAGGCGGAGATAACTTTTGAACATAAATTGCATCAGTGCAAGGAACTTAATATAATTATTTCACACACTTGTGTCTCTATGAGAATTTATGTCCTCTTTCTGATGAAAAGTAAAGCCCAGCATTTCAAGGGGGAATGGGTAGCCTCACTCCTACCCTCTTTAATATGGGAAGGGGCTAATGGGCCTGCAGAACAGAGCACTCCATGTGTATTTGCATGAGAAAAATAGAGAGTAGTACATGTACACTCTAGATATTGCTATTTGAATTATCCTACGGTGTCTCTTGTATTCCTTGTGCTGCCTTCTTTTTGAAAAAAAAAATATTATAAACCATGACATATTTAATTATCTTCATTGTGAGATGACACTCCTTATTTTATTCTCATATTACATTCATTTAACAATCCATTTATCAAGCATATATTAACAGCCTATGATGGTTATGGAATAGGATAAAATATGGAATCAGGATGGTACTAGATACTAGGAAAATACTCATTGAAACATGTGATCCCTGCCCTCAGATATTTCAAATTCCAGTACTTGGATAAACACATAAGTGATGCACACCTATATTCCATATTCCATATAAGCTCCAAGAGGACTATGTGTGTAGTGTACAATGAATATAGGATCCATGATGGCTGAGACCTTCAAGAGGAGATGGAGATGTTAAAAGAGATGAGATTTGCACTGAAACTATCTTGTTTTTTGTATTATTTATTTTTTGTATTATTTTCTATTTTTGTTCAAATCCAGTGAAACGATTCAAGGAATGGTCAAGCAGATATAAGTAAATGCATTAATACCGGGTAGTATATTAATTCTTCCCTTTGCATCTTCCAAATTCATGATATGTGCTGCTGAGTCTTTGCTACCAGAACAATCTTCCCTGAAGTTATGTAGAAATCCAGGTCACAATGCTTTTCATGGCCCATCATAAGAAAAAAAGCCACCAAGGGGTTGGCTTAAAGGACAGACATTTATATTCTCACCATTCTGGAGGCTGGAAGTCTTAGATCATGGATCAAGGAAGCCAGCATGGTCTTGTGCTGGAGAAAGCTCTCATTGTAACTTGCAGATGCCCAGCCTTCTCTTTGATGTCCCTTCTTCTAAGGACACTAATGGAGTCTCCTCCCTCATGGCGTCATCTAACCCTAATGAGCTCCCAAAGGCCCTTCTCCAAATAACCATCATAGCTTCAACATACGAATTTTGCAGGGACATAGTTCAATCCATAGCAATGCTGAAGGCACTTCACCGTGAATCTATGAAGCTATTCACAAACTAAAAATGAGCCAACTTTGGATCACAGTGGTGTATTTTTGGAGAAAAAGATAACTGTTATCCAAAATATTTTAGGTTGATAAAATGAACATAATGATTGAAGACGTGTAAAATATATCTAGACTATGTATTACAGGCAAGGATGCATTAGATCACTCTGAAAATACATTAAAATATTAGTTTGACCTAACAAGACATTAACAAAATTATTCACCAAGATGAAGTGAGATTTATTCCCAGGATGAAACGGTGGTTTGATATTTGCAAATCAATAAGATGATACACCACATCAATAAAAGAAAGGCTAAACACCATATGATCATCTCGATAGATGCAGAAAAAACATTTGACAAAGTAGACATCCATTCATAATAAAATCCCTCCACAAAGCAGGCTAAGAGGGAGCACACCTCAACATAATGAAGGCCATCTCTGAAAGCCAACAGCTAACATCATCATCAATGGTGAAAAACTGAGAGCTTTTCCTCTAAGGTCAAGGATAAGACAAGGACGTCCACTCTCACCACTGTTGTTCAACATAGTACTGGAAGCCCTAGCCTCAGCAATCAGACAACAAAGGAAATTTAAAGCATCCAGATTGATAAGGAAGGTGTAAAAGTTTAACTAATTGCAGATGACATGATATTATATATATAAATAATTCTAAGGGATCCACTGAAAAACTACTAGAACTAAAAAATGAATTCAGTAAGAATTCAGGATACAAAATCAATAGAGGGTAATCCATTGCTTCTGCTACACCAGTAATGAAGCAGCAGAAAGAAAAACGAAGAAGACAATCTCATTGCAATTGAACCAAAAAGAATAAAATACCTAGGAATAGACTTGACCAAAGAAGTGAAAGACCTGAAAGCTGTAAAACAATGATGAAAGAAATTGAAGGTGACACGAAGAAATGGAAATATATTCCATGCTCATAGATTGGAAGAACAAATATTGCTAAAATGACCATACTATCCAAAGCAATCTACAGATTTAATGCAATCCCTGTCAAAATAACAATAGCATTTTTCATAGACTCAGAACAAACAACCCTAAAATCTGTATGGAACCACAAAAGACCCCGCATAACCAAAGCGGTTCTGAAAAAGAAAAACAAAGCTGGAGACATCACAATACCACACTTCAAGTTATATTACAAAGCTGTAGTGATCAATACAGTATGGTACGGGTGCAAAAACTGACACATAAATCAACAGAAGAGACTAGAAAACCCAGAAATAGACTCACAATTATTTGGTCAGTTAATCTTCGACAAAGCAAGGAAGCGTATGTAATGGGGAAAAATAATCTCTTCAACAAGTAGTGTTGGGAAAACTGGGCAGGTACATGCAGATGAATGAAACTGGACCACTTTCTTACACAAAAATAAATTCAAAATTGATTAAATACCTAAATGCGGGACCTGAAACCATAAAAATCCTACAAGAGAGCACAGGCCGTAATTTCTCGGACATCAGCTACAACATTTTTCTAATATGTCTCCTGAGGCAAGGAAAACAAAAGCAAAAATAAACTATTTGGACTACATCAAAACAAAAAGCTTCTGCACAGTGAAGGAAACCATCCACATAACTAAAAGACAACTTATTCTGTGCGACAAGATATTCCCCAATGACAAATCTCATAAAGGGTTAGTACCCAAAATATATAAAGAGCTCATACAACTCAACACAGAGACAAGATAATCCAATTTAAAAAATGAGCGGAAAAAAAAAAATGAGCGGAAGACATGAACAGACATTTCTCCAAAGAAGATATCCAGATGGCCAACAGACACATGAAAAGATGCTCAACATCAGGGAAATGCACATCAAAACCACACTGAGATATCACCTCACACCTGTCAGAATGGCTGAAACTGAAAACACAAAAAACAACAGGTGTTGCTGAGGATGTGGAGAAAGGGGAGCCCTCTTACACCATTGGTGGGAATGTGAGCTGGTGCAGCCACTGTGGAAAACAGTGTGGAGGTTCCTCAAAAGGGTTACAAGTAGAGCTACCCTACACTCCAGTAATTGCGCTACTGGCAATGATTACTCAAAAAATACAAAAACATAATTCAAAGGGACACATGGACCCCTATGTTCATATCAGCGTTGTTTACAATGGCCAAATTAGAGAAGCAGCCCGCGTGCCCATCAATACGTGAATGGATAAGGAAGATACGGTACATACGTGTACGTACGCACACAACGCAATATTATTCAACCAGAAAAAAAAAAAAAGAGTGTGATTCTTGCCATTTGCAACAACATGGGTGGATCTAGAGAGTATAATGCTAAGTGAGATGAGTCGGTCAGAGAAAGACAAATACCATATCATTTCACTCATGTGTGGAATCTGAAAAACAAAACAGATGAACAAAGGAAAAGAGGAGATAAACCAAAAAACAGACTCTTGGCTGTAGAGTACAAACTGGTGGTGACCACAGGGGAAGTGGGTCTGGGACGGGTGAAACAGCTGAAGGGGATTGAGAGTATGCTTATCATGGTGAGCACGGAGTGATACATCAAAGTGTTGAATCCTTGGATTGTACACCTGAAATAAATGCAACACCGTGTGGAAACGATACTGGAATCAGCATTGTTAAAAATCAAATCGAAAGAAGCAACTGTGAACTTACTTCTCAAAAAATCAGAGGGTATGTCTGCCTGAAGCAGTATCACATGGTGCTACCAAGTGGTACCATCTATAGACGGTAACAGTGCGGAGATTGAGATTTCGATGTCAAATTTCGCCGTCTCGTTAGGTGTCTTTTTTTTTTTTCCCTATAGATGTCAGCCAGTGACTCCAAGCAGAATCGAATTTCTGTGACTAACATACAACAACAACAACAACAACAACAACAAAAAGCCAGTTGGGTCCTTCTATTTAGGGGATGGTTGCATTTCATTTTCTAGCGAGGCTTCCTATAGAAACACATCTGCATAAAGGAAGAAGAGGCAAGTGAGACTTCATGTTTCCTGTCAAGGGGAGAATCACCTATTTGGGGTGTTTGAACGATGCTCATTGCACATCTTCAAGGGAGTCTATGTTGAAACCGTGGCAACAGCCTGGCTGGATGTGACAACCCTGAGTGCTACGTACTGTGTCAAAGCATTTAGACCCACTTTGGTAATTTTGAAAGATATGACCTGTCATTTTTGGCATGGCATTAGTTGGTCAGGTGCTGGGGCCACGTCACACTGGCTTGAGAGGCCTAATTATCACATTTTCAAGAATTTCGTGAGCTGCTTGATATCACTCAGGTAGTTTCAGTTGGCAACCAACAGGATATTTACATCAAATAACTTGGGAATGGCTATAACTCCAATCTCTTGGTTTCTTTTTTCTTTTTTTTTCCCCCATCCTTAGAGGCAGTTGTTAAATATTTGCCAGCACACTGCTGCATATAACTCAAATATTTGATTTATTACCTAGATGTTAAAAAGCCAAGTCAATCACTTTGTAATTGTTTATACATAACCGGTTTTCTCCTGTCTGCACGGATGAGAATTTCTTGCTAGCGCTGGTGCAGCAGATAGAATCAAAATGCTTAAGGTTATCCAAGTGCAATTTGGAGGAATAAAAAGAGTAGCTACTTCCTATTCAAGACAAGATGGTTTTAATTCATAGCTCCATGCTCCTCCCCAGTTAAAGCAACGACAAGCCCTAGAAATAATGCAAGGGACAACCAAAGAATCCCGAAAGGTGGAAAGCAGAAGGCAAACGGCTCTAGTGTCTCAGAACTGTTTGAGCAATGTAACAGCAGGTGTCTAATGATGCCATACCCAGTAGAAAAATAACAGTCAGACCTGGCATTTCCTAAAATAAAATATAAAATAAAATAATAAAATAAAATAAAATAAAATAAAATAAAATAAAATAATAAAATACAATAAAAATATAAAATAAAATAAAATAAAATAAAATAATAAATATAATATATAAAATATAAAATAAAATAATTTATAATATAATATAATATATAAAATAAAATAAAAAAATAAAATAAATATGTAGCCTGGGTGGATGAGTCGGTTAAGCATCTGCCTTCAGCACAGGTTGTAATCTCAGGCTCCTGGGATGGAGCCCCACCTCTGGCTCTCTGCTCAGTGGGGACTCTGCTTCTCCCTCTCCCTCTGCCCCTTCCCATTCTTGTGCTCTCTCTCTCCCCACTGCCATGGATTTTTTGTAAAAGTTGCAAAAGTCATTTAATGGAGGAAACATAACTTTTCAACAAATAAAGCTGGAGCAATTGTGCTTCTATCTATAGGCACCCAGCGAAGCAAAGAAATAAAACTCTCAACCACAGATCTTAAATAAAAGTTCATGCAAAGTTGATCGTTGATCAAATGTAGAGAAGTTATCTTTAAAGAAAAATACCAGAAGACCTCATAAAAATAAAAAACTTTTGCTATTTGAAAGCCTGAGTGAAGATGTTAGAAAGACAAAGTATACACTGGGAGAAAATGTTCACAAACTCCAAATCCAATATAGGACTAGTATCTAGAATACATAAAGAACAGTCAAGACCCAACAATAAAACCAAAAGCTACCACAGACAGGTGGAGCACAGAGGATTTTTAGGTCAGTGAAACTATTCCATATGATACAGTAATGGTGGATCCATGTCATAATACGTTGTCAAAACCCACAGAATGTTCACTACCAAGAGTAAACCACAGGCGTCTGTTAATAACACCAAATCTGACAAACTGTGTGCAGCGTGGAACAATGCATGGGAGCCTCATAGCTTCTGCACAGTTTATGTGTCAACCTAATGCTGCTCCAAAAAATAAACTCTATTCTTTTAAGAACCAAAACATAAATCAACTATGCCAGCTATATTTTTCTCACCTCACCACGGACTTAGGGAACGTTTCTCCGTACTTGGTATGTGGAAGATGCCGTGTTTAACCAAAGGCAGATCCCAGGCAAGTGGCTCTATTCTTTTGTCACTTCCAGAGAGGCCATCTGAGCAGACCACATATGCTGCTGGTCTCTCAGAGAGCCCCGGTGAGCCTCAGGCATTGCTCTGGGTCAACACACCAACACCTGGGCCTTCAGCTCTGCACTCATCCCTGGACTTCCCCCTCCCTCCTTTTATTTCCCCCTCCACACACAACCAGGGGGCACAGAGAACAGGACAACGTTCCACAGGCTCAACCTCAGAGGGGAGACTCTATCCTCCCATCTGCAACCAGCAAGTCACGGGACCAACATTTGCCCTGAATACATGACGTCCACTTGACAAAGCACTATTATTACCTGTGATTTTAGCTTCCCCTGCAATGCCAACACTACAGGTAAACTTTGCATTGTACTAAAGACCAATGGAAGTCCTTGATCCTGATTAAGAGTTTAAAGAAAAAGCAACTGGCTGGGGTGCCTCACTAGGGCAGTGCTGTTCTTGCAACTTGAATCTTGACTTACCTCCAACCTAGTTCGTCAAGGAAAAGGATTGCCGCTCGCACTAAAATTACTCCAAATAAACCACTGGTGGCAGGAGACACCCGGAGTCTAAAATAAGGCTTGCAATACCTAGGAATGTTTGAAAGACATGAGGAGTAAGTGGTAATGTGAAAAAAAAATAGAATTGGTGAAGATTCGATATGGGGCAGTTAACCCAAAAAGAGTAAGGCATTCTGATTGCTTTCCACGGCATGGAATAATCACTTTTAAAAATCATTTTGGACTTTAGGATGGACTACTCTAAATATGACTAAAATATTTATTTGAATGTTGAGAGCCGGGTAAGGTACAAGTTAAAATACAATGCTCACATTCAATTTTATGATTTATCCTCATATGCCAATTCAGAAATTATTATATTCTGATATTTCCAAGAATAATGAATTCATGGAATTCATGAATGGTTGAAACATCTTTTCCAGTGGAATTTTTTTTAACCCTCATTTTTCAGATCAAACTAAATATTTTATTCTTTAAAGATGAAGCTCATTCATTAATGTTCTGTCATTAACAGGGGTTGGGGGCACTGAACCTCCATGCAGTTGAAATCTGCCTATAACTTCTGACTCCCTGAAAACCTAACTACTATCAGCCTACTGTTGACCAAAAGCTTTACCAATAACAGAAATGATCAATTAATACATAGTTTGTATATTACATGCATCATGTATGGCGTTCTTACAATAAAACAAGCTTAAGACAAGAAAATGTTATTAAGAAAACCATAAGGAAGAGAAAATACATTTACCATGTTTCTTTTTTTTTTTTCCATTTACCATATTTCTTAAAGTTAATCCACGTGTACGTGGACCGTCACAGTTCAAACCTGGGTTGTTTAAGGGTCAACTGTATAAGAAATGAGTTGAAATAAATGCATAGTCAGCCCCCTTACCCACATCATCATTTTTAGAATACACGCGTAGAGCAGTCTGACAATAAAGAGAAGATCTGAAAAATAATCACTCACATTAATGCTGAAATATAACAGTAACCTCAGAATTTTTCTGTATTGTGCCATAAATAAAACCTTAGCTCCAACTTTGTCTTTTTTTGGTTTCCTTTGCAGTAGAGGATGGGAATGGTTTCCTCATTCCCCAACATATCCTTTGCCTCCAACGTAAATGAAATTTTATTTATTTATTTATTTCAATATTTTATTTATTTATTTATGAGAGACACGGAGATAGAGGCAGAGACACAGACAGAGGCAGAAGCAGGCTCCTCACACGAAGTCCAATGTGGGACTCAATCCCGGGACTCCAGGGTCACACCCTGAGCCAAAGGCGGACACTCAACCCCTGGACCATCGAGGTGTCCCCGTAAATGAAATTTCAAAAGATCTTTCATGAAGGATCCTGGGGGGCTATTTTTCGTTGAATCGAGTTCCCCCCAAATTCACATGTTGAAGGCCTAACCTAAGCCCCAGGACCTCACAATGGGGCTTTATATTTGGAAGTGAGGTCTCTAAAGGGGATTACGGTGAAATGAGGTCAGTAGGGTGGGCTCTGATCCCATAGGTTTGGGGTCCTTATTAGGAGACAACACGAGGACACAGTCACTCACAGAAGGACGACCACATGAGGACACAGGGAGAACATGGTGTCTGCGTGCCCAGGAGGGAGGCCTCAGGAGGAACCAGCATCACCCCCGCCCGGACCTCAGACTCCCAGCCTCCAGCACTGAGATAAATGCGTTGTTCAGGCTGCTCAGTCTGGGCTACTTTGTTACGGCCACTGGAGCAGACCAATACAGGGGTTGTCCCCAGTCTTCAGCCCTAAATATTGCATCTACCCCTGTTCAGGACGGATATCAAGAGAAGAAGGAGCAAAATCTAGCATAGAAATCGTTCCAGAGCAACAAATGGAACCGCTCGTTATTTCCACCATAGAGATGTCTCCTCTAGCAGAGAACCCAGCTCGTGTCCATGCTCAATCTCTTTCTCCACATTGGAAGGCACTCGTGAGATCTTTTGAGGGTCTGCTTTCCCCTGTTCCTTCTTCACAGCACAGACCGTCGAGTGGAATCTGCTTCTTCCTTGATGAAACACTCCTCCATCTGCCCTGGATGTCCGCGTCTCAAACAAGATGCGTTGAACTTGCACTCCTTCCTCTGAGGGTAGCCAGTGGCTTTTTTCATGTGGGCTCTCTTTGGTTTTTGTCTGATCTTTAATTAAACTTCTTTTTTTTTTTTTTTGGTAAGATAATTGCAGATTCACATGCAGTCATAAGAATGAATATATAGAGATCTCATGGATGCTTTATCCTGATTCCCCCCACGGTAGCGTCCTGTTAAATTACAATATGGTATCACCACAAGGATATAGATATGAATACAACCAAGATACGGATCATTTCCATCAAAGGACCTTCATGTTGCTCTTTCAGACCTGCACCTACCTTCTTCACCTTACTAATCTCCCCTAAACCTAGAAACTACTCATCTGTTCCTCTATTTCCATATTTTATTTCTTACTGAAGGAATATCACGTCATTGGAATTGGACTGTATGTAATCTTTGGGGATTGACTTTATCCAGTCAATAGTCCTCTCACGATGTATCCAAGTTGATGCAGGTGTCAATAATTCATTCCTTTTTATTGCTGAATATTATTACGTTATGGAAATCCCACCTTATCCATGGGGGAAGCCATGGGGGATATATTTCAGTGGATGTCTGAAATCATGGATGAGTAAGGAACCTATGGACCATGTGCTGTTTTTCCCTGTACACTCATACCTATGACAAACTTTGCTTTACAAATTAAGCACAGAAAGAGATGGACATATAACTAATAATAAAATAGAAGAGTTATAACAATATGCTATAATAAAAGTTATGTGAATGGGCTTTTCCTTTCTCTCCCTCAAAATATTGCCCCATCCCTGGTCCCTCTGGTGATGATGTGAGATAAAAAAATGCCTACATGATAAGATGAAGTGACACGGGTGATGTAGGCATTATGACGTACCGTGGGGATGTCAACCTTTTGGTGATACGTCAAGAGGAGCATCAGCCTTGGAACCTGTGCATGGGGTGGACCATGCAAGTGGATGTATCCCAGTCACGCATCATTGACTGACTGAAGAACATAGCGGCCGTGTCCAGTTTGGGGCCATGTGCATAACGTGGCTACGGTTATCCATGTACAAAAGTTTATGCAGCCACAAGTTCCCATTTCTCTGCCATAAATGCCCAAAAGTTCTGGGTTGTGTAGTCACCGTTTGTTTACTTTTCAGTCAAATTACCAAACTGTCTTCCAGAGAGACATTTGTCCCATTTTCTGATTGGATTACATGATTTCCTTTATTGTTGAGTTTGGACAATTTCTCTTTCTTTTTTAAGATTTTATTTATTCATTTGAGAGGGACAGAACGTTAGCAGGGAGAGAATCAGAAGGAGAAGAGAAAGAATTTCAAGCAGACGCCAAGCTGACATGGAGCCCCAAGTGGGACTCAATCTCATGACCCTGAGATCGTGACCTGAACCGAAATCAAGAGTCAGATGCTTAACCGACAGACTCACCCAGGCGCACCAACTTTGGAGAATTTCTTATATATATTCTAATTATTAGTCCTTTGCCCAATCTGTGGGTTGCAAATATTATCCTGGCCAGTGTCTTTTTAATATTATTTTTAAAATTCCTTTAATCACTTTATGAAGCTTCAAACGAGTATTTTGAGATCTGACTTCTCTGCAATTTTATCTTTTGATACACATTTTGGGAGGAGAAATATTTTATGACTTTTTGTTCTGAGTGTATTTTTACTATAAAAGGAATAGCTTGACGGGCACTGAGGAGGGCACTTGACGGGATGAGCACTGGGCTTTATGGTCTATGTGGGCAAATCGAACTCCAATTAAAAAATAATTAATTAATTAATTAATTAATAATTAATTAATTTAAAAAATAGCTTTCTTTGCCATGTAAATTACTAATGTGGTTTTTTTATTCAGCGGCCTAGGTGCATTACTCTTTGTTTTACATTATTTTCCTATTTAAAGATATACATGAACTCCGGGATGTTCTTGTGATTTTAGTTGCAACAATCATACTCTTCTTTTATAACATAATATGGATCTTAAGCAACTTAGCAAGGAAAAAGCCAAATTTATAATATTTTATTCTCATATTCATATTACAAAGCAGATATTTTGTGACAAATAAGCCTCCATTATATGTATTTGATAAGATGTTTCCTAATATTATCACAGTAAACAAAATCAGAATGCCAGTCACAGTAGATGCATTATTGATTAAAATTTGATACTGCTCCTAAATGTAAGAAAATTAACCAAGGTATCAGGAATAGAAGGAAACAGTGTAATTTGGTAAATATACCTACAAAAATCTTGCCTCACAATCATACTTGATAATGAAACATGAGGACTTCTCCCTTCAAAATTAGGAACCAAGGAAGCATATCTTGTTATCTTGATGCATGTTTACCATTTTGGGTAAGGTGCTCGTCCACACAGGAGAAAAAAATTATACAAATTATAAGAAAAGAAACATGTAGGTTTTCACATGTAAACCTATGCATCAGTCATTAAAAGAGACAGCAACAGTATTCGATCAATAACTCAGCAATTACTTGATATAAGACCAATATAATCATAAAAAAAATTATAGTCTCCTAGTTGGCAGCAGAAAGTCATACAATGTTTTTTTATCCAATGCAAATCATTTGAATAAAGATGACATACAACATATGTGGGGATGAATCTAGGAGAAACTTTGCATGACTTTTTGGAACTTTTGGAGGAAATGGCATAATTGGATTTAAAAATGCAAGTAATTTCTTGGGGATCCCCGGGTGGCTCAGTGGTTTAGAGCCTGCCTCGGCCCAGGGTGTGATCCTGGAGTCCCGGGATCGAGTCCCACGTTGGGCTCCCTGCATGGAGCCTGTTTCTCCCTCTGCCTGTGTCTCTGCCTCTCTCTCTCTCTCTGTATCTCTCATGAATAAATAAATTCTTTTTTAAAAAATGCGAGAAAAATTGCTTTATTCTTCATACTTTTGAATTCCTGCTTATCGTCTGTGGCCTTTCTTCATGCAGTGGCTTTGTCAACAATGGCCACAAAATGATGGTCACATGTTACCGTAGCAGTCAGCAAGTCTGCAGGATGGCAGGATGACAATAGACCATACAAACTCCCATCGAAGGCGAAGGAACTTTTAAACAATGTGGAGCATCCTTCCAGGAACCTATAGGACAAAATTCCCCTTCCAGGTTTACATATTTGAACCTGCACAAAATCCAAAACCCACAATACCTTTCGTCTCTACAGACAGGTGTTCAAGGAATTCCCATTCGATGAACGGTATGCACATCCTGAGGCTCCACCATTTGTGCAGACTTTTGTGGCCTCCATATGAACAAGGGGAAAAATAGAAATAAGAAGATGCTGACCTGGGACAAAAGCGGGCAAAAGGTGACAGGTGGCCTGATGGATTGACCTTGAGATCGTCTCAGATTTCCAAGCTGAAAATGCTCTGTGGTTGACAGATCGACACAGGTGCCATGGGATGACCATCCATTGAGAAGTGTAGACTAGCATGTGCCATAGAAGGAGAAAATCAAGAAAAAAACATGAACGTGCTCATCAGATTCATCCCCCCAGCCATGAAATGCATGTATTAGCATTTGGAGTACTCATACCTCACCCCACTCGACGTTACCACTATTTGTTACTGAGCCAACTAGTTATGAGGTCCACGCTTCATTATCCTTATGGGCATACTAGGGCTGCATCAGGGAGTTTTTAGAGTACTCAAGTGGTCTTTCGGGGTGTTAATTTGTAGAAGGCTCGTTTACCTCTTTCCAGAAGATAGTGTGATGTGTGTCTGAGCATCTTACAGCATCTCGTGTCTCACAGATGGCCGATCGGCATGGGGAGACCTCCAGGGCCCAGGATAGGAGGTAAGAAGAGGAGGTGAATGGTTTAGTTTAAATCAGCACAAATCAGATATCGATGCCAGAATCGAGCCCTCTGGACGACTTGTTCAAAATATAGTCTTAAAATGAAATAAAATAAAATGCAGATTATATGGCACCTGGGTGGCTCAGTTGATGAAGCATCAGCCTTTGGTTCAGATCATGATCTCGGGGCCCTGGGACCGAGTCCCACATCAGGCTCCCTGCTCCACGAGGACTCTGCTTCTCCATCTCCCTGCTCTTCTGCTCTTCTCGCTCTCTCTCTCCCTCTCAAATATATTTTAAAACTATTTTTTTAAAAAAAGGATTCTTTCATCAAACAAGAAAAAAACACATTTTCCCCTAATCATCAAGTAGAGAGTTAACTCATTTCAAAGCAAATGTTGGCCGTATTAAAGCAGATCCTTCTTTTTGTCGTTGCCGCAAATGTTCGGTTTAAGTAATATTTGTGGAATTGTGGCCACTCGGTCTTGAGCAATAATTGTACTATTGGAATGAAATTCTGCACTAAGGATACTGGCCGTCGCTGAAACAAAACACCTAGCAATTCTCCAGGGCAAAGTGAAACAAAATATTCTATTATTCTAGAATAACATGCATTTTAGCTGTTTCGGCGAAGAATATAGCTTTGAATTAAATGGCCTTGTTTTTTACACACGGTCGTCAAATAGGAATAAATTGGGGTCCATTTTGTAGGGTTTTGCCTTTCTGTGAAATGCCGGGGAGCTCTCCTTCCATGAAGCCATTCACAGCGTCTTTGTAGACCTCGTTTCCAAAGTGTTGAAGGAGACGTTCGCTCCATTACACACTCACCAGCGGACTTTAAGGAACATTATATGCGATCGTTTCATCCACCAAAAGCCTCGTAATAAGAGTAACTGCTTGGTAAACTCTTGCATGCACTGAGTAACTTTTTTAAAGATAATGCGGTTTACAAGATTATAGTCATCTAGTGATATGAGAGTCAATCTGAGGCGTATGACCTTATACACAATCATTGATGATTTCTGACAGTCTTGTTTTTTCCAAAGTGCCAAATGCAGAAAGATCTTATGGTTTGGGGATCCCTGGGTGGTGCAGCGGTTTGGCGCCTGCCTTTGGCCCAGGGCGCGATCCTGGAGACCCGGGATCGAATCCCACGTCGGGCTCTCGGTGCATGGATCCTGCTTCTCCCTCTGCCTATGTCCCTGCCTCTCTCTCTCTCTGTGACTGTCATAAATAAATAAAAATGTTCAAAAAAAATTTAAAAAAAAAAAAAAGATCTTATGGTTTGGGGACTTACCAGAGTCTAAATTCCAAACATTGCCTTTTGGTAATTCTTCATGTTTGTTGTTTTGTTGTTTGTTTGTTTTTTTTAACGTTGAATCCCTAAATCTGACATTACAAACATCCAAAACAGTTAATAAGCTTGTGTCGCTCCTAAAATATGTCTTTAAAATTTATTTTAAAGGCAGTACTTTCATGTTGCAAAATATAAAAACAAACGTGTAAATCAATATACATTGGGAAGACTGGCCTCTGTACATGACCCATACAGACACTCCCGTGGACCCCATTAGGTAGTTTTGTACATTTTTGTATATTGTCCCAGTATTTTTTTAATTAATTAATTTATTTATTCATGATAGACATAGAGAGAGAGAGAGAGAGAGGCAGAGACACAGGCAGAGGGAGAAGCAGGCTCCATGCACCCGGAGCCCGATGCGGGACTCGATCCCGGGACTCCAGGATCGCACCCTGGGCCAAAGGCAGGCACTAAATCGCTGCGCCACCCAGGGATCCCCTGCCCCAGTATTTTTTATGTACTTATCATCAAACATGAATATGCCTGTAAATAGAATAAACATGTATATTTAAATAGGTGGAAAAGGGGCACCTGGATGGCTCAGTTGGTTAAGCATCTGCCTTCAGCTCAGGTCATGATCTGGGTCCTGGGATTTGAGCCACACATCAGGCTCCCTGCTCAGTGGAGACCCTCCTCCTCTCCATCTGCTCCTCCCCTGTTGATGTTTGTTCTCTCAAGTAAATAAAATCTTAAAAAATAAATAAATAAGCATGCATAAGAATAAGTGTACAAATATATACATACATTTTCATTCATCCTGTTCATTCAAAATTCAGATGTGCACTTTAATTCCCCAAATCTCTTGAGCATCTTTTTGGATCCCTTCATAAGATGATTTCTCATTTCCTTTTTCACACCCACATAGTATTCCATTGCTTAGATGGATCCTCCTAGGTGTCTGGGCTCTTGTCATGGCAGAAAGTGTGCACGGTGCACACGTCACTTCTGTAAGGGAAGAAAAACGTTTTCTCTTGCTACACTTCCAGGTTTTCAGCTCTGCCTTTGTAAGAACAGAGGGATTCCTGAGAGAAAAGCATACACACATGTGCAATGTGAATTTTTCATGACATGAGAGACTTCCTCAGGAAGTGAAGACCCTCAGAAACATTTTTCATTTTTTTTTAAGATTTTATTTATTCACGAGAGACACAGAAAGAGGCAGAGAAACACAGGCAGAGGGAGAAGTAGGCTCCCTGTGGGGAGCCTGATATGGGACTTAATCCCAGGACCCCAGGGTCATGCTGTGAGCCTAAGGCAGATGCTCACCACTGAGCCACCCAGGTGTCCCAAAACACTTTTGTACTAAGCTTGATGAAGAGTGGACAGTCGTGCACGGAAGTGATAGGACAGCGGGGTATGAGCTCAGTGTGGTAAACCAGGGAACGTTAGCGAGATGGGTTCTCGGATCCCTCTTGCCATCCTCGTGTCTTGCATGTAAGGATGCTCCTTTCTTCTGGGTTTAGCGAGGGCACCTCTCACCGGGGGGTATCTCAAGCTGCTTCACGGAAACATCAGAGAGTCCTTGCTGCACCTGCCATCTCTCACATTCCTTCAGTTGAAAATATTGGGTGTGCCATGGGGCCCTGTGTGGGGTCGAACTTTCTGAACCCAGTCACTTTGCACAAGTGCCGGTGTACCAACCGGGCAAGCGTTCAAAGGAACACTGTTGATTCGGTCAGCCAGTGTCCTTCTCTTTCTGACGGATTTCCCATATGGCATCCCAGAGAGCTCACACTTCTTTGTTCCCTCTTGCCAAAAAATAGATGAGGGACTCTGCTCGTCTACCAACAGCTTTGCCAAAAACCCATGTTATTTTACTTTGGATCCTGACAATCTGATCTAAAACCCTCTGCATTTGATCTTCCTCTATGTGTTCGGAGTCACGTGCTAGTACGAGACCCCATATTTTAGATGAATACACATGCACACATGAACACACACACTCAAAGACACGCAAACACACACACACACTCATGCACGATAAGGTACACAATGCCTGTGAGCTCCCCCGAGGCAGTGAAGCTGGGACTGGAAACACAGCCAAATGGTTTTCCATGCCAGGTACCATCTTGGACTCCAGGAAGAATCACAACTGGACAAACTCATCCGCGCGTGGCTTCAGGACTCTATCAGCCTGACTCACACCAGCGACTCCTGTCTCCTCAGACAAGGAGATTTTCTACTGATCCTCGAATTTCTCTGCTCCTTGAAGCCTCTTGAGCAACTTTTCCCCCTCGTCCTTGACACATCCTTCAGACGTCTCAGATCAGTTCTTTGCTTCAGTCATCACACGTCCCTCATCCTTTGCAGACACTCTGGCATCACAGCAAAGCAAACCCTTTCAGAACACATGGCTTCTTGGGATTCCTCTCTTTGTATTAGACTCTCTAAACCCATCCAGGTGGCTTTGAAAAGCATCAGTGATGAGACTTCCCTTTCATATTCAAACCTATTTTCCCCTTCCAGGAATTTCTGCGTGAGTTTCCTGTAACATCAAAAATGCTTTCGTTCATTTGTATCATGGATTCATTCCTTCCACCGACATGTCTTTTATTTATTCATTTTTTTTAAGATTTTATTTATTTACTCATGAGAGACACAGACACAGAGGTGGAGACACATAGGCAGAGGGAGAAGCAGGCTCCCTGCGGGGAGCCCCATGCGGGACTCCATCCAAAGACCTTGGGGTCATGCCCTGGGCCAGACGCTCAACCACTGAGCCACCCAGGCATCCCTTCCACCAACATGTCTTGAGTGCTCTGTGCATTCCAGGCATTGAAGGAACCATTTCCCACATCACCTGCCCATGCTTTGGGAACCACTAACTTTGATTTCTTCGCAACCACACAATGATGGAATATCTACCCCTGCTTCATTAGTGGGTACCACGGGGGCTTTCACAATTGCCAAGGACTTTTCTTACAGCGCTCAAGAGCACTTCAATATGAAACAGATGAAAAGCCTTGAAAGCCAAACATCCTTGCGTGTAAGGGAAAAGACAAATGCCTCTCGTGCTTCGGCTGCACCTGCCAGGGTACCATCAGCAAAACGATGAAGTGTTCATGTTAAATAAATGAAAATCGGGGTATTGAATCACCACCTACACACTACTGACCCTCCTGCATAGTCTGTATACAGGGACATGCATGTAACACATGTATATGATGTATATTTTACTTTGTATGAAGTATATAATATAATAGCTACTATATTATATTAAAGCAATAAGTATCATACATTAGTATATGTTGTATGTTATACATATAATGCTGTGTATTAAAATTATAGTATACTATGGTTATAGTATATACATATATTACATATATTATGCCTGTGTGCATACATATACTGTGCATGTATATATAAAAAGCAATTTTATTACTTTATCATTTGTATATAATTTTATTATTGTATATACATTGTATATTATATATTGTATGATATATATATTGTATATTATTGCATATAATTTATATAATTTTCTTCTTTGTATATGATTTTATTATTTATATATAATTGTCTTCTCTGTTCTTTTTCACTTCCTGTGATCTTTTTTTTCTTATTTATTTTTTATTGGTGTTCAATTTGCCAACATATAGAATAACACCCAGTGCTCATCCCATCAAGTGCCCCCCTCAGTGCCCATCACCCAGTCACCCACAGCCCCGCCCACCTCCCTTTCTGATTTTCTTCTTTGTATATAATTTTTTTCTTTGTATATATATATACACACGCACACATAATCACAATTGCTGCATCTTCTGCGTCGTATTTAAGCCAAAGATAAACATTTTCGGGATCCCTGGGTGGCGCAGCGGTTTGGCACCTGCTCTTGGCCCAGGGCGCGATCCTGGAGACCCGGGATCGAATCTCACGTCGGGCTCCTGGTGCATGGAGCCTGCTTCTCCCTCTGCCTATGTCTCTGCCTCTCTCTCTTTCTCTCTCTGTGACTATCATAAATAAATAAAAATTAAAAAAAATAAACATTTTCATTACCTTTCTAAGTAGCAACATTTCCTAATAAATTTTTAAAAAAATTTTTTTTCAGAATTCCTGAAGAAGCGCAGCAAACATAAATCAGACGAAAGCGATTTTACTATCAACATTTTAGAAACCGTGCAAATAACCTTTAAGATTATTAAAGATGCATTTGCATGAGCCAAGCTTCATCCCGTCCCTAATTTTTATCAGGCGTGCTGGCTTCAGAGCAGCTGAGGTGGTAGCTGATTTCCCCAGTGACTCCTGGGACGCCGCAGGGCTTCAGATCAAGGGAGGTTTACTCCCCCAGAATGAGAATGAGGAAATTTATTTCCTGCCAAGAATTCAGGAGTGCTTGAGAGAACAGAGTGTGCTTTCTCAAGACTCTTCAGCAAAATATCTCTAACAAACATGTGGAGAGGTTAAGAGAGAATTCTTTATTCCCCAGTGTTTTAAGAAACACTTCAAGTTTTCCACTGGACCGGATCGGGGTCTATCATGGCTAAAATACCAAACTGGCATTTAGAACAATGCAGATGACTTTGTATCATGTGTATCGTGTGAAGTAAATACTGTAAGTATTGTGCTGGATCATCTGGGAATAAGCATCATTCCCCACCACATGCCCTGCAGCAGCAAGGCCTTTCAACAATCCAGGGAGAGGATGAGATGCATCTAAACTTTATGTCTGCTAACTCCTGTGCCCAAGAAGTATTACTACCCCGTGTCGCCTGACCTGACATCTCTGCTCACGCCTAATCCCCACCCAGTTGGGGCCTGGCTGCACCGTTCCTGCACCCTCTCACTTTGTGCGGCCTGGGGTCTTTGCTCTTGGTTGGTAGGTCAGGGGTCTTCTATCCATGTCTCTGATGTTCTTGATTTCTTACTACTCTCCCTCTACTGAAATCCTGTAGGTTTCAGTATTGACTAGAGGCAGTTGTAAGTCAGTTCCCATTGGTAGAGGACCTTAGTAGGGTCTGGCATTTATTTCCAAGCATTTCAGGGAGTCCAACCTTCCGGACTTTGATTCTGCAAGAGTCTTGATTTATTGACCATGGGAATGGGGTCAAGGGCCCGGTGCCCTAAAGGGCATATACCATTTCGGGGTGTCAGTGACCAGACTCTAGTGAATGAGGAGTAGAGCTTGAATAGGGATTCCCAGCTGGATGCATTTGTCTTTCCTTCCACCATCCAGAGGATATTTGACAATGTCGGGAGGTATTTTTGGTTGTCACAACTGGAAAGGAATGCTGGGGGCATTGAGTGGGTAGATCCCAAACATCTTGCAATGCACAGATTTTTCAATCTCTGGCTCAGAATTTCAATAGTACTGAGGTGGAGAAACTGCAGGAGAGGTTTTGGACGTGTGGCAAGACTGGATATTTACATGGAGGAAGTGTGACTCCAGTTACGGGTAAGGGTGGAGTCTCTCTCAGGGACTGGGTCTCTGTTAGGATTCCATGGGAGTTGGGAATGTAGATAATACACAGTCTGAGTCTTGAGGTTTGTTCATGGCGTCGTGCTGTAATGATCAGGATCTGTGCTCGACCCCTCACTGTGTGGCAGCTCTGCTAGCTGAGACGTTCTCCAGATCTTGGGATCTGGGTTATTTCTCCAATGCCAGAAGCCCTTGGACTGCTCTCTGCCTCATTTCCTAATGCTGGCCGGGACATGCTCCCCGAGGTTTTTGGAAAGACCCTGGAGGAAAACACACCGACATTGGCAGGCAGCTGGCATGCCTGGGTCTGGCCCCTGTATGCACACATTTCTTCCTCTCTCTGGGACTAAGGCTCAGACTAAGCCCTTCAGCCAACAGTAGGCCTTACATAGATACGAAGCAAGATGTTGATGCATGGTTTGTGCAAAAATGAGTGGCCACGCACCAAGACATCTCCGTAAAAAACAAAGAACATCCATCATTGTGCTGATGATGTGCTGATGTGCTGTTGTTAAACCCTGCGGCATTGCTGGGCATTGTATATTAGCTTCATTGTGTAGTTGGGTCCCTGTGTAACCAGCACCCAACAAATATTCCCTTCATGTGTCCTCATTGCCTGCAGTGTAGACCAGATCTTATTTTAGAGGGATTTCCTTGGAGTCCCTTGTATGACAAGTTTGTGTTTTGTTATGGGTTTTGCTTTGTTTTTCAGCTTTCTTTATCTTTATGGTTAAAAATACAAGTGAATGATGCTTTCCCCAAAGAGATCTAGGTGATGTGATAGTTGCATGTGAATGGGGTACCAGTGTTTGTTGCTTGTAGTAAACGACTGTGGTTAAGCAGGCACAGAGACTGTACCCAGTTCTCTGGATCCCAACAACAACCCTGTCTTAGGTTGTTCAGGAATTCCTACCCAAGGCCAAGCAAGATCTGGCAATATTCTCTTAAATCAGAAATACATGATTTAATCCAAACAGATACCATAAACAACAAAGTGTGTACTTTGATAGGCTTTCAGACACAACTTGAAACTTGACAGCCAATGCGTAGCTTAAAATTTGCCGAAATTGCTGAAATTTAAAAACAAGCATGCGAATGTAAATTTTGCAAAAAAATGTATTTGCTTTTACCACCATCATTTTGGTTCTTTCTCTGGAGAAGAATGCAAACATGCATGCATTATCCAGTGAATATATGCATCAGTGATATTAATTATAAGGTCCAACTGCATCTTTGGAACTTTGACCATAGACCCATATTTCTAAAATAATCCAAATAGTATCATTCCCATTAACCTTCATTCATTAGTGGATGAATTATTTCCCAAGATTGGAGGACACAGGTGTCACCCCTCCGGAAAAATGATCCGCACCAGGTTCCAATTCTGGTAGCTGATCTGGTGCTTCAAACTTTGTGGACTTTACAGGGTTCTTAGACCTGGGGCCACATTTTTAAATCATTATATTGCAAAGAGAGGAAAAGAAAAAACCAAAATGGGTAGAAACCAACTTTGCCACCTAACATATGTGCAAATCTCTTGACAAATTATTGTACTTCTACACAGAAACAGGCTGCAATTAGTTAGGCTAGGAATGAAAAAAATCGACTGCCATTTTGTGGGTAATTGGGAGGACAGACCCTTCCAGGTCTCCCAGAGAAAGCAGACCTGTTTCTTTTCCTCCTTACATACGGCCTGAATTTTTAGAGTTCTTTTTTGAATAAATGGCACGAGTATAAAATATTCAATGACTATTAATGTGCATTTTGGTATTCTTCTCTGGTTTCCAAATTATCCAGCATTCTCTCAATCTCTCTCTCCTCTCTCATATCCACGTGCACGTAGGGCATATGTGGCACCCACCCACCCCTGTCTTCTGTGCAGCAAAGTTTCACCTCTACAATTCTAAGCCTGGTCCACAATTCATGACCTGAAGCTAATGCTTCTATGTTAGGATACACTGACCTGATGGAGATGCTCACTACCCTCCATTTCTCTGGCACGCCCCAATCTTTTATAATAATATGTACAGTTGACGCTTGAACAACACAGGGATTACAGACACCAATTCCCACACAGTCGAAAATCCACATATCACTCTTGACTCCCCCCAAAACCTATCTACTAATAGCCCACTGTTGACCGGAAGCCTTTCCGATATCCTAAACAGTCGAATCACACCTATTTGTACTGGTCTAAGCTACAGAAAAGAAAATGGTACTGAGAAAGTCATAAGTAAGAGAAAATACATGTACAGTTCTGTACTGTAGATATTGAGAAAAATCTGCCTGTAGATATCAAGAAAAATCTGCCAGTTTCAACCATGAAACTCGTATTGTTCAAGGGTCAACTCTATATGTACAAATGAATATAGAGAGAGTCTGTATATTGTTAGAGCTCCACATCAGCCTTTATGATCACTGCCCCACACTCCATGCTTTCTGTGGAGGGGTCCTTCCCTGTCACTTGTCATGTAAACATCCTGGGACCTCTTCATGCCTTACCTGCAAGCAATCAAAACCAGCCATGGCGTCATGTCCATTGGATAGACCTACAAAGTCCTCTTTGACATCTCTTTTGTTGTCTGAGTTCAAGAGCGTATTAGTTAAATGACAGTATCATAAAATATCATTGTGTAGGGTCCCTGCAAAATTATGACAAGTGGAAATTTTCTGACTCCTTATAGGACCATGCATCTAGGTTTTACTGTCTGGTTGCCATCTATATTATCTCCGTTCGTATAAAGTACTTGAAATCAATCTATGGACAAGCCAGTCTATTAATCAGAAAACTTGCCAGTTTAATAGGAAGCAGATGGAAAAATAATAGCTAAATTATTTGCTTTAGGTCACAAAGACAATAATACCTGGAATCATAACATCGTTTCTCTGTGAAGCCTTCAGTAGTGTAATCTAAGGCCTCATTTTTGAAAAAAAGATTTTATTATTTATCTGAGAGAGCATGAGTCAGGGGGATGAAGGGGAGAGGGGGAGGGAGAAGCAGACACCTTGCTGAGCAGAGAGCCTGATGTGGGGCTTGATCCCAGGACCCTGAGATCGTGACTTGAGCTAAAGGCAGATGCTTAACCAACTGAGCCACCAAGGCGCCCCTCAAGTCCTCATTTTGGATACGAAAATTGGAATATAGATCTATAAAATGGGCAGCCAATGTAATGAAGATCCCAGAGTGGAAGCTAAAGGTGGCCCTTTACTCTTTGTTTTATGACTGCTTTCTCAACTTCTCTATTGAATCTCCTCTGATGACAAGTGTAGATACCTTTCAGGTTGATAGTTAATTACTGGCTTAAAAGAATATTTGCCTCAAGTAAGCATGATAAAATAAAAGAACAGTAACACTAACTCAAAGAGGATATTCTGATAGGATTATCTTACGCTGCTGCATTTTAGCCATAGGGATGGTGGATTTCATCTTTTTTTGTTGTTGTTGTTAAATAGTAAGATTGCCTTTTTCCCTTCCTAATTTATAACAATGAGAGTTAACACCGCTTTAGCAGGAATGGTAGAGTACCACATATACAAACAGGAACAATAATGCGGGCTTCACCAAGAGGTTTCAAGAAAGGACTGGGAAGAAAGGTGGGAAACACGTTGTTGCTCTAAATGGGAAATCCAATGTATGGGAAGGTAGAAAGGTGTCAATATTTGATAAGCCTAAATGGGAAATCCAATGTATAGGAAGGTAGAAAGCTATCAATGGTTAATAATCTTAAGCAGGAAATCCAAAATATGGGAAGGTAGAAAGGTGTGAAGGTTTGCTAGTCCTAAGAAAGGAAGCGAATTTAGGTGCAATTGGAAAGGTCACCCTGATTTTGTGCAAGCACAGGCTGAACAAAACCATAAACAACAGTGAAATCCTTGGCCTGTTCAGTGCCAGAGGAGTGAGGCAAACCCAGATTCCCATTGGTTCTGACCAAGTGAAGTTGAAGCTGTCATAATGCATTACATCATACTCAGTTGCCCTGGCAACAACCGGTCACTTAGGGACTCCACAACAAGCTGGTTCCCAAACACCCTAGAAGCTCATTTGGAGGTTGGCTGCCTTCTCTGTCAATAACTAATCAGTTCTTCGTGAGTCTCATCTGATTCCTCAACCCACCTGGTCCCGTGTGCAAGGAACTGAACACCCTTGGGAAGATGGTGAGTGAAAAGGGAGCCAACCAAAAATGGTGACTTCTCAATGCGATTTGCAGTTAGAAGTGCTTAGTCTTTATAAATGAATCCATAAGTATAACTCAGCTCATAATCGATGTCTTTATGAAAGTTCTCAGTGACCCACACCAGAGTATGGTCTCAGGCATTGATATAACCGAGATCAGTCTATTCTTACAAGCTAATTTGAAATATTGTTACATGGAGAGATAATCTAGTGATAATTCCCCCTTAAACAGTTACCCTGATGGCCATTGAACAGTCCTTCTGGATTAAATACTCTAGAAAAAAGGTTTCCTTTGAAAGTGTGCAATTTTCTCTCTGAAATAAGATTATAATTATTTTAGCTATTTGACACCATTGTCCTTTGACTTTACAAGTATTGTCTTTACATACACACACCTTCATTGATCTTTCTGTGTTTTTTTTTTTCTGAATTTAGTTGAGCCTTCTGGTTTATCAAATAGTTAATATCATTCCCTGTTACCGCCTAATATGACCCATTTACTGTATTGCTGTTATTCGTAATTCTGGCACTATCCCTTCACGAGTGGTATTTCAGTTGTTATTTTTGAGTGTCAAGAAGGAAAACTAGCAAGTGAGAAGTCATCTGAAAGAAAACTTGCGAATCATTCTGCAAAACTACTCAGCAGTGTTTCTCGTTGGGTTTTTTGTTCTAGCATAATAACACTTTTTTATTAAATGAAGCATAATCATGTGGAAATTTAAAAACAGCTGTATTATAGAGTCCATGTTTGCATCCTGTGGAAATTCATGTATTAAAATCCTGCCGGCTCAATTGGTATTGGGAGATGAGGCCCATAGGAGGTGATTAGGTCATGAGGATGAAGCCCTCATGAATGAAATGAGTGCCCTTGTAGAAGAGATCCCAGAGAGCTCCCTCATCCCTTCTACTGTGTGAGGACACAATGAGAAAACAGTCACATACAAACCAGGAAACAGGGTCTCATGAGACATCAAATCTACCAAGGACTTGATCTTGGATGTCCAGCCTCCAAAACCATGATAAGTAAATGTCTGTTGTTGATAAGCAACCCAGTGTGTGGTGTTCTGAGACATAGACTAAAGCTTATCAAAGCAATAACTATTTGTTAATATGGAATTATGGGAATGTAAAGCATAGGAATGTGAGATCATATGTCTGAATTTTAGAAGAAACTTGTATCTGAATGACAAAATGTTTAGATAAACATTTCTAAAAGTAACTTTTCTTGAAGCATCGCCGTGAATCTAGAAACAGAGGTGGTTCAGCATTAATATGAATCACAAGCAGAAACACGCTCAATGTGTCGTTTTGTAGGAAAGCGTGACAGTGCTTCCATGAAATTCAGTGTCTTCATGAAATCTCAGGTAACGATTAGAAATAGTTACCATATATGATCTCACACCAGTCAGAATGACCAAACTGAACAACAATAAAGAGGAAACAATGAATGTTGGTGGGGATGTGGAGAAAAGGGAACCCTCTAGCACTGTTGGTTGAATGCAAAGTGGCGTAGCCACTCTGGAAAACAGTATGGAGGCTCCTCAAGAGGTTAAACATAGAGCTACCCTACAAACTAGCAATTGCACTACTAGGTATTTACCCTAAAGATACAGACGTAGTGATTCAAAGGGCACCTGTACCCCCACTGTTTATAGCAGCAATCTGCACAATGGCCAAACTATGGAAAGAGCCCAAATGTCCATCAACAGATGGAGAAAGAAGTGATGGACACACACAATAGAATATTACTTGGCCGTCAGAAAATGAGATCTTGCCATTCGCAACAACACGGATAGGACTAGAGGGTATTATGCTAAGAGAAATAAGTCAGTCAGAGAAAGACAAATGCTGTATGATTTCACTCATATGTGAAATTTAAGAAACAAAACCGAGGATCATAGGGGAAGGGAAGGAAAAATAAAATGAGATCAATACAGAGAGGGAGAGGGATGCCTGGGTGGCTCAATGGTTTAGCACCTGCCTTCAGCCCAGGTCGTGATCCTGAAGTCCCATGTCGGGCTCCCTGCATGGAGCCTGCTTCTCCCTCCTCCTGTGTCTCTGCCTCTCTCTCTCTCTCTGTGTCTCTCATGAATAAATAAATAAAATCTTAAAAAAAAAAGAAATTAAAAGCCCTTAAAAATACAGAGAGGGAGACAAACCATAAGGGACTCTTAACCATAGGAAAGAAACTGAGGGTTGTTAGACGGGAGGTGGCTGTGGGGTAACTGGGTCATGGGCATTAGGGAGGGCACGTGATGTGATGAGCACAGGTGCTATATTCAACTGATGAATCACTGAACTCTACATCTGAAACTAAAAATACACTACATGTTGACTAAACTGAATTTAAATAAATTTTAAAAATTTTAAGTTAACATATAGCTATTACAATATAGATGTTAAGTACACATATACATGTATCTGCAGTGAATATATATGATAAGTGCATAGAAATGCTATTAGAGAAATAAATTATGCAAAACTCTACCTGGGAACATAGAAGCAACTCAGATTTTTTTTTCCCACTCTGATTCCCAAAGGGTTTGCCATCAAGATAACTAATGCGATTAGCTCATTATTAGCAGAACCATGATTAGGTTTCTTAAATGACTGAGCTGTTTTGAACAATACACCTGAAAGATACACTTTCAGAATTTTAGAAATGTAGACACCATTTGAGGAAACAGTCTTCCAGGAATCTGGGTCGGGGGGGGATGTGCTTTTACTAAAATCCTCCACTGGGGTGTTATTCGGGGTCTATGTCGGGAGAAGTAGAAAACAGCATGGCAGTGAACAGTCTGTCTTGGTCAAAACAAATATCCTGTTTAAGTCATAATGTTTCATCACTAATTATTCTTCAGAGGAGTGATGAGGAATTAATATCAGCGACTTAAATGGTCACATTATTAAGAAGGGCTTTTTTAAGGTCTGTCTCAGCTTCCATCAGCCTCAATTAGGCTTCCTGGAACCAACTCTAGTCTACAACAACCTTCTCTTTGTGGGTTTTTTTTTTTTTTTTTTGCAACGATAGGGAATTTTAAAACACGAATAGCAAAAAGGCTACGTACTACTGCTGTCTCAGAAAATTAATTGCTAGCATTCTGCTGAACTTGCAAACACCACACAGTTAATATAAAGAATCATTATTGAGGAAAAAGTGATGATTTTTGGCTTCTGTTTGGCTTTTAGATATGGATATCAGAGAGCATTTGGAGGCTTGTAAATTTTTTTAACTTTCTCAGTGTTTGATTTTCGGGGGAGGTAGAATAAATATTTCCACTGAAGGGTTTGAGTAAAAGCTGTAAATCTTTGCGTACCAAGCATTGCATCATCTCCGTGCTGGATGCAGCCAGATTTCTCTCCATGTAGCTACAGTGCTGGTCTTCCTGGGAGTCAAGGGTGGGTTGCTGTTGACTGATAAATATGAACCGCATGTCCTGCAACTGAAGTTCCTCAGGAGCATGGACGCAATGTCTACAGCAGCCCAAACTCATCAGCCAGATGGAAGATGAGAACGTCCCTTCCCCTGCGGACCTCGAGGCTCAACTCAGCACATCATGCCTGCGTGTTGGTTATGAGGTCCACCTAGAGGACCGGATGCCCAGTGATCTCAGAATCAGCGCTGTCATCGCACCATGGATGGGCCACGTGGCACTGCCATCGAATCTGACCCTTTTCATCTGTAAACGGTGCATGAAGGAGTAGATGTTCCCTCTCCTCAATTCACTAGTCTTTGGCCCAAGTTGGGGGAAATGTGCAATATTGTGAAAGTAACGACTGTCATATCATTTCATTCGACGTACTCCCTGTCCTTCTAAAAGAGACCACAGACAGCATGCCATCCTAAACTGTAGTTTGGAACAATAAGGCACCAATAGGGTGCCATAGAGCCAGGGATGTTGTAGATATTCAGGAATTATATTTCCACTTCCTCAGAAGGCTATCCAAGTTATTCTCTGTACATAACCCATGTGTGAGATTATGAGAATCATTTTCATCCTAAACGATGGGTACTTTCAAAGATACAAAGGTTTACTAAGAAGTGGGAGGTACCAAAAACTCTTATTTAAACTACAGTCAAGAAGAACATGAGGAAGGGAGGTGGGCAGGGGGTTGGGGTGACTGGGTGACGGGCACTGAGGGGGGCACTTGACGGGATGAGCACTGGGTGTTATGCTATATGTTGGCAAATTGAACACCAATAAAAAGAAATTAAAAAAAAGAACATGAGGAACAATCGATAAGTTGGAGATACCTTATCTATGAAAAATGGATTCCTCCTTTCCAGGGAGTGAGGCATTCATCAAGATTATGGAATATGCTGAACTTTACAGTTATGTTGGTCAGTGTTGGTGTTCAGAGTTACGGAGTGAGTGGAGACTGCTGGCTTTGTGTACCACCCATTCTCAGAGTGTGGTCTATTGATGACTTGCATTCACGATCGGCTGGATCGTGTTAGGGAGACTCACCCCAGAGCTTCCCCCCAGACCTATTGGACAAGAATGTCAGAGAATGATGTGCATATACATGTGCACATGTACC
Organism: Canis lupus baileyi; assembly: GCF_048164855.1. Classification (NCBI taxonomy): domain Eukaryota; kingdom Metazoa; phylum Chordata; class Mammalia; order Carnivora; family Canidae; genus Canis; species Canis lupus. Next base: position 122,557,304 of record NC_132876.1, read on the forward strand.
TAGCTCCCTGGGTGCCCTGAATGCATTCCACAGTTGGGGAGATAGAAATCTTGGTGGTCATGGAGAAGGATGGAGAATGGAAACCACAGTCTCCAACTGGGGCCGTTGGTAGAGGGAAGGTGCTGACTCTTGAGGTGCTGGTGAGGATTGGACTTTCAGGACTCCAGCCATGTAGGATAGGGATAAAGACTCTGTCCAACTCCAGCCAGGGAATGGGGTACTAAGCAAATGTACAGACTTGGGAATATGGCACATAAAAGAGTGATGTCATTTCGAGAGTGCCTCTCATAGGGAGTTGGTATGTGCCCAGAATTTCAATTGCAGTTGTCAACATGGATTTAAACCAAGGGGCCAGGGGACTTTCCTGGAACCTGTGGAATTTGGAATAAGGAGGGGTGTCTTAAAACCATGAGGAGTTTGCAACTGAGATTTGAGCTCCTGAGACAAAACCTTTAGACCTACAGTGCTGAGTTGCTTGTAGAATCTACCAAAACAGTGCATTGCAAAATGATCCCTCCAAAAATATGCAAGGGATTGAGTATTAGGGATGCTGCTCCCTCTCAGTATTGGGGTAATGATCAGAAGAAAAGGGTTAGCCTTCAAAGTTTCTTCTGCAGAGGACTCTGGGTAACAGCAACAGCCTCGTGATATTTATCAATCATTGACATCAAAGAGCAAAACCATCAATAATATCCTTGGATATGAGAGAGGATTATATAGAGAGGCTTTGATTTGAAAGAAATAACCTAGTACTCCGTCAAGATGAATAACCCTAAAATTTTACCGTGAAACACCACCGCCAACAGAATATTCAGTGCAGATGCATTGCTTTCATCTCTTCCAATTATAAAAGCATCACTATTAAAATGCTGCATCTTTATTGCATGAAGGACATTCTTTGAAGTGTTTATAGCTAGCATAGAATTCTATTGACTTGTTCTGTTGTAAATCGTGCGGCAGATAGTAGTACAGGTGTAGCAACGCAACCAGATACAATTCTATTAAAATAGATTTTTCCCTTTATAATTATTTTAAAAACAGAGCTGATTTCCATTTCATTTGTGGAAACATATGATTGTTACCTTCTAAGTCTTTGTTCTAAAACATACAGGAAAGTGGCATATGCTTGGTAGTCAATGAGCGAATACGTTCAACTGACTAATAATCCATTTGGGAAAAAAGAAAACATATTACTAGGTCCAACTCATGTTCTGGAGTCCTGTCTGTGTGCGTTAGTGGTAAATCCCATCACATCTCAATCTTTTGCTTTCTTTGTTTCTGCCAAATTGTGCGTGCTTAGTAGTGCACCTGCTATGGAGAAGCCACATGGAGGGCAATGCTTGTAGTTATTCACATGTTGGGGTTGTCTTCACTGTGTCCCAAGAATTTACAGTTTTTACAGGGAGTTTGGGCCGATAAATAAAAAGGAAAATAAGAGTGGAAAAAAAAAAGCGCCTGGTAAATGGGTATTAGTTTTTGTTTTTTTTTTATGGGTCAGTATTGGTAAGATACCCAATTATTGATAAGGTATTTGAATCATCAAAAACCATTATTGAAAAAGAGGGAATTCTCTAATACTGAATTTAACAAAAGCTCTAGCAAGACATAAACACACGTCAGTTTTTTCCTAGACGCACATATGAGCATATACACACGTCTGTGTAAATTTATTTATATACATACATTTACTTATTTACATATACATTATATACAATAACATATACATTATATATACAATAACATACTGTATACAATACATATATTTCTTTTTATATATATGCATTTACATAAAAATTAAATTATATACAATATATACACATTATATACATATATGAATATATTACAATGTAGATATTGCATACAGTATATAAAATATGTATGTATTACATACATTAAAGGCATGTACGTTATACACATAGATATTTATGTTCACACATGTATACCTTTATCATATTTATATTTGTAGTTGCTCTGTACTATAAATATACAGAAATCTGTCTTTATACAGAGTATATACTGTGTAATACATGTAGAGTAAGAATATACATTTTCTACAGAGAGATCCAGAGGGATCTGGTTTATACCATTAGCCATGCTTCCAAAGAGCACAACTACAGCATCAGAATAAAACAAGTATAGAATAAAGAATATTGTTTTTGGGTGCCTGGGTGGCTGTTGGTTATGTCTGACTCTTGATCTCAGCTCAGGTCTTGATCTCAGGGTCATGAGCTCAAACGCTGTTTTGGGCTCCACACTGGGCATGAAGCCTCCTTTCAAAAAATAAATAAAGATGCCTGGGTGGCTTAGTGGTTGAGCATATGCCTTTGGCTCAGATCATGATCCCGGGTCCTGAGACTGAGTCCTGTATCAGGATCCCTCTGTGTATGTCTCTGCCTCCCTCTCTCTGTCTCTCATGAGTAGATAAATAAAATCTTTTAAAAATACATACAAATTTTAAAAAAGAATATTCTTTCACTGCAATAATTTGCATTATGAAATACCAATATTTTTATTTTTACTTTTTAAAAAGATTTTTATTTATTTCTTCATGCGAGACACAGAGAGAGGATGAGAAGCAGAGACACAGACAGAGAGAAGCAGGCTCCATGCAAGGAGTCTGATATGGGATTCAATCCCGGGTCTCCAGGATCACGCCCTGGGCCGAAGGCAGGCATTAAACCGCTGAGCTACCCACGGGTCCTTTCTTTTTTTTTTTTTTTTTTTTACTTTTTTATGCAGCTAATGCAAAACGGGAACCATCTAGAGATATATAATGTTTAAAGCTCATGAAGAAAATAGTTTTATTGAAAAAGATTAATTTTCCCTGGTACTTCATTAAATGATAAATTAATTGCATATTCCACATTTTGGAGCACTGGTACATATAACTCGTTAAGAACATTTTTTAAAGGTGTAACTTAAATCCCAAAATAAATGTCCCATGGATCTGTTGCACAAGGATGTCTCACTTACCTGCAGCATGACGCACTCTGGGAAGGATTTTTTTTTTTTTAAGATTTTATTTATTGGGGATCCCTGAGTGGTCTCTGCCTCTCTCCTGCTCCCTCTATGTCTATCATAAATAAATAAATAAATAAATAAATAAATAAATAAATCTTTAAAAAAAAAAAAGATTTTATTTATTTATTTTAGAGAGAGAGATCAGAGGGAGGGCCAGAAGGAGAGACTCTCAAGCAGACAATGTGCTGAGCACGGAGTCCCACCTGGAGCTCGATCCCACCACCATGAGATCATGACCCAAGCCAAAATCAAGAGTCAGATGCTGAACCAACCCAGAGGTAAGCACCTCAGAGAAGCAGGAAAACACAGCTCAAACACAGTCCTTAAACATTCGCAACTAATTGTTTTTCATGGTCAAGGTCCTAGAACTGGGTTCATCTGGAAGGTGCCATGATAGGTAATAGTAATAGATTTTCCCATGTGATCTGAAGCCCCTGTGGATGTGGGCAGTGGTGAGGTGTCTGCTGTCAAAGTGGAGAGTACATCCTATGACACATGGCGACAGCTCAGACGTCTTATATTTCTTGGAAGCTGACTGGGAGGTTAATGATTTAAAAGGCTATTGAGCCATCTATTTATTACAAAGATTTTTTTTTCTCAAAAGTCCAAGTCTGAAAATTAGAGCAGTTGATCCATTTGGCAGCTTCCCAGTTGGTTTCTTTGAAAATTTTCTCTGAAATACTGAAATGATTCATTTTGTTGAATGTCTGGTCTGATGCTTGAGGAAGAATTGAAGACATATTAAAAATAAAACCTTCAGAATTTCCATTGCCACTGGAGAAATATTTGAGTTTTCTCTTTCTCTAAGAGTCACCTATAAAACCGGTGAAAATGTAGGGAAAAAAATTGTAAATGTTAAGATGATAAAAACTGTGCCACTGCATGGTAATAATAGGAAAAAAATAGAGTTAATCCCTTCTTTCATTATTATAATGAGAAAAGCAAAATGAAGAAAAATGTTATAATAATACTCAGCATGAGGATGTGGGCGTTTCAGGTGGAGAGTACCGTGCAATCAATTGCCATAAAAAGGAAGTTGAATATATAACCTAAAAGAATGTAGAGACCAGTTTGATTAAGTAAAACATTTGAGAGGCACCTGGGTGGCTCAGTTGTTGAGCGTCTGCCTTCGGCTCAGGGCATTATCCTGAGGTCCTGGGATCAAGTCCCTCATTGGGGTCTCTGCAGGGAGCCTGCTTCTCCCTCCGCTTGTGTCTCTGCCTCTCTCTGTGTCTCTCATGAATAAATAAATACAATATTTTTTTAAAAAGAGAGAAAAGATGTTAAGATGCACTAATACCCCCCAAAATTTGAACTTGAAGAATGAAGAGATAAGAAAGCAACTCCCATGCAGAAAACAATATTTAGCAAGTTGAATAGTGTAGTGTTGTCAATAAATAAGTATACAAAACAGCATGATTCTGAAACAATGGTTGACACCATCTTCAAAAATGTGTTTTAGGGATGCCTGGATGGCTCAGTGGTTGACTCTCTGTCTTAGGCCCAGGGTGTGACCCTGGGGTCCTGGGACCAAGTCCCACCTCGGGGTTCCCTTGGGGAGCCTGCTTCACCCTCTGCCTGTGTCTCTGCCTCACTCTGTGTCTCTCATGAATAAGTAATAAAATATTTAAAAATACCCAAACATGTTTTAACATGTTAACTCTCTCCCACCTGAAACCAGGAAAGCAAATTAAAAACAGAATATAAAAAAATAAAATAATAAAATAAAATAAAATAAAAACAGAATATAAAAAGAACAAATAATGTGATGGCACTAAGTTCATAAAACACAAGGTCAGTGATGATGTACATGTGATTCCCTCGCAGGCCACTGGCACCATGTGTCAGTTATCACAAGAATGCGGTGCACCAGAACTATGGGTTTTTAATTTGCATTAGAAATCATCCCACAATGAAAAGTGGGTGTTATACTATATGTTGGCAAATTGAATTTCAATAAAAAAAAAAAAAAAGAAAGAAAAGAGGGCAGCCTGGGTGGCCCAGCGGTTTAGCACCACCTTCAGCCCAGGGCGTGATCCTGGAGACCCGGGATCAAGTCCCACGTCAGGCTCTCTGCATGGAGCCTGCTTTTCCCTCTGCCTCTCTTTCTCTCTCTCTCCTCTCTGTGTATTCTCATGAATAAATAAATAAATAAATCTTAAAAGAAAAGGAAAAAGAAAAAGAAATCATCCCGCATTGAGCAACTCAAACCAACAACCATTTATCAGCTCATGGCCTCTCTGGGTCAGGAGTGCAGGCCCTGAGTAGCTGAGCTCTCTGTAAGGCCACAACCACAGTGTGAGCCAGCTGCATTCTCATGTGAAAGCTTGTGTGGGGCGGATCTAGGTGAAAGCCCACTTAAGTTATTGTCAGAATTCTTTCGACCGTGGGTGTTGGACTGAGAGCCCCAGCTCGTTGCTGACTATGGAAAGAAGGCCACTCTGAGGTCCTAGAGGTCACACACAGCACCTTCCCAGAGTCCTACTCACAATACAGGAGCTTGCCTCTCAAGACCCTGTATCAACCTGAATGCCATCCTAAATATACTTAAATCATCAGATTTAATTTTTTTTTAGTGTAGTTGACAAAATTTTGTACATTGGTTACAGGTTACAATGTAGTGACTCAAGATTTCTGTGCTGTGCCATGCTCACCACAAATGTAGCTACCCTTTGTCAACCCACACGCTTTTATGTGTATTTATTTTGAATATAAAATATGTTTCGTGGTGTTTTTTTGTAGGTTGCTTTGACCTGATGGGAAAGAGTATATTGATTTTTATAAATAATTTATATAATGTGTTGTTTTTAGAAATATGAAGGCATTAAAAAACACATATTTCTTGGTCCTGTCAAAACCCTAAGCACAAATAATTAGTTATTGAATATAACCCTCTGTATGTCCTAACTGTGAGCACAGCACAGATGTAGTGCTAATACATTCCTTCTCAGCAGTGCATGTAAATGTTTAGAGAAAAAATAAAAATTAATAAATACAAAATTTTTTTAAAATTTAAAAAATGTTTAGAGATATATTGCATATGCTGTAGCCAAAGCACAAGTCAGTGATCTCAAAGAATTGCCAGAAAGTGTTAAAAATCATATGTGGATTGACTAGAGCTTTAGAACGCAAATAGTGTACGGCCATACTGTTTATAATGTGACGCAAAGGTTCATAAATAGGGGCAAAAATCCATCATACAATTAGAAGACTGAAAAAGATTGCATAATTCTCACGAAGATAAAGCGGCTGCTCTGGAAACGTGGAATCAGACCATCCCATGAAAAACAAATTAAAAAAATCCTAGTCGTCCGATCTTCTATAGGAATGGTGCCGCGTCCCCATTATGTTATCCGGCCGTTGCAATCGGCCTAAACCGTGAAGTCAGTCTGCCTACGTATCCACAGCCCTGAAAGCTATTTTCTGCATCTTCATTACTTCAACCAGCATCGAAATGCTGAACCATCACACAATCCAGTTTTAAATACACGCTCTTCCGATGCCCCGGCCTGCAGCATTTCTGTGCACGTAATAATGAAGCGTTTTTAAGGGAGCAAGAAGATGCCAACTGGGTGACAATGGCAAATGGAGGAACATGAGTGAAGCCAAAAATATATCTGTATATGGTGCCGTAAGGCTGCTATAAACTTTTTATTAGCGCACGCTTGAGAAATCCTGAAAGACTCATTTGCGTCTTCCCTTCTTAATGTGTTCATAGGCACCTTTAGCTCCTAGCTATAGAAATTAAAAGATTGCCTCACGTAATCACTTTGTTTTCCGGCTTTTCTATGTCTTGTTGGGCTTCATCTAGAGACCTTTAACAAATCTCATGTTCCGACTTTACGCCCCCTCGTTGCACAGAGACTAATGAAGCATATTAGCGACTCTGAAAACAGTGATCTCGTTGGAGATGGGACCCATGACGTGCACGGTCGCAGCACGGAGCTAATTTGTGTTACAGATTGAAAACCACACGGCCATTCGAGAAGCCTAAGTGATCGTAATGCTCGTTGGAGCCATAGGTAATATATTTCAAATGGGCTTCGTTTTGCTGGCCTGCTTGTTCATTAGGAGGGCAACTAGGTAGCTCATTTAATAATGCATTATTTTTGGAATGCACAACGGGTGCTCCGTAACTGGAGATTTCATCCAAAGGAGTACTTGCAGCCAGAATCTAGGACACTGCAAAATGCATTGACTCAGCCACCCTATGAATATCTCAATTTGCATGATGCCACTCTACAAACCACAAAGAGGCAGGAACAATAGACCCTGAGTGTCATCATTCCCCCTAGAGAAATCATCTTCAGAGAATAGTCTTGAAAATCTACTTTATGAGCTCGTTGATTTACGGGTATTTGGATGTCTCTGCAACGGCCCTGTGATTAGCAAGTTTCTTTGGAAGAATCTTATGCTAGAAGAACGCTGTGTAGGTCCTTTGATGTTAAGTTTGTGTCGATAACTACCGAGTAGGAGAGTGTCAACTGCTCATGGTAGGAGTGGACGCTTAGACCGTCGTGGAATTGAAAACCAGCGGACAGTCCTGCATGAAGAAGGCAGACCTCATTATCTAAGACATGAGGTAAGGCTGGAGGAGCTGGTGGCACTAGCAAGTGTCTTCTCCACACCAGTCGTCACACGCCTTCATGATATCTGGACCCTGAAACCTGCACAAAGGAGGCACACATGAAGATTGGGAATATGCCACCATCTACTAAAGAACTACCAGAAGCTAGGAGAGATCCTCTGCTAGAGTCCTCGGGACGAGGACACTCTCGTCTCGGACATCCGTCCTCCAGAACCTCGCAAAAGTAAATTGTGGTCTAAGTCGCTCTGTGTACTACATTTCCTTATGGCAGCCCCACAACTGGACGCTGCCCCCTTTTGCTGTGATGAGCGGAATTCAAGCCAACTGGCTTAGGCAGAGAAGGGTTTCCTTGTGAGAAGCTTCGGAGACTCTCCGTGGAGCCTGATTTTGAAGGTTCTACAGTTGGAACCATATCCAACAGCCAGTGGGAGCTTCTGCAGCGTAAGCAATGTTCTGCACCCTTGTCACGCGGAACACCAGAAGGACACCCGGCCACTGTGGGACAACTGAATGCCTTCCCAAGGAGAGCCAGAGCCCGATATCCCTGCCACCAAGTCTCTTACTTCTCAAACCACTGCGACGTCTACTTGTCCACAGCTGATGTCCTAGGGAGTCTGGGATGTTGTCTGGATTCTATCTGAAATCATCCTAGACTTGGGGAAGCTCATTAATGTCGGGTGGAAGGCCTAGGTTGGGAGGCCAAAGAGGACCGAGGTCCATAGACATATCTGAACCTTCAACCATTATGGACGTGATTTTGCGATGAGCGCATCGTTTTATGTTTTGAACTCAGCAAATGAAAGCCATGCCCTCTTTGACCCAGCCACTGGGAATCCAAAGTGAATAGAACCGATGTAGTCTTCTTTCCAATGGAACTCGTTCTTCCAGTAAGAGGAATCACTGAAACGCGCAACGATGGCTGGTATCTTGAAGGATCCTTGCAGGAGGATCCACAGCTAGGGTTGGGTGGGTTTTTAGCTGCTGCAGAGCACTTAGCCCAGGTGCCAAGGAAGACTGCAGTCAGGCTGTGCCCTTGGAGCCCTGAGCATTTCGCCCAGAGCAAGATAAGCTGTGGCCTGATCGCCACCGTGCTCTCTGTGGTGGCCAGTGGGGTCTTCACGGGTACCGCGTTCTGACGGTCAACAAGGGAACAGGACCTAACACGGAGAAGCAGATGCATTTCCGCGAAGATCCGAAAGATGAAGATTTCCACGCTGAGGTCTTATTCCCATCGTGTAGTCCACAAAAACGTCTGTCTACATCCTCTGTGGGTCTCCACAGGGTGACCACGATGTACGCTTTCATGACTGGCACACCTTCCGTCCCACATACCGTTGCCCATTATTCTCTTTCCACATTTTGGCTGCTTGTACGGATTTGTTGTTCGTTATTTATTTATTTATTTATTTATTTATTTATTTATTATTTATGATAGTCACACACACACACAGAGAGAGAGAGGCAGAGACACAGGCAGAGGGAGAAGCAGGCTCCATGCACCAGGAGCCCGACGTGGGATTCGGTCCCGGGTCTCCAGGATCGCGCACTGGACCAAAGGCAGGCGCCAAACTGCTGCGCCACCCAGGGATCCCCGGATTTGTTGTTCAATGCATTTTACAATCATTTAATCCCATGCAGACAAGAATGCCCGTGGACTGGAATGGGATGGAGTCATTCACACACACGTACAATTTTCAGCTTTACGTTTTCCATCCAATTCCTATCCTATTCTGTATCCTATTCATAATTCTTTTTTTTTTATTTTATTTATTTATTCATGAGAGACAGAGAGGCAGAGACACAGGCAGAGGGAGAAGCAGGCTCCACGCAGGGAGCCCAACGTGGGACTCGATCCTGGGACTCCAGGATCAGGCCCTGGGCTGCAGGTGGGCGCTGAGCCACCCGGGCTGCCCTATTCATAACTCTCAATACGGCTTATTGTTTCCTTGCAGTAAATCACTCCTATTTCTTCAATTTTCACTTTTAACTGCAGGGCTAGAAAAATACAGTTTTTAAAAGATGATTATTTGTATCCAGCTAATTTTCCTACTTCTCCTATCAATTCTAAGATTCATTTTATTTGCAGAGTTACTCAGAATTTTCCATGTAGATGCTCATGTCACCAGGAAATAAAAAAACCACTTGATCTCCTCCTTGACAATGTTCACACCACGGGTTTCTTCTTTGTTTTCCTCTATTTGCTACAATCTCAAAGGGCGTATCAAATCATAGTGCGGACAGTAGGCATCTTCTTCGACTGTTCTTTTAATTAAAATTAGTTTTAACGTCTCCCATTTAAGATATTTGATGTTCATGTGACTAGTAGTGGCTTCCTTATTGCTCACAGGTGTTTTATTTGTTTTCTAGCTTTCCTTCCCTCACTCATACAGACATAGTCAACATATAATAACACAGGTCACTTAAGATCGTGACATTAATTCCTTCGGACACACAGTAGATTTTAGATAATTTTTAAAAATTATTTTAGGGGGATTCCCGGGTGGCGCAGCGGTTTGGCGCCTGCCTTTGGCCCAGGGCGCGATCCTGGAGTCTCGAGATCGAGTCCCGCGTCGGGCTCCTGGTGCATGGAGCCTGCTTCTCCCTCCTCCTGTGTCTCTGCCTCTCTCTCTCTCTCTCTCTCTCTCTCTCTATGTCTATCATTAATAAATAAAAATAAATCTTTAAAAAAATTATTTTTAAAGACGTCTACGTATTGGAAAACAGTAGTTGGAGCAAAGAGTGGAGACACCGTCTTACAGGTTGATGGACCAGTCCTCATTTTGTGAGTCATCTGGACAAAATTCAGTAATGCCTACTGATGGTTTTTGTAGAGTTTTTTGGTTTTTGTTGGTTAAACAGACCGTTTCTTGGAGGGCTCCTTTCATGTTCCCCTGGCCAGTGCCAGTCAATGCCTCCTGTAAACGGGGTTGGTCTGTGTCACTGAGGACAGGTGTCACTTTGCCAGGTATCAACTTAGGTCGGTCTGCATGAACACAATCTGCAACCGTGATTGCTTTGTTTAATTGGCTGTTGGGAACCAGAATGTAATCAGCTCAGGTCACTCTCTTGCTCTTCAAGACACTCTTTTTTTCTCTTGATAATGTGAGTAATTAATGCGGCCAAAGGGTTTTGCATTCACCTGTCCACAGACATTACCAAGCACAAACAGTTGGTGCGATCCCCAGTGAATTCTTTTTCACCGATTCATGCCCTGAGTCACAGATGTCCTCGTCTTGAGTTTCAATATGAAGAAAGGAACTTCATGATTCTAAGAGAAGAAACGTAAATTTACCCTTTTATGTTGTATCCTCTCAAAGTGAGTATAGAGAGCCCTTTACCAGGACTCTTATAGTACGTTCATGTCGCAGTTCAATGATGGTATAAAAAATAATAATAATAAAGAATATCAGGAAATGGCTGGTTTAGGAAAGCCCCAGTAAGAAATGTGCATTTTTATTAATCTCCCTGACTGGCTTTGAACAATTTCTGATAGCACCAGAAGAGACCAGCAATGGAATTTTGGAGTTCCTTGTCAGATCTATGATGCTCCCAATTAAAATGTTCTTAAAAGCATCCGTCTGATAATCACATGACTCAAGATAAAATAAATATCCATTCATTTTATAATTTAAGTGGCAGGGTTTTCATTCATTTCTATTGTATGGAGGTACTAAGTTTCTTAAAAATGAATGTTTTGTTTTTGTTTTTTAAATTTCTATGTACAACCATTTGCGGATATTCTCTGTAGAATTTTCTGAGGAATATATTTAAAAATCTTTACCTCAGACCAGCATCTTGATGAACACACCCAATTGGATGGGAAGGTGGCCACTTTATAAAGAATCTTTAGGGCAGCCTGGGTGGCTCAGCGGTTTGGTGCCGCCTTCAGCCCAGGGCGTGATCCTGGAGTCCCGGGATCGAGTCCCACGTCGGGCTCCCCGCATGGAGCCTGCTTCTCCCTCTGCCTGGGTCTCTGCCCCTCTCTCTCTGTGTCTCTCATGAATAAATAAATACAATCTTTAAAAAATAAAAAAAAATTTAAAAATTAAAAAAAAAGAATCTTTAGCAAAGAACCATAAGCCTGTGTAGACATAGCAGGGCACAGACAGCCGGTTGGGGTTTCCAAGGGTAGCACACTGTGGTAAGGGAGGTGGATGGTACACAAGGTCTTGGTGATGTTCATGTGGATTCCTCTGGTGCCATTTCTGTCCTACGGGGTCTAACGTCCTCTCCAGGGATTCACCTTTGTCTTTCCAGGTAGAGATGCAGGCGGTGAGCAACTGTGCAGATTCATGTCCTAGTTTTAGGCTTTTTTTTTTTTTTTTTTTTAGCTTTTCTCTTGAGAGCCTAGCTCCCAGTTGTCTTTTTTTTTTTTTTTAAGATTTTATTTATTTATTCATGACAGACACACACACAGAGGCAGAGACCCAGGCAGAGGGAGAAGCAGGCTCCATGCAGGGAGCCCGAAGTGGGACTCGATCCCGAGACTCCAGGATCACGCACTGGGCCAAAGGCAGGCGCTAAACTGCTGAGCCACCCAGGGATCCCCTCCCAGTCGTCTTGAGCTCAACGTAATCCTTCCATCAGAGACGTACACTCTGGAGGGGCCTATCGGTTACCCTTCTCTAATTTTCATCTCCTTTGGAAATGGATAGTCATTGTTTGAAGGATGGCCTTTCTGGTTTTGCTCAAGGGGATCCCTCATCCGACATTATCTCCTTCCAATATGTTGGCTTTCCACGAAGCGACGCAAAGGCAATTGCAGATAACAGTGCGCCCGCCCACCTGCACTCCTGTTTAGGAAGAATAAACCTGTTTGTGTAAACGTGGCACCTCTAAAAAAGTAAATTTCGATTGCTAGTATATGTATCTCTTTTTAACATGTAGAGACTTCAAAATTAACGCAACAGGCCTGACTGAGGAGCGTATTTATGCGTTTTGGTTTCCTGACGTGAGGTTTTAGTTAGGTTCTCGTGCATGTGCAGAAGAGTGAAATGTTTGTGCTAATTAGGCAAATCGAAATATCATTCAGGAACACCAGATTTTGCAACATTCACATCCTACGTTACGCAAGACTAGAGGGAACATAGGCGGGCACGGGAAATAAAAGTCACAGGCACCTGAGCAGATGACCTGGCCTCATCCCTAATCCCCTCAACCCAGAACCCTACACTATAGGAGAAATGACCACAATTGCACTGGTTTCTACCGTGGTAGGTCGGGAAAGAAGCTCTCTCTCTTTATATTTCATCGTCCTCACTAGTCAAACTCATTGAGCTTCAGGAACTCTTCCTATTTGAACCTAGAAAGAATTTTCAAATGAACATAGCTTCCAAAAATAAGTAGAGTGACCAGTTCATTGAACGTCCCAATATTGCAGGTAGAAATATGAATCTTTTTTTTTTCTTTTTTTTTTTTGGCCTCCAATTCCATCTGCAGCTGGATCACCTCAAATAATCCATTCCAGCCCATAAACGCTAGTCTGATCAATCCCATTGTTTCCTGGCCAATTCAATAGTCATCAACTTGAGTCTGAGCCTAATTTACTCTTCTGTTATGTTCTGTGTGCTGAATTGTTCCTTAAAAAGATGTGTTGAAGCCCCCATCACCCTCCAAACCTGCCTTATTTTGAAATAGGGTCAGACAGATACCTTCAAGCTCACATGAGCTCCTACTGGACTGGGTGAGCCCTAATTGAGGGCCTGGTGTCCATATAAGAAGAGAGATGGGCACAGAGACACCCACAGATGGACGACAGCCATGGAGAGCCAGGGGGCAGGCATGGCAGTGACGCATCTCTAGCTAAGACACGACAAAAATTGCCAGCAACCCCGAGGAGCAGAGAGAGAGAGAGACGTGAGGCACTTTCTCCCTCAACTCCTCTTGGAGGAAGCAAGGCCACCAGGATCTCGATCTCGGACTTCTGGTCTCCTACAAGAGAAAAGACCTCGGTTGCTTTCAGCCACCCCCATCCTGGTGCGTTGGAAGAGCAGCCCTACTTCCTACTGAGCATAACGTTCCTCCTCCTGCCCCAGGGACAGTGGGATTTCCCTCCGGGAGCTGCAGATGCTGTGACTCTGCCCCCCACACCAATCCCTGACATGAAGAGGGCACAGTGGGAGTTTCCCTCGGTTGCGGTGCTTTGCATGCACATTCCGATGCATCGAAAACCTGGTTTTCTCACGAAACACGTGCTGGGGTCCTTCCAGACATCTCTCGGTTGGACAGCTTGACAACGGGGAGAATTTGGTGAAAATTCTTTGCATCATTTTTTGAACCACGGGGGTGGGGTGGGGGGAAAGCACTGCACATCCTATTACCTGAGCTTTTGAACTTTAATGTTTCCCCTAGAACGCTTCCTTGAACCTATTCCAGAAGAATCAAACTCAATTAACACCTCAGCTGCTGTCTTTTTTAGAGACGAGTGAGCGTTGAAAGTGTATATGTATTCGCTTATGGAGGACGCTATCCTATAATCACAATTTCAGAAAGAAAAACAAAAAGAAAGGAAAGCACTCGGTGATTCCACGGATGGTGTGAATACATGCCATTTTGCATTCAACTTCTTGTAGCTCTTGCATTTGACATATTCTCGCTCCCTAATAGATTAATTTAGACACAGGCATATGTGTACCCATTTATACACACATTTGAAGTAAAAATAATGTGATCTTTTATCCTTTTTTTTTAGATTTTTTTTTTTTTAGATTTATTTATTCATGAGAGACACAGGCAGAGGGAAAAGCAGGCTCCCTGTGGGAAGCCCCATGCGGGACTCGATCCCAGAACCCCGGGGTCATGCCCTGATCCCAAAGCAGCCTCTCAACCGTTGAGCCACCCAGGTGCCCCATCTTTCTAACATTTATGACATTTTTCCTATCTACATTTATGACATTTTTCCTATATTAGGGAATCACACAGAACTGCTGAAACAGCATTGAACAATAAAAAGGGAAGTTTCTACACTATGGATGTTGCTATAGCCTTTCCCGATGTATAGTTTCTCACTTCAATTGTACAGAAAGTTTTAACATTTTACCTTAATTTGATCAATTTCTTTATCAGTTTCTAATGTTATAATTGTATGCGTTTCCCTTCCCCACCCCCCCCTCCAGAGTTTTGTTGATATAATGGTTTATTTAAATGAACCAGCATTAATTTCCAGTCATATCCTCTCCTTAGACAAGGTGTATTGTTTTGTCGGCATATTGTTGAGAGGGGGTTCTTAAAATGTGTTCAGGCATGTAGATTAATTATTGATCTGTGATTCTTGTGTTTTTATTAGGTTTGGCAATAATTTAACTCAAGGAATCGAGGACTCTGAAAGGAGAATTAAAATCATCTGGTTTTGTTTGCTTATTTTTGTTTATTTAAAGGATCTTTGGAAAAAAAAATAAATAAAGGATCTTTGGAGCACCGTGGGTGGCTCAGTGGTTGAGCGTCTGCCTTCAGCTCAGGTCATGATCCCCGGGTCCTGAGATCCAGTCCCGCGTCGTCGGGTTCCCTGCTCAGCAAGGAGTCTGCTTCTCCCTCTCCCTCTGCCTCTTTCCTTGTTCACGTTGCCTCTCCAAAATAAATGAATGAAATCTTAAAAATAAAAAAGGAATTGCCTTTGATACTGTCTTATTCTAAAAGTCTTTACAAGGGAAAACAGTATAATAACATTTAAAATCTCTTTTAGGGTGTAATTGGAAGTTCTAATTCCCTGCCTGCATTTGGGTCAAAACTCTCCTTTATCTGTGCTAATCCTTTCTTCTTATTCCTAACACTTCACACCGTGCCCTCCTCTTTATCCCTAAATCACTGTTACAAATATAGTTTATTTCTCTGTTCTTTTCAAAGAACTAGCTTTTTTGCACTTGTACATTATTGCTACTACTTATTATTTCCTATTTAACAATTTCCAATTTTACTCTAAACAGTACCACTTGCCCACAATTTGCTTATTATGCGCTCCGCTGCAGTTTCTTAAGGGAATACATTGTTCCTAATGTTCAGTATTTTCCTTTAATAGAATTTACAGCTATATGATCTGTACTTAGCACATATTCGGGCACATATTTTAGCGTTTAATATGAGATACAAATCTTTTTATTTATTTATTTTTGACTTTCAGTTGAATTTAGTGGACTAAAATTAACCAAAATATTATTTAGGGAAATGTTTCTTTATTGGTAAATGATTAGTATTTTTATTTTGGCAATCCTTTATGATTATTTTCTAATTGCATAATTTAAAACATTAAATATAAACAACTAGATCACATTTGCACTTTATGAATTTTTTGATCACAGATTTAAACTTTTTACATAGATATTCTAGGGATGAAAAATACAGATTTACATAGATTTTCCTTCTTTCTTTATCTGTGTACATGCTGATGTTATTGCACATAATGCTGTTTACCTTTTCCTTTTGCTTAGATTTGTTGAGATTAGAAATCCAAACACTAACATTTAATTCCATAAGTTTATTAAAATATTTTCTTTTGCTCAAAATATGTAACTGATGATTCTTTTCATACATAGATATTTATCAATTTTATATTTATCATTCATACACTTTACTTCTCGCCTTATCCATTTTTTAGTTTTATCACTTTGTTTTAGGTATTTTTTTTAGAAATTCTGTTTTTTGACTCATTTACATTACTAATGTTTTTATATTTTGATGCTTTTATTTTTCTTGAGTCTTTATATTTTCTGACCTCATCTAATCCATATTTATCCATTTTTCCTTTGGATGACTTTTATTTTTTTCTTGTCTGATTGCTGTGGCTAGGACTTTCAGGAGTATGTTCAATAAAAGTGGTGAGAATAGACGTCCTTGTCTTATTCCTGATCTTAGGGGGAATACTCTGCTTTCACCATTGAGTGTGATGTTAGCTGTCAGTTTTTCATAATTGGCCTTTATTATGTTGAGATATGTTCACTCTAAACCCATTTTGTTGAGAGTTTTTATCACAAACAGCTGTTGAATTTTATCAAATACTTCTCCTGCATCTATTGAAATGATCATATGATTTTTATCCTTTGTTGTGTTGATGTGATGTATCACATTGGTTAATTCGCAGATACTGAACAACCCTTGCATCCCAGGGAATAAATCACACTTGATCGTGGTGAAATGATTTTTTTTTAATGTAGTGTTAGATTTGGTTTGCCAATTATTTTCTTGAGGATTTTTGCATCTCTGTTCATCAGGAATATTGGGTTATGGCTTTCTTTCTGTGTGGTGGCTTTATCTGGTTTTGGTGTCAGGGTATTGCTGGTCTTGTAGAATAAATTTGGAAGCTATCCTTCTTCTATTTTTTGTAATAGTTTGAGGAGAACAGGAATTAACTCTTCTTCACCTATGAAGCCATCTGGCCCTGAAGTTTTGTTTGTTTGGAGTTTTTTAGAGTGACAGGGGTGGGGAGTGAGGAAAGAATCTCAAGCAGACTCCCCACTGAGCTTGGAACCTGACATGGGGCTCATTGATCCCACAACCCTGAGGTCATGACCTGAGCCAAAACTAAGAGTCACATGCTTAAGTGAATGAGCCACCCAGTGTCCCTTTCTGGAAGTTTTTTTTTGATGTCTGATTCCATTTTGTTTCTAGTAATTGATCTGTTCAGATTTCCTATTTCTCCCTGATTCAGTTTTGGAAGCTTCTATTTCCTCACTCATTTTTTACTAGGTTGTCCAATTTTCAGCATATAATTTCTTGTAGTATTCTTCTACAATCCTCTGCATTTCTATGGTGTCAGTTGTTACTTCTCTTTCATTTCTGATTTTATTTCTTTTTATCTTCTCTGGTTTTTTTTTTTCTTCATGATACTGTTTTTTTTTTTTCCTGAATTGAATGGCTTGTCATTGACATTATGTTTTTCCATGTTCTTAAATGGCACTGCCTCTTTCTTCACACTCCTAACAAAAACACAGATAACCCTCCTTGCCAATAAGACACTCATTCTCAACATTTTCCCCTTTGGTCTGTAGCCTAGCTTTCTTTCTTCCCAAACTCTTCTTTAAAATGCTCGGTTTGAGACACTCCATTCTTTTTATTGCCCACAAATTAGTTTATCTGTTTAGGATATACAGTTGTTCATATAAGTACCAAAGGGCAACCATTCATTTATTTCAAAATTGGCTTTTGTTCCAATCCAGTGAAAGAACCCCATAGAATTCTTATGCTCATGCACAAAATAAATGATTTTTCCTTCAGAAGAGATTGTGTTTGTTACAGTCACATGAATATTTTAAAAAATCACAATTCTTATACCCACACTATGAGATGTTTTATGGAAGCTATCATAAACATATTTACCAGTGTAGTATTTCCTCCTAACATGTCAACATCTGTTTCACAAAGTGAGCACTTTGCTGATCCATATTTTTACTCTATGGATGTATCCAAGTATTTATAAGAAGCCCAAGCCTGTGCTTCTAAGTGAAAGCATAGTAAGTAAGGAGCGTGTTGGAGCTTCCACATGATGTTCACAGAAGATTATACCACTCACTCCTGAAGCAAAGGGTTGAAATAGCACGAACTACGGTTCAGATATTGATGACTGTGTTTGAGGGTTTTTTAAACACAGTGTTCTATTTCTTCCTAATAGAAACTGAATAGCAGAGCCATCAGAATGAGGTAAATCACATATCATGAGATTGTTTAATGAACTGTACAGGATGTCAAAGGAACAGCTGTAAATTCCCTGAAAATTGGACATTGTCAGGAGAAATCTGGCACCTACTTCAAGATAATTGTAAAAGGAAATACCCCCTGCCATGAGTTAACGGCATTTTTTTACTAAAAGCTGAAGTGAACATAATTTGCAGCTTGTAACATGTAATCTCTCGTAAGGACCTGGTGATTTACAGATCTGCTCACCCCTCTCTAATTTACGTGTTGCATTAGCCAGGTACTCTTCACGGATTCCATACAACGTAAGATCAACTTTCCGTCACACCCCCTAATTTGCTTCTCTGCTTGTTTTAAAGGCATCTGTCACTGAAATGATAGAAGATGTGCCCTACGTAAACCTGTTAG
Source organism: Canis lupus baileyi (assembly GCF_048164855.1). Classification (NCBI taxonomy): domain Eukaryota; kingdom Metazoa; phylum Chordata; class Mammalia; order Carnivora; family Canidae; genus Canis; species Canis lupus. Next base: position 122,575,944 of record NC_132876.1, read on the forward strand.
CATGCGTTGGGGACGGATGTAACACTAGCAAACGAAGCGTTGATACCAATTGCGTTATAAGTTCGTTTTCACCGGACACGATGGCTATTTAAATACTAAGTTCTGCAAATCACATGAGAAAAAAAATATCACAACAGGGAATATTTATTGTTGCCAGAAAAATTAGAAACGACAAAAAGTTTGCTCTACGTTTAACCAATATATGTACAATTTTAGGGTAACCCAGCAGGTAGAACCGTGTTGCCTCCTATTTTCAAGTATCATTTTCATTATTTTCAAAAGACAGAATTGGAGTTCGTCGTAAATTTGCTTCAAATGAAATTTCCAGAAGGCCATAAATCATTCTGATTTTTCCCCCATATAAATCAATAACGTCAATTGCTTCTCCTTAGTTACCAGCAAGCCTATTTTGGAATCACAAATGTTGATCATTATGTAAGCGGGATACTTTTGTACATTAACCCAATAATTTGAGTTTTGATTGATTGTATCTAGGACTGTTGATGGGAAACTGACAAACCACCTTATACATAGGATAAATTACAGTGGACTTCCCAGAATTGGTGTCCACAACTTTCGTGTTTATAATAGCTGTCTCTAAGGCAGGTAATTCACATTCGTGTATGCTTTTCTTGGTCATCGATCTCATGTTATGATGGCATTTCCACCTAAAATAATTGAGAACATTCTGTGTTCCCACAGAACTTAGCTCTGTTTATCTTCAGTCAAATTTGATTGTATCTAGGACTATTGATGGGAAACTGACAAACCACCTTATTCTTAGGCAGAATAAATTATAGTGAACTTCTAAGAACTGGTGTCCACAACATTTTAAATTTATATTAGCTATCACTAAGGCATGTGAGATGGAATTCATGCGTACTTTTCCTGGTCATCATGTTAACTTCATGTTATGATAGCATTTCCACCTAAAATAATTGAGAAAATTCTCTCCATTCCCACAGAACTTAGCTCTGTTTATCTTCAATCAATTTCACAGGTTGGGTGAGAATTTTATACACTGAAATATATTTGCATAATTCATGTGACCCTATTATCATTTAAAATTCCCATGGCACTTAAACATTCTGTGTGTGTGTGTGTGTGTGTGTGTGTGTGTGTGTGTGAATCCACACGCTAGTTCTTCATTAGTGAGTGCTCTTGGCAATATGTCAACATCATTCCCTCAACTGCATTTTGAACATTTACTATGTGCTGCTCTTCTCTGTAGAGTGGAAAGTGTAAAAGGGAGAATGAAAGCACACTTTCCTCCCAAACGACTTTCTCCAGTAAGAGAAATACAGTGAATAAACAAAGTAACCTGAGCCAAAGACAAAAATATTTGCCAGAATGAAATACAGATACGGATGGTAGAAATGTAGGGGTTGGTGGGAGAGTTCAAGGACACATCACAGTGTCTGCAGGCTGACACACTTCAGCATTCATGGACCCCTTCCTCCCTGGGAAAAAAAAAAAAAAGAAAAGTATTAAAAATTTTGTGGGATGACCACTTTCATATAAAGATAAATTGAATTCTTGATTGATTATGACTTGAGCCTAGATATTTCTTTCCTGAAATGAGATTACTCTTGGGATTTCAATAACCGGAGGGTATTTTATTATCAGAGAGAGTGTGTCCAGGGGAAGAGGAGAGCTGAAACAGTGAGTGCCCAGTGCAGGCAAAGAAGAGAATTATTTTCCACCTGTCTCTTACAAACAACGCTTATGCAATATCATAGCTGCATAAGAAAACACTGGGATTCGTAAACACCCAAGCCATCTACAGAAATGACAGAAAAGGGGCACCTCGGCGGCTCAGTGGTTACGTGTCCAGCTCTTGATTTTGGCTCAGGTCATGATCTCAGTGTTGTGGGTTTGAGCCCTGAGCCAGGTTCCGAGCTCATTAGGGTTTCTGCTCAAGGATTCTCTCTCCTTCTCCCTCCTCCACTTTCCTCACTTGTGCTCTCTTTCTTTAAAATAATATAAATAAATCTTTTTTAAAAAGAAAGAAAGAAAGAAGAAGAAAGAAAAGAAAGAAAGAAAGAAAGAAAGAAAGAAGAAAGAAAGACAGGAAAATCCAATACCCAATTGAGAGTAGAAGTTATTTTTTAGAAGTAGGCTCCACACCCAGTATGGGTCTTGAACTCACAATCTTGACATCAGGAGTTGCATGCTCTGCGACTGAGCCACCCAGGCACCCCCAAAAGCTTTTTTTTAAAGATTTATTTGTTTATTTGAGAGAGAGACAGAATGAGTAGGAGGCACAGGGGAAGAGATAGAGACTCTTTCCAGCCGATTCCCCGCCCCAAGCATGGAGCCTGACGTGGGGCTGCATCTCACCATTCTGAGATCATGACCTGAGCCAAAACCAAGAATCCAATGCTTAACTGACTGAGCCAACCAGACGCCCTCAAAACTATTTGTTTTAAATTAACTATTGCTCATACTATATTTCTTAGGTGTTTAACTGATTCAACTCCTATTGATTGATTCTCGGTATAAAATGTGTCAACAAAAACTGTTTTGAAATGTAATGACCGACATAGTGATGTTAGCATTTGCCTTTAGCTACCATAATGTACCCTAGTCGTGCAGCCAAAAAAGAAACACTTTCCAATGAGAAAGATCATGGGAACAACCCAGCAGCAGCTTTAGTTCATGGCCTCACCAAGTAGACTGTCATCACTATCCTCAGGCTTATCTCCAAACGCATTAAGATAATGCAGCCAATTCCAAATAAAATTCCTATGTATAAACATTCTTTGGATAGTTCCTAGTGGCACTGGATCAGAATTAAAAATCCCTTCCCGGGACGCCTGGGTGGCTCAGCAGTTGAGCGTCTGCCTTTGGCTCAAGGTGTGATCCCGATCCCAGGATCATGTCCCACATAGGGCTCCCTGTGGGGAGCCTGCTTCTCCCTCTGCCTGTGTCTCTGCCTCTCTCTGTGTCTCTCATGAATAAATAAATAAAATCTTTAAAAAAAGAATCCCTTCTTGCTCCTTCATTCCTACCATACATATTTATGCTAGCCACTGTATAGGGGTAATACACAGGAGAACAAGCATCCTTTGCCTGAAATAAGTCCGTCATATATTGAGCCTGGCGGGGACTACTTAAAGGACTTGTATTTGCTCTAACAGAAACATGAACAAAATTCTAACAGCGATGGATCCTGGAAAGTTTGGGGAAGAGACACATTTGTGGTGAAGCTGAAATCTCTCACTGATGTTGAGGGCAAGATTTCTCTCTAGAAAAGGAAGAAGTGTCAAGAATAAAGAATATTTCTCATGGTCAGTTCCAAAGGATTACACTTTTCTTCATTCCCCCTAGTACCAATTTTTATTATGATAAATATCTGTAAACAATTAGCATTGCTGAAATGACAGGGGAAGGACTTCTGCTTCCAAACAAGTTAGAATGAGAGACACCAGATTTTAGTCAGAGCCAAAAGGAAAAGAGATTAGATAAGAAAAAAATATATATATATATGAAGGTTATAATAATATATAATAGACTTTAACCGGTGCTGTAGTGCCTGGTAAAAATATAAAATGATAACACAGTTGTATAAGTCAGAAACTAAATTAAGTTTGTATTGGCATAACATAAATGCATATCAGAAACATCCCAGCCTCCAAGATTCTTAGGATCAAGTCAAAGCCATCGTTAACAAGGAAAAATATAAGCCATATGACAATGACTCCAGTATGCTATTTTGGATTAAAAAAATAATAATTACATTTCTGAAGAGAAAATTAGTGTTGTAATAATTTCAAAAATAATTACAATTCCATCTGTGCTGAAATATGCAATGGCCTTTCTAATTAGGAATATAAATTTGTTCTTCTGTTCTATTACTTCTTTTTGTTCTATTATTTTTTAATCAGAATATAAATTGTAAACTTATTAATATGAAGATATAACTGAATTCAGGTTGTATTACTAAAAAGTTTTGCGGTGTGGTCAAGCGTATTGTACAGAATCACGTCTGAAAATTCAGAGATGGTTGCTCGTTAAAGTCCCGTGAGTAAATACAACTCAAACATAACTACAGTTATAAGCAGGACTCCTAATGTGATAAAATGTCCCTCCACTCCAGCGTACAGTAATTGTATTACTTGAGTACCCAGGAGGAATAATGGAAACTCATCACTCCTCGCTATGCCTTTACAATTTGTCCGCTTCTCTAGGCTTAAAGCCGGAAACCGAGAGGTCAGACATGGAGCATGACAAATAAAAGCAAAAGAGTGTGTGCTATGGTTGCAAAGACTGTTGCTGAACTTTGGACCAATGCGTTTCTTGGAAATTGCTAGCTCTTCGGTGCAAAATCATTACTACTGTCTTATACCCGGAGGATATAATAAAGGTCATAGGCAATTTTAGGGGAATATTCCAGGAGTCTGTCAACCATGAATAAGAAAATGCATATTTCCCAAAGAAAATGAAACCACTAATTCAAAAGGATACACACACCTCTATATTGCTTTGTTTACAATAGCCAAGATGTGGAAACAGCCCAAGTGTCCATTGATGGATGGATGGATAAAGAATATGTGGTACGTCACGATGGAATGCGGTGATGGAATGGAATGGGACATCATAAAGGAATATACTCAGCCATAGAAATGGATGAGATCTTGCTTTTGTGGCCACATGGATGAACCCAGAGGGTGTTATGCTAAGTGAGGTAAGTCAGACAGGCAAAGACAAATACCGTATGATTCCACTTGTATATGGAATTTAAGAAACCATACGAAAGAATAAGCAAATAGCAGAAGCAGACCCATAGATACAAAGAACAAACTGATGGTTGCAAGGAGGGAGGGGGTGAGGAGGATAAGCAAAATGAGCAAAGGCCAGTGGGAGATACAGGCTTCCAGTTATGCGATGAATATTTCATGGGAAGAAAAGGCACACACAGCACAGGGAATCTAGTCAACGGTACTGTTACCGTGTTGTGTGGTGAACACAGCGTAATGTGTAGACTTACCGAATCACTGTGTTGTACACCTGAAACCAACCGAACGCTGTGTGTCCACTCTAATTCAATAGGAAAAAGAAAGAAAATTGGGTATTTCCCTGAACCAGTTTAGATCAGGGGAGAGCGATTATTTTCCGTGTAAGGGCAAAGGGTCATCCAAGGGTAGAATGAGCCTGATTCCTCGTCCTGTGTGTTTTCTCCTAAAGTGTGTCTACAACAGCTCATATTGTGCCTCACAGAGGTTTAATGAGTGTTATTTGGAGATCTGGTCGCCCCTCTATGTCTACGCAAGACTTTCGAAAGTCACCCAGGCTGGAATCTGCAAACGGCTCTTCCCAGACCCCTTGCAAACTGTCATCCTGGTAACTTCTGTCTCGATGGCAGAGATATTAGGAAGAAGACATTTGTCAAAGGAGGACCACCGTGGTCGCGATGCTGGCAGTCTCGTGGGGTAGCTAATGTGTGAGTCTATGCTGGGAACTCTAGATTCGGCAACAGCCATCGTGATATTCCTGCTGATGCTCTAGGACCTTGCTGGCAGTTTCTAAGACAGCAGATCTTCATGGAGCAAGTGTAGAGCTTGGAGCTGTCCTGGGGTTGATGGCTGCTTCCTGACATGCACACATTACACGCTTCCTGCATTTCCCCCACGCCCTTTAGTTTTCTCTGCGGTTCCTGCAGCATTCCTGATTCTATTTGTACAACCAAACCCCATTATTAAGTCCTCCATTTGAAATACCTGGCGTGTGCTGTTTTTCTAATTATGACTGGATGAAGTCAGCCCGTCTCTGGGGGGTTTCTGTTCTTAAAATGGAAATCGAGCTGGTCAGAGTTTAAAGGAGCGTCAATTCAGAAAGAAAATGAGACATGCGGTGGATGTTAGTGGCTTCCCCAAACTGTTGTGTGCATTTGCATGACACTTGGAATAAAAATGCCAAGGGGCACATTGGCAAGCAACATCCACACACACACACACATTTTTTTAAATTCTTACTAAAGACTTTATTTTTTTTATAAATTTATTTTTTATTGGTGTTCAATTTGCCAACATATAGAATAACACCCAGTGCTCATCCCGCTTACTAAAGACTTTATACAGCATTTAATAGATGCTTTTCTTTCTGATGATTTCAGGAATCTTCAAATAACAGAAAAGGAGTTAGTATATACTTGGATCAAGAAAAACAATATTTATTGAGACATCAAAATAAAAAGAACGCTAAATGTGTAACAAGGGCTGTGTTATTGGGATAACACAGGGGGCAAAATATGATTTAAAAGAAGGTTTAAAAAAATAAATAAATAAAATAAAACAAAGTTTAACAAAACAGTTTGATGGGAAAAGAGCAGTTCTGAATTTGCCCATCCTATCTTACAATGTCAAAACCCATACCGGAAATACATATATCTATATATCGAATCAGAAACTGGCAATTGAACCATTTTTGTGAGAGATTTTAACTTGCCTTTTTCAGAGACATATGTAGCTGACAAAAATCAGGAAAATCAAGAAGATATGTATATGTATTCTACCAACTGTTGTAATCTAGGAACTGCTCTGATCTTACAGGACGGCTGAAAAGCCTGAATATTGATATGAAGAAATTACTTACAACTTTTATGCACTTATAAACATTTATCAGAATGGACTCTCTGTTTTTTCCTGAACAATTTTTTCAGATAAAATTGAAATCCCACCTAAACAACAAATACATTTTTAGTAGACATGTGCCCTGTTACATTAGATGTACTCCTACTAAGATATGATTATGGGAAAGTTTTATTTCAATGGTGAAATAATAGGATTATTCCTTATAGACCAATAAGACAATATACCCTTTGTGACAATTCTATTCATCAAGGAATTGGAATTCTTACCAGCTCAGAAATTGCAAAGGAAGTGAGAGGAACAGCTAATATTAGCAGATGTTACCAAGTAAGTAGTTTTCTACACAGATATATTAAAAAACAACAACAACAACAGAATAATTTTAAAAGTATTCCAGTAAAAGATCAGTGCACATATATGAATAGCATTGATTTACACCAGACACCAAATGTGACTGTCATTTGCTCAAAAATTCTAATCCTGATGGAGATAAATCTGTAAAAACACATGTAATAAAAAATAAACAAAAAAATAAAAAATAAATAAATAAAAAATAAACAAGAACTCCATGTAAAACAAAGGTTAAGGAACAACACGAAACAACATCTAAATAAATTGAGATCTATCAGTTGTCATGCTTAGATACGGACCAGAATTTGTAAATCAAGAAGCCATTAAAAGGTGTGCCACATACAAAATAAATAATGATACTATAGCTGTTCTAGTAACCTTTACTTTCGCTTTCAGCTATATTTGAAAGATATCTTTATCAGTGATTTAATCAGACAGCACTTTATTTTTCTGAAAAAATAGTAAGTTCATGAGTATGGAGGACACAGTGCTCAGAAAAAGTCATTCTGCACCCAGGATCTTGCAGTGTTCTTCTTCATCATCCCAACAGGAGGGATGGGACTTCCGACTTAGAGTTCCAAGAACGGTGCCATGTGTAAGTATGCAGTGTTGTCACTACAGGCAAGAAGAAAAAGGGTAAAACTCCTATATCTAAAGGATCCTTCTGTTAGGAGAGTGGTTTAATTCTGGAAACCCACCCAGCTGACTTGAGCCCACATAGAATTTTCTAAGACTGCAAACCAGAGCTACCTCTAGCCACAAAAGCATCGGGAGAGAAAAATCTACGCAGCTGTGGACATCCATCATTCTGAACACCTCAAAGATTTGTGGGGAAGAAAAGCATGGATACAGCAATGTCACGGACACAGTGATGTCAAGTAGCAGCGCTGCCGCAGCTGATGATAGGGATGAAACCTACAGAAGGAAAATCTCCGTATTGTGTTAATTTATTAAATTCCAGATCAAAGTATAACTTTAAAGCAAAAAGCAGAGTCTTCAGATTTTCAGATGAAAACATCAGGGGGCACATGGTTGACTCACTGGGGTAAGCATCTGACTTTGGCTCAGGTCGTGATCTCAGGGTCCTGGGATCAGCCAGGTTGGACGCTGCACTCAATGGAGACTGTTTCTCTCTCATTCTCTCAAATAAGAGCTTTTTAAAAAAGATTTAATTTATTCATGAGAGACACAGAGAGAAAGGCAGAGACACAGGCAGACGGAGAAGCAGGCTCCCCAGCCTGATGCAGGACTCGATCCCAGGACCCCAAGATCATGACCTGAGCTGAAGGCAGACACTCAACCACTGAGCCACCCAGGTGCCCCTCAAATAAAATCTTCAAAAAGAAAAGAGAGAAGGAACAAAGAAATGAACTCGAAGTACACATATTCTGTAAGACAAAAAGACTATAATTACTTGGGGAGGAAAAAACCAACAACAACAACAAACTCTGGAACTAAACCACTGGGTTTTTCCTACTTTTTGGTGGTTGAACAGCTTAGAAAACTTTTCACTTATGCTGGAAAAATAGATGAATTCATGACATGATTTATCATAAAATACATTTTGCAAAGGCTGTCTATAATGCATTAGCGTGTAGGCTTCTCTACTTTGTCTTTTTATAACTGTTTAAAAACCTATAGCTGATTGAGTTACATTTATTTGATTTTTTAAAATACGGCAAAGAGTGAATCATAACTGTAGAACTCTAGCCCATTGTGTTCAAATAAATGTGGCTAAGGAAACATAGCATCATCTTTGTGAAGAATCGTTTTATTTTTTCCCTTCGAACAATTCCATATAAACATCGCAGGTGAAATTCAATATTTCTAATTTTCAAGGCATGCCCATAAAAGAGGGAAAGGCAATTTTTGTAGATGCAATTGTATATTATGTGGGAACATTTAGACCTAGCCAACTCTCAAAATTGAATAATTTGGGGGATTCTCACAAAGGGAAATAAAACACTGGGAAAAATTGATTTGGTGCTCTACATCATAAATGGGCCCATTTTGTAGAGTTATGTATTTATAGTAGCATCCACTCGAAGTGCGGAGGGAGAAAGCTATTTTTGATCAGGCTTTTGCACATTTTTATGACTGGCGCATGCCAGTATTTGTGGCAGAGCACAGGCATTTATCTTGCTCACCTTTATTACTCATCAAGTTGCCATTCTCTGTAATATCACCCCGAATTGTGTTCTACACTGCTTTTGCCTAGTGAATGGAGCCTAACGTCTCAATATGTATTCCAGGCTCTGAATTGGGCAGATCGTCTCCTGTGGCACGGACTTAAACATGTACTGAGCAAGGATAAATGTTGGAAATTGATCATTTATTCTAAGGCTTTTTTTAAATTATTAAGTGCCTGTGTTTTAAATGCCTAATGTATGTTTATATACACATTTTAACTATGTGAATAAGATTGAGGTGACAAAAAGTAGTATTTTTTACCTTCAAGAAAGTTTTCTCTAGTATTTACTTACTAGGGAAGTTTCAGCGTTAGGTTCGACGCAGCAAAATACAGTCCTGCCCGAATCCAAGCATTCTTCAAAAGATTTATTCATGATCAAGGGAGTCATTAATACTGGGGGCTCCCTGTTAGGAGCTTAATGGAAAAGCATGAAAGGCACAGCAGCCATGGTATTGGCTGTAAATAATCATATATAAATGTAATTTTATGAAATAACCTGAAAATTGAGAGGGAGACAAACCATAGGAGACTCTTAATCATAGGACACAAACTAAGGGTTGCTGGAGGGGAGGGGATGGAAGGATGGGATAACTGGGTGATGGGCATGAAGGAGGGCACGTGATGGATTGAGCACTGGGTGTTATAGAAGAATGACGAATCGCTGAATCCTACCTCTGAAACTAATTTAAAAATGATTTAATTTTGTGATTCCAGCCCTCAAGACAGTTGGGTATGCAGTAGGGGGTTAATAATTGCCCCCTTGCGTATCTAATCAAAATATCAAATGAAGAGTAATCTCTGAAATACATCTCTACATACACACAAATGCTACATTTGCTGCTGGCAAACGGAATAATCGTTTTGATATTGCCTATTGGGTAAGACTCTATGGAAAAGAATACGGCAAATTACAGAAAGCATCCGTGGTTTCCAGTGTGCTGACTCGACGGCAGCCTTCCATGTCGACAAGATCGCCCATCTGTTTGGAGGCAGCCTTGGCCGCCCACCCTGTTAACATGTCGAAAACATCAGAGGAGAATTGCTCCCACGAACGTATTACTGGCCTTTGAGAATGCTCATTGCACACACTGGACGGAAGAATGGTGATCGTGTCATCAGTATAACAAGAAAGCATGATTCGGGGTGTCGTGAATGATTTTTGAGTGGAGAAAACAGACATGCTTCCCTAGGAGAAGGAGATAGTGAAGTGGCGGGTGGTGTAAACCCTGACTCTTCACCACACCACTGCCTCCCGGCCTCCTCGAGAGGCACACTTGGTCCTTCTGCACCCTGTTGTTTGCCGCCAGAGCCTGACCCCCTGCACCAGCCCAGAGGGCTTCCTGAGAACCCGGTCAGAATGGGGTTTGGCCAATGGATGTTGGAGGAGGATTGGGGAGCACATGGCCTTGTGTCATCTATCCCCAGAGCTCTTCTTGGGGCCCTGCACCATGCATGACTCCTGTCTGCCCCTTCTGGTTCCCACCTCGTCTTGCTGTTACTGATCCTGCAGCTTTTTACTGACTCTGTTCCCTTTACTCAGGCTCCCCTGAGGCCCCCGACTCAACACACACCACGGAGCAACATTTATATTGCTGCCTTACCAACCCCCAAATTCCACTGTGCAAGCATTAGCAACTACACACACAAGTGTTCACGTTCCGCCTCTCTCTGCACGAAAGATGTCTTGGCATCCTTCCCTTTCTTTGATGTATTTTTTCCAGTGTTTTAAAATTTGTTGTATTTAATGTATCTTGACCATCTTGTTGTAATGGTACATAGACCAATTCATAAATATGGAGGGTTTGTGTGTGTGTGTGTGCGCGTGTGTCTGTGTGTGGCAGTCTAGATTTCCTCCTTACATATGAGGAATGATGTCGTGAGCATCCGATTCCACATAAAAAAAACGCAACAATAAATCACCTTATGCATATTTTCACGGACGTGTAGATGTGTATACAGGATAAATTCCTAGCAGTGAAAAATTAAAAAATAAATAAATAAAAATTCCTATCAGTGGGACTTCTGGGTCAATTGTAGATGCATTTGTAAGACTTGGAGATATTTACAAATCCCACTTTAAATACAAATTCAATGGTAGTGGGTGGAGATCCCTCTGGAAAAGGGTGAGAACATTTCAGACCGTGAATAGAAGCATAAGTCAGATTTCACAGTTCAACCAAAACTGATAGGTAAAAAAAAAAAATGACCATAGTGTGCTTTAATTCTCATGTCTCTTTTTTATTAATGGATGGTGCATATTTTATATGAATAATAATAATGTATGTGTCACTCCTTTATCAACTCTGGATTAATTTTCATTGTCCTTCTTTTAGATGACATCTCCAGGTTTTTATATGTACATTCATATTTTTAGCAGATTTTTGTAGATTTGGAAATTAGCCTTTTGTGATGTGCTTTACAGAAATTTCCCCAGAGTATCCCTCTCCTGCTTTATGTACCTTTTGCTATAAAGACTATGATAGGGCAGCCCAGGAAGCTCAATGGTTTAGCGCTGCCTTCAGCCCAGGGTGCTATCCTAGAGTCCTGGAATCGAGTCCCACATCGAGCTCCCTGCATGGAGCCTGCTTCTCCCTCTGCCTGTGTCTCTGCCTCTCTTTCTGTGTCTCTCATGAATAAATAAATAAAATCCTTTTTTTTTTAAAAAAAGACTATGACAAAACACTTTTAATCAAATTTATTGAGACTTCCATGGCTATCAGAGTTTGAGTTTTCATCAAAGGCTTTTCGGAATGCCTGGGTGGTTCAATCGCTGAAGCATGCAACTCTTGATCTTGGGGTTGTGAGTTTGAGCCCCGCATTGGGTGTAGAGGTTACACTTAAACAAAAAATCTTCTTTCTTGAAAAAAAATGTGCCTATTTATTTGACAGAGAGAGAGCACAAGTAGAGGGAGCAGCAGTCAGAGGGAGAGGGATGTGGGCCTTCATCCCAGGATCCCAAGATCATGACCTGAGCCAAACGTAGGTGCTTAACTGACTGAGCCACACAGGTGCCCCTAAAATATTTTTTGAAAAGAAAATTAGGAATACCTAAGTGGCTCAGTAGTTGAATGATCCTGGGGTCCTGAGATCGAGTACCGCATCGGGCTCCCACAAGGAGCCTGCTCCTCCCTCTGCCTGTGTCTCTGAGTCTCTGTGTCTCTCATGAATAAATAAATAAAATCTTCAAAAAAAAAAGAAAATTAAAGGCTTCTCCACAAAAAGATTCCATAATCATCTATATAAAATAAATACACAAAGTCTATTTAGAAAGCAATGACATGACTATAGTATAAGTGGTATATAAAATACAGTAAGATATATTATGTGTATAATTAGCATGTGATCAGAATCCCATAATTGCAATAAATATTCATCTTATCAGGCATCATCTGTCTACCTGTAAACCTTTTAAACTGAGCTATATTTTTGAGGTACAAACGTGTTAACTTGGGGCTGGCTGTAAAACTTAGAAAAATAGTGAACCTATCTCATTTTTAAATGCAGTGATATTTTTATGAATTCCACATTTCTTTTAATATTGGCATCGTTTCCGTCATAGACACATAATTGAACATTCCTTTCTATTTGCCACATTCTGTTCATAGCTTGACCCCCATTGTGTTTCTTTTGCAATTTGGATCCTTGGAGTGCCCAGGGGTCCTTTCAGTAGCACCTGAAAGGTTTGTCCCTTTTTGTGGTCATCAGATCAGAGTGGAGAGCAAAACATTTTGCAGTATCAGGCTGTTGAGCACGGATGGGGGCAATTGGCTGATACGGTTTGTGTCTACGGTGAAACCTATTGCCAATAACAGGGTTATATTTATGGCCTCTTAATAGCTTTTAGGAATCATGGATTATGAAGAGCTCCATATCTGTGTTTTGATGCCTCAATAGAACATCTGATAAACCGGAAAACCGTAAACGTTGCTTTAAAACCAAAGAGGATCCTACGCACAATGCAGCCTTGCATGGAGGGACGTCTGAAGAGGTGCCAAGTTCCCTATTGAATCATCCCATATTAATGATCTAACCATGTGTCACCCCGAGACATTATTACCCATAATTCTGGACACTCCCGGTGTACATCAGCTTACCTCAAGCGCTTGTGTTTGGTAGGACTGTGTTCTTCGTGGCTTTCTGTATTACATCAGCAACAAAGTCATTGAGGCAAATAACTCCTGAGAATCTATTGCTTTGGAAATGAAAGTCACAAGATACAGGGCAGGGTGTGATTAGTAGGCACAACCTCACGTTTGTCAGCAAAACCCCAAAATGAACATGTGTGGCCTAGTTGTGTTAGCATATCTGGGGCCTATTTAACATCAGACTGTGTGTGGTCTAGTTACCTCACCATGCAAATCTTGCAGGGATATTTTGTATTTATTTGAGGGAGAGAATGAGGGAGCAGGAGAGGGAGGAGGGCGGTGGGGAGAAGCACACTCCCCACGGAGCAGGGAGCCCGATATGAGGCTTGATCCCAACACCCTGGGATCATGATTTGAGCCAAAGGCAGATGCTTCACCGACTGAGCCACTCAGGTGCCCCCTTGCAGGGATATTTTCAATAAGTGCATCCCATTGCATGCGTATCCCAGTCACTTATAGAGGAACCCCCAAACTCTGGCGGTTGCAAAACACGTGAATGATGCTTGCCTTCTTTATATCTGCTGACACAGAAACAGAGACTATGGTTCCATCTAGCAAATGAAACCAAAGCGCTCAATCCTTGAACTCACGTAGGGGGAGTGTGTCTGATTATAAACACAAAGGAGCCTGGTGTTAGCTGGATGTCTATAACAGAGTTTCCCATCCTAGGTAATCGAGCTGCATAAATCCCAAAGCCCACCACACACCTAGTGAATTGGAATGTCCATCTCTCAAAAGCCTACCAGCATGTGTGATGGTCACCAAATGTCGTAAACGGGGGTGTTATATATTCAGTAACCATGTCCCTTTGAATGCAGTACCTTAGTCTCTGAAGCAGCTGATGCTCCTGGAAAACTCTCAGCTCTTTCTCTGAATGTACATGCAGACCTCCCTTGAATATTTTTTCATCGCCTAACAATCTAGAAATAAAAGCACACGATTCTCAACTTCTCACATGACTTCATTGCCTCCCTTCGTTCGCTATGCTTCGGGCTTCATCCTGGCTTGAGTGGCGACAATGCTCATCTATTTTTCGGGACTGTCCATGGTACCCCTCTGAGTTACATCCTGAATGACAGCTTTTTGGAATGCTAGATTCTAAAGAATGTTTCCATGGCCTTATCAAAAGGAAAGTGTATGTATTTTGACTGTGAGGAGGCTGAGATCGACCCAAGTCACATATAAAATCTAAAGATACAGAACACACTTGAAAGGTTTGAAAGTGTTCTAAAGAGCCTAAGTGTGCAGGTGATTTGGATGATAACAATGATGAAATACAGGACTTTTAATGATATACATTATATATAGATTTAATATATATGGAATATATGTGATATCATATTCATTTTTGTTGAATTTGTGGAGACAGTCGTGTTTTCTTTATTGTACTTTATTTGAAGATAATAGTCACAGGTAGACATTGTTTTCAGAAATTAAAGTCACTCAAGAAAAAAAAAAAACCACTAAGGATAAGGGAAAAATTCTAACCCAGAGGTTGGCATGCTACATTGTCTTGTTGGCCAAATCCATCCTCCCAACTGTCTTTTAAATAAAATCACATGGCAACATGCTCATCCCCTTTCATTTATTAATGTCTATCCCTGTTTTGTGATGACGATAGTCAAATCGAGTAGTGTCATTTCAAGAGAGACCCATCTATTCCCACAAACCCCGTCAATATCTGGTTGGTATCTGATCCTTTAGAGGAAAAAAAAAACATTTCGATTATAAATCACCTATTTAAAAAAATAATAATGCCTACCTGGCAGTATGTACCAGACAGTGTGCTGATCAAAAGGAGACAGAGAAGGAGAAAGAAGGAGAAGGAGAAGACGACCTTTTCAGGAGCTCAAAAATAAAAAATTCTGACCCTTGTTCTAAGCAGTGAAACTTAACAGAGGCGTAGGCACCTTTTCTTTTCCCCACCCAGGCTATTATATCACATCAACAATGCAAGACGTCTTTCTGATACACCTGTTTTAATTAATGTAGCTTACCAAAAAAGTGTATGATGAATTTAACAAGTTACCTATTCTACTTTATTCTTATGCATTTATCGATAAAGCTATTTTAATACTGCATCGCGTATTTGGAAGCTGCCAAGAGAGTAGATCTTAAACATCGTGTAAGAAAAACATGGCAACTCGGTTTCACGCGGTGAAAGACGTTAGCTAGACTTGGTGATCATTCTGCAACACACACAAATACCGAATCGTTGTGTTGTGTACACTTGAAACTCATAAAACGTTATAGGCTTTCGTAAGAGGGATGAAAACAGGAATTGGAAAACCAACCGGAGAGACACAGGTCAGGATGGAGGTTGAGCAGACGCTTCAAGCAGAGAAGTGAGAAATTGTCATACATCCTAACGGTCGTCCATCTGGCATCCATCAAAGACACTCTTACTAACACACTTGTGAATGCACCTCGTATCCTTTGGACATAGTTACGTGTATATGAGTCACGTTGATTTATACATACGAGTATTCTTTTTGTCTCTGTTACTACATATCCCAATGTGAACACGACAGAATGAATGAATTGGAATTCCTTGGTTAAACAGACCAGCAAGACAACAGGTTTTATGATACAAATTCCAACATTGCTCTTCACAGGAGTGTCTGAGAATCCCCATCTCAGCTTCCTTAAATTGGAAAACGGTACTTCATGTTCAAAGAGAAAATGCTACAGAAACCGTTAGTCGTCTCATCGACCTGGAAATAGAAATGGTCAACACGTTTAGTGGAAAGTTCTGTTGATGTGTGAAATGTCTTTGCAGCCCACCGGATTTCTCTTTGTTTACCTGGAATGGGGGTGGCAGAGACTGGGGAGAAAATATGTATTTGCCTTGAAAGAAAGTTACACCTTTCTTTAAGCAATACAAAAATCTGTGACTCAATCAGAGTCCTTTGTAGTTGTGATTCATTGCCTGTCTGCTATCATATATTAATATGTGATTGATATCATTCAACTTCTATACTCTAATTTAAACTTGGTTTCACACTGTCCCTTACACACTGTGTACACCTTCTGTGAACATTTAGTGATGTAAGAAAGCTCGTATTTCAAGAACACCTAGGTTGATTTTTGAGAAACTTTAAACCCTCTTCTTACTTACAACTGTTACCACTGGCACAGTGCATTGTTTTAATTATAAAATGAACGACTTTACATTCCAAAGTGGTAAGCATAGCATACAGATAATCTAAAGTGCGCTAGGGACCTTATGGTCTTTCAGGTACTTATCAGGCACCTGCCCTAGGGGTGATTATATTTGGTTTTGAAGACACTAGATATGAACAAAATGCCTGCCATCGTTGTGCCCTAGGTGGGTAGAAATAAATAAATGGTGCATGAATTAGTCCAGGATTTTTAGATAAACAGAACCAGTGGATCTATCTCTATGTGTATGCACATCTGTATCTATATCTGTGTCTACAGGCTGCCCTGTAGACTTGCCCCTTCACCCTATTTCAAAGATGAACAATCCAGTTGTACTGGCTTGGTTCTGTAGAGGAACAGAACCAAAAAGGATGTGTTAGATGTACACGTAATACAAATATTTAGTTATTATGAAGAATTGGTTCCTGTGGCTAGGAGGCTAACAAGCCCCAAGATCTGTAATCAGCCAGCTGGAGACCCAAGAGACCTAATAGAATAGTCCCATCCATCATCCAAAGGCTGAGAATCACATCAGCCAATGGAAAATGAGTTCACTGTGATTCTGAGTCCAAAGGCCAGAGAACACTGATGTCCCAGCTGGAACACAGTTAGATAGAGAAAATTGTTACCCAGTCCTGTATACTGTTGAGACCTTCAACAGATTTCATGAGGCCCACCCACAGTGGGGAGGACAATCTGCTCCTCTCGGTGTATTGATTCAGATGCTAATGCCATCCAGAAAAGCCCTTGTGGACAGACATGAGAATCCTGTTTTACCAAATATCTGGGCATTTCCTAGCCCAGTGAAGTTGACAGATAAAATAAAGCATCTAGGTGGGTGAAGTATTGAGATGATAGATAGATGATTGGATGATAGATAGATAGATGGTAGATATGATGAATAATGGATGATAGATATGATGGATAGATTGTTGAATGGATGGATAGATAAGTATAATGGATACTAGATAGATAGGATGGATGGATACACAGATATGATGGATAGATAGATAGATGGATACATACATACATACATACATACATACATACATATGACAGGTGCAGGCAGCCCGGGTGGCTCAGAGGTTTAGCGCCACCTTCAGCCCAGAGCCTGATCCTGGAGACCCGGGATCGAGTCCCGCATCAGGCTCCCTGCATGGAGCATGCTTCTCCCTCTGCCTGTGTCTCTGTCTCTCCCTCTCTCTCTGTGTCTCTCATGAATAAATAAATAAAACCTTTAAAAAATGATAGATATGATGGATGGATAGATGTGATAGTGGAAGGATGGATAGATAGAATGGATGGTGGATGCATGCAGAGATAGGATGGATGGTGGATGGGTAGATGGATAGATATGATGGATGGTGGATTGATGGATAGATAGATAGATAGATAGATAGATAGATAGATAGAATGGGTGGTGGATGGATGGGTGGATAGATAGATATGATGGATGGTGGATGGATAGATATAGATAGAGGTGTTCATTAATATTTAAATAATAAAATATTAATGACTTTTTGGCCTTAAACTACAGACACAATTGGCAAAAATACAAAATATACAAAAATGAGTGTAAATAAACTAATTTCATTAGTGTGCCCCCAAGTCCTTGTATGTTTCAGGAAGAAGTAACATATCACCAATACAACTTGCCCTTATCTAAGACAGACAGTACAAGAATCATTTAGAAATCAAGAAGGCATAACTGTCAAGTGATAACAGGGAAAAATAAGCCATTAAATAAGTATTAATTGTTGGGAATAGTACTGATCATTAAGGAGAAATGACCAGTCCATCCATAAGAAAGCGTGACAGAAACTTGAATGCATCTTAGTAACTGAATGGCAGCATCCTATAGGATCCCAACTCTAGGACATTCTGGAAAGGAAAAGGCGTGAAGACAGTAAAGAGATTGACAGTTGCTAGAGATTAGCTGGGGGGGGGGATGCATAGAGAGGGCACAAGGGATTTACAGGGCAGTTATAATCCTCTGCAACATACCATAAGGATGGGGACCCCACTGTACATTTGTCCAAACCCATGGGATGCACAAAGCCGAGAGCAAACCCTACTGTAGAGTATGCACTCTGCGTGATGATGATGGGTCAGTGTAGGTTCACCAGCTGTAGCAAGTGTCCCACTCTGGTGGGGACGTTGATAATGAGAAGGCTGTGCACGTGAGGTCGGGGGTGGACAGAACGTATATGGGAAATCTCTGTACCTTCCATTCACTTTTGCTATGAACCTAAAACTGCTCTAAAAATATTGACTCTTAAAAAAATGCAGGTGAAAATGGAAATATGCACTAGTGGACAACGAATTAATTGTCCCAAAGACGTGAAGGCACAAGGGAATGGGGCCGATTGACAAGACACACAGAATGCCATGACAGATTTGAAATCAGTATATCGATAATTAAATCGAATACTAATGGATTCAGTGCTTCACTTTAAAGAGGACAGACGTCAGACTCTGGAAAATTGCATTTTCCACGGATGCTCTCAACAACGTGTCACATGTCACACTGTCCTATGCAATCTGGCCGTCTCACCCCTTGATCAAGAGATAGAGTTGGGGGACACCTGAATGGCTCTGTAGGTGGAGTGTGTGACTCTTGATCTTGGAGATGTGAGTTTAAGCCCCGTGTTGGGTGTAGAGATAATGCTTTTTTTAAGATTTCATTTATTTATTGAGAGTTCAGGAGCAGGGTGAGGGGAAGAGGAAGAGGGAGAGAGAGAGAGAATCTCAAGCAGGCACAGAGTCCTACACCGAGCTTGATCTCATGACTCTGAGATCATGACCTGAGCCTAAATCAAGAGTTGGATGCTTAACCGACTAAGTCACCCACACGCCCCTGGAAAACAATATATAAATAAGTAAGAGATCGAATCAGATTTCCCCCCTTGCTTCTGCCCCCAGGCAGAGTTTTCAAGGTAGAGGGGACACTACACGCCCTGTATGGCTGAGTCCTAAAAGACCATGAAGCTCATACAAAAGCATAAATGCCCATGGTGTGGGGCAAGCATGCCACATGGAGAGGTCACATGTAGGAGCTCCCCATATGTAGGTCATCACAGCCCTGGACCCAGACATGTGAAAGATTAACCCTCCCAAGTATCTGGACGCACACACACATACCCTCATCCCATGGCTTCCCAACTGAAGTCCCAATACCCTAGCGTGCTGCACCCTATTTGAGCTCATTGCCACAGAGCATCCGGGATCATGTGTTACGCAGCCATGATGTCTCCAGCATAACCTATGCCTCTTCCTAGGGGCATTCTTAAAATACAAACTGCTTAAAGCAAAAGAATAAAAAATATTGCCAACGCTGGTGCAGCCATATCAGTGTCTATTAAGCAGACTTGTTGAAAAAAAATTGCAGTAAGGGGGTTTTGTAATGATAAAATATCTGAGTTAACTGAAAAGAGGGTAACTGTTCTCAAACTATGAGCACGCGCACAGGACATAGCTACGAACGAACCACACGGAACAGGATTAGTTAGCGGCGGCTGTGAACGTGCTTTCTGTTCCCTTGGGTAAAGACCTAGAAGTGGAATTGCTGGAGTAGATGGTAGCTCTACACTTGATGTTTTGAGGAACCTCCATGCTGTTTTCCCACCGCAGCTATGTCACTTCACGGGCCCGACAACTGTGCACAACGTTTCCAGGTCCTTCACATCCTCACCAACACTTTGTTATCGTCTGGCTTTTCACTATATATCTTTTTCTTTTAGATAATAGCCATCCTAATGGGTGTGAAGTGGCATCCCCGTGTGACTTAGACTTGCATTTTCCTAGTGACTGGTGGTGGGGAGCATCCTTTCGTGGACTACTGGTTGGGTATTCCTATTTCTTCTTTAGAGAAGTCTCTACGGAAGCAAGGCAGTGTCCATTGACAGATGTGGTGGATGCACAAAATGTGGTGGGACGCTCTTCAGCCTTCAAAAGGAAGGAAATTTTGACGCGTGTTAAAACGTGGATGACGCTCAAAAGCATTAGGCTAAGTGAAATAATCCAGTTACAAAAGAACAGATACTATACGTATGATTTCACGTATATGAATTCCTTAGAGGAATCCCAGCCATAGAGACAGGAAGTAGATGGTGGGCACCAAGGGCTGGGGACGGGGATGTTGGGGATGGAGACAGAGTTTCAGTTTGGGAAGATGACAAAGTCCTAGAGATGGATGGGTGGGAGCAACGTGAATATGCTGAATTCCAGTGCACAGTACACCTAAAAAATGCTTACAATGGCTAATTTTTATGTTATGCATATTTTACCACAATTAAAGAAAAATAATTTAAAAAAATTAACACACAATGGGGCGCCTGGGTGGCTCAATGCGCTAAGCATCAGACTCTTGACTTTGACTGAAGTCATGATCTCAAGGTCCTGGGATCGAGCCGCATGTTGGGCTCCCCACTCAATATGGAGTCAGCTTCTCCCTCTTCCTCTGCTCCTCACCCCCATTCTCTCTCTAAAATAAATACTTTTTAAAAAATTAACAGATAAAAATAGAACATATTTTTGTGCAACTCACATAACCCAAGACTGTCGTGCGGAAAATGTAAAGATGCAACCTGTTTTATAAACAAATATATTAACAATACAAACTAGTCACACATTATATTTTAAAGGTATCTATGCCATACATATTTTATGACTAAATTACATGCTCATATCATATTTTATTACAGTAGATGTAATTACTGATGTTAAACAGTTAGTGAATGAAGCGGTAAAGTGATGGATTAAAGCCATGATGGAATATCATTATACACTCAACCAAAGCACGTTGAAAGAAGACACCCAGTTCTTAGTATGGATTTGGACATGAAATAACTGTAATTCTTACACATTTCGTGGAGAGTATAAATTTCTATGAGCAGTACCACCTAAACTAAATTTGCACAAGCCAATGGTCCATCCGTTGCACTCCTGCGTCTATACCCCAGGAACCACTGGGACCTGCGGGGTCAGTGGTGGTGTATGTGTCTTTATAGCATCACCATAATACCCAGAACACTGTACCCAACCCACATGTCAATCAGAGTGTGAATGTGCAGATGCGTTGAGTTCTCTACAGCACAGAAGTCAATGGGTCACGTGCACATGGCACAGTCTGCTTCCATCACACGAGCATAATAATGATGCAATAAGCCATAATAATGATGCAAAACTTCCGATTTACTTATGTAAATGTCGACTGTACTAGGCCGGAGCCTTGGTGGTAGAAGTTAGACATTATCCAGAGGGAAGGGCAGTCATTGGTGAGAATGGCCATGTCTTGAGCATGCCTAAAATGCCCCATTTCTTAACTTAATTGGTAGCACACGGGGGCGTTCACTTTGTGATCATTCCTTAAACCACACGATTTTTATTTGCGTGCTTTCCCGCATAG
The DNA here is from genome assembly GCF_048164855.1 of Canis lupus baileyi. NCBI lineage: Eukaryota > Metazoa > Chordata > Mammalia > Carnivora > Canidae > Canis > Canis lupus. The sequence goes on from NC_132876.1 coordinate 122,597,790, forward strand.
ATTTTAATTCCTATAAAAAGGTTTCAAAGAGTATGCCGATGGGGATCCCTGGGTGGCGCAGCGGTTTAGCGCCTGCCTTTGGCCCAGGGCGCGATCCTGGAGACCCGGGATCGAATCCCACGTCGGGCTCCCGGTGCATGGAGCCTGCTTCTCCCTCTGCCTATGTCTCTGCCTCTCTCTCTCTCTCTCTCTGTGACTATCATAAATAAATAAAAATATTTAAAAAAAAAAAAAACAAAGAGTATGCCGATAATATTATCGCTTAATTTTATATCTCAGATATTCATAAATAGGAACGAATATATATGTATCTGTATATATACATAACACACATATGCACACACATATATATACATTCAAACATCTATAAACATATGCAAATAGAAATGCCTAGTGAACTTATAAATGATAACGGTATATTTGAAATTAGCATAAGACATAAATTTATGTATCTATGAAACATTCTAAAATGCTATCGATATTAATATATTAATATTAATTGGGATCTCTGGGTGGCTCAGCAGTTTGGCGCCTGCCTTGGGCCCGGGGTGTGATCCTGGAGTCCCGGGATCAAGTCCCACATTGGGCTCCCTGCATGGAGCCTGTTTCTCCCTCTGCCTGTGTCTCTCCCTCTCTCTCATGAATAAATAAATAAAATATTTTAAAATATATATTAATATTAATTGATATTCATTTCCTTTTAACTGCTTTGAAAATCAAATTCTCAATACCGATATGTAGCCGATTAACACAGATTAGTGCCATACAACAAATGCAGACTTGTTCTCGTACTATCCTGGAGGTCCACGTCTAAAAAATCTGGGTTTTGACAAGGCTGTGTGCCTTCTGGGGGCTTCAGGGCAAGACCTATCCCTTGCCTATTTCAGCTCCTGATATTGCCTCCATCCCTTGGTTGAGCACCTCCTCCTCCTCACCTCACTCCAGAGTCTTCTCAGATTTCCTAAGAACCCCGAATTCCCACTTTCCTTCTCTAAGCACCTCTGTGCTCCCAGATAACCCAGGATCACTGACCCATCCCCAGATCCTTAACTCCCTCACACTTGAAAAGTTCAAAAAAAAAAAAATAAGAAGGTACAATAGTCACATCTTCTGGGGATGAGGGCAGAGATGTGTTTAGGGAGCTGTGCCATGAGCTCATCACTTTGGAATGACAGGGTCACGAGTGATGTTCTTTCTTCCCTAACCCCATCTTTGTGATGTGGCTTCTACCAGAACCACGAAAGCCTTCAACAACTCCTGTTCTTCTGGGAGTATGATAATGAGCCTCCAAAAAACACGTTCCTTCTGACAGTACTTAACCGTGGTGACATTCGATGTGTTCATGTTCAGAGATGTGAATGAGCTCCAGGATTGTGGAATCTGTTCACTTTACGAATCATTTCCATTATAAAATCTTATATGTCCATGTCTAAAAATGTTTTTTTTTCCTATTCCTCTAACTCCTAACCATATCTCTCATGGGATTAAACATAGTTGGACTAAACAGTCTATGGCTTGTCTTAGATTACTCAATGAAGAATGGATTTGGCGGGGGGGGGGGGGCGGGAGGCGGAAATAGAAAGCCTGTAGGTTCTTCATAATTGGGAGTTCTTTTGGGACGCTTGTGGACGTATGTGTAATTTGGACTAACCTTGTAATACTTAATCATTTTCTAATGTCAGTTTCTTCACTACCACCAATCGTTACTCTCGGGCGTAGCTGCCAGATGGTGACTCCATATGCCATGTATTAAAAATATGCTCTCGGAGCCGTTGCTTTTAAATATGGGACCATTTCTGGTGCACTTTTTTAACTTTCTGAGGGGTCATGATTAACGATTTAATGAGGCTGAGAGCACGGTGTATCTTTTCCAACCATATTGGGACCTCACCTGAAATTCTTTGGACCCACCCAAAAATCACTTTTGTTGGGTGGGAGAGGATTGTTTCATCTCCCTCATGCGTATGCCATGAGGCATGAACTTTAGGATCTGCAGGATCTGGGTAAGTTCCAGGCAGACAGACATCTCTGGCTGGCCCAGAGCATTGGGGTCCAGTGTGTGGCCAGCCTTATTCTTGCAGAGAAAGAAAGACTAGAACAGAGGAGGGGATCTGGCCAGCCGATACCTTAAGTACCAGGCGTCAAGAAAAACACAAAACAACGCATCTCTCGGCTTATACGTCCAGTTAACAAATACTTCCACACACCCACTCTCTTCCTGGCACCGTGGAGATAAGAATATAGACCCTTCTCTTAAGGATCTCCTGTTTTCATTTGCCTTATTCCATTTTTTTCTGCTACTCATGACTCCACTTGAGTAGATTTGTGCAAGGCCCCTTGAGCTGTACATTGGTAAACCCCATAGAAAATTTCTGGTCCTTTTTGACTTGTTGGTCAATAATTCATGCTCCTGTCCACTCTCTGGAACTGGGAGCATCTTCCTCCCTCGTCTTTAAAGGCAAGTGTCTCCTGGTTTTCTCTGGTTTTTGGATCTCTGCATCCCCGTCTGTGCTACCCGTCCACACCGGGTGTTCTCTTTCACCCATTATTCAGGCTCCCAGGGCTGCTTCTTCTGTATGCTCAGTGCTTCTTGCATCTTCACTGACAAGCGCCAGTGCCTCCAGCAAGTGGTGACGAGGCTGTTGACCTCCTACTCACGCTCCTTCTTCAGATCAGCGATGAGTAGGAAGTGCTGTCCATTCTCACTCAGCACCTCTTACCTTTCCTCATGGCCGTAATTCCATGCTTCTTTGCTTACGGACCAGTGTCTTCCAGGCTACTAGACTCAGAGCTTCAGGAAGGCAACAGAATGTGTTCATCATGCTTACCTCGCATCCTTTATGGCATTGCCCACCACAAAGACGTTGCTTAATACGTGATTTGCTATGATGCTATATGTTAATTGAATGTGAATAAAATTAATTTTTAAAAATTAAAAAAAAAATAAATGATTTGCTAGGCATGCCTAGGTGGTGAGGTTGGTTAAATGTCCATCTCTTGGGGATCCCTGGGTGGCGCAGCGGTTTGGCGCCTGCCTTTGGCCCAGGGCGCGATCCTGGAGACCCGGGATCGAATCCCACGTCGGGCTCCCAGTGCATGGAGCCTGCTTCTCCCTCTGCCTGTGTCTCTGCCTCTCTCTCTCTCTCTCTCTGTATGACTATCATAAATAAAAAATAAATTAAAAAATTTAAAAAAAAAAATGTCCATCTCTTGGCTTCAGCTCAGGTCATAATCTCAGTGTCGTAGGTTGAGCCTGCACTGGATCTGTGCTCAGCATGGAGTCTCCTTGAGATTCCCCACGACCTCTGCCTCTCCTGCCCCTACTCTCTCTCTCTCTCTCTCTCTTAAATAAATAAATAAATAAATAAATAAATAAATAAATAAATATTTAAAATAAAGATTGGCTAATATAGTTCCTATTTCATGGAGCCTAGTGTGAGAAATTAGTTGCTTGATTGGTTGCCTTTTATATTTAAAGTTAGGAATCACGGTGGAGAGGATCCTGGAAACAAAACTGGTGAAGGGGCGCCTAGGTAGTTCGGTATGTTAAGCATCTGCCTTTGGCTCAGGTCATGATCTCAGGGTCCTGGGATTGAGCCCTGCACCCGGCTTTCTTCTCAGCAGGAAGTCTACTTCTTCCTCTCCCTCTCCCTCTGCCCTCTGTGCTCCCGCTCATGCTGTCTCTCATTCTGTCACTCTCTCTCAAATAAATAAATATTTTTTAAACAAACATAATGAAACCAGTGAATAAAGGATCAGGGTGCTGTACCAGATGCGTGCATACTGTATAAGCAAACCCACGTGTGATGGCACAGCATGCGGGTTTTCCACACCAAGCAAGGCTGCAGTTCTTTGCAGCTGCCAACCAACTGGCTGTCCTGCAATGTAACCCATTCCTGACACTATCTACCTGGAGTTTGTGCAGACCCCACACGTCAAGGGCTCAGTCCTACAAGACTGCTCCCACTTCAGAATTGCCCACAATTCTGTCCAACATGCTACAAATTGGGATTTTCACAACTCCCTCCTGGGATTTAATGATTCATTGCAATGACTCAGAGAACCCAGGGAAACACTTTAGTTATCACCCATTTATTAGAAAGGATATTACAAAGGGTGCGAATGAACTGACAGATGGAAAAGTAGATAGTGAGTGTTGGATTTTGGGGCAGACCATCGTTCCAACAGTTGGATGTGTCCACCAACCCAGAACCTCTATGAACCCCTTCAGTTGAGGTATATATGGAGATTCTTTTATGCACGATTGATTAAATCGTTGACCATTGGCCATTGGCATGGTTGATTGAATCATTGGTCCTTGGTGATTCAGTCGGTCTCCAGCCAAACTCCCTAGAGGTCACAGTCAGAGGTTCAGGCTGAAAGTTCCAACCCTCTAATCACATGGTTGGTTCCTCTGGTGACCAGCCCCCATCCAGAAGCGATCTGATGTACAGGCCCACCAAGAGTCACCTCACTGACATAAAAGTCAAGTCATTTGAAATAGACTTGATGTGAACAACACAAGATGTTCCTCTCACCACTAACACTTGGAAAATCATGAAGGTTTTCAGAGCTCTGTCTCAGGAACCAGAGACAAAGCTAAATATATATTTCTTATTTTTTGTTAACATTTATTTACTTGAGAGAGTAGGGTGGGGACAGTGGAAGAGAGTGTCAAGCCGACTTCACACTGAGCGCAGAGCCCAACTCGGGGCTCAATCTATGACCTTGAGATCATGACCTCAGTTGAAACCAAGAGTCAGCTGCTTAACCAACTGAGCCACCCAGGTGCCCCTGTATTTCCTATTATATCACAGTATCATGCATAGTGGTTATGCCTGTGACAAGAAGGCTAAACCGCTGAGCCACCCGGGCTGCCCTGTGCTCTTGTTGTGTCACATATAATACATTTTTAGCTAATGGGAAAAATTAAAATTGGTAAAACTACCTATGATAGATAGAAGAAACTGGTCCTAAATACTATCTACGCAAACCTGAAAAAAATGTAATAGCCACAGAAATCTGTTACTGCCCGAAAATAAAACACACTGGAGGGCAGCCCAGGTGGCTCAGTGGTTTAACGCAGCCTTCACCCCAGAGCGTGATCCTGGAGACCCAGAATCAAGTCCCTAGTTGGGCTCACTGCATGGAGCCTGCTTCTCCCTCTGCCTGTGTCTCTGCCTCTCTCTGTGTGTATCTCTCATGAATAAATAAATAAAGTCTTAAAAAAAAAAAAAAACACTGGAAATCACTGAATCAGTCACTTTTTATAATCTATTTTGAACAATACATTTACACCTTTATTAAAAATGAAAAAAAGCATTTAAATCAAAATATCGAGTTGTGATGACCTGTCATGTATTTAATTATTTGGGACACTACAAAAGGTACCTTTAAAAAACCCAATTGCTCAAGAAATACTTCATAGCTTTCTTCACTAGATGCCTCACGATATCTGAGTGAATAGCTCGTTAAATACGAGCAATTCTTTCAATTTTATTTGCTGAGGTTGAAATAATGGGAAAACGTGAATCAATATCTTCTTTAAGTTGTGAGGTTTATGAGGTAATTGTCATTGATTGATCATTGTCTGTTTCATAATTTTATAGACATTTAGTACTTTCTCATAATTCATTTTAGCTTTGTCACTTTGGTGATGTTTTAGTTTATACCCTCCAGTGTTGAAGTGTTGTTCTAGTTCTTAGGTACACGTATTTGCACATATTTTATGAAATACAATTGGAGCATTTATTCTTTCGATTTAGGTGGACTTGTAATAACACACACAAAAAACATAATGGACAACACTTTTGTCCCGCTGCTATTTCTCAGCACAGTATAAATTATTTTTTGAGTGCAATAGAATGTTCCTCCAAATCCAGTAAGAAGTACCTTTCTCTTACAATTTCACAAGCTGGGTCTTATGACAAAATGAGTTGGTTTGATTGAAAGGAATGATGGCTTTTATTCCAAAAAGAAGCAAACTGAAAATTACTGACTATTTTCTGGAACAAATGAAAAATGCACAATATATGCTTTAATGTTGTGGAATTTGTTTATCTGCAAGAATTTTGTACAATATCATCAGTTTATTTCTCTCTAAACAATGAAAGAATTAAATAAACATATTTTCACATGTATTGTTGCTTACATGTCAGCATGTAACATTGACTACTTGTTGGACAATCTACTAAACTTTTTTTTTGTTTGAGTGAAGCTTTTGAATTTTTAATAGTGAAAACTTGGACAAGGTAGAGGAATTTGTTAAGAAGCAATTTTCCTTTATACTGAGTGATTTTTAATAAGAACAAAGGAAATAACATGTAACCTGACCTTGTTTTAAGAAGCTAAATTCCCATTTGAAAAATGTATCTATAATATTGGTTTCATAAAGCAGAATAAAGAGAAGCATAGTTGAAAATGCAAATGAGGATGTAGAAGCAAAATTAAAATAATGGCCGTTTTTTCACCATGGGCACCAGAAAGGCCATAATGAACTGGAAGTCCTGGTGATTTTAAGTTTCTTACGGCCATGTGCAAATGGAATAGAGTGGACAAGGTGGTCTCTGTATTGGGTGGTGCAAGGGTCCATCTTTGGTGTTCATGTGGTTAAGCTACACTACCCTCTAATCCATCAAAGACTAGTCCATGTGTTAACTGTGAATGAAGGCATTTTGCCCGTGTTTTACATCTGCCATATGTTAACTGTAAGGCAAGCCACTTATTCTAAAGAGAGTGGGACTCATACAATCAGTTGAAAAGGTATAAACCAAAAACTGATGTTTCTCTGAGAAAGAATAAATTCTGCCTAAAGAGTATAGTCTCAACTATTCCAGCCTACAGACCTGTCCTACAGATTTCAGGCTTGCCTGCTTCCACAAAATGCATGAGCGAGTTCTTTGGAATTCAAGAGACAGATAGCTGATATATAGATAGATAAATGATGATGATCAATAGATACATAGCTAGGCACATAGATATTATAAGTAGATGATAGACATCTATAGATACATAGTCATGTAGAGATAAATGATAAATAGATGATGGAGAGATAGATCTGGGGATACATAGATATGGATAGATACAATAGATGACAGGTGGGCTAGATATGAAAGATATGGTGGGTGGGTGGATAGGTAGATATGATGGATGGATGGAGAAGGAGATAAAATGATAGATGATAGTTATGGATGGATGAAGAGATGAATAGATGATAGATACGATGGATGGATGAAGAGGTAAATAGACGGCAGATATGATGGACGGATGGATGGATAGATAGATAGATAGATAGATAGATAGATAGATAGATAGATGATATAGGGATGGATGGATGGATAGAATGGATGATCAATGGATGGATAGACATAGATAGATAAATAGATCGATAGATGATAGAGAGATAGAGAGGACAAATACATTGATACACCCTACTGGTGGTTCTGTTTCACTGGAGAGTACCCTGAGTGGTAAAAGTGGGACTAATCAATCCTGCGTATTCCAAAGGGACAAGGCTGCCGCTAGGACGGGATGCACCATGTCTTGTGCAGTTAAGTCCTGATGTTGCTGGACCCAGTGGACAAGCAAGTGGGTGAGGAAAAGTATGCAACTTAGGCAGAGCTGCCAGGGGTTCTGATCTCTCCAGATGCCACAGCAGCAGGGCACTCCCTCAGCAGGAGACCCTGAGGTCCCGCTTTGGGCATGGGGATCATGCCATGTAGGGTGGCAGGAAGCCATGGCAACTCTCAGGAGTAGAGCTGATGCACACACGTGCTCTTCTCTGGGGTTTTACATGTGTGTGCACTCACGTGCCACCCTGTGTATTTTATATATAATATGCTGTCACCTGATGACTTATCACCCATTAAAATGGGGCTAAGAAGAGAGAGGGAGCGTCCATCCTATAATGGCTGCGGAGACTTGTGGATGAAGGGCCTTCCATTTCAGGTAAAGTGACAGCCTTCTGTGGTCCACACTTGTGCTGCATGGACTGTGTGCCCTCCCTCCCCTCCTTCTGCACCACAGAGGAAGCCCAGCATCCCATCTCCTTGCCTTCCTTCCAGCCAGGGTTCTGGGGGGAAACCGTGTGCTCCTAGGGATTGGCTTTCCTTCAAACCCTGTAGGGAGAAGCTTGGCAAAGCCCCTCCACAAGCATCTTCCATCGGCCTGTGCTGGTGTACTAGTTCAAGGTGGTCCTCTGTGCCACACTGAACATGCCCGGGCCAGTCCCCACCTCAGCGGCTGCAGACCAGGCACCTATGGTGGTCCTGTGCAGCAAACTCTGAGCTTGGAGGTTTTACCAGTGGCCTCCCTCCTGCCTGCACTTCCTCCAACGGCACCAGATTCTCTGTGCTGAATTTTGTGCAGGTGAGAACACCTGGTGGTGGATTCGATCTCCTCCATTGACCCCTGGGTGATGGGATTTGTTTTGGTGATATTTCATCCTAAGTAAAGACCTAAGCCCACCTAAATAAAGACCTGTCTTGGGTCACCTGGTGGCTCAATCCATTGAGTGTCTGCCTTCATCAGGTCATGATCTCAGGGTCCTGGGATCGAGTCCTGCATTGGGCTCCTTCCTCAGCAGGGAGACTGCTTCTCCCTCTCCTTTTGCCTCTTCCCCAGCTCACGCTCTCATTCTGCCTCAAATAAATGAGATGTTAAAAGAAAAGAAGAAGAAGAAAAGAAAAAAGCTGTCTCTTCCTCAGAGGTAGGAGATGGGCTTATTCGCTCAGGACGAATGAGAGAGAGAATGACCACATTTTTAGGAGAACAGGAGTCCCATCTGAATGTTCAAATACATGAGACCACGTTGTAGGGCAGAGATGAGCGGTGACCAGTGAAAGTGTCTGTGTGCGGGAGACGAATGACCCTTCTGTGCTTGGCTACAGAAAGCAGAGTCGGGGACAACATTGGATTTTGCAGAGGTTGAAATTTGGCCTCTGCAAAATTAGTCAAAGAGGATGCTTCTGTGTAGGATGGATCTCTGGGCCTTCACGGGGAGCAGAGCAACATCCCAAGGCTGCGATGACAACAGGAACATCAAATTGTCATATGGACCCTACCTTATGACCATAACTACTCCATTCTGTTGGCTTTCAAAATGCTCCCTGGATCTATCTGCTATTTTGGTGGAGGAAACAAAATCTAAACGCTCCCTAAAGTGGAATCACGTTCCATAGTCTGTTTCTAGTCGAACTTACATTTTGTCCTGATGATTCCCAATGATCATTATATCCTGGAAGTTTATTAGTTGTTGCTTTACTTGAATGCAGTTGTTTTAACAGCAAACATCATTCTCCATGTTTGGGTGTTTCTGGCCATTGGGTTCCAGGGTTCTCTGACGCTTCAAGGAACGGGGTTCATTTTTCTTTTTGTTTTAAGATTTTACCTATTTGTTTGACCGAGAGAGAGAGAGACAGAGAGAAACGGGATTTGTTTTGATGCTTTCAATGATAGTTTGCAGGGAATGAGTGCTCAGTGTCATGGCTGAAAAGCTCTGGCCCCTTGCCTTGGCTTAGAATATCTTGAGGTATCAACCCTCCTTCCAACCCCCTGAGGCACAGTCTACACCCCCTGCTACAACATAACCACCGGTTTATTTCTCTCTTTGCCCAAACTTACCTTTTATGATTGCTTGTACGCATCCTTCTTGTAAGCCATCAGTGATGAACCTCCTGCGTGCCAACCTCCATCCCAGGGACAGAAATGGCAAGATGTTTCCTTCTGAAGTCAAATTAAGGACATAACTTGTCTGCTATGTTGAATATGTCTCCTTCCCCAAAATCTGTGTCAACAGGAAACCTCAGAATTGTAACCTTATTTGGAAACAGGGTGTTTCTAGGTGTCATCACGTTACGATGTGGGCAGGCTCCCATGCGATGATTGGGGTGTCCTCCCATGAAAAGGGACATTGGGACCCAGGGCAAAGACCATGTGAGTGAGCCACAGAGAGGATGGCCCTGCGACACTGGAGACAGAGGCCAGGCTTTGCTGCCAACCAAAAAAAGTAGGAGGGAGGCAAAGCTGGATTCTCCATCAGAGCTTCCAGAAGGAACCAACCCAGCCCACCTTGACCTGAGACTTGTGGCCTCCGGAGCTCTGACAAATAAATGTCCAAGGGTCAGCCACCATGTTTGTTGGGACTTTTCCCCCAACGACTGTGACAATCGCAGTTTGTAAAGCACGTTCATCCCAGCAGGTTGCCTCCTGCCAGCATTTTCTGAGCAGCAAGACAAAACATAGGCCAGAAAGGCAAGGTCTCCTGAAGGGCAGAGCCTCACCTGGATGGACCTCCCTCTGGAGCTCCGTGTATTCTGCTCCCAAACAGCCAGGAAAAAAAAAAATGAAAAATCACATGGCGCTCTGATAACTGGCCTTCTGATCGAGTCTGCCAGATAGCCACAGCCTCAGCGCCATCCCCAGCAAGACTGTGAACTGCCTCTGCGTCCGTGTTGGAAGAAAAGAAAACTCAAACAAAACAAAAATAAATAGATAGATAGATAGATGATAGATAGATAGATAGATAGATAGATAGATAGATAGATAGATGATAGATAGATAGATAGATAGAAACATAATGGAGATGTGCTTAAAGCAAATTAAGAATTAACTGGGATCAGAGGGCACATATTGCTGATCTTGTTCAATGTGTATGTGTTCATTTTAGTTCCCATTACCTTTGAAAAATACTGAAATGTACACAACGTCGAAGTGTGGACAGATGGAAATATAACTTTCAGAATACTTCCATACCGTGAAATGCTGTCATGAGCAAGGGTGTTGAAAGGATGTCACCACCTTTCCCAAAACGTGTCCCTTGGAACTGGAATTAAGACGAGCCATATTTAAAAAGAACAACTCAGAGGAAGAGCCATGGACACAATGGATTAATTCACATGCACACAGACACGTGCAAAGACTTGTAGATTTTCTTTGTGTGTGTAAAACTGATGGGAACATTTAATCCATAAGGAGACACAATATGTAGTGCATCATTGTCAAGTTTCTATTGAGTTTTTTTTTCCTTCTGACTATTCTAAGCATGTAACTCAGTGGCAACTAGTGAGATTTTTTTTTAATTAATTAATTTATTTATTTATTTGAGAGAAAGAAACCATGAACAGGGAAGAGAGGCAGAGAGAGACGGAAAAGCAGACTCCTCCATGAGCAGGGAGCCCAACGTGGCGCTCGATCCCAAGCCCCTGAGATGATGACCTGAGCTGAAGGCAGACACTTAACCCACTGAGCCACCAGCCACCCCCACAACTGTGAATTTTAATGCATTCTCCTAGGCGTGTGTATATACCACTCTCACAGAGTGAAGGCTTCCCTTTGTCATTACTCTTTCTTTTTCTCCTTGAAAATACCTTCTTTACAACACCTCCTAGGACCACCATACCTAATTCATACTCAGTGAATAATTATTTCATATAGTCAGTGAATAATTATTTCAAGTTTTCCTTACTGAATGGAACCAAGCTCCACCTCCACTTCCATGCGATCCTGCACCATCACCAGCCCAGCCTGCAAACACCACCTCTGTGGATTCCACACAGCCCACACTGTCCTTTATTCTGCTCTCAAGTAGATCTTCGAGTCTTCTCCTACCCGAGAACATCCTCTTGGTCTGCAAACCAACATCTGCGTTTCCTCGTGCAAGTGATACTAATTGCATAACATGTTACCTTTTCTTGCAATGTGTTTTGTCACTGGGTAGAAACAACAGTCTTCAGGAGCAGAGACTGTGGTAACATTCAGACAATTTCTAATGATGAGCACATAGACGCTGTATCTGCTGGAGGGGCACAGTTGGACTAGCAGTTCTTGGGCATCATGGATGAGGTTACTAGTACCCATTAAACATCAAAATAAATACACCTAAAAAGTAGATCCAAGCGCAGATCGCATTCTACCGCCTTTAAAACGTATGTGATGGAAATGACCTCGACACTGTTAATATTTGAACAATTAGTGTTTTTAATATACCACGGACACCGATTGTTCTTTTGAAACAAACAAGCACAAAGTAGTAACGATGCATAGCGTAATTTACCGCTTCTAGGTAATTGTGTTGCGTTGAGTATCGATTTAAACAAAAGCTGGGTAGGTAAGTTAAGATTTTAATAAGCCTTTGAAAATGGCTCGACAGCAGAATGGTATGATGAGTTGAAAATTCAATATCCCATCTTCTTTCTCCCAGCTGATAGACTGGTACCGATTTCTGCAATCGGAGAGAGTACTTTGGTTGAAAAGAATTCTGAGTCAAATGGGGTATTTACTGGGCTCACGTGAACAAATGTGCCATTTAACAGAATTTCAAGTATTCTGGGCACAAAATGAACAGAGAAGCACCCTGATTTTTACCCCCACGTTTGGTCCAATGTATTGCTAATCAAGAAGCATTATTCAGCTCTCAATTTAAATGATTATCCGTACACCCTGACTGTTCCTATTTAAGAATAATCATGCCTGATTTATATGTAAGGAGAAATAGATTGTTCTACTGGAATTGTTGCTGCTCAAATCTTCACTCCAGAGAATAAAGGGTAGAATGTGGAGAACTGCCCCAAATCTCGCCACCGCCATCCTTGCATGAATCCTGGGTGTTTCCTAGCACTGTTATCGTGCCCCCATTGAAATCTCGATGCCCAGACGCACAGTGGCACCTCCCTGATATGTGAATTTGCAGAGCATCTAAGACTGTTCAGTCTTACAATAACGATACCAACTGTTATGATTATGGTTACGCAGCTACTGCTTAAGGAGCGTTAATTCTGACTCGGTAGATCTGAAGAAGGACGCGATAATTTTGCATCTCTAACAAGCTCCCATATGATGCGGAGGCTGCTCGCTGGTCCGCGGACCACACTTTGAGCAGCAGGGCTGCTGCAGACACTCAAAGATGTGCAGCAGTGAAATCCAGATCTCTTGATTCTACATAAGTATATGTTATATACTAGATGACCCCGAGTCAAATCCATATGCAGGTCTCTGAGATACAGAAGAGGCTGCATAGAATCTTGCAAGAATGTCATTTCACAGACCCCAAACTGTGGTTTTTCTAAGAGGGTGAGCTGCTAGTGAATTCTGATCATGCATGAGCAAAAAACATTAGAGAAATGTGGGACCTTGGCTCAGGTGCACAGCACTACCTGACTCCTCAATTGATAAGCATACTATTAATTACAATTGTGTAATATTAATGTACACATTATATACTAATATACAATTTACAATATATCTATAATATATAGCATATAAATCATATTATGATAGTAATATCTTAACTTTAATACTATTTAAATAATATTAACACTGATTTTACTTATTTAAAATTGATAATACTCATATTTTTAAAATTTAATTAATTTATTTTTTTAAAGATTTATTTATTCATTTATGATAGACATAGAGAGAGAGAGGCAGAGACACAGGAGAAGGGAGAAGCAGGCTCCATGCAGGGAGCCCGATGTGGGACTCCATCCCGGGACTCCAGGATCGCTCCCCGGGCCAAAGGCAGGCGCCAAACCGCTGAGCCACCCAGGGATCCCCTAAAAATTTAATTGAAGTATAATTAGTTAAAATTGATAATACTGAGGATCTCTGGGTGGCTCAGTGGTTTGGCGCCTGCCTTAGGCCCAGGGCATGATCCTGGACTCCCAGGATCGAGTCCCACATCAGGCTCCCTGCATAAAGCCTGATTGTCCCTCTGCCTGTGTCTCTGCCTCTCTCACTCTCTGTCTCTCATGAATAAATAAATTAAATAAATAAATAAATAAATAATAAATAAAATAAAATTGATAATACTGATATTTTTGTCATGATATTAATTTTACAGGGAAGCTATGTCAATGAGAAGTTTATTTCAACACACACACCAAATAGAAAAATTCTTTAATATTATTTTGAGGGCAGCCCTGGTGGTGCAGCGGTTTAGCACCGCCTGCAGCCCAGGGTGTGATCCTGGAGACCCTGGATCGAGTCCCATGTCAGGCTCTCTGTGTGGTGCCTGCTTCTCCCTCTGCCTGTGTCTCTGCTTCTCTCTCTCTCTCTCTCTCTGTGTCTCTAATAGTAAATAAATAAATAATCTTAAAAAAATAAATAAATAAAATTATTTTGAAAGGAAATCTTTAAAAAATGTTTTTTCATTCAAATTTCAGTTAATACGATATGCAGCAACTACACTTTAGTAAAAATAAAGAGAAATAACATGTGGGAAGTATAAAAATGTTAGTGACACAACTTAATACCAAGCCAATGAATATAGGTCATAATTATTGCACTCCTGTGGCCAAGGTCAGCTGTAATATCTAAAACGTGTTCCAGGGCCTGTTTTCTTTTCTTTTTTTTTTTTTAATATAAGATTTTTTAAAGATTTTATTTATTTATTCATGAGAGACAGAGAGAGAGAGAGAGAGGCAATGACACAGGAAGAGGGAGAAGCAGGCTCAATGCAGGGAGCCTGACGTAGGACTCGATCCCGGGTCTCCAGGATCATGCAGGGCCTGTTTTCATTTTAAACAAATGTACCTAAAGTCGTATGCTAGAACATTCTGTGCAGTGTTTAATTCTGTGACTGGCAGGGAAGCAACCAGGGGAAATGTGGTGGTGAGTCAGCAGGAATATTCTCTCAAGCTGTGGTAATAGAACATCCATTATCTGAATATGGCTATCTACATTTAAATATAAACTAATTTAAATTAAATTAATTGAATATTCAGTTCCTCATTTTAAAAAGCTACACGTCAAGTATTTGATAGAGTGACTGCCATATTGGTTAGAAGACATTTCTGTCATCACAGATGGTCCAAGAGGACCCATTGATCTAGATGATAGAGGTTATACACGGTCATTATTTACTTCTCACTGCCTTTAACACTCACGCATAAGCAGAAACACACATACCCACACCCACACCCACACACCCAAATCTATTTTGGTGAAAGTTGACGGGGAAACGTAGAGTACCAAGCAGGAGTAAGGAATTGTGATCACCCAGGAACAATTCTACAAACAGAATGCAAATAAGTTGTTTTCATTAGAGAAGCAAAGAGATCTTGAATCTAGTGATTTCCAGTTGTAGTTAGTCTAAAGACATATTTATTCACATTTTCACTTGTGCAAAATAGTAAATGTTTTTAACGGTAAATAAGAGAAAATAGAGTAGCTGGCGTGCCCGGGTGGCTCAGTCGGTTAAACATCTGCCTTTGGCTCAGGTCGTGGCCCCAGGGTCCTGGAGTTGAGTCCCGCATTGGGCTCATCTCAGAGTCTCTCCATCTCCCTCTACCTGCCACTCCCCCTGCTTGTGTGCTCTCTGTCAAATAAATAAATAAAATCTTTAAAAATAAAAATACAGTAGCAATGGGCTTCTGTTTCTCTAACTCAATTCATCCAAAATAGTAGTAGTATCTGTCTTGCTGGAATTTCATAGTTCGTTTTTTTTTTTTTCCAATGCAATGAAGTACTTTTTTTTTTGTTTTGTTTTGTTTTTTTCAAGGAAGTGCTTTATATTAAAAATTTCTAAAACCTGCTCATGGATCTTTATAGCAGCTTCATTCATAATTGTCCAAACTTGGATGCAACCAAGACGTCCATTAGTAGGTAAACAGATAAATCAACTGTGGTCCATCCAGAGAATAGAATATTATTCAACAATAGAAAGACATGAGCTGCCAGGCTATAAAAAGTCATGGAGAAAACTTAAATGCATATTACTAAGTGGAAAAAAGCCAATATGAAAATGTTCCATCTTGTCGGATTCCAACTCCATGACATTCTGGAAAAGGCAAGACTTTGTAGACTGGCAAAGATCAGTGGCTGCCAGGGAATGGGAGGGGAGCATGAAGAGCCCCAGCTCAGAACATTTTTAAGGCAGAGAAATGGCTCTGTGTGATCCTACAACGGCACATGCTTGTCATTGTACATTTGTGCAAACTCGTAGAATGGACACCACCAACCCTGAACCCTAATATATAAACTGTGGATCTTGGGCATAATGAGGTGTCAAGGTAGGTTCACTCATCTTAGCAAATGCACCATCTGGTGGGGACGTTGGTAACAGGGGAAGCTCTGTGTATGTGGGGTCGGGAGCGTATGGGAAATCTCTGTACCTTCTGCTCAGTTTTGCTGTGAAGTGAAAACGGCTCTGAAAGATAAAGTAAATTTTTTTGAAATGTGTATAAAATGGCATTGTGTTAACTTTTGACATTCTTCTTTACTGCTAGGATTTAAGAGAGGAAAGTGATCTGTTTATATGAACCCAAATATTGACTATTTCTGTTTTTCTTCATTTCTGACATTCCAGATTTTCCTCTGTTATTATGCCTCTCTCCTCTGTAGAATTTCTTTTAGCATTTCTTTCAAAAAAGTAGATCTTGGAGACAACTTATCTCAGTTTTTCTTGAACCGAAATGTCTTAACTTTGGCTTCATTCCTGTAGGGCATTTTTTTTTCCCCTACCTATAGACTCTACTTTGTGTGATTTTCCTTTGGAAAGTTAAAAAAGTTCTTCCAGTGTTTTCTGGTCTTTATGATTGTTTTCTATTGTGGTAAGAACACTTCAGTTGGAGATCTATCCTCTTCGCCGAGTTTTGAGTGAAGTATGGGCACAGCGTTTCATAGCACATCTCTAGAGAGTGTTCTTCCGGCATAAGTGAAACTTTAGTCCCATAGAATATCCAATCCCCACTTGATCCTTCTCCCCATTGCAACCACCATTCTATGCTCTGCGTCTATGAGTCTGTTTCAGTAGCCTCTGAAAAGTGGAATCACGTCGTACTCTCCAAAGAACGTACACACATGGCCAACAGGTGTATCGACATCACTTATCATCAGGAAAATGCAAATCAAAATCACCATTAGGAGGTCAGGAAATGACTTGGAGATGTTGCAGATGTGGGAGAGGATGTGGAGAAAGGGGAAACCCTTACACTGTTGGGTGGGAATGCAAGGTAGTGTAGCCACTCTGGAAAATAGCATGGAAAATCCTCAAAAAGTTGAAAATAGAGCTAGGTAGGTGAGGAACTAGCAATTGCACTATTGGGTATTTACCCCAAAGATACCAACATAGTGATCTGAAGGGACACCTGCACCCCAATGTTTATGGCAGCAATGTCCACAATCACCAAACTATGGAAAGAGCCCAGATGTCCCGACAGATGAATAGATAAAGAAGATGTGGTGTTTATATACAATGGAATATTACTGAGCCATCAGAAAGGATGAACTCTTTCCATTTGCAATGACGTGAGTGGAACTAGAGGGTATTACGCTAAGTGAAACACATCAGTCAATCAGAGAAAGTGAGATATGATCTCACTCACATGTGGAACTTAAGAAAGAAAACAGAGGATCATAAGGGAGAGAAGGAAAAAAATATAACAAAGAGGGAGACCGACCATAAGAGACTCTTAATCATAGGAAACAAACTGAGGGTCGCTGGAGGGAAGATGAGTATAGCGATGGGGTAACTGGGTGATGGGCATGAAGGAGGGCACAGGATGTGATATGCACTGGGTGTTATATAAGATGACAAATCACTGACCTCTACCTCTGAAACCAATAATACATTATATATCCTTTACTTGAATTTAAAAAATTAAAAAATCATGATGAATATAACCTCGCTTTTTTTCACGTGCCTACTGTTTTTTTTTTTTTTTAAGATAATGTGTTGGTGACGATGTGCAGAAATTGGAGCCCTGTACACTGTAGATAGGAATGTAAATTGTGTAGGTGCTATGAAAACCTGTATGGTGTCTCCTCAGATAGTAAAAACAGGATTCTTGGAGAACACCCAGAGAGGCTCAGGTGGTTAAGCATCTGCCTTTGGCTTTGGTCATGATCCTGGGGTCCTGGGATCGAGCCCCATATGGGGCTCCCTGCTCAGCAGTGACTCTGCTTCTCCCTCTCCCCCTGCCCCTCCTGCTGCTCATGCTCTCTCAAATAAATAAAATCCTAAAAAATTAAAATAAAAAAACAGGACTCCTGTTATAATCCAGCAATGCCTCCTCTGGGTATTTACCCAAGAGAATAGAAGTCAAGACCTCAAAGGGCTGTCCGTACTTCCCAGGTTCACTGGAGAACTATTCAGGATAGCCAAGATGGTGGGAACAACCCAAGAGTCTATGGATAGATTTACGGATGAAGAAAGTGTGGTACCGGGATCCCCAGGTGGCTCAGCGGTTTAGTGCCTGCCTTCCGCCAAGGACATGGTCCTGGAGTCCTGGGATCGAGTCCCACATTGGGATCCCTGCATGGAGCCTGCTTCTCCCTCTGCCTGTGTCTCTGCCTCTCTCTCTCTCTCTGTTTCTCATGAATAAATAAAATAAAATCTTAAAAAAAAAAGTGTGGTACCTCCATCCGATGGACTAATATTATTCAACCTTAACAAAGAAGGAAATCTTAAAAAAATAAAATAAAATAAATTAAAAAAAGAAGGAAATCCTGCCACCTGTGAGAACACAAACCTTCAAGACATGATGCCACATGCAATAAGCAATCACAGATAGTCTTTACGATTTTTGACGAACACTCTGCTTTTGCGTCAGTCATTAATCTCTGAATGTCATGTATTATTTCTCTCTGCTTTCAACAACTTTTAGCAAAGTTTGTGAAACCTGTTTACCAGCTTGATGAAAAGGAGTGTGCCACCTTTAAATTATTATTATTTTATCCTCTTCAGAATTTGTGAAAATATGTGTGCCATTTTTTAATTATTATTATTTTATCCTCTTTAGAGTTTACTGACTTTCTGGACATGCCTTTTGTTAAATCTGGGAAATGAACCGGTATTATTATTTTTTCTTCTTCTCCTCCTGCTTCTTCTTCCTCTTCCTTTACTTCTTCCTCTGCCTCTTCCTCTTTGTCTTCCCGTTCCTCTCCTCCTCTCCCGTCTTCTTCTTTCTGCACCAATTTCTATCTTCTCTCCTTCAAGAATTTTAAGGAAAAGAGCCATAGACCGGTTGATAAGATCTTGCACATTCATTTGTTTCTGCCTCTTACATTTTCTTCTCTCTGTTGCTCAAATAAGCTGATTTGTATGGATTGATCTCTGGGTTCATGGTCTCTCCCTGCTCTTCCTTCCATCCTGCCATCGAGCTTCTCCACCTACATGACTTGAGTCCTTCCTGTATTGCTGCCTCATGAAATGTACTTTTTGGTTCTGTTTTGTTGAGTTGACGTCTTAGCCACGACTTCCATCTTTCCTGTTATTTCCAGAATATTCACCTTTCTTTCTCGGAATGGGGTTATACGAGTTGCCTCGAAAGCTTTGTCTTGTAAACTTTCCACTTCTGGGTCCTGTTGGAGTTGGCACATGTTGACTGTCTCGTTGTCTGGAGAATCCTTGAGATTATCCACATTCTCTCATATGTCGAGTACTTTTGTATTTAGACCTTGCACATTTTGAATATTTCCCTGTGAAACTCGAGATCCCATTAAATCCACCTGGAATGTTTTATTATTTATTTTTATAAAAAATTTTTTTAGCTTTGGCAGGTGCTGCACGTGGTTCATTTCACAGCACAAATTCTAACCTGCCTTCCTGGGCTACGATTCTGGTTTCAACTGGCTATTTTGCTCTGTCTCACATGGGTTCCTACCAACAGCCTGTCTGCTTTCTGGACGGTAGCTTGCACCCACTCTTTTTCATCATCCTTTGTTATGTTAATTTTCATTTTTGCAATGTGTACAGAGCTCGGGTCCAGTCATGGCATCATAGGGTTCCCCATTGTCTCACACCAGCTCCTTCCACTTGACTTTGCCTACAACCTGCAGCTCCTGGAGCCCCTTGTCCTGGCCCTGTGCCTGGCCCTGACCTCTGTTGCATCCTTTGCATGACTAGGTAACGCATGACTGCCAAGGGGAAAGAGCTCGGAGACGTGGCTGCAACTCTAGCCCTCAGTGTGGCTGCCTAAGCTCTGTTCCTAGAGCTCGCTGGAGGGAGGCCGGGAGAGAGCTGTGAGCTCTGTGCTCTGTGGGGGCCCCTCTTCCTGGTCCTTTGATGCAATAGAGACGTTTGCTTGGTGCCCTTACTGTCCATAAATGCTGCCTTGTTACGCGAGTCCAGTCGGATGAAAGCCAGGAGCAATGCTCCCAGAGCCAGCACCAGCCCACTAGCGTATGGCTCCTCTTTGGCTTTCCACTTGCTTGTCCAGTCAAAACCAGATTAGGTTTTGAACCTAATCCTAAGAATTCAAAGATCTACCAAACTTACACCATATTCTACTACATCATTCCTCACTTACACGAGTCTTCATGGTGTTTCCTTATATATTCTATGCAAGATTTCGTTGTAATCAGAGCCAGTGTTTCAGGGCAGTGTGTTTAGGTCGTGTTCATCGGTCCTGATTTCCCGCCTGGTGATCCTGCATTCTATTCCCTTTTTCCGTTGTGGACTCCAAGGGGCTTGCAAAGGGTGCAGCCATCAAATGCTGATGCCCTGAAATTGGAATGGATTTGAGAGCCCTTGGGTGTTCACTGCGAATTGAATCTTGCTGGGGGACCTCAGGACTGACGATGACGTAAAGCTGAACCGAACATGTAAATCCTCCAAAGCAAAGTCAGCACCATCCCATCGTCTTCTTGTTCTGTACTGAGAGCTGGGAGCACCATCCTCACTCACGAATAAACCCCCTCTGCCCACCACGGAAGGCCAGTTTCTCCTTTTTTCTTTTCAAGGTGATGGAAACTCCATTCCTGGGGTTGTGTTTTCTGCCTCCGCTCCTCCACTCTTGCCTGAAGATGCCATCACATCTGAAGTGACCTGGAGTGCGCTCCGTGACAGAGATGACATCATTCAAACCTTGTGCAAAGGCGCCTCTTGCTTTGTGATATCCTCACGTCATACCGAGGAATCCTCGGAGTAAACGTGCATTAAATGTTCCCGTCATGGGCAGCAAGAGGGAAGCCTGGGTGTGATGATCAGATGTGCGACAGGAGGGGGCCAGCTCAGCCTGCAGGCGGGTTGGGCCCCATGCAGAGAGGCGAGGTCCCCCCAATGGGTGACAACCCTAATGGCTTTGATGGAGGAAAGGTGAAGAAGGCTTTCCTCCAACGCATGCACACACCTTGGACATAAGAACCTGCAGTGCAGTGTCCCACAAGTCTGCCTTTGAGCACACCCAACACCCATTTATATTTAAACAGGCCCCTGACTTGGGGGAGGCAAAAAAAGAGAGAGAGAGAGAAAGAATGAAATAAAAAAAAGAGTTTTGCAAAGAAGTTCTTTGTAGTTCTTATTCCAAAGCCCTGAAGAAGACAAACCTTCACCTGCCACCAGGAGGGGAGACGTCTGTGCCACTCGTCCTAAAATGCTGGCTGACTTTTTCTGACAACATGTGCGAGGACAGCAGGCCTCGGAAGCCCTGCCAGGCGCACACCTGCAGACACCCACGTGTGCACGAGCCCTGCTGTGACCTCATAAGGTGGCTTCTGTGACGAAACCAGCATTCCGTTGGGCTAGCCAGGCCCTCCCCTGGGGTAGAAAATAGGTCCCACAGGTTGCTCTGCTCTTCTGTCTCACCTGGAGTTATTTTTAGGCCTTGTTAATACTTAAGAGCCTCTTAACGCATTTCAGTGTTTTCCTGCACAAACCTGCTCCGCGCCCGCCCTGCCAAAGGAGCCCCCGAAGCCAAGTGCCTAACGGATTCTGCGGTTCTCCTCGGCCGAGTGTGCCAAGGGCCTTGTCTGCTTGCCCAGAATCTGTTCAGCTGTCTTTGGGTCGTGAGAGGTAATGAGAAACAGTGGGGATCGTCCCACCCAAGCTGTGCGCGTGGTACCCAAGGCCCCCCGATGGCCCCAGAGCTCGGCCACGACGCCAGAGGCTCAGCTGCTCCTGCTCTCTTAAAACCCCATTTATCCTTCCTCAGAGAGCCGGGTGGTGTGAGCACACACTCTGTGCACTTGGCCACATGGCCGGCGGGGACCCGGGCTCCAGGGCCAACTGGGCACCATCAACGATACAACCCAAATATTTGTTTTCACCCAACTTCACTTTGTGGTTCCTAGAATAAGGGCATCATCTTCCACAGTCCTGCTGCCTTTTCTCAGAATCTCCAAGAACGTAAACGTTTCCATCGCTTGGGTGACTAAACGTGTGGACTTCACAGCTCCTTCAATGTCGGTGAGGTTTTCAAGTGCCATGCAACACAAGGAAGAAATAAACTAACTAGGGCTCAACAGAACCGCCCCCAAAATTTTGGACTTTGTCCTTAAAAAAAAAAAGTGTTTGATTTGGAATGGATTCCTGTGTTGATTAAAAACAAGCAACAAAAACTAGCAGATTCTGGACTTTCTCCCAATCAGTGGTCGTAGACTTTTGTTTTTGTTTTTGTTTGTTTTTAAGATAGGGTGGTCTCGTTGGATGAGGTAGGATGTTGGAATAAAAATACACTAGTTCATTCTGGACACATTTTATTGCACTAGATTTGGTGGTAATGAAATTAGACATGCTTGTTTTTTTAATATTTTATTCATCATGTGGGACCCGATCCCAGGACCCCAGGATCACGACCTAAGCCAAATGCAGACACTCAACCACTGAGCCACCCAGGTGTTCCAGTGGAATATTTTTAATGACCAAGCATTTGTAAATACTTTTGATTGATTTTTTCCCCTTTGTCTGCATGGTGGTCAAATTTCTGTGTGCAGATTTCTCTGTATAGAGTCCCCAAACCATATGTCATCTACATTTCTTGGTTGATACAAAAGGATATTCAAGGGTGATTTCTACAACTTTCATTCCAACCATATGTATTCAGTTTGGATGTGACAAATGTTATAGCCTGGATCAAAAAATTAATATTTAATCCTGCATTTGCTTCATGAACTCAAGATAATAAAACTCAGTAGGCTTTGGTCAATGTTAAATGATATGAATGTGGAGGTTTTTCACAAAAGGTGGACACTCAATACCTGCTAATTTAATGGAAATTTGATTTTCTTAAGACTTTATTTATTCATAAGGCTCACAGAGAGGCAGGCAGAGACACAGGCAGAGGGAGAAGCAGGCTCCTTGCAGGGGGCCCAACGTGGGACTCAATCCCAGGACCCTGGGATCACACCATGAGCCAAAGGCAGATGATCAACCACTGAGCTACCTAAATTTGATTTGTTTTATCTGCATGCTCTAAACCTCTAAATATTACATGATAATTCACTTTGTCATCCTAAATTATTTCTAGTTGATTTTTTTTTTTTTTTTTTTTTACCTCAAATCTTCCGTTTCTGGTTTGATTTTTGGGTTTCTTTTCTTTTCTTTTTTTTTTTTTTTTTTGGTGTTTTAGATTCCCAATAAGATTGATGTGGGGATTTAATTATAGCTGCTAAAAACCTAATCATTAATAGTGTTAAACGAACCTCAGGGCACTTTTTTGTCTTAATGAACATTGACAACTCTATGGAACATAACGACGTTAGAAAAATATCTCTGTCACATTAATAACTCCACCAACCACAGAGCCATCTGGACTCTACTCCAGAAACCTTCCCTCACTAAAATTTCTTTAATAGCCCCAACCTGGGAAATGTCATGAATTCTTCCCTGATAGGGCTGAACATATGTCATATTTCTTTCCTCCTGAGTCCCTTGACAGTTCCATAAATCTAAAGTCACAGAATTAACAATTACATGCAACAAATAACAAATTTTACTTTGTAGTGTTATGGATGTTTATCTTCCTTCCTTTATCGTCCCTCTAGTGCTTGAGTCAGGAAATCGGATTTGTACATCCTGCTAAGGATTCAAAGACTTTTTCTATAGATGAGACTGATTTCAGAGAACTCCAGAGTTAGATGTAGGTTCTTAAAAAGTATTTATTTAATTATTTATTCATGAGAGACACACAGAGAGAGACAGAGACACAGGCAGAGGGAGAAACCTAAACATTTCGACAGGGAATCACCCTGTTCCTTACAAAAAGCTCTCCTGTCCTGGAGAAGCATGCACTCTGGGCTCAGTTCAGGGATCGGAGGACATTTCTCCTTTTCTGTCAGCTTGTGTGTCTTTTATTCCTCACCAACTCCACTTGAGACACCTTGTTTGTTCAGTTTGACAGATGGACAACAGAAATCTGTTAAATAATGGGACGACCCTGTCCAGGGTCACCCAAGCAATTGTAGATATGAATCCACATGTCCCAGACCCAATCCTCTCCCTCTTTCCACTGAACTTGCTCAACCTTTAAACAAAAGGAGATGCCAGTTAGGACCATTACTGGTTGTTTGACCATCTGTATAGTCGTGGGTTTCCATCAGTGATTTGCATTCAAGTATATTGAGCACCAAAGGTTCTTTGTATTAAGCTTCATCGAGTTCCCTTTGTTAAGACAAGTAGAGGGCCGAAGTATGGCACGCATACACATATCCATAAATACCGGTGGAAACATTGACATAACACGGGAGACCAGGCTCGAATGGGAGAACTCACTTTTATACTTACATCTGGAAACTGGGAATGTGTGTCATCTACTAGTCTCTCGAATGAGCTATGCATGCCATGACGTCAGTGACCATCCATCAGGCACCATGATGCCTTCAGACTTGATACCTCCAACACATCTCTCACCTTTGCCTGTGATTATAAATTCAACAACCCATCAGAACCATCAGTGAGCTACCCCACAAAAGACCCTAAGCCTTCTAGGTCACAGATTCAGTTCTCTGTCTCCATTTCATGAGCCCTTCTGTTTGCAGCCAGTGGTCCCCATTTTAACCAAACAGCAAGCACACTAACCAACTCTCAAGCCAACAGTTACCCTTGACCACAGAATCTGTCTTCCACCTATGCTCATCCCTTCTCAGTGATGTCTCTGTAAATCACTCTTCGGTCCACTTATGTTTCCCACACCAATGCCACAGCCTTTTTTCCTTTAGATTTTTAATTAATAGGCTCCTGACTATGCTGCGTCTCTGCTCATCTTCTACTTTTTCTCTCTATCCTGCAACCATCATGAAGTTTCCAAATCCAAAGTGTCTTCCTGTCACTTTCTCAGTAAAACTCATGAGTAGTATCCCATGACCCTCAGGATAAAATCCAAAATTTCTATGCTATTGTTTACTACACTTGTGAGTGTTCTGCTTTTCCCCAAATATGCAGAGACACAGATGCAGATCAATGCACAGCTAAGCATTTGGCGGATGCGGCTCAGAGATGGACACGTACAGAACTGCACGAGATGTTCTGCTGAGGTAAAGTCTCCAAGGGGGACACAGAGGGATTAACCCACCCTCCAACACTTCTGTATCGATCCCGAGTGAGGGTGGAGAAGAGCAAAAAGACGCAGAAGTGAAAACCAGGAGAAAGCGCCTGTCTGCTTCAGTTGGCAGTGCCTGCCTCAGGGCTGCTATATGTAATTTCTCAGTTAATTACCCTCTACTGTCAAGGGAGCTTTTGAGACATGTAAAAAGTATCCTGTCTGCTTCCGAGTAATAGATATTCCCAGATGTGCGTCATGCAAAAAAAAAAAAAAAAAAGTGAGAATCACACATTCATCCATTAAGGGGCACAAACGATGTGTGTGTGGAGGGGAGGGTGCAGGTATTCAGCCCAGAGGCTTCCTACACACCTGTCCACGGCACGGCTCCATTCAAACACACATACCTAATTTGCGACCTCACAAACAAAGTGAAAGAATCAACCTTCTTAAATAAAAATGTAACTTTCTGAAATAAAAATCTACCTCAGTTTAACCAAAGCGTGGTTGCAAGGAATTTTGTCTTTACAAATATCGTCCAGCTAATCGATGCAACAGAATGACACAGATGGACACTCATTATTTCCCAACCTTTAATTGGTGACAACTGATGACAGTATCAAAAAAGAAAGAAAAGCAAGTAATGGTAGCTC
This sequence comes from Canis lupus baileyi, assembly GCF_048164855.1. NCBI lineage: Eukaryota > Metazoa > Chordata > Mammalia > Carnivora > Canidae > Canis > Canis lupus. The sequence goes on from NC_132876.1 coordinate 122,623,636, forward strand.
GCAATGGAAATATATTCTTGCCGAAGCAATCGAAATCTAATCAAATCAAACCTCTGGACCAACTACTAATTCACAAGGAAACGGGAGACCGTGGGATATTACAGGGCACTTGAATATACAGTCAGATTGTGGGAAAGACCCTGTTTCTTCAACAAATGAATTGTAAGGGGGAAACAAAAAGACACAGTGAGAGTCTATATTTATAAGAGAAAAAGAGAAGTGCCAAATGATTTCAATGCATGGAACATAGTTGGATCTTATTAGAAACCATAATTTATATTATGATTATATTAAACTGTTAGTAATAGTGATAATAATAACTTATTACACAATTTAGGAAATTAAACACTAGATATTCTGGGTCTTAAGTATGATGCGTCACATTTTAAGTCTGCGAAGGAATTGCAGATTTGTTTTTACATAAGTCCCATGTACCAACAAGAATTGCAAATATTGGGGGAGCCTGGGGGGCTCAGCAGTTTAGCGCCACCTTCAGCCCAGGGCCTGATCCTCTGGAGACCTGGGATCGAGTCCCACGTCGGGCTCCCTGCATGGAGCCTGCTTCTCCCTCTGCCTGTGTCTCTGCCTCTCTCTGTCTCTCTCTGTCTCTCTCTCCTGAATAAATAATCTTTAAAAAAAAAAAAAGAATTTAGGGGGTCCCTGGGTGGCGCAGCGGTTTGGCGCCTGCCTTTGGCCCAGGGCGCGATCCTGGAGACCCGGGATCGAATCCCACGTCGGGCTCCCGGTGCATGGAGCCTGCTTCTCCCCCTGCCTCTCTCTCTGTGTGTGACTATCATAAATAATAATAAAAAAAAAAATTTAAAAAAAAAGAATTTCAAATATTTACATACGAGTGATGAATGCTATTGTTTATTACACCTGGTATTGGCTTTAAAATAATCTGGGTGAAAATAAATAAATTAATTAATCTGGATGGAGAGGGAAGAAATAGGGGGGTACAAGTGGATTATGATGAATAAAGTTTAGCCAGGAGTTGAAAATTAATGAAGCTGGGTGATTAGTGTATAGGCACTCACCCCATATAAAGCTTTTCTACTTTTCAATTATTTTCTATTAAAAAAGTAATATATATACACACCCATATATACATATGTATATGTTACATATATAATATATACATATGTATGCATAATATGTACATATATAAAGTTATACTACATATATATGTTATGTATAAATATATACATATATACATGTATAAAGTTAGGATATAATATACTGTGAAAGTTGTGATTCAAAGTCACCAATATAGGGATCCCTGGGTGGTACAGCGGTTTAGTACCTGCCTTTGGCCCAGGGCGCGATCCTGGAGACCCGGGATCAAATCCCACGTCAGGGTCCCTGCATGGAGCCTGCTTCTCCCTCTGCCTGTGTCTCTGCCTCTCTCTCTCTCTCTCTCTCTGTGTGACTATCATAAATAAATAAAAAAAATAAAAAAATAAAAAAACTAAGTCACCAATATAAAATATGATACAATTATGTAATCGTAGGTTGCAATTATATATTATATTTATATTATAATATAATGATATATTATATTAAAATATAATATAATTATGATATGTATTTATAATTTATAATTACAACAACATAACTATATGATATTATGATTATGTTACATATTATAATGTAACTTACATATTATAGGTAATATGTAACTGCATATTAGTACTATAATTCAAACACCTTATATATAAAATATATGATATTAACACACAAAAGAATATAATATCTATTTATTATATCTCTATATATATCTCTATAATAATATATTTATTATTATTATATAACCTGAAAGATGTAACTCAGCTGCCTGCAATTTGAAACAAAATGCTTTCGTCCACAAAGAAACATGATTTTGTAGAAACCTTGAAACCTTATGCTTCTGTGGGATAACGTTGAAACTATGTATTCAGTCTCCTTATAGGATGAAAAGAACAGGCAAGCAAGGCAACGTATGAGTGAGTTAGCTTTGAAACTGCACCCTGGTACTTAGAAGTTTATTCTGGAAAAGAAAACCCTAAGAAAAAGAAGAAAAGCACGCGTTGGTTGGGTGTTTTATAGTAAACCAAGCAGAGGATAGAAGAATTAAGTCTCAGCCTGTAAAGCAGGTTAGGACACTGGATGAGCCAAGACCCCCATCCTCCAGAACTGTGAGACGGTGAATTTGAGTCACCCGCTTTCTGGTACTTTGTTGTGACAGTTCTAGCAAAGAAAGACGGACTGGATTCCAAGACTGGCACGTGGGACCACTGAGGCTGGGTTTAGGACGTCTCTGACTTGGCTTGAACACCTATGGAGCACAGAGGCCATATGGTTACGCCCATGAGGGGGTCCAAGAGCATGGTCACACCTCTGGAGGACCCCCTGGTTCCTCACACATGTCCACCTCAATTCCAGTGCTCATGCATCCCTCAAGTATCAACGGACGCAGAGGCCATGGAAGCTGAGGGAGATGTGGCTGCTGGCTTACCACGGTGAGGCCGGCAATGGGAACATGGTGGCCTCCAAGGGCCCAACCCATGTCCCCATGAAGAGTCCTTGCCGTACCATATCCATGTCTGTGTTGCTCCATGCCGTCACCAACCCTCAGCAAAGACCCTATTCCTAATCATGTCACGTTCATGGCTACATGCAGGCCAGCCGTGGCCAACCAAAGATTGTAGGGTTCAAGGTGAAAGCAGAACCCAAGTCTCACAGGGGATGAGCCATTGACAGAGACAGCAAGACCCAAACCCGTGGACATGAAGGAGATGCAGCGTCCACGAGTGGAGAATGAGATGAAGGTAGTCTTGGGGCTCAGGCGAGGTCTACGTGAGGAAAACCCCTATCCCTGCAGAGTGAGCACAGCAGTTGTAAATCATCACAAGGCTGCAAGAGTCCAAATCCACAGCAAAAACGACATCGGATGGGGGATCCCTGGGTGGCTCAGTGATTTAGCACCCGCCTTCAGCCCAGGGTGTGATCTTGGGGTCTCGGGATCAAGTCCCACGTCGGGCTCCCTACACGGAGCCTGCTTCTCCCTCTGCCTGTGTCTCTGCCTCTCTCTCTCTCCCTCTGTGTTTCTCATGAATAAATAAATTAAATTTAAAAAAAAACAACATCGGACAATAAAGGAGCACAGCTCAATTGTGCGTTGGGTTTGAGCAGGAGAATGATCTCTCTTGTTCCACAAAAGGGAATTTAAAACACAGTCCATACATACACTGGTGTCACCTTACAGTTTTCTCTGACGATGAAAAATACCTTTCTGTACGCAGTTTTCCTTCATGTTCTGCTTTCTTGTAACGCATTCTTTGAGGTTCCTGCTTCCTTTTTTTTTTTTTTTTTTTTTTTTTTTTTTTTTTTTTTTTGCGTTTCGGAGGCAATTAAGAATTTGGAAAGAGAAAAGACAAAACCCGTTTTACCATAAGTCACTTGGAATTATGAAGTGTGTGTTTGATAATTTAAGTAATCTTCTGAGTTTTACATTGATATATTTACAATAAAAGTTAATCCAGCTTGGGTGCCTGGGCGGCTCTGTTGGTTGAGGGTCTGCCTTCAGTTTCAGGTTATGATCTCGGAGTTTTAGGATGGAGCCCCCACGTCGGACTCGCTGCTCAACAGGGAGCCTGCTTTTCCCTCTGCCCCTCCCCCACTCGTGTTCTCTCTCACTCAAATAAATAATCTTTAAAAAAGTTAATCCAGGTAATTACTGTTGCACTATTCTTACTGTGAGCTACACGTTTTTCCTTTCACTCTTGATTTCAGTACTCCTGTAGATTAACCCACTAAACCTTAGAGAAATTGAAATAATCCACCAGTAATACTGTCCCGTGTTCCACTTTACCGAATAATCCGTTTTCCTTACTAATGTCACTGAATATGCCCACTGATCATTTCAAGGACTGAGTACACTTATATTCTAGATCCTGCCTATCATTTTAACCTCATCATTAGCAAAATGTTACCTGCTTATGTGTAAATATTTATGGCTATGTTACATGCATCGTGTGAACCGTGGTCACTGTAATTATTATGTGAACACACTGCATTCCTATATTGAGGTGTCCCATTTTTTTTTCTTTTATCTTTTTTTTTTTTGAGTAACAGCGATGTGCAGTCTGACATGACTTGACAGTCTGTTTTATTTTTGTTTTATTTTTTTTTAAGATTTTATTTATTTATTCATGAAAGACACACAGAGAGAGGCAGAGACATAGGCAGAGGGAGAAACAGGCCCCATGCAGGGAGCCCGACGTGGGACTCGATCCCGGGTCTCCAGGACTACACCATGCGTCAAAGGCAGACGCTCAACCACTGAGCCACCCAGGCGTCCCACAGTCTTTGTTTTAAAGTCTAGTTTTGGGCAGCCCCGGTGGCTCAGCAGTTTAATGCTGCCTTCAGTCCAGGGCGTGATCCTGGAGACCCGGGGTCAAGTCCCACGTTGGGCTCCCTCTGCCTGTGTCTCTGCCTCTCTCTCTCTCTCTCTGTGTATGCCTCTCTCATGAATAAATAAATAAAATCATTAAAAAAAAAAAGCTGAAAACCCAACTCCGGCAAATAAGGAAGGAACACATGTAAATGAGTTGATGGATTCATAATTTAATGGAAGAACATTTTAAATGGTAGAGCCAGTTCCAAGAGCATTTAGGGCAGTCAGCTAATTATGGAGGCTGGAAGGTGTTCATCAGGAAAAGCATTTAGAAAAACAAGAATATTAGAATAAAATGGGTAAGCTAGGTACAAAAAAAACATTAACGTTGGTGTTCACTTTCCTGTGAGACAAATGAACCTAGGATGTCACAAGATCTGTGATGTAACCAAATGGTAGATAGCAACGTGAAAACGAGGGATGTTATATTAGATGTTCCTCTGGAGCGTCTCACGAATACACCTGCGTACCCTGTTCATGCTCACTTCTCAAATCAGTGCAACAGGCGTCCCTGAAACCATGAATCCCTGGGTTGGTCCTCAGAGGCTCATACTTCCCCAATACAAATCATGCCAAAGAGGGCTGCGCTTTTTATGTGTTGCCCTTTAAGACTGTGGAATAGAGGGGCCCATGGCGATATGCATTTTTTTATTTCGTAAAAGGACCCTGTGAGGGTAAGATACCTGGTGGTTGAGTTTCGGCGAGGTGGGCCTGGATTATGAGATCAACTCACACACAGAGAAGATGGGGCCCTTACTGCATTGTGCTGCCCTCAGTGCAGAAGCCTGTCCAAGCACAGCAAACACACCCAGCTCAGAAATGCGTGTGCTGAAGGCATCAGCAGCAGTATTAACACAAGGCCTGAATCTCTTTTTTGTTATTAGATGCACGCTCAGATACACACGTCACCTTGACAGGCTTGCAAGACCGTTTCTGTGATTTATGCATTAAAAAAATGCTATGTCTCTGTTGGGCACACAATACCCAGCAGGCATCCTGTGCACAGTGATTATTTTGCATGTGGTCTTGGTAAAACTTTTGGAGTGCCAGGAACCCAGCTGTGTGCCCATAAGAAGGTGCATCCTCAGGAGAAGGGGTGGCTGAAGGGGTTCCTTCCACAGAAGGCCCATTGTGTCCACTTTGGAAACTTTCATCAAGGGCCATATGCTTGGGATCCCTGGGTGGCGCAGCGGTTTAGCGCCTGCCTTTGGCCCAGGGCACGATCCTGGAGACCCGGGATCGAATCCCACTTCGGGGTCCCTGCATGGAGCCTGCTTCTCCCTCTGCCTGTGTCTCTGCCTCTCTCTCTCTCTCTCTGTGTGACTATCATAAATAAATAAAAATTAAAAAAAAAGGGCCATATGCTTGCAAAATAGAAACCCAACCACCACATTAAAGAGGCAAAAAGTGGGTGTTGCCTGCCTGGCTCACTCTGTAAACCATAGGACGCTTGATCTTGGGGTCGTGAGTTCAAGCCCCACGCTGGGCGTGTAGTTTACCTAAAAATCATAAAAAAATAAAAGAAGTAGAACATATCAAGAAGATATGGAAAAGAAACATATCAAAAATATAAGCTGTGTATATATAAAGTCTTATGCATGTGCATGTATTTACACATGTGCAAACATTTATATATGTATTTAGGATTATAGTGTGTATATATTCATGTGTGTATTTATATATGTATTTATGGTTTTTTATTTTTTATTTTTTTGTATTTATGTTTTTATGTCTGTATTTATATGTGTATATGTGTTTATGTGTATATATGTTCTTATGCATATGTGTGTATGTTTATATGCACATATATGTTCGTGTGTACATATTTATATGAATTTATTTATGTTTATGCATAAATATTTTTATGTTTTATACTTTTATGTTTTATATATATTTGTATAAAAATGATGTGACATATAAATACATATGCATATGACTCAAAATAAAGGTCAAGTGATTGATGATCTGGAGTTGTTCCAGCCTTCAGGCATGTCTACACTGTCCACCTAATGGAAAAACCAAAGCTCTGTCACATTTACACAAGTGGGACAGAAACCCTTGATTCACCAGTGAGCTTCATGCCAAGGGATTTCAACACACTTGGGTTGGTCCTTCAGCAGACAGGCAAGCGGTGTCCACGGGATGGAAAACACTGGGCATTTCTTTTCTCTGCTGTTTGCACCGATGTACTATTTCCAATGCTAAGAAAGTGCCTGCGGGTCACAAATGATTAGCTTCACGGAGAGAAAGGGAAGGGTGGGTGCTCTCAACACAGCACGCTGAATAATCCATACAAACATTAAAGCTAAAATAAAAATAAAAATAAAAATAAAACCGATAACATAGATCATAAAAATAGAAATACATAAAATATAAATAAAAATATAAGACCTCACCAACGGACAACTCCGGGCAGTTCTCTGCAGGGCCCGTGAGAAGCAGATCCACAAAATGGTGTGCATTCCTCACACTTAGTAACAAGTGCACTTCAATCAATGGGGTGGACATTTTCATGGTAAAATTACAGTCTTTTTTTTTTTTTTTTTTTTAAGGCAACTCCAGATGATTGAAATGCAGGTCAACAAAACATTTGTACATAATGAGATAGGCAGGATTATTGGGATGATAATATTTTTAAGAAAAAAACCTTTGGCCTTTGTGAACCAGGGATCTTAAAGCCATATTGTCATGATAATGACTGTTAATGGACTCTTTTATAATGATATATCAAAATTATAGAGGAAGGCGTGTCTGCAAAGATTCTCCTAGGGACAGTTAAAATAAGGGAAGACAGGAAATATTACAGCTTTCTAATCTGAGGCAAATCACTAAAGATAATTTTATTATGGAATCTATGCACATGCAAAATAATACTTAAAAGAAGAATAATGATGAGACAAAAGAACCCCAACATCATCTTGAATGAAACAAAATTTATGCAAATTTGTATACATGTGTATCTTGCTGCCTAAAGTTAAAAAAAATACACAAGTACCAATGCTTTATAAAAGCACAGAAACAGGGATCCCTGGGTGGCGCAGCGGTTTGGCACCTGCCTTTGGCCCAGGGCGTGATCCCGGAGACCCGGGATCGAATCCCACATCGGGTTCCCGGTGCACGGAGCCTGCTTCTCCCTCTGCCTGTGTCTCTGCCTCTCTCTCTGTCTCTGTGTGTGACTATCATAAATAAATAAAAATTAAAAAAAAAAATTTAAAAAATAAAAAAATAAAAAAATAAAAAAGCACAGAAACAAATATATCTGATTTCCTTTTTTTGTTGCTGTTTCCCCTTTTCTATGTTTGCAAATTTTATTTTTTTTGTTTGCAAATTTCATAGTCCAGTATTTTACACTGGAAAATAACACAAAGGAAAAATGCATTTTCTCCCATAGATGTTAATCATGCCACAGTGGAACCATTTACAACTGTGATAGACCTCCAGGAAAAAAAAAAAAAGAAAAGATTTAAAAATCTAAAATAATTAAAAGTTTGGCAGTCTGATTTTTGGAAGGAAGAAAAAGTAAATATTCCTTAAATGCTGCTGAGCATCCTTTCCTTTTGCATTTTTGAGGAAGTCTTCTAGCAAGATTCCCCAAATTTGTGGAACGGCACTCGGAGAAGACAGATTTGCTGACCTCCAAACACATCACACGGCTGCTCAAATGAGTGAGACATCATCTGCTCTTAACCAGAGGCAAAGTTGTTGGCTACAGATATTATACAATTATACAATTCAGAAAATTATACGATACGTGGCATTCGAGGAATAAGACTTACTGTCTTTCCTACGCGGGAAAAAAAAATGATTAGAAAACGGATTTGTTTTTGTGAAACTGTAACCAAAATATTCGAGCGGATGAGACAGAGCACAAATAGCATTATAATCTATTATAATACAACTCTCCTGTTCGACAAAGTCATCGGGAAAGGATATTTGAATTTGGGGCGATGCACAATGTCATTTTCTTTATCATGTTTTCTGAAGTATTCACACCTCACTGAACTCGACTTACATAAGCGAACTCGTTTAATTTGAAGCAGAAGCTCTTGGAAAACGAATGATCGTTTATATCTAAATTCTACAATTATCATGAACCCAACCCATTCAAGTGCGCCTTGAACCAGTGCAACGTTTTTCTTTTGTGCAACACTTTCGAAACACAACTATACTTTTCATTGAAGCAAGAGCTAATTTGTTTCGTATTTACGTACATTTTCCAACCAATCTGCTTTAAATTTACAAATTGCATTAACGAAAGGACCCATCATCCGCAGGTCACGTCTCTTGCACTTGAATCGTGTGCTCAACCCGAAATGCAAAGACTCCATCAAGTTTCCTTTGCATCGTCTTCGTTTTGATCCGTCGCTCTTGTTCCCGTTATATAAGGAGACTGAACACTGAGCCCAGGTTCTTTGGTTTGAGAAGCGAGTTCATGGGGCAAAAGGGTCAGATTGTTTTACAGAGAAATCGTTTAAATCATGTTAATTACAGAGAAATCACGTAAATCCACCCAAGGGGAGAACTGTGTAGACAAGACAGTGTTTTCTCGTCTGAGACTTCCGTCCTTTGGAACGAGGTCGACTGTGACCATTTCTACTGGGTGTATCCCCGTTGCATGTGAGCACTGATCCAAAGAGACATCCAAGACCATGGAGAGCTCCCCTGAAGATCTACCCGTCAAGAACCTACAGTGACCCGTGTTGACACCGGAAGGAACGTGTGTTCCCCATAACTACTCATACCTATGAATAGGACCTGTTGGGGACGCCTGGCTGGGTTGGTCCAAAGACCCAGAGACTCTGGATCCTGAGGTCCTGAGTTCGAGTTTCACACTGGGCATAAAGATTTTTTAAAAAGAAGAAAGAAAAGGAAAGAATCTGTCACTGTATTCAGTTGACATTTGAACCAAAGAGGGAGAAATAATCTAATAAAGCCCTTTCCACATGTCCTCATTGGTCACCAGACTTTTCTATCACCCAGGCACCAGCCATGGTATCATGGGCTCACCTGGTTCATCCTCCACGTGGTAAATCCATACCTGTCGCCAGAAGCATGGAGTTCCCTTTAATCACACCAATAATCAGACACCAAGATTTGGGTACTAATTCTTTGATTTCTGCTATCATGTCATTGCTACTAACTCTTTCCATTGTGGTGAGCTTTGATCTTGTGGGGTTTTTTTCTTTCTTTCTTTTTTTCTTTTTTTACAAATGAAGAGTCTGTATAAACATTTTTTTCCTTGAAATTTGGCCTGCCAGTATTTTTAATATTTTTTAATTCTGTTTTCTGTTACATGGAATGCCTTGGTTCCTGATGACATCACTATATCAGGTTGGGTTGTCGCCAACATAAGCATTGTTTCCTCAATTTCATATAAGGTTAGATTCCTGGTGTTGGTGTTGGTAGTACTTACGTTTGGTTATAAAGAAAAACAGTCTTGGATTTAATTTTATCAACATATAAAATAACATCTAAATACAAAATGAACAAGAATATGAAATAAATTTTATGTGCAAAAAAATTTTTATGTGAAAGTCAAAACCTCAAACAGGTGTTTATGATCATTTTTCTTTTTTTAAATTTTATTTTTTTTAATTTTATTTATTTTTTTTATTTGACAGACCATGTGCAGGGGGTACAGAGAGAGAGGCATACTCCTGGCTAAGCAGAGAGCAAGACACGGGACTCAATCCAAGGACCCCAGGATCATGACCTGAGCCAAAGGCAGATGCTTCACCGACTGAGCCACCCAGGTACCCTGATTTTTCATTTCTTTAATCCAGATTTTTTAACTAATTAATTTTTTTCTTATGTCCATAATCTTACTCCAGATTTTTCATGACATGCCTCATTTATTATAAGATTTTGTGTTGCCAAAACACAATATAAACAATTATTTGGAAGATGGGAGCGTCACTATTGCTTGAATAATTCTTGTTTCAGTAAAAAGGCATTTTGGGAGAAAAATAAGGATTAATTGATGAATAGAAGTCTGTATTTCCTGCTGTCCTTCTGAGTATGTGTTCAGGTAGCTCTATACACGTGTGTTTTGCATGTAGACTTACAAGTATACCATCATTCTTTACAGTCTCTGACTTTTAAAATATTTTATGATAATCATTACCACAATCATGATGCAGAATAGTTCTGTCATCTTGACATCTTGTTTCTGTGTTTTGTTCATACTCAAACTTTCTCCCATGGGCACCTTGAGCATCCTTTTATTGCTTATTTGCCCCATATCTATCTTCTTTGATGATGTGTATGCTCCAATCCCTTATCCATTTATTATTATTAATTGGGTGATTTGTTGTCTTTTTATTGAATATTGAGAGTTATTATGCATTCGACATTCAAGTCCTTTATGGGATGTTGTGTTTTACAAATATGTTATCTCAATCTGTAGCTTTTTTTTTTTTTTTACTTTCTTAGCAATGTTTTTTTCCTTTGTGGATCATACTTTCTAGGACGTCCCATCTGGGATATATTTGTCTAGTAAATTCCTACTTTAGAGACTTTTTGGTATCAACTGGCTGGGAAGTGGACAAGATGATAAATATCCTAAAAGAGTCAGTAGGAAAGTGTTGACAGCAAACCCACAATCGACTTCCTTCCCTTTCATGCAAACATGCTACACACAGACCTCCTGGTAAATGCATTCATGCTGTTTGTTAGTGAAATATTTCTTATCTGTAGAGGAAGGTGGGAAGGTTGTACCTGTTTGGCTAAGATTGTTTATGATAAAGAGCTAGAATCAGTGAATTTACCGGGCAGCAATTTAGGAAAAATATCTCACGACCTGTGTAACTATCAGAGTATAGAATGATATTCAGGTGAACGAATGGCAATCTGTAACACTTGACTGTGTCAGATAGAAGAAATGCTTTTTTAGGGGCACCTGGCTGGCTCAATGGACTGAACATGCAACTCTCGATCTCAGGGTTGTGAGTTCAAGCCCCATGTTGGGTTGTAAAGCTTACTTTTTAAAAAAATGCATTTAAATTCTATTTTTAAGGAGAAGATTTGGGAAACATGATTTTGAGCTTCCAAAATCATGATAGAATCTCACACATTAGAAATATGCACATGAAGAGGGGTGCCTGGATGGCTCAGTGGTTGAGCGGCTGCCTTAGGCTCAGGTTGTGATCCCGGGATCCTGGGATGGAGTCCTACATCGGGCTCCCTGCAGGGAGCCTGCTTCTGCCTCTGCCTGTGTCTCTGCCTCTCTCTCCGTGTGTCTCATGAATAAATCCAATCTTTAACAAATAAATAAAAATTTTTAAAAATTAAAAATAAGCATTAAAAATAATAATAATGAAAGAAGAACAAAGAAAGAAATATGCACATGAAGAAAAATATTTGTGAGAAAGACAACTCCCGGCAATATACAAAGTCTTCCTGGCTAGATGGCATTGCAGGAGCTCTAAAAACAAAGGATGCTCTCCTTGTAGATATGGCAAATCCATGTGAAGAGTACGGCACCCTGTTGCCGACCTGCAAATTCTTTTCTCTTACCCATTCCCTTTACACCTGCACCTATTGATTCAGAAACTTGGGACAAATAAAGAAGTTGTGAGGTTTGCCTTTAATTGCACATTGATTGGGAGACTGCCCCCAGAGTCCATGCATTAATCCAAATTACCTGGCATCCTTGTTTCCCTGATGAGGCACTGCTTTCACATTATGGCTATCAGAGATTCTGAGAAAAAAATAAACCCACAAAAACAGACATTAGCCGCACTCATGTTAATAAATGAGCTCAGTATAAATTATGAATTTGTAAAGTAATTTTTCTAAGAATTAAAAATTATTATCTATGTCCCAATGGTATCTAAAAGAATCTCACTCTCATTAGTAGACATGTTCGTATTTATTGACAGAGACATTCATGTACATATATTCTATACATATATACACAAAAGTATATTATTCACATAATATATTTTGCGTATATATATAATTACTTTGGATTTTGTTTGTAAGACTACTTTGTATTTTGTGTATATATAACGTAAGCCTGTAATTATAATTTTGAAAACTTGTGAATATATGTTCATATATAGATAATATATATTATATACAATAAACAAACCCATATAAATATGCTTGCATAATTATGAATATATGTTTTTATGTTTATTATAATTCATTTTATATTTAACATATAATTAAAATTATACAATATGTTGCATAGATTGTGTAATATATAATTCCATAATATAATATATCTATATAACATATATAATATATATAATATAATAAGTATAATTAAAGTGTACATTATTTCTAGATAAATAGTATATATAATAATATATAATAGTATATATAGTAATAAATAAATGTTGTATATTATACATTTAATATGTATATTTTCACACACATCATATATAATATATAATAAACATACACATATAAATATATGTTCATATAGAATCAACAAATATTATAAGTGTATTAAAATAAATTATAAATATATATTTTAAATAAAATTATTAAATATATATTTATTTAAATATATAAGAAACCTACATAAATGTTCATAGGTGTACATATAATTCACACATATTTCTGTATAATTATAGTAAGGTGCATAAATTATATATAAGCAATATAGCCTAGTGTATATATTATAGTATATATATATGTTCCCATATATATAATAGACACATACTATTATATTATAGTAGAGTTTATGTATTAAAGGCCCAGGATCTGAATCCAAATTAGAACATACAGTTTCTGGAAATGAGTGTAACAGAGCAGTTATGTCAATTATACCTATTGTGCCACATGATTATAAATTAATTATTTGCAGATTAACGTGATCTGTAAGGATTGGGAACTATATGCATAATCCTGAAATAAGAAGCCAGCATCAGAGAAAATTTGATAACATTTGGGAAAGTTAAAGGCCAGGAAATAAAACATACACCAACCTGACATCTAGCTTTTGTAGAAAATGTTGCAAGTACCTGATGTGAACACCCACAAACAGAAGGATGTGGTTTTCTGTTAGGAAGGTGGATTGATCCTCAGATATAAAGAAAAGTACAGCCACACATAAGAATAAGGACCTTTAAGAAATGACTCTCTTAAAAAAAAAAAAGAAAAGAGAGAAATGACCCTCTTCAGGGCGCCTGGGTGGCTCAGTGGTTGAGCGTCTGCCTTTGGCTCAGGTCATGACCCCCAGGTCCTGGAATCAAGTCCCACATAGGGCTCCCCGCAGGCCTACTTGTCCCTCTGCCTGTGTCTCTCATCAAATAATAAGTAAAAATCTTAATTTAAAAAAAAATGACTCCCTTTCCCTACTCTGGGGATACAAAAATCCCTAGGGCCAGTGTACCATGGTTACTGTACATGCTCAAAGCAGGGGCAGAAAACAATCACAAGCCATAAATAAATACGAGGAGCCTCTCTACCTTCAGGGACTTGATTTCGTAAAACAAGAAATAACATTCTGGAGTCAACTGACAAAAACGAACAACTTGAGCATGCCCATCCATCTCCTGTGCCCTTGCTTAATTTATAACTCTCGAAACCAAATGCGGGCAACCCCATATTTCTTCTAACTCTGTGGTCTCCTGTGATGAGAAAGCTCACCACTCTTGTCAAGGAATCACACATTTGCTGTTGGGAAAAAATAAAAAGAAAGAAAGAACAAAAACAACAAAGAAAGCCATAGTGAGCCACAGCTTAGCATTCTGAATGGTTACGAGCCCCATCCCCAACTTCCATTGGCAGAGGGTGTAGATCCCGTCGTGCTTGGTTTCAGCTTGGGGTTTAGATCCAAGGACAAGCATGACGAGCATCCTGCGTGGCCAAGCGTGCCACCCACGAATGTCCACACCATCCCTGGTCAGTTTCACCTAGAAAAAAGGGCTAGTCTTTGTTTCCATCGTTCCATTTAGAGTATAATTAAGTGGCTTTCAGGTCCAAAACGGGTTCCATCACGCTTTCTTTGGTGAATCTCTTAGCAACTGAGTCTAATTAAGCGTCCAAGACATAAGGCATTAAAATATTTGTTATGATACCTGGTAGACATATAACCTTCTCTCTTTCCCTGGCGAGACAAATGTGCCCAAATGTACTTTGCATAACAATTTGCATCCACGGGTACACTTCCACAATCAGAGAGCACGCCATAAATTAACACGCCACGCTTTGTCAACATAATTGGTTTGCCATTTTGCAAGGTGGCTCGGGGCTATTAGCTCACAAATAAGGAAAACATTATTTTTGTGCATGATATCAGGTTACAGAGCACAAATGTACCTGCGCGTCCCTATCCCTGCTCAGGGCTTAAATGTTTGACTTGCACGTTGGGAAGTGAATTTTATGTTTCTGGGTGGGTTCCAATGCTTGCAAAGGTGTTTATACAAGAGTTTATAAAGGTGGTATTCAACGCATTTCTCTGAGAGGCGACTGGGTGGTGCCGTCGGATGAGAGTCTGACTTCGACTCAGGTCACGATCCTGGGGTCTTGGGATCGAGCCCTACATCAGGCCCGCCTGCTTCTCACTCTGCTGCTCCTTCTACTTGTTCTTTCTCTCTGTCAAATAAATTAATTAAACATTTATTTTTTAAGAGAATTTTTAAAAATATTTTATTTATTTATTCATGAGAGACACAGAGAGGCAGAGACACAGGCAGAGGGAGGAGCAGGTTCCCTGCGGGAAGCCCAACGTGGAACTCGATCCCAGGACTCCAGGATCACGCCCTGGGCTGAAGGTGGCGCTAAACCGCTGAGCCACCCAGGCTGCCCCAATAAAATGTTTCAAAGAATAAAATAAAAGCATGTTTTTCTGTGCCCCATCCTCCAAAACTTGTTGCACAAAGAAATGGATTACAGGTACCCTTCATATTCATTAGCTGCTGGATCACATAAGCTAGGAGCATCTGTAAATCCCCTTCTGGAAAAAAAAAAAAAACTCATAAAAATGATATTTTGTTGCATTAGGAGCCATGTGTTGCATTACCTTCGGTTTAATCAAACTAACACTAGAAATACGTCATCTTTGATCTCTTGTACTACTCACATTGATGAAGACCATATCCACAACGCTATAATAGGCTGAATCATGAAACTGCCATTTGTATAGGTCAGAAATGACAATTTCCTTGTGGTTCAGCTGGATAATTGACACTCAAATCTATCCTCAGATTTGTTGGTCTGGGTAAAGTGCCACTCTCGGTTGCTGAGAACTTGTGATTGGCATCATAAAATTTTAATCAGGATAATACGGCATTTTGGTTCTGTTATGCCTTTCCCCTAAAAAAGAATCGGGAAAGCCTTGGGGAAAGAGATGGTTTACTGCCTTTTGGGAAAATTAAGCCCAATTCTTAGAAACATGCATACCGCAATTTAAAAACATTTACTAGACTGAAATATCAGGGATGTTCGTGTAAACCTATAATTATATGAATTATCCAAACTATAAAATGATAAAAATATTGTCTAAAAAGCTATCCGTACCAGCTTTAAGCGACAGAAGAAGAAAGCTTATTTAAGGGAACTGGTTCTTGGTGACCTTAGAACAGTTGATCCCTCTGGTTACATTTCGAATTTTGATTATGAAGAAAGGTTATTTCAAAATCAATTGAGGGCACTTGGGTGGCTCAGTGGGTTAAGTCTCTGCCTTCAGCTCAAGTCATGATCCCGGGGTCCTGGGATGAGTCCCGCATCTGGCTCCCTGCTCAGCAAGAAGTCTGTTTCTCCCTCTCCGTCTATCCCTCATCCCTGCTTGTGTTCTCTCTCTTGCTCTGCTCTCTCTCAAGTAAATAAATAAAATCTTAAAAATAAAAAAAAAAAGAAAGAAAAAGCAAATCAATGTAGTCATGTATGGCAAAGAAGTATCTGAATCAATATTGCACGGAGAAAATAAAATCAGCCTTCTGTCTCAGAACGTCCATGCTCTTAGATGTCCACGTTGAATTTGTCAAGGTGGGAAAGAATATGAATTAAGCAATGCCCTGAATTTATTTTTTTTTTAATGCCCTGAATTTAAAAGGGTTACTGGAGTATAAACGAACAGTTGTCCTAGCAGTGCATTGTTTGGGTTGGCTTGCGTCTCGCCTATAAAATCTCTTACAGATACAGCTGTGGATGATGCGCCGTGGGCGTGTTTGATTTTATAATTACCGCTGTTTACCTCGCATCATGCTTAGTTTCACATTGCCAAAGGCCAGGTTTTGGGATTGCGTGCACCAGAAGGGATGGTAGGAAGGTTTAAGAGCAGATGGGAGTCTTCAGTCCAGGCGTGATCCTTGAGTCTCAGGATCGAGTCCCACGTCGGGCTCCCTGCGTGGAGCCTGCTTCTCCCTTTGCCTGTGTCTCTGCCCCTCTCTCTCTCTCTGTGTCTCTCATGAATAAGTAAAAATATATATATATAAGAGCAGATTGGAAAGACAAAGTATCGTGGCATAGAAGCTCTCATTGAACACTACTCTGTTTCCCCGTGTGTCTGCTTCAAGAAGAGAGGTGGCCTTCCTGATGCCATTGCAAACATTGAGCTCTCAGAAAACAAGTTCACCACAGAGCTCCTTGTCAATTCTGCTGGAGGGTCACTGGCCACTTCTTTTTGCTTGAGAAGCAACAGATTGTACACTTCCACAAGCATGTGTTTCCATAATTTAAAAAAAAATGAAATTTCATAATATGGCACATGGCATCTTCCTGAGAACTTTCTCTGGAAAATGAGACATCAAAATGCTGGACCATGGTGGGGGTCACTTTTGGAACTGGCTAAACTGGCTTACATCACCACCAATTCCTGAGAGAGGACCAAATGCCTCAAGTATCCCTGCAATGCTTTAAAAAAAAAAAAAGGCAATAATAAATGAGATGACATTAAACTAAAAAGCTTCTGGAGGTAAAGGAAATAATCCACAAAATTGAAAGGCAACCTATAGAATGGGGGAATGTAATTGCAAGACATCTATCTTGTAAGGGGGTAATAGCTAAAATATATAAGTCAGGGCATCTTAGTGGCTCAGTTAAGCATCCAAATCTCGAATCTCGGGACCCCTGGGTGGCTCAGCGGTTGAGCGCCTGCCTTCAGCTCAGGGCATGATCCCAGAGTCTCAGGATCGAGTCCCACATCAGGCTCCCTGCATGGAGCCTGCTTCTCCCTCTGGCTGTGTCTCTGCCTCTCTCTCTCTCTCTCCATGTCTCTCATGAATAAACAAATTCTTAAAAATAAAAGTAAAATTTTTTTTAAAAATCTTGAATCTTGGTTTCAAGTCAAGTCATGATCTCAGGGTCATGAGTTCAAGCCCCGTTTCAGGCTCTGTGCTTGAAACTCTCTTGCCCTCTCCCTCTCTGCCCCTCCCTCAGCTCATGTTCTCCCTCTCTGTCAAATAAATAAAATCGGGATCCCTGGGTGGCGCAGCGGTTTGGCGCCTGCCTTTGGCCCAGGGCGGGATCCTGGAGACCCAGGATCGAATCCCACGTCAGGCTCCCGGTGCATGGAGCCTGCTTCTCCCTCTGCCTATGTCTCTGCCTCTCTCTCTCTCTCTCTCTCTCTGTGACTATCATAAATAAATAAAAATAAAAAATAAAAAAAAAACAAATAAATAAAATCTTAAAAATAAAATATATAAGGAACCCATGCAACTTAACTGCAAAAAAACAAAACAAAACAAAAACAAACCATGATTAAAAAGTAGGTAAAGGAAGTGGTGGCAGATGGCTTTTACCTAAACGTAATCAAGCAGGTTGTATAATTAAAACCCAGAACCCCTGTGGTCTCGGAGTGCAGACATCATTTGAGATGTTTGTGTGACAAATGCTAGAGTGAAAATCTCCCTCAAACACTGATGGGCATGGTCAGGAGGGACCAGGGAGGGGGTTTTCTCGTTTTCTCAGCCAGTTGAAGCACAAGGTAGTGACATTTCCCTGTAGAACTAGCAGCGTCCTGCTCCTTGTTAGCTTTTATGGGGGAAAAGAGTGCGTGTCTCCTTAGGCTCTCAGTCACTATCCCTGTGTTTGCAAGCTCAGCAATTGGCAAATAAAAATGGTCCTTCAGGCTGGACAAACAGCCTCTTAGGTTAGCATTTCTCATCACCTCCAAAGTTTTTTTTTTTTTTAATTTTTTAAAAAGATCTTATTTATTTATTTGACAAAGAGAGAGAGAGAGCACAAGCAGGGGGAGCAAGAGAAGCAGACTCCCTACCAAGCAGAATGTAGAACTCAATCCCAGGACCCCAGGATCATGACCTGGGTCCAAAGCAGCCATGTAACCCACGGAGCCACCCAGGCATCCTGCCTCCAAAGTTTCAAAACCCACCTCTCAGGCTGTCTTAGAACCCTATGTTCACAGAACATTACATAATTACGTCGCTTGCCAGGAGTTTTACTGAAGTTACATATTTGTGGAGTAGGATGCATGCCTGCAGGTGCATGCATGTGTTTCTTAATGTTGACTTCACTAAAGTTTAAACAAATTTTAAACTTGCCTAGAAGTTCCTAAATCATTGAAAGCATTCACAGAGCCCATCCCATTGTTACGAAGAATACTGCAGTTTTTACATTGTACCATCTCCGGTGCATTTACAGACCCAACATTATTTATCAAGGTCTCTCATTTCCCTTGAAATCCATACATACATTCAAGGCCCTCTTCTGCATGGCTGTAAATTCATCCAATTTCCTTGGTTGTATGTTGTTTTTTTTCTTGGATGAGTCTTTGCATTTGTCTTCCTGATGCATGCTGTGGTCTGATTTTAATCATGTGTCCTGAGGCAAGGAGGCCCCTATAAGGGCGGGGATGGAGGGGGAGGACATGCTGATAATCAGATTTATTTGCAAAGCCTCTGCCTCAAGTGTGGCCAAGCAGGGGCTGCATGTAAGCAGGATTATCTCATCACATGGAAAGTGCAGGCAGTTCCGGGGGTCAGTTGCAGTTCAGCTGGGTTTGGGAGCTGAGGGAACGTCGAATCACCAGAGTCCAATTAAATCCCCTAATCCAGTTCTTTGAGTCCCATGGACACTGTTGTGACTGGGCCTCTATGCCCAGGTCAATGGGAACCATAGAGGTCAAATGCCTGACGCCATGCTCACGATGTACACAGAGCTCCTTGGGAATTCCCCCACAGGAAACAAACACCCTGTATTTGGGTTTTCCAGTGAGAAACAGGAGAAGTCAGACTTCTGAGAAGTGCATTCAACACACAGAGCATAAATCATGAAAAGTTCCAGAAACTCTACTCACAATTATTATATTCTCTAGAACCAGGTAATAGAACAAAGAAACGTCTGCAGCTGCATTGTTTCAAAGAGCTTTGAGGGGAACCAGTCACGCCATCTGCCAACCATAGCATGGATCAATCCATTGTGGTGTGTTTGTAGGATAATACACTAGACAGCAGAGAAACACAATGAAGCACAAGACACTTGCAACATCTGCATGGATCCCATGATGTGACGTCACGTGAAAGAGGCCAGAGGTGCAACCCTACTACACGTGCCACCTGCCCTTTTATATGAAATCCAAAGTTTGCACTCATAGGCATCAAGGTTCAGAAAAGAACAAGCAAGCAATTCTTACGGGATTCCAGATAGAGGTCACCTCTAGGGGAAGTGGAGCATGCTCTGGTCCCGGCAATGCTCTCTTTCTTGAAAGGGCGCTCTTTCTGGGTGAGAGAAAGCCGTTCACTTACTGTTCATCCCTTTCTATGAATGCAAGTCTCATGTCATTGCTAAAGTTTACAAAGAAAGGGGAAAAAAAGCCTAAATTGTATACGTAATCTTCATCTTCAAGGAAAATGCAGACAGAACCTTTTATTTTCTGGGCTTGGCAATAAGGAAGGAAACATCCAACAGATTAGAAGCAGGGGTTGAGGCTAAGATCATCACCTCCACTCTCACCACCAGCTCCAGGGGACCATTTTCTCCCATGTGTCACTCCCCACTTCTTGAAGATGAGAGGTTTGTGTACAGTGGACAATTTGAGCAATACCTTAGGGTTGATCACATGGAAACTCTGCTTATCTCCTCTATTTGTGTACATAATTAATATCATATATGTGTACTTATCTCTGTGTGTGATCTACTTATCTTTCCATCCATCCATCCATCCATCCATCCATCCACTCATCCATGCATCCATTCGTCCATCTATCCATCCATCTATTCATCCATCCATCCATCCATCCATCCATCCATCCATCCACTCATGCATGCATCCATTCATCCATCTATCCATCCATCCATTCATCCATCCATCCATCCATCCATCCATCCATCCACTCATGCATGCATCCATTCATCCATCTATCCATCCATACATTCATCCATCCATCCATCCAGCTATTGATCTGCTCTAGACAGATAGATAAATCATAGAGAAACAGATAAGTAGAGACATTTAGACAGATGATAGACGATGGATGAACAGATACAGATAAATGGATAGGCTACAAATAAGATATTCTTTCACTTTGCAACTCTTAGCTTTCACTGGAATCAATTATTCTTTTCAGTCCATGGCTTGATCATGACCATCCTTTTTACAGGAGGCCAGGAAGAAAAAAGAAATTGTCAGTAAGTCAATTCTCTGATTTATGTGTTTTTAAAACAAGCAAACAATTCCGTGGAATTATGTTGGGAATCTTGGAGAGAGTGATAATTCCGAGGGATGCATAAACTGGGAGGGCAGGAAGGGACTTAATAAACCTACAAGAATTTATTGCAGAGTGGAAGAGAAATCACAGGTATGGTGTGTTGGTTTTGCGAGCAAGGAGGCTACTGCACTCTCATTCCTCAAGCTGAAAGAGCTGCATGATTCTCCCTTGACAAATGTATCTGTTCGATGCGCAACATGGGAGCACATTCGCTGCTCAACACCCAAGAGACATAGGAATGAGGAAATGAGCCACAAAGAAACCAACCCCAGACACGTGGCACATCCATGGCCAGGTGGAGTAGAATAAGTCTAGTTCTCTCACCGGCTTTTTGAAATGTGCCCTCAGAGTCATGGTGTCAAACACAAAGAAACACAATTTGCGCCCTACAATTTTGATGGGATTAACTCGGATGAGAACACGCATCTATTGGTATTCTTCAGTGTTCTCTGCTACGTTCTGAATGCTTATGGCTGCTCTTTCTCCTTCCCTTGTCGGCAGGCTTTGTGAGCACAACACACTCATCCCTGAATCCTTGTAGTATTGGCTATCACAACCTGTACCCTAAACGAGCATTTGTTGATTGTACGGTTTCTTACAAGGCACCTGCCTTCAGAAACTAGTGTGTGCGCTAAATGAGGCAGTAGGAGTAGCTTCAATTCTAACTCAGTGAAAATACGAAGGGTCATGTAACCTTTCACTTCTTATTAAAGTTAATTGTTTAAAAAATAGTAAATAAATAAATATAAATATAAATATAAATAAATAAAGTTAATTGATTATGACTCTCAGGTGCCACGGATCTCATGATGGGCATAAACAGAGTTCTCAGTTGGTGTTTGACAAATCCAGGGTGGTTCTTCTATATTATCTACTCTGGCTCTTTCCCAGGGAACCCATAATCATTGCCTACAGGGTATTTTCCTTGTGGACCATGGCTCTTATCCACCCAGAGTCACTAGCATTGTAACTTTGGCAAATGCCAGGATGTACTGTGTGGATATGTGGCTCTTGGAAATAACCTGGGGTTACGTCTCATAATCGAGACTCTGTTAATTAATGCTCCTGGATTTGGGGGGCTGTAAGTGATTGTATTCATTTGCTAGAGCTGCCATAACAAAATATCACAGACTGGGTGGCTTAGCCAAAGGGCACATACTAGTCACCTTCTATAATAACGCAGTGTTAAGAGCTACAGGCAGCCTGGATATCCCATAGGATATCCCCCAAAACATCACGTGGACCCGACACGCTGGTGGGCATCATACCAACAGGCAAGAGCTGGAAGTCATGGGCGAATGCATGCTCCAGGGAGTGGGGCATAAATCCTGGGAAGATTTAGACAAAGCAGGTCTTTTTCCCACTCTGGTCACATTCCAAGCTTGTATTTTTATTATCACTGACTATTAAACTCCAGTTAGCATCATGCGACCATAAAAATAAATTCCCTTTTAAATTATTTCCATTGTAAGACTTTCATGGATTGCAAGAACTGGAAGGGTAAGCAGATAGCATTCAGTCGCCCATGCTTCTCTATAGGTGAATTCTAAAATTAATTAGAAAAAAAAAAAAAAAGGTCATTTCAAAATCAGTTTAGGAGCAAGAGAGAGAGTGGATGATGTTAGGTCATTAAAAGGGGAGATTGAGTCTAGCCGCTCGAGGGCTCTGAGTCTTCCTCCCATGCTCAATGTAGGATACTCGTCAGTGGGTTTGATTCAAAAAAAAAAAAAGATTTTATTTATTTAGATACTTGTGGGTTTTTAAGAGTAGATCACAGTGACAGATGGGATTATTGAGAATAAAGAAACCCCTGTGGGCAAGAGCTGAGGAAAAGTCTTAACGCATGCTTTTCACCAAAGATGTTCCATCAACAGGAATACTAGAAATAGTAGAGGCCTACAAGCACAAATCGTATTTAGAAATGGAAGAGCAATAGTCCAGATGGCTTGGAACTCAACACACGTTAGAGTAACGTCAATCAGATGACTCAGGGCCACCTCTGTGGTGCGGACTTTACGTACCTTGCCTATGCTGCAGAGGCTCTCATACTCAGACCCTCAGTTGGTCTTGTGCTTTCTTTGAAATAAAGTTGCATGGCGATCTTTTAGGATACATGTTTACTGTGATACAGCACTGTCATTCCAAGTCATACATGGAAGTACAGCTGCCCGTAAAAACCAGCACAGCATTGTGCTTCGCAGCGCTGTCTGTAATAGCTAAAAAAGGCAAGCCGTGTACATGCCCATCGGTAGGTGAATGGACAGGCGAAACATGGTGTGCTGTTCAATCAGAGAGTATTATATTAAAATAAAAGTGCATGAAGTGGGGCACGTGGGTGGCTCAGTGGTTGAGCGTCTGCCTTCAGCTCAGATCATGATCCCAGAGTCCCGGGATCGAGTCCCACATCGGGCTCCCGGCATGGAGCCTGCTTCTCCCTCTTTCTGTGTCTCTGCCTCTCGCTGTGTGTCTCTCATGAATAAATAAATAAAAATCTTGAAAAAAAGTGCATGAAGTGTGTGAGAGGCTACACTCTGGATACATCTTAGGAACATTGTGTCAAAGAAAGGCTGTTGCAAACTACCACATGTTGCAGGATTCCATTTACATAAAATGCACACAATAGGAAGATCTACAGACACAGAGAGTAGATGTGTGGTGTGCAGCGCTGGGAGCAGTGGGGAGAGGCAGTGACTGCTGCTGAGCCCAAGATTTCTTTGTGGAATAATGAAAATATCCTAAAATTGGTTGTGCTGATGGCCACACAACTCTGTGAAGGAATGTCATACCATTGAACTGTGTGTTTTAATTTTTTTTTATTTTTAAAATTTTTTAAAGATTTTCTTTTTAAGTATTCTCTACACTCGACATGGGGCTAGAACCCACAACCCTGAGATCAAGACTTTCACCTCCACTAACTTAGCTGTCCAGGAGCTCCTGAGCTTTTTATTCTAAATGGCTAAATTTTGTAATTCAGATACCTGTTTTTTTTTTTAAGATTTTATTTATTTATTCATGAGGGACAGAGAGAGAGAGAGAGAGAGAGGAAGAGACACAGGCAGAGGGAGAAGCAGGCTCCATGCAGGGAGCCCAATGTGGGACTCGATCCAGGGTCTCCAGGAGCACGCTCTGGTCTGAAGGTGGCGCTAAACCGCTGAGCCACCCAGGGATCCCCGATACATGTGTTTTAAAGAAAGATTCATAAACATATTCTGTTTTCCCTATTTAGTCGATTTTGACCCGTGCTCCCTACATGTACAAAGTGTGAAAAGCCTGGGATTTCCATACCAATAACTTTCTGAAAATGCCAAGGGTATAACAACATCATTCTGTTTTGATTTGGGAAAATCAATTCTCCATTATTTCAGCTTTAGGCCAGCATGATCCATGGAGAAGACACTCATCCCCATATGTCTGTGAACTCTATGTTTTCATCTACCGAAGACGCTTAATAGGACTTGAGCCCTTTTCTGAAAACATTATTCCAAGTTATTTATATAGATGAGTTTATTCAATATAGTATTTCCTTGAAGTCTGCTGCAGAGTTTCACTGTACTTAAATTTTCCAAGAAATGCTGTAGGGTTTTTCTGTGTTTTGTCTCTCTGCACTGCCAGTGGGAGAAAGCATGAGTGCTGTGGGACACAGATACTTGATTCTCACGGAAAGGAGAAAAGGGGGATCCCTGGGTGGCGCAGCGGTTTAGCGCCTGCCTTTGGCCCAGGGCGCGATCCTGGAGACCCGGGATCGAATCCCACATCAGGCTCCCGGTGCATGGAGCCTGCTTCTCCCTCTGCCTATGTCTCTGCCTCTCTCTCTCTCTCTCTCTCTCTCTCTCTCTCTCTGTGTGACTATCATAAATAAATAAAAATTTTTAAAAAAAAAGGAAAGGAGAAAAGGAAACAAGGAACAGGGGGCTTAATCCTCTATCAAAATACCCAAGCTAAATTCAGTGAGCATGTTAAGCTCCTGAGATGTAACGGACACACGGATAGTGTGGCTCCTGGAGTGCGGTTATTGACAAAACACGCCTGTGTACAGGTGGGTTCCCATGAGGTGCATGATGCTCACTGACCCCAATGTGTGAAGTGACATCCACAGCCCATGCCCATGGGACCACTTTTCCTTCATATGCACACCCAAAACCCTCCAGTCCCACGCCCTCCATCCACCTTGACTCCCGCTTCTGACCTCATCACACCACACCGCCAGCTCCTGGGAACACAACTACATCCCACTTGGATTGACTCATGTCCTCTGCAGCTCACATTTCATTATGGAATGTCGCCATTTTGTCTACATTCAAGACTCCTCTCATGCAACTGCTCTTCAATTTTACATTCTGGGGTGGGGGGAAATATCATAATTTATATTCCTACTCACAGAATACACACACACACACATCCAATTCTGTTGTGAGAGCATCCTGGCATTATTGGAATGAGCCCCAATAAGGTCGAGAAAACACTGTTATTTGCATTCCTACAGAGATCTAGCTGCTATTGTTGTGGAAATCTTGCATCATTAATCGTACATGATTTTAATCTCTCGGCATTAGATTTTCAATTATGGCAATTCTGTAAATAGAATAATGCTTTAGATGTTTTCCCCCTTTCCACACAGTCTGAAGCAGCTTATATCGCTTCGAAAAAGCGTGTTTCGCTATGTAACATTAGTAGGAGGAAACGTGCATAGTTGTGCCTTTAAAAAAAAAGTCATTGATATAGTCCTCAATAATTACACGCTCATAGTCTGTATATGTATCTTCTGTCGTTATTTGAGTGATTTCTGTTTCCTCTGAAAATCATTTCATCTAGGTTTCATTTTCAAAATGTTTTACCTATTTTAACTTTATTCAATTTTAATTTAAAAATTATTCTTTTTTAAAACATTTTTTAGAGAGAGAGCTCACAGGGAAGCAGTGGGGGGAGGGACGGAGGGAAAGAGAGAGAATATCCCGCTGAGCACGGAGCCCAATCCTGCATATTCCACATCCTAAATTCAAAGGCATCCCCTTTCATCCATATTCTATACCGTTGCCGGAGAATACTTTACATACCCCTGATGCATTTCTAAAATAATTTTCTTTTTACTTTTCTGATTGCCTTCTTTTCTTTCCTGTGGGGAAAATACCGGTCTTTTCTAGGGTGTACTTTGTATTTCCCAGTTGCTTACAAATCCTATTACCAGTAATAGAGGGAATTCTTCATCTTTGGAATACCGACGTAGTCTTCGACAGTAGGCCATTCTGCATGGAGACCGTCTCAGTCTGCTCAGGCTGCTCTAATGAAATACCACAGACTTGTGGGGGGGCGGGCAAGGGGGATCTTTAACAGTACACATTTGTTTCTGACTGTTAGGCGGGCTGGAGAATGCAAGATGAAGGTGACCATGTGGGTGGGTTCTGGTGACGATTTTTTCTGGTAGACAGATGGCCACCTCATCAACCTGTTGCCACATGGTAGAAAGAGATAGAGGAAGCAAGCTCTCTCTTTATCTTCTTGTGGGGGGCACTAACCCCATCGTGGGGCCTGCCCTATGGAACCTTGATCCTCTCCAAATACCCCACCCCTAACACCACCCCACTGGGGGTTAGGGCTTCCACATAAGAATGTGGAGGACAGGGGATCCCTGGGTGGCTCAGTGGTTTAGCACCTGCCTTTGGCCCAGGGCGTGATCCCTGGAGTGTAAAGGTGAACCCACTGGGGCTGGCTGGGGGGAAGGAGGAAACTTGCTCCAGAAGGAACTGTCTGAGGGATCATAAGGGATTTCTAAATATGGGAAAAGGGAATAAATCATTTGGTGAAGTCAACTGTACATACTTCTTTGTAGGTCTAAAGAAAGAACAAAGCTTTTATATAACAGGAATCCAGTTCTTCAGGGACACCAAAAGGAAATTTTTTTAAAGTTTTTATTTATTCATGAGATACACGTGGCGGGGGGCGGGGGTGGGCAGAGACAGGCAGAGAGAGAGAGAGAGAAGAAGAAGCAGGCTCCATGCAGGGAGCCCGATGCGGGACTCAATCCCAGAACTCCAGGATCACCCCAAAAGGAAATTTTTACGTCATTTTTGGTGCAACCTAGCTGGAAATTAGCATGTAATTGTTTGGGCCTTGCTGAATAAAAGTTTAACCTTCAAAAAATAAGAAATAATAAAATAAAATAAAATAAAATAAAATAAAATAAAATAAAGTAAAATAAAATAAAATAAAATAAAATAAAATAAAATAAAATAAAATAAAATAAAATAAAATTGTTACTCGGTGCCTTAACTGTTTTGTAGAGTGCCACTCTCGTCCTTCATGCTTGTAAAACTCAAGAAAACAAGTGGAGACTGATGTGGAAACAAAGGCAGAAGAAAGATTAATTATTAGATTTCCTTACTACCTACAGCCTCGTTGGCATGTCCTTGAAACAGGCAGAGGGACCTTCCTCTAGGGATGCAGCTACCTCAATGTTAATCCTTTGCTAAGGGCAAAAGGCCATCTTAGCCTGACCCCCAGGACCCTGTGCATCTCCTTTTAACATATTACAATTGCAAAAATAAATAAATAAATAAATACATACATAAATAAATACATAAATACATAAATAACATATTACAATTGCTTTGAAAACTTCCTTTATCTCTACTCCCTGAAAATACATGCTGGTGATCATCCCCGAAGCAAATGACCCACCGATGTATATCTGAAGGGTCACAGGACCAACATTTTGTTAGACGATAATAAATGACCTTTTCCCAACAATATCTAGTTCCCTCAAAGTCCTAGAAACCTTGTTTCCAAAATTCTTTCAAGAATTAGGCTCTCGGGATCCCTGGGTGGCGCAGCGGTTTAGCGCCTGCCTTTGGCCCAGGGCGCGAT
Source organism: Canis lupus baileyi (assembly GCF_048164855.1). Taxonomy (NCBI): domain Eukaryota; kingdom Metazoa; phylum Chordata; class Mammalia; order Carnivora; family Canidae; genus Canis; species Canis lupus. Next base: position 122,651,551 of record NC_132876.1, read on the forward strand.
CCTGGAGACCCGGGATCGAATCCCACATCGGGCTCCCGGTGCATGGAGCCTGCTTCTCCCTCTGCCTGTGTCTCTGCCTCTCTCTCTCTCTCTCTCTCTCTCTCTGTACGACTATCATAAATTAAAAAAAAAAAAAAAGAATTAGGCTCTCGCTAACGCCTCGCAAGTTGACAGTATATAACGGGCCACTCCTCATGACCCCGTGATGTGCAGCCCTTTCTGCCCACGAGTCCTGCCCCCATCCTGTAATAAAACCACATTTTTGCACCAAAGACAAGGACTCAGAATTCCTTCTTGGCCTCTCACCTTGAATCCCCAACATCTTCCCTGTGTCACAGACCAAGCTTGAAAGTACCTAGAGCTGACAAAACCAGTGTAGCCACGCAGGCAACGCTTAATTTCATCTATTTTTGCAAAACTGGCTGGTCCTGGGTCGTTTCTTGTTTATGCCTCCAGAAGTAGGAAGTCGTAAGCAAACTCAATACATCTCCTTCTCTTTTTTCAACCCTGAGCACTTTCCCTACTTCCAGACAACACCGAAATCCTTCACGCGCTGGGAAACGTTCGCCCCCTACTCCCAGGCCCTGAGAACCAACTTTTAAAAACCACAATTCATTTCAAGGCAATCTGCAGGGGCAGGAAAGGTCATCAACCCAAAGAAAACCAGCTTTCATTGTTAATGTTTGATCTTTCAAGCCTGACCATTAAAGACGATGTCCTCTGTCCCTCCCATGCGGGCCTGCGTTTTGTGTTCCTTCCAAAACACAGCAGTGATATCGCCTATGATTACACGTTAACGTGCACGTTACTGTATTTTAAATCACGTCTTATAAATAAATAAATAAATAAATAAATAAATAAATAAATAAGTCGATCGATCAATCAATCACGTCTTCATTTATCAACATCAACCCAACACTGATTCCTATCCACAAAGCTTTGGATAAGGAAGAAAATAAAAAGTGATTGCCCTCCCTTCTCACGATTATTTCGAACTCTTAGTATTGTATTATTTCTAGTCTTTGAAAGGATTTCTACACAGTCTCTAATAATGTCAATAAACACCTATCACAATATGTCGTCTTTCAGATACCCACTTACGTCCGCGATGAAAAGGACGGTGGAGATGTATTTCAAGGGCTCCCTAGCACACTCTCCCCATCCACTTCTTTCTATTAGTGGTTTTATTGCCCTGTTTTGCATTTGTGTAACAAATGACGCATGCCACCCACCTGCCTCGCACCTTTTAGCACCACTGATATGTTAAATATGGATTTGATGTGCCTTCCCCTTTACTGTCTGGATTTTCATTCACGTATTATTATTATTTCCTATTGAAGAAAGGCTCCTTTATGACTCCCAAGGTCTCCTGCATTCGAAAATACCTTTCTCCTACATTGATGCGAATGATGATGTTTGTGGGTGAGAAATGTGTGAATCTCTATGACCTGCCCCAGGGGGTCTGGATCCTTTGCTACCTTTCAGGCTACCAGTTGACTAACAAAAATTGTGCATCCATAATTCTTCATCAGAGGAGTATGGATTATGCATATGTTCGCTCCGGCTCCTGTCCTGAGACACCTAGCTTTTCAGCTCTGATGAATTTGAATTTTCATTCTTTATCTCATGCAGCTTAGGACTGAGAAATCTAACCTCCAGCTCTATCTACCAATACTCTTTTCAGGTCTCCCGCTCTATTGTACATTGCCCCACATATCAATTTCACTTTTCGCACAGCATTACTTTGCCATCACCTTTCGGGTGGGTGAGTGTGGCGGGTGTTGTTCATCTCTTGCAAGTTTTCAATTCCTTCTCAGATCCCAGGCATTGTGTCCATGAGACTGCATTTCAAAGACGCCGAAATACATCTCATTTATTTCAGTCGTCCAAAAGTGAGTCCTGAAATATCATTTCGCATTCCTCCAAAATTATATTTCCTGAAGATTCTTTTTTTCACGCCTCCTATTCCCTTGCTTGCTTGCTTTTCCTTCTTTCCTTTCTTCCTCCCTCCATTCTTCTCCTTCCTTCCTTCTTTTCTTCCTTCCTTTCTGTTCTCCTTCTTTGTTTTATTTCTTTTTTTTTTTTTTAAACTGGTGTGTTTCTGAGAAGATGCCATGATACCCTACTTCTCATGGTTTCCTGATTTTGAATGCAAGTCTTGGCCTCTGGCTGGCTCTTTGATACAGAGCACTATGTCCCGCGGCGGGGGGGGGGGGGGGGGGGGGGGGCAGAGGCATTTCTGGGCTGCACTGGCAGGTGCACGTCTGCAAGGATTTTCCCAACTGGCTGTGCCCTCTGAACTCAGCCTGCAGTCTGCATCTCCTCTCACTGTCAGGGTGAATAGGGACCCAAGTGAAGTTCCCTATGGACTGCCCTGTGCATGCATGTGCATACATGCATGCGTGGATGTATCTGTGTGTGTGTTAGTGTGCACCATGTTATAAGTGGCAACAAAATTAATCCCCTCATGTCGTCAAGTCTATTCAAATACCACGAAACTCCACTCATTTCTGAGGTGGTGAATTTGTGCATCTTATTTCACTTCTTCCTTTCCTGATGTTCTGTTACAAAGTCTTCAGCAACCCTCCTAAGCACCTCTCACTGTCTAGATCCTGCTGTTCTAGGGATGGAAGCATCGGTTGGGCACATTAGGAAGCCACCGATTTTGGACAACTCCAGGGAATGGATGAATGCATTCTCCAAAACCTCCCTTAAAACCATCAAATAGTATGGGCGAGGTCAGGAGTAGGACAAACTCATTCAATGAGGATGCTATCAGGGGTTGTGCCTCTGACATAAGTGGGATTGGAAAATATTTCCTGTAAAATGCGGTAGCTAAGCTGAATAAGACGTTATAACACCTGACCCCGGGCTTCATTCCTATAACCAAACAACAATGATAACAAATGGCCACATGAGATTAGGATAGTGTAGAGTCTAATACAGAAAATGACAGAAAACGCAAGAAACATTGAATAGAATGCTCAACATTCCCTCTGGGAACATGGCGCACAGGTTCTCCAGAGATGTGAGGAGAGAGCTCTTCCAGAGAACTCGCCTAACCCTGCAGAGATGCCTATAGGCCTTCCTCACCATGTTTTATGCCTTTTTGACCTTTCCCACCCTTTCTCAGAGAACGGCACCTGTTGCCCATGATGCATTGATCTGGGATGTGAAATAATCCTCCAGGTCCTTCAAGAGAGCATGAGTCCATGTATGGTGTTGATAGAGCCACCCTCATCATGACACCTGTGGGCTGCGGGTCAGATGGAGCAGTCTCCCCAGCCCCATTCCTGCTGCTGTTCAGGTGTTTCTGGCCAACGCAAGGACACGCTGAATCCAGGCAGATTGCAGACATGCTGGATTCGAACATGACAGCTTCCACTTTAACCTGGCTTCTTCCGTGGCACACCTACTTTCAAAGAAGGAATCTTCCCTGAGGGAACATTTTGTGAGAGCAACCCATAAGGAGTATCTATAGGAAAATATTGAGGGTGGTGGCACCTTATTTTATCCCGTCGACAGATCCCTGGCAGGGTCCTGCGCCTTGCCTATCCATCTGGTGGTGAGATTTCCAGGGCGGGGAGTAGGCATCCCAGGAAATAACATTGTGCCACAAATCATGCCCTTGCTGCCTGTTGACTATTCTCAAGAGTGGCGAAGACCTTGGAGGACTCTCTCAATCACTCTCGCTTCACACTCTGTCTCAGTGTCATGTCTTGAATGATTTTCGGGTGGAAGAGGTGGTAAACAGTAACAAATGTATTCTTAACAAAACAATCATAAAACTTCTTTTGAAGCAGCCATTGGAAGGAAGATACCATTTTGTATTTTAATGAAATATGGTGACTCCAAAGAGGAACCATTTGTTATCACCTGCCCAGAGGTTATTGGACATGAAACACAAATCTCCTTTCTGTAATAGACGTGCTCATGTGTTTACTTGTACCATGTATTTCGTAGACTAATGGGCTGTAGATTCCAGAGCACTATGTGCAGCTGACGATAATGGTTCATAAAGCATTTGCAAACCTTGTTCCTAGGAATCATTCGACATGGTCTCACCTCCTCACTGCTTGTTTTCTCTGAAATCGATCTTACTCCACAAATAAGTAAAATCAATCACTGTTTACATAAAGCTGTGGGAAAATCCCCTTTCTTTTTTTTTTTTTTTTTTTTTTTTTTTTTTTTTATTTTTTTTTTTTTTTTGGAAAATCCCCTTTCATTCTATTCAGAGGTGTAGTCCTACAAAGACTTACATTGAAATATCCAAATATCATCCTGCCAAAATTGCATCATGTGTCTGCATACACGTACATATACCATGATGATAGGTTGTACACGTTAATAATGAAAATATTCCAGACGAAAACCTAACACTTACAGATGTTGGGAGCCAGGATTCTCCTGGTGAAAGAAGAAACTCGTATGAGAGAAGATAAAAGCCCTATGGGAATGGCTTGATGTTGAAGGTATCCTTGTGAACTCATGATTCCTAGAATGGGCACATGCCAACTAGGTGTGCCCTCACATATGTGTACATGCACTTGACCGTTGAACAACATGAGCAATCAGGAGCGCCAGCCTCCAAAGAGTCAAAACATGCATGTAACTTTGGATTCCCTCAAAGTTCACTACTGACAGCCTACTGTTGACCGGAAGCCTTGCCAATAACAAAACAGTCAATGAGCACATAATCTGTATGTCATTTGTATCACTTATTGTGTTCTTATAAATAAACTAAGATGGAAAAAATAAAATGTCATTAAGAAAATCACAACAAAGAGAAAATACATTTGTAGGACTCTACTGTATTTACAGAAAAAAAAATCCATAAGTAAAAATCCAACTGTGGACCCACCCGATTCAAAGCTATGTCATTCAAAGATCAAATATCTTATAAGTTTGTGTGTGTGTGTGTGTGTGTGTGTGTGTAAGCCCAGGAAGGTGCATATCAATGCAAATACACATATATTTTGTATAAAATAGCCATAAAATGGCACCCACTAGCAGTGAGTTCACCTTGCACCCAGAAATTAGTTTCTAGTATCAATCCCTGGTAAAGGCACCAAGTTTTATAAAAAAAAAAAAGGCTGATCTCAGTCTTGGGCTGTGTAGATACAAGATATGCTTGGAATCTTATCAAATACCAAGAAAGTGCTTAGAATATTAGAAGAATTAGGGGCGCCTGGGTGGCTCATACAGTTAAGCATCAGACTCTTGATTTTGGCTCAGGTTATGGTCTCAGGGTTGTGAGATGTAGCCCTGCCTCCTGCTCCACACACAGTGGGGAGTCTGCTTGGAATTTTCACTCTCCCTCTGCCTCTTCCCCCGATCTCTCTCTAAAATAAAATAAATCCTTAAAATTATATATATTAGGGCAGCCCCGGTGGCGCAGCGGTTTAGCACCGCCTGCAGCCCAGTGTGTGATCCTGGAGACCCTGGATATTGTCCCACGTTGAGCCTTCTGCATGGAGCCTGCTTCTCCCTCTGCCTGTGTCTCTGCCTCTCTCTCTCTCTGTGTGTCTCTATGAATAAATAAATAAAATCTTAAAATATATATATATGTATATATATATTACAGGAATTTATCAGAAGAGCACAGGAGCTGTAATAAAGGAGCTCTCATTGTGGGAAACTAAATAAGGTTCAGGAATAGATTATAAGCATTTGAAAAAATGACAATGCATGTGTCCATAATGAATATATATATTTTTATACATCCATATATACTATATGCATGTATCCATATCAATAGCTCTATATCTATATGCAAAAAGGACTTTTTTTTTTTTAACAATAAAGGGCCCCACCTTGACTGGTAAATATGGAGCAAATTCCGTAGTTGTAAAAATCAATGTATATACTGCAGAATGATACACCCAGACAAATGCGTATATGTATTTGTATGTGTGTGTGTGTCATTTTGCAACATCATTGCACAAATTGCACTGGGCAGGAACTATGAAATCTTGCTAAGCATAGGGACAATTTTGAGGATAAACAGCATATTTATGTGGTTGTAGAGTATCTCCCTTCTGCATCCCTGGCTGGCTCAGTCAGTAGAGCATGCAACCCTTGATCTTGGGGTCTTGAGTTCAAGCCATACATTGAAGACAGACTTTACTTTAAAAGAAATTGAAAATAGGGCAGCCCCCAGTGGCTAAGTGGTTTAGCGCTGCCTTCAGCCCAGGGTGTGATCCAGGAGACCGGAGATCAAGTCCCACATCAGGCTCCCTGCATAGAGCCAGCTTCTCTCTCTGCCTCTCTCTCTATATGTCTCTCAGGCATAAATAAATAAAATCTTGGGGAGGAGGGCGGGGGGTAGGGGTGAATGGGTAATGGACACTGAGGGGGGCACTTGATGAGATGAGCACTGGGTGTTATTCTGTATGTTGGTAAATTGAACACCAATAAAAAATAAATTTATTATAAAATAAATAAATAAATAAATAAATAAATAAATAAATAAATAAATAAATAAAATAAAATAAAATCTTTTTAAAAAATGAAAATATGGGCAGCCCGGGTGGCTCAGTGGTTTAGTGCTGCCTTCAGTCCAGGGCCTGATCCTGGAGACCCAGGATCGAGTCCCACGTCAGGCTCCCTGCATGGAGCCTGCTTCTCCCTCTATCTGTGTCTCTGCCTCTCTCTCTCTCTCTCTTCTCTTTCTCTCTCTGTGTGTGTCTCTCATGAATAAATAAAATCTTAAAATAAAATAAAAAATGAAAATAACAAAATAAAATATAGTACCCCCCTTCCAAGAGCTTGATTGAGTGAGCAAAATTCACATCCACAACGATGACTAATGTTCTCCCAGATGTGGTGCAATGGGAAGGACGGTGCATCACCTGGTGGCATCCCATGTGCAAAGACACAACCTGAGTCTACTCGAGAGGAGGCCAGAAGACAAAGAATCAAACAACAAACAAACAAGGGAATAAAAAGCTTAATATCATTTCCACTTGCATCAAAAGTTAGGAACTATTTGGAGATACATTTACATGGAATTCATGCAAAAACCACACAACCCATTGATGTGAGAAGTTAATACAGGTGAATAGACATTGACATGTGCTGTGGGTATGACTCATCAAAGGAAGTAATCAGAGGTGACTTTCAGAAACAAAGTCAGATAATTGGGGTCCTCATTGTTTTTTAAAGTCTTTTTTTTTTAAATTTTATTGATTTATTCATAGAGACACAGAAAGAGAGAGGCAGAGACACAGGCAGAGGGAGAAGCAGGCTCCATGCCGGGAGCCCAACGTGGGACTTGATCCAGGGTCCCCAGGATCACTCCCTGGGCTGAAGGTGGCGCTAAACCGCTGAACCACCAGGGCTGCCCTCATCGTTTTTTTAGTTTTTGTTTATTTACTCATGGAGACACAGAGAGAGAGTCCCAGGTGGACAGAGCACACCCAGAGTTCACCCTTCCTTCTTAAGGCTGCATTGCAGGTGGGGGTGTGACTCCCTCATGACTTGCATTCTTGTAGGCATTCAGTGCAACATGGGCCAGAAAATGAGGAAATGCATTCCCAAGTAATTTCAGGAGGTGATCAGTGCTGCCACATAAATACAGGGCAGGCGTGTTAGGGAGAGTGGGTGAGGTCTCACTAAAATAGTCCGTTTTGGGAAGACCCTTCCATCGAGGCCAGAGGGATGAAGAGAAGGCACCCTTTTCAAGATGGGACAAGAACTGTTGAAAGACCACAACCTCAGTACAAGGGCTCTGCAGAGCCGCCGAGCCCGCCTGCTTCCAGAAAGAGAAATACAGTGAGTGTGGCTGTTGCCACAAGATGCAGAGAGCATGGAAGGAGATGAGCTGTGGGCTAAATAGAGAACCAGCATTATGGAGCATCATGGAGAACCAGAATCAAGGGCCATGGCTCGGTGTTTGCACTTCTTCATCACAGAAATGAGAAGACCTTGGTGTGTTGCCTGCAGAGAGACCAGGAGGCTGATTCATATTCTTACCACCTATCCCGACTTTGAGGGGCAGTGTTTGTTGTTCCCTTAAAAAAAAGCAGAATTGCTTAGGCTAACATGCTATTGCTTCTTCATGATCATTGTCCTGTGTTGGGTCGACCTCTCACAGGGCATACATAGGTTTGAATGTGCTCCGTGGGAGCGATAGTTGGTCAATTAAAGCATATTATGACGATCACTCAGAACTATACAGTTACTTAGGGCAATAAAGTGTACGTGTGCAAAAGAGTGATACAAAAGGCATAAGTCATCAATGATTTCCTAAACAAATGATCCATATTTGAAACACGTTGTATGGAATTTAGCTATAGAAAACCACAGCACGGGCACCTGGGTGGCTCAGGTCATGATCTCAGGATCTTGCAAAGGAGCCCCATGTCAGGCTCTCTGCTCAGTGGGGAGTTTGCTTCTCCCCCTCTCTCTCTGACTCCCGCTACTCATGCTCTCTCTCTCAAATAAAAAAATAAATAAAATCTTAAAATAAAAAAAAGAAACGGGGGATCCCTGGGTGGCACAGCGGTTTGGCGCCTGCCTTTGGCCCAGGGCGCGATCCTGGAGACCTGGGATCGAATCCAACGTCAGGCTCCCTGCATGGAGCCTGCTTCTCCCTCTGCCTGTGTCTCTGCCTCTCTCTCTCTCTCTCTCTGTCTCTCTCTCTCTCTGTGTGACTATCATAAATAAATTTTAAAAATTAAAAAAAAAAAAAAGAAACGAAGAAAACCACAGCAATGATCTCTACACTAGTTGGAACCTCATGAAAAGGGAGTTTGTTTCTCGGTGCTTTTTTCAGATATTTGGATGATTCAAACTATTTATCCATCATTTCTAACTTAAAAGCAAAAGCACGGAAGGGTTGGCTTTGTTAACTAAACAAATGTATCCCTAAAGACAAATTTAAAACAAATGCTATATTTCATAGTAACTTGGGGAAGTGAGATGCTGCATATATGCTTATCAGCCACTGTCCTCGTGTGTTCTCCTCAGGAATCCACATTTACAATATGTTAATTCACAAGGAAATCTCCATACATCAAGCAATTACCGTCCCAGCCCCACCCTCCACCCCCCACAAACAGAAAGATTTGTCAGGAGGGGAACAAAAAAGATGTGGTAATTAAAAGAACTCTGGAAAAGTTTAGAGGGAAATATTTCAGAGTAAAAGGCACTTTGTGGAGCTCGCTGGGTGTTTACATGTTTCATTAAAAAAAAAAAAAAAACAAAAAACCACCAAAGTAGCATCAACTCCCATTTCTAGAACAAAGTACAATTTGGAAAATGTAAGAAAATAAAAAATAATAATAATAAAAAAATAAAAAATATGTGGAAAATAAGTCTGATGAGACTCTGGGATGGTTCAGACTCGATTCAGAGACAGTAGACAGTTGTTGGAGGCTTTCATGCTTCACTTAGTCAATCACGGACATCACCACAGCGATTCCTAACACAACCCCACAGATGAGACCAAAGTCCTCCCAAAAGAAGAGTAGCCAAACTGAACCTCATAGTCTCTGATCCATTCATGTTCCTCCCAAAGTCTGCGAATCTAGGGCCCAAGATATTCTCTCTGGGAAGGAAGAAGATAAAGCAATGGAAGGTCCCATTTGTGAAAGCTCGTTTGAAGCTTTGCATGTGGTAATGAGACAAAACCTGCTCCAATCCACCCATCCTAACCATGCGGAGTGGTTCCCGCCATTGTTAGCTCTGTTGGCGAGGCTTGCTTCCTCTGTGAATTGTACTTGATCTTCTAGGGACAGAGACCTTGGAAAACTGGATATGCCACATTTACGCACAAGACTATTTCCATTCCTGCAGCAAATGTGAATTGTGGTCATGCTCTTTGCCGGAGCTTCATTAAATAAAAATAACTTTTTTGAAAAAAAAAAAAAAAAACTTTTTTGGTGGAGGCAGGTATGCAGCTCAATGAAGACCTAGACCCGTAACAATATCAATGCTATTTAAAGCCTGATCTGGACGCCACGTCTTTTGTGCTTCACACATGTAGTAGATGAGGATTTTAATTCTTTTTTTTTTAATGTATTTATTTATGATAGTCACAGAGAGAGAGAGAGAGAGAGAGAGAGAGAGAGAGAGGCAGAGACACAGGCAGAGGGAGAAGCAGGCTCCATGCACTGGGAGCCCGATGTGGGACTCGATCCTGGGTCTCCAGGATCGCGCCCTGGGCCAAAGGCAGGCGCCAAACCGCTGCACCACCCAGGGATCCCAAGGATTTTAATTCTTCTGCTGTCTTAGAACAGCGTTCTGTAAGAGAGTCTGGTTTCTCGGGGAATACTGCGTGATGTGGGATTGAAATGTAGACCTGCTGCGGATCATTTATTCCGTGTTAAAAATGGTCCCACAGACACCTGCCCATGTCGCTTCTTCTCTCTGGAAATGCTGATGACATTGCCTCCAAATTCTCTTGGAAACCTTCTTTGCTGATTTTGAATGTCTAGTCTTTATTCACCTGGAAATGCATCGTGATAAGTTCTTTGCAGAATTCTCTGCGAGATGCCAAGTGACCCGAACACCCTGGCATGTTGGCGTGTTCCTGCAGCGTCCCCCCAGACACGGCTCCTTTCTCCACTTGCGCTCACAGATGCGTTCTTAATCTCCCTTCACCCTTGGCTGTCACTTCTGATTATTCTCAGAGTTCAGAGTCTGATTTATTAGTAAGTAGACGCAGTATGATTCTGGAGATGGAATACCACCGTGGAAATATAGGCAGAAGGCTCCATGCATTGCTCACTCCATTTGTATAAAGTGCACCTATACATGGAATCTTGCTAAAAAGACGCTGTTTACATGAATTTCAAAAACAACAGGTACGTGCAACCCCACAGTTTTCTATGTTGAGATATAAAAATGGCATGTGTTTTCAGGGTTTTGAAATATCAAAAGTGTCTCTCTTGAATCAGATGTAATTTTTTTTTTGAATTGGATGTAATTTAAAAGATTGAGTCTATTAACAAAATATGTGTTGTAGGATCAAAATAGTCATTCAGTCCGCACATTAAAACCTCATTCTTTTTACACATTAAAACTAGTAACCCTGGGGATCCCTGGGTGGCTCAGCAGTTTGGCGCCTGCCTTTGGCCCAGGGTGTGATCCTGGAGTCCTGGGATCGAGTCCCACGTCGGGCTCCCTGCACGGAGCCTGCTTCTCCCTCTGCCTGGGTCTCTCCTTCATTCTCTCTCTCTCTCTCTCTGTGCGTGTCTCTCATGAATAAATAAAAATCTTTAAAAAAAAAACTAGTAACCTTAGTTTAAAAGGATACAAATGCCTATTAGAGATTCAAACTTAATTGACATTTTGTTGGTAATAATAGTAAATTATGTCAGAATACTAAAACTTGTACCCAGAAATAAAACACTCATTGTACTTTTGTTTATAGAAAATGAACACAGTCTATTTAAATTAATATATTACGCTGAATTTATTTTTTTATTTTTATTTATTTTTTATTTTTTTATCTTTATTTTTTTTATATTATGCTGAATTTAGTGTTTTGTCCTATAAGAGGACACTAAGTTTTGGGAGAAGCGTGATCTTACAAAATAGAAGATGGATGGATTGGATGTATTATTAGATGATAGGTAGATACTCTGATAGATGGGTAGATGATAGATACGTACATATATAGTTAGATGAAAGGTGGATATATGTAGACCGTAAAATGATAGATGATAGCTAGATAGATAGCTAGCTAGCTAGATAGATAGAATAAATGGAGGATAGATATGGTGGATTGATTGTAGATAGATAGATAGATAGATAGATAGATAGATAGATAGATAGATAATAGTTGATAGATATGATGGATAGATGGATGACAGATGGATAGATGCATATCATGAGTGATGATGGATAGTTATGATAGATACATACATAGATTTGATGAATAGATGGATGACAGATGGAAAGATAGATATGTTGGATAGATGATGATGATGATAGATAGATAGATAAATAGATAGATAGATGATAGATAGATAGATAGATAGATAGATAGATAGATAGATAGATGATAGATAGATAGATAGATTGATAGATAGATAGATAATGGATGGATAGATAGACAGATGATAGATATGATGGATGGATGGATGAATAGATGATAGATGTGATGGATAGATGGATGATAGATGGATGGATAAATAGATTTGACGGATAGATATGATGGATGGACGACAGGATAAATAGATACATATAGAAAGATACATGAATAGGTATTTTTTAAGTTAAAAATTCAAGATAAGCTAAAGTAACATACTGACACACATGTATACAAATGAGTGTGGTTTGAGTTTTTCTTGAGCTCCCTATGTTTCACACAACTGCAACAAAGAGAGGTGTGCCAACTTCCTGTACATGGTGTTCTCACCTTTTGCATTATTCATAAAAAAGTACAGACAGTGGATATGAGCAAGTTAGGGAAACGCTCCCCAAAGGGCCAGCCCTTCATGTGATTTTGTTCTAATTAGTGTTGTTTGTCTTCAACCACCTACAGTCCCCTCATCTATGTTACCTTCTGCCTGTTGAAAATTGGCGCCATATCGCAGTAGGTTTTCCAAGACCTTTGCGACACACTGAGGCATTGCGTGCTGCTGCTGTCGTTCATCACGCTTATGCCTGGAATCAGAACTGCCCTATGTATTGAGCATACCCCTTGAGGAAATCAGAGCCTAGTTCATATTAGTGATGGCATTCCTTGCTGCAGCTCAGTGAGAGCCTCAGGAGAGAATGGGAGGCCAAGGCAGGGCCCTGCAGCACACATTTGCTCCACTCCAGAATGTTTGAAAAAAGAAATAATGCTGTAACGGGCTCTGACACCTGCAGCCCAGAGCCTAGCACACTCAGGCCCAAAATGAACCCAATCAATAAGCAAACGGTAAGGATATGGTGGAGCAGTCTTTCCCCTAGTCACCCACCTCACACAAACCCATCAAGCTTAGGTACCCCGTGTCTAGGTTTGAATAAAAGTGTTGAAATGTATTCAGAGTACTCACATCTCATTAACATGTCATCCTGAATTTACTTCCACTCATCATACCGTTGGAAGACATCTTGTTTTTTTAACACTTACCTATTTTCAAAACCGCTACAGGACCACCCCGCTTGTGCATCAGGTTGCTAGCTTATGCAGCTAAAAATACATCACACCCCGTTAAACTCGAATTTCCAGTAAACACGAAGTACGTTTTCACATAAGTACATCTTGTGCAACCGTAGGAATGAAGTTACATTAATAATGAATTTGGTGTCTATTGGAAATTCAAATTTAACTGGGCCTCCTCTGTTTTGTGAAGCAACACGAATTCTGGAAGAAAAGCAGAATGGAGTCACCCGCAGCAACAGGCTCATGTACACACACACACACACACACACACTTCTCTTTTTTTTTTATCTGGGAACTGATCAGTGCAGGACTTCATTTATCAGGCCTGCAAGGTGAGCATACTCAGGCACACAGTGAACTGGAATGATGACTCCTTAACTCCTCTGGGTTATCTAACAGAGACCTGTAGGGACCCCTGACCTCACACACATAATTTCAGATGCTGAACCGAGCACAGAAGATCCCCAGTTTCTGTGCATCGTGGTTCCAATGATGGTCTCTGCATTCCAGCCATGCTCTTCCCAGCAGCTGAGAGGGACAGGCTGGCTACCTGCTGAAATTCACGGCCATGCATGTCAGAGAGCAACAAGAGCCTGCAACCTTTTTTTTAAGATTTTTTATTTATTCATTTGATAGGCAGACTGAGCAAGGGTCCAAGCAGACAGTAGAGTCAGAGGGAGATGGAGAAGCAGGCTCCTCACTGAGCAGGGAGGTGGATATGGGGATCCAGCCCAGGACCCCAGGATCATGACCTGAACCGAAGGCAGAGAGTTCACTGACTGAGCCACTCAAGTGCACCAACAAGAGCCTTTTGTGGGGATAAATTACATCTTAGATTAGAAAAAAAAAATAACAATTTACTCTGGTACATAAAATAGTTTATAGATATTGCTCTAGATATTTAATATATGGTTTGTATAATTACCTGTTTGCTGCTAAAATACATAATTTATGTGACTGAAGGATTTTTCCCTTCACATAGACATAATTTCTGCATCTCTCTGATGTTAATAGAGAAAATATAAAAGCATCAACGAATATAGATACATATATGTCTTGTATTATTATGATTATGTGTATAGGTGTATATATTAGTCACATGAAATTGCCATATTTTAAACTAAAAAATGGTTAGACATTGTCAATTCCAGCAAATTTATGTTTCATGTGATACAAAGTACTCCTGTGTCTGTGAACATACACATATGACTATCCACCCATCCATCTACTCATTCATCATCCATCACTCCATGCACCCATCTGTCCATCCTTCTATCCATCCATCCACCTACTCATCCATCATTCATCCATCCATCCACTCATCCATCCGCCTACTCATTCATTCATCATCCATCCATCTATCCACCCATCAACCTACTCATTCATCATCCATCACTCCATGCACCCATCTGCCCATCCTTCTATCCATCCATCCACCTACTCATCCATCATTCATCCATCCATCCACTCATCCATCCGCCTACTCATTCATTCATCATCCATCCATCTATCCACCCATCAACCTACTCATTCATCATCCATCATTCCATGCATCCATCTGTCCATCCTTTTATCCATCCATCTACCTACTCATCCATCATTCATCCATCCATCCACTCATCCATCCACCTACTCATTCATTCATCATCCATCCATCTATCCACCCATCCACCTACTCATTCATCATCCATCACTCCATGCATCCATCTGTCCATCCTTCTATCCATCCATCTACCGACTCATTCATCATCCATCCATCCATCCATCTACCAACTCATTAATCATCCACCCATCCATTTTATCTATGTACTTCCCTATACCCTTGTATTCTTCTTCACACGTATTGACCCCAAAGACCATCCCTAATAAACAATGACATGTTAAATTCCATCCCAGCATCTGTATCCCAGAGAAACTAACCTGTGTACCATCTCGAAGGCAAAGGACACAACATCTTCTTTGCACTTTCTACAGCTGCTTTCAGAGTGCTCTGCTCTAAAAAAAATCATTCATTCCCTCATTCATTGTTAATATATCAAGCCTTGCTGAGCACCTCATGTTTTTCATACCATATAGATGGTATTGAGGATACAGAGCCCATCATTTGCACTCAGAGACCTCACAGGCTAGAAGATACTGAGAAGAAAGTGTCAATCTGCCCATATACGGTTTAGTAGACATTTGGAATTTACATTCTAGGAGCAGCAAGAAGGATGGACTATATTGTTCTAGTCAGAATGGCAGATGGATTCTTGACTCCTGAAATTTCATGTTTGCTCAGGAGACTTGAATGGACACATTTGATTAAGGAGACCTACTTTTACTTTAAGAAAACAAGGGAATTAGAAAAGAGGAGGAGGTAACGAGGAAGACAGAAAAAGAATGGGAAGGTGGCATGAAGGGCAAACTGAGAGATTCAAACAAATATCCTGTAAAATATTAAGTTCTTGTTTTATGTTCATCAGATAGCCAGCTTCTTAATTTTTTTTTAAAATTTGTATTTATTTATGATAGTCACAGAGAGAGAGAGGCGCAGAGACACAGGCAGAGGGAGAAGCAGGCTCCATGCACCAGGAGCCCGATGTGGGACTCGATCCCGGGTCTCCAGGATCACACCCTGGGCCAAAGGCAGGCGCCAAACCGCTGTGCCACCCAGGGATCCCCACCAGCTTCTTAACCACTTTCCATCTCTGTCCCTCTAACTCGTAGGATAGATATTTTATCCATAACTAATCTTGAGTGGATCATACACAGGACTTAAGGTAACTCAGCTTTCTGAAATGGGAATTATTCTATAAGATTACGTAGCCTTGTTAAATTATCTGCTATTCAGAATCGGGTCCCCTGCCCTGACATTCATTTTTGCGTGTGTGTTCTTTCAAAATTGTTTTCATACATTGTATGCCTTAATACATAAATAAGGGACTTGGACTCTGACAAAAACATACATTTGGCACCAAAGAATGTTCTGCCCAAACTTAATGCTACATATTTCCACCCCCGCGCCAGCAGCGCATTGAGAAGAATGAGTGGTAAACATGCATCTCTGTAACACAGCAAAGGGCCCAAGTGGTACAGAAACATGTGTTTCTCTAAAGCATCCCCTCTCTAGTATACAACTGCACAGAAAAAGAGTTTGCAGGCCAGTTCTCACACTGTTTCCTATTTGGTATTCATGGAAATGATGCTCAGAAATCCTAGCACTTAAAAGACCCAGGGGTTCTCTCTTGATCCTCGGATAATTTTTTTTCTCTTTCTCCAACTTTAAATTGCATGGAAGCTCATCGAACGCATGCATAAAATCCACTCTGCTCTGAATTTAGTTCAGAAAGATAGTTCTCATATTCATGCTGTAGTTCATTTACTTGGTATGTAGCTCATGTTAATGAAAGTGTTTCTGAAAGTCTCTCAGCACTTCTCCCCTTGATGCCTAAAATTTTCAGAATTATAACATTTATTCCTTGAATATATTTTGGAGATGAATGGAGAGGAGGGAGATGTTTCCTTTAAAGCAGGGGAAAAATGTCCATGGAAAGAAAGAACTTTAAGAAAGTTCTTCAAAAAAAAAAAAAAAAAAAAAAAAAAAGAAAGTTCTTCTTTTTTTTTTAGAACTTTAAGAAAGTTCTTAAAAGAACTAACCATCTTATATGAATAAATATAGTTGATTATACATATATAGTTGAATATATATGTAATTTCCACCTACAAATTTGCAATATTTTTATTTTATTTATTTTTTTTTAAACTTGCAATATTAAAGAAAATGTATAAACTAAAAGTTAGCTAAGAAACGTCAAATGACCATGAATTATTTCACATGTACGTTCCCTCTCAGTTTGGTTCTGTCTCACCTTACCTCTCTGTCTTTGAAGTAGCTTTCTTTTTCTTTTCATTTCTCTTAAAAACGCCGTGTTCCAGCTATTTTTGGAAATGTGTTGTTTTGCCAAAACAAACCGAGAAACTTTAAGTCTCCCAACTAGTAGATGAAGAAAATATTATCTGTCCTGTTCATTCCCATCAAAAAAGGACTATATGTAAGTATGTATCTATATGTGTATATATGCATAAATATCTATACTATAAATACACACATAAAGGAAATTTGAAAATCATAAATATATGTACATGCAAGTTATTATGATTCTGTTTTAATTTAAAATAAATCTCGGGATCCCTGGGTGGCGCAGCGGTTTGGCGCCTGCCTTTGGCCCAGGGCGCGATCCTGGAGACCCAGGATTGAATCCCACGTTGGGCTCCTGGTGCATGGAGCCTGCTTCTCCCTCTGCCTATGTCTCTGCCTCTCTCTCTCTGTGTGTGACTATCATAAATAAATAAAAATTTAAAAAACTAAATAAATAAAATAAAATAAAATAAATCTCAATCATGGCATTTTTTATTATATGCAAATGCTCCTGTTTTGAATACTATTCCTTTCTGTGGGGAGACAAGAAGCACAAATCCTGTTTAAGTGCAAAGAGATACAGTATTCTTTCACTGAAAGTTCACATAGTTCATTTACCAGGCAGCACAAGATAACTTTTGGAAGAAAAACTTACTTGTGTCTGTACAATATGAGGATGTTTGGTAGAGGAGAAACCACAGTACCAGGTTTATAGAAACAGGTTAAGCAACTAATTAATAGGGATTTTTAAGAAGAATTTATTTATTTATTCGAGAGAGAGAGGATGCATGAGAAAGGGGAGGGACAGAGAGAGAAGCCGGCTCCCCAGTGAGCAGAGAGCCTAATGTGGAGCTGGACCCCAGGACCCCAGGATCGTGACCTGAGCAAAAGGCAGATGCTTAACCCACTGAGCCACCCAGGTGCCCCACTAATTAGTAGCTTAAGTTCACACCTAAGATGATAACAAATATAAGGGAAAAAATGAAAAAATATTGTGCTTGGTCTTAAACTAATCTATATGTTTGTGGATAATATTTGCTTATTTCAGCATTTCTGAACTTTTCTGTAATGGAGCAGAGAATAAATATTATCAACTTTCTGAGCCACATGGTCTCTGTCTCAACTACTCGACTCTGCTCCAGTAGGATGACACCAGCCACAGAAAATACATAAATTGAATGAGTGTTGCTATATCTCAATAAAACTTTACTTACAAAAACAATTGGTCAACACGTGGGCCATAGTTTTGCAGTCTCTGTTCCAGATTGATATAGTCGAGGTGCTATGTCCCACACATTTATGGTTAAGACTACATCAACCCTGCTACTCTTGCTTCCAGGCAGTGATTCCACACAACTGTAAGGCTATAACCAGCAAATAATTTCATCATGAGATTCAGGACCCCTCTGGAATCATCTAGTTATTCAAAAGTGAGATGATTCTTCTGGATAAACTGACTCCCTCAGAATAACTCATCACTCGGAGGGGTAAACCCTCTTGCTTATCACATGAACCCTATGCAAGACTCAGTCCAGAGCCCTACAGGGCACTCCAACACCAAACTGTTAGGCACAAAGTCTGCCCCGATTCAATCCAACACCCACATCACAAGGCCATCATATAGCCCTTGAAGTGAGACCTCCAAATGCTATAAACAACTTCCCTTCGTCTTCTCCTTTTAAAATATTCAGAAGGCTCGAGTTGATGCTCTGCCTCTGCTGTGCTTGATCAAGCCATTATTATATCTTTTTTTCTTTTGAGATTTTACTTTTGAGTAATCTCTATACCCAATATGAGGCTTGAAAACCCTGAGATCAAGACTCAGAAAGTCTACTGAATGAACCACCCATGCGCTCCCTGAGCATCCTTTTTGAGGACTAGATGTCAACAGGGAGAAAAACACCTTTGTTCCAAAAAAGATGTCCTAGTTTTCATATTTTCCTATAGGTCCAGGGAGACAGCCAGTCTTTCCCCCTTTAGGGAAAAGAAAAATCAGAGAAGCTGGCATGTATTCAAATCCCTTCCTTTTGAAGAAACATCTGGTTTACTGGTTGTTTCAAATGAGGGTAACAGAAGGCTGCTTTGGAGTTCTTCCTGCAGTCCTTAGGATCGGATTCAGTATAAATTACCCTTTCTGACTGTTTATTAAGTGAAAAATGTTCACATGTCTTCCTCACTCAGTTCCTTTAAGGAAATATTTACATGTTTGATACTGAGGCATAACCAGCAGAGGTTGGCACCCTAGGGTATCATCCGGCCCACCATTCATGTCTGTAAATAAAGTTTTATTGGGACATAGAGTCACCCATTTGCTGACATATTGTCTGTTGCTCTTTCCATGCTTCCAGTGCAGACCTGATAGTCGTTAACGAGACGTTAACAAAATACTTTCTGTCTGGCACTTCACAGAATAAAAAGGTGGCTGACACCTGGCCTACAGAAGTTACCTTGCTTTCCCGAAGCCAGAAGACACCTAAGAAGTTCCCGATCCCGATGATGTCCACCAATTGAGATGCTCTTCCCATCCTTGTGATCCTAGAAATGCCTAAGGGATGAGCTAGCTGTAGAGTATGATATTTATAGCAACCTCTTAAAATAGTCCTATTTCACCACTTGCAATGTAGGGAAGCATTTTGTTATTGAAAGTTTTAACAATGCATCTCTAAATTGTTAACTTCTGATATAAAAAGAGCTGTGTTGGGCAGCCTGGGTGGCTCAGCAGTTTAGCACTGCCTTTAGCCCAGGGCGTGATCCTAGAGACCCGGGATCAGGTCCCACATCGAGCTCCCTGCGTGGAGCCTGCTTCTCCCTCTGCCTGTGTCTCTGCCTCTCTCTCTCTCTGTGTCTCTGATGAATAAATAAATAAAAATCTTTAAAGTAAAAAGAGCTGTATTGTATGGCTATATATGGTAATTGCTCTTTTTTTTAAATGTTATTTTTAAGTAATCTCTACACCCAATGTGAGGTTCAAAGTTACAACCCCAAGATTTAGAGTCACAAGCTCTACTGATTGAGCCAGCCAGGTGCCCTAATACTTTTTTTTTTTTAATGTCAACTTTTTTGTAAAGATATGTGGACATTCAGGGTGTACAGGAAATGAATGATAAGGAAACATCCATGCCAACCACTTTTGTATGTTCTTCTCTACTTTTCTGTAACCCATAAAGAAAATCCCATCTATCTTTTTAAAGATCTTTTTTAAAAGTTGCTTTCATTTTTATTTATTTTTAAGTCTTATTTATTTATTCATGAGGGACACACACAGAGAGAGGCAGAGACACAGGCAGAGGGAGAAGCAGGGTCCATGCAGGGAGCCCGACATGGGACTTGATCCCAGGTGTCCAGGACCACACCCAGGGCTGAAGGTGGTGCTAAACCGCTGAGCCACCCAGGCTGCCCTGTTTTCATTTTTAAATTAAACTCTGATGGGATCCCTGGGTGGCGCAGCGGTTTAGCACCTGCCTTCGACCCAGGGCACGATCGTGGAGACCTGGGATCGAATCCCACGTCGGGCTCCCGGTGCATGGACCCTGCTTCTCCCTCTGCCTGTGTCTCTGCCTCTCTCTCTGTTGTCTATCATGAATAAATAAATAAAATCTTTAAAAAAAAAAAAAAACTCTGAGCCCAACGTGAGGCTCAAACTCATGACCCCAAGATCAAGAGTTGCATGCTGTAATGGCTGAGCCATCCAGACACCCCGATTGTATTTAGTTTTAAAAAGAACTGCAAAGATAATGTTTCTAAAGATTTATTTATTTGAGAGAGAGAGAAAAAAAGAGTATGAGCAGAAGGGAGGGGCAGAGGGAGAGAGAGAATCTCAAGCAGACTCCTCACCAAGAAAGGAGCCCAATGCAGGGCTAGAACTCACAACCCTAAGATCATGACCTAAGTCAAAATCGAGTCAGATCCTCAATGGACTCAACCAGTTAGGTGCCCATAAAGAACACATTAATTATCTCCATATAAAAAGCATGTTTAAAAAAAAATCCCTAATTTTTCAAGATACTACTTGTACCATGTCCTTAAATATACTGCCTATCAATGCATTACAACATTATAATAATGATTTTTTTATTATTGAACGGAGATTAAGAGAATACAACTTAAAAATACAAAGATAACTATTACCGAAGTAGGTGCTATGTTTTTCATATCATACAACACAATGTACTTAGAGATTTATTTGAAAATTAGATTTTTTAAGCCACAGATTATTTTGTATTAATCTAGTTCCTTTGATACTTCTGTTTGCTGGTATCTAGAAACGGTTGAATTTTTTTGGAAGCCACTGTAGTTCCTGCTGTGAAGCTAATTGCAGCTTCTACTCTAAACAAGGGTCATTAAAGACAAAGTCTTGTTGAAAATATCCTCAAAATTCCCCTTGAGAAACAGATTCCTATTTTCTGCTCAGCAGCAGATTCTGGGTGTTCAAACAGCTTTTGACATGGGCAGCAACACTCTGATTTTATCTCTTCTAAATTTATCTACTTCCCCTTTTTTAAAGTTATCCGGACTGTTTTGTGCTTCTCTTCTCCTTTTTTTCTTTTTTTCATTATTCAACCATCAAGTCTTTGCTTGAATAGCGTATGATGTAGGGCATCAGTAATTCAGAAATAAAAACATCTGTGGATTCCCGTCCAGTACTCTCCAAATATATCCCTAACTGATAAAGAAAATGTATGTCATACGAAATTGAAGTGAGAAGAAAGACGAAAAATTCACTGCAAGCTAACTAACCACCAGCACAACTATTGCTTGCATCTTGAAATATGTCATTTGGGGTTTTCGATGCACTTTGCGAAGTTGATAGGATAGAGCGATGGCATAAATAGCCATGATTTTCCACCGCTGAGAGTCGTAGATGACTTTCCGCTTCTTCCAGTCAATACGTGGAGTCCGTTTCTCCACCCTTTGAATGTGCCATTAGAGCGTGCAACTCTCAATCTTGGGGTCATGAGCTTGAGCCTCACGTTGGGCTCAGGGTTTAATTTAAAAATGGAAGCTTAAAAAAAATTAAAATTAAAATTAAAAAAAATAAAAATAAAAATAAAAATGAAAACTCCGACGTGGATGGAACTGGAGGGTATTATGCTGAGTGAAATAAGTCAATTGGAGAAGGACAAACATTATATGGTCTCATTCTTTTGGGGAATATAAAAAATAGTGAAAGGGAATAAAGGGGAAAGGAGAAAAACTGAGTGGGAAATATCAGAGAGGGAGACAGAACATGAGAGACTCCTGACTCTGGGAAAGGAACAAAGGGGTGGTGAAAGGGGAGGTGGGCAGGGCATGGGGGTGACTGGGTGATGGGCACTGAGTGGGGCACTTGATGGGATGAGCTCTAGGTGTTATGCTATATGCTGGCAAATTGAACTCCAATAAATTTTTTTTTTTTAAATAAAAATGGAAATAACTTTTAAAAAAGGATGGAGACACATGGTGTCAGCACACACTTGGGAAGGCACCCGTGTGCATGTGCATTTTCTCCTGGATCCCATCCCTGCTCAAGCTACCCTGTTGGACTGTGCAGTACAACATGGAGCAGAGGTGCACCGTCCCAGCGCTGGGCATCCCACATCACCCAGCCAGTGGTCAACCCACCAACCAGCCTCAGGTGCTAAAGGAGCTTGGCCAAGACCCACTCAGTGTGGCCAGAACGACCCGAGCTCTGTACCCATTCAAGATACCAAGTCATTGACTTTGAGGGCATTTCTTTTGCAGCCGTTGCAAAAGACCCACTTCCAGTCATACCCTACATTTTCCCCTAAGTGTTAGTTATATTTCCATCATATATATATAAAACATCATGACGAGGGGCTCCTGGATGGTGCAGTCGATTGAGCATCCAACTCCGTTTCTGCTCAGGTCATGGTCGCAGGATGGTGAGATGGAGCCACATGTCCAGTTCCATGCCGAGCTCAGAGTCAGCTTAAGATTCTCTATCCCAGGCAGCCCAGGTGGCTCAGCGGTTTAGCACCTTCCTTCACCCGGGGCGTGATCCTGGAGTCCCAGGATCGAGTCCCACGTCGGGCTCCCTGCATGGAGCCTGCTTCTCCCTCTGCCTGTCTCTGCCTGTGTGTGTGTGTCTCTCTCTCTGTGTCTCTCATGAATAAATAAATAAAATCTTCAAAAAAAAAAAAAAAGATTCTCTATCCCTGGGACACCTGGGTGGCTGAGTGATCGAGCATCTGCCTTTGGTTCAGGGCCTGGGATCAAATCCTGCATCAGGCTCCCCACAGGGAGTCCCACTTCAGGTTCTTGCGTGGAGCCTGCTTCTCCCTCTGCCTGTGTCTCTGCCTCTCTCTGTGTCTCTCATGAATATACAAATAAAATTAAATTAAAAAAAGATTCTCTCTCCGTCTGCCCCCACCCTGTGAAATAAATAAACAAACTTAAAAAAAAGAAAGAAAAACACATTATAACAATAAGGTATTTTTCTAGGGTGGAAAATGTCGGCTTCTCAGAATAATCTAACAAAGTTGAAGACATTCTTCCCCCAACTACTTGGCTGTGAAGATGAGTCAGCGTGTGAATGAGGATGGTGGGCAAAGCGATAAGCAAATGAGAACAAAACACTAAATCTTTTTTTTTTTTTTTAAGATTTTATTTATTTATTTGAGAGACACAGAGAGAGCATGAGCAGGGTGGAGAGGCAGAGGGAGAAGCAGACTCCCCCCTGAGTAGGGAGCCCAATACAGGACTCAATCCCACAAGCCCGGCATCATGACCTAGGCCAACCAACCGAGCCACCCAGGTGTCCCAAAGCACTAAATTTTTATCAGCAAAAACACTTTCCCTTTGTTTTTCGGGGGGTTTGTTTTTGTGTTTGTGTTTGTGTTTTAGTGGCTTGTGTGCTGTCCCTCTCTGTACTTGACAAGCTGTTCCTCCGGCCTTTCGTAGCTTGCATTGTTTATGAGTAGAACACTACCATCCCTTTCATCTCTCCCTTGGACGGGACACATTTGTTTTCCATGGCTCCTATTAGCATTTTATTTTTATCGCTGGTTTTGAACAAATAGATGATGATGTTCTTGGTGTGGGATTTATGTTTCTTCTGCTTCAGAATCACTGCGATTCTCGTACCTCTGGTTTATTATTATTTTTTATCAAGTTATTTAAAAATACAGTATATTTCTTCAAATATAGATTTTCTTCTCTGTTCCCTTCAGTGTCATTCTCGTGACTCCAATCATGGGCAAATTGCAATACCTGCCATGATTCCAGAACCCCCAATGCTATGGATTTATTTTTCTTTCTTTACTTTGACATAATTTCTGTGAATGTGTGTCAGAGTTCATAAGCCTTCCCTGGTGCCATGAATGACATCCATTTCTTGTTGTTCATCTCAGATAGGACCTATTTCCTTCTTGAGTCCAATTTTTTTGCCTTTTTAAAATTGCTCGCCTGTCTCCTTCCTATATTCACTTTCTCTTTTTTTATTTTTAATTTTTTTTTAATTTTTTTAAATTTTTATTTATTTGTGATAGTCACACAGAGAGAGAGAGAGAATGAGGCAGAGACACAGGCAGAGGGAGAAGCAGGCTCCATGCACCAGGAGCCCGATGTGGGATTCGATCCCGGGTCTCCAGGATCGCACCCTGGGCCAAAGGCAGGCGCCAAACCGCTGCACCACCCAGGGATCCCTCTTTTTTTATTTTAAATAAGGCAAAAATTTTTAAATATTTTATTTATTCATTCATGAGAGACACACACAGAGAGAGAGAGGCAGAGGGAGAAGTAGGCTCCATGCATGGAGCCCGACGTGGGACCCGATCCTGGAACTCTCTAGGACCACGCCCAGAGCCAAAGGCAGGTGCTGAGCCACTGAGCCACCCGGGCGTCCCTATATTCACTTTCCTGTATTTCCTTGAGTGTGAAGTCTCCTGAAAGCCTTCTTCTCCTCGTTCCATCCTGTTTTTACACCTGTCTCCATGTGTGACGACTGCTTGGCTCCTATTCTTCCTCCTTGTTTTCATCCCCATTAAGCTTTTTTGTTGACTGCCCATCCACTGTCCTCTATATAGTGTTATTTTTTTTTTAAAGATTTTATTTATTTATTTATGATAGTCACACAGAGAGAGACAGAGAGGCAGAGACACAGGCAGAGGGAGAAGCAGGCTCCATGCAGAGCCCGATGTGGGATTCGATCCCGGGTCTCCAGGATCACGCCCCGGGCCAAAGGCAGGCGCCAAACCGCTGCGCCACCCAGGGATCCCCTATATAGTGTTATTTTTTAAACATATCTCTAGATATATCTTTTCTTTGTCCTTGGGCTGCAGTTTACTTGCCTTCAGGTCCTGATTTTGAGTTTTGAAGGAGCAGCACAGGGAA
Source organism: Canis lupus baileyi (assembly GCF_048164855.1). Classification (NCBI taxonomy): domain Eukaryota; kingdom Metazoa; phylum Chordata; class Mammalia; order Carnivora; family Canidae; genus Canis; species Canis lupus. Next base: position 122,676,885 of record NC_132876.1, read on the forward strand.
GTCTTCCATGTGGAGCTCATCTGGTCCCACCTTTTAGGTGACATCACCCTGAGAAGACTGTGGATGGCCCCCTGTGTTCGGTCATCCCACTCTGGCCAATGTGGACAGTCAACTATGGACAGCTCTGTATGAGCTCCAGGGATTGCTCCAGCTAATCCTTTCTGCATCCTGGGTCTTGTCTACACCCTGGCACACGTTCGCTCACTCCCTCAATTTTCATGGGACTGTCTTGGCAGAGCTCCTACCTTATTGGTTCCTTCTCTGCATTACTTTATCGTTCAAATTCTACGTGCTTTTGCTGCCTCAAACCTCTCCCTGTGCCCCGGGAACAGAAAGATAACCCTGAGCTCGGCTGCGTTTGCATGCCCTGAGCATCAGGAAGCTGAGATGCTCACAGGGCATACTGAATTTGTTTTTATTCCCCTGGTGATCACTACATTGCGTGGCCTACCATCCACTGTCTGAAAAGGAAACATGCCGCATAATTTTGTCTGGCGTCCCCTTTTTGTAAAGTGGTAGAGCGTATCCAGCCTGGGTATTCCATCATGGTCAAAAGCAGACGTCTGGATATTCAAGTTAATTTGAAGTGCAATGTTGAAGTTTTATTCTGCTCTCAACGTTGGTTTTTTGTGTGTGTGGTGGGGAGGGAATGGACAGGGTTGAGGTTTTGATTAGCTAAAATACGTATAGATGGATGCTGCTTTTGGCTAAGAATTCCTTGGATGATATTGATTGGTTGATCAGCTTCCTAGTGTAGGTGAGATCACCTCCTTCAAAGGATGTTTTTTATTTGTGAGGTGTGAGGAAGAGAAGAAATAATTTGGGGTAGGATTGTGTATCCATCAGGACTTTCTTCTGACAAATTTCTATGAGTCTCTTTCTTTCCTCTACTTCCCTGTACCATCCATGCTCAAAAGATGGCATTTTAGGGGGAACCTGTCTGGCTCAATTTGTAGCATATGCAAGTCTTGATCTCAGATCATGAGTGCAAACTCCACAACACCATGAGTTAGGTGTGGAGATTACTTAAAAAATAAGTAACAATATGGGATCCCTGGGTGACTCAGTGGTTTAGTGATGCCTTGGGCCCAGGGTGTGATCCTGGAATCCCGGGATTGAGTCCCACATGGGGTTCTCTGAATGGAGCCTGCTTCTCCCTCTGCCTGTGTCTCTCACGAACAAATAAACAAAATATTAAGTAAATAAATAAATACATAAATACATAAATAAATACATAAATAAATAACAATAATTTTTTTAATTATTAAGATTTATATAAATTTATACAAATTAAAGATAGCATTTCACTTGTTTTCACGTGACTTCTCAAAAACTGAGAAGCCTACCACCATGAAATCTGTAAATCTTCCATGTCCATCACTCTGGTCAACAGTCTAATATTCTTGGACCCTTTCTGAATATTTTTACAATTAGTGTGGATTTCTTATTTTTACGAATACAGTAGGTCTGTCTTTGGCTTGTTGGCTTCTATTTTCTTTCCTTCTTTTTCTTTCTCTCTCTCTCTCTCTCTCTCTCTTTTTTTTTTTTTTTTTTTTTGAATTTTGTCTAGAATCCCCTAGTTCTCTGCAGAGGATTTTTTTTATTTTAAGATTTTTTATTTATTTATTCATGACAGACAGAGAGAGAGAGAGAGAGGCAGAGACACAGGCAGAGGGAGAAGCAGGCTCCATGCAGGGAGCCTGATGTGGGACTCGATCCCTAGTCTCTAGAATCACACCCCGGGCTGGAGGTGGCGCTAAACCACTAGTCCACCGGGGCTGCCCATCTGCAAAGGATTTTTTGTAGATGTGGGATCTAGAGAAATATCTCTTATGGAAATTGTTTCCTGGTTTTTCCATTTCTATGTTAATAGGTTATTTGGAGTCTGTGGTCTTTTCTCTCACATAGTTATGCAGTAGGCCTGGGTGTGCTTGGTTTTATTTGGCATTGTTTTGCATTGTTGTAGTTTGGGAACTCCAAGTTTTTTTTAAAGACTGTTAGGAGATTTAGCTTTCCTCCTATTAGTCTTTAAGACCTACTGATTTTTGGGTTTTTTTTAAAGATTTTATTTATTTATTCATGTGAGATACAGAGACAGAGGCAGAAACATAGGCAGAGGGAGAAGCAGGCTCCTGTAGGGAGTCAGATGAGGGACTCAAATCCGGGACCCCAGGATCACGATCTGAGTCGAAGGCAGATGCTCAACCACTGAGTCACCCAGGGGTCGGTAAGACCTACTAATTTGTAAGTTTGGTATTCTATAAGGCATCAATGTTTCAGTGTTGCTCTGAGCTTTGTAGAAATGGCTCTGTTATCTCTTCTGACATTTGTGCTCTCAGAAAGTCTTCAGTTACAATAAAGTGATGTTTGGATGTCATTTTTTTTTTCACCTTCCTCATAGCTAATGACTGATTAAAAAAGCTACCGTTGAGCTATGCTATAGGTAATAGTTACATATAAGCAGAATAGTACCTATGTGCTTTCTTTACAACTGGATGGTGAAGAATCATGACCTACATTTTAACCATCCTGAAAAATTGACTTACGAAGTATTAATCTTGTCATAGTTATTAGTTGCCTATAGTTTTACTAACTTCTAACATTCTGCTATTGCAGTTTTTTCCCCTCTACCCTATTTGAATCCCAATAAATGCTGACCCATAGAGAGTTTTTCACTCAAACATTGATCATTAACAAACGTGCAGTGATTTCTGAAGTTTTCTTAAGGCTCCACATACACGTGGCACTTTAAATATTCTTTACTGTTGGGGAAAGACTCCATCGGGGTATGATATTCTAAACTATACCTCCATAACTTCAGCTCCTTGCCGCTCCGTTCACCAGTGCCCTGCAAACAGTCTTTACTGTTAAAGACTTTTAAATGGTTACGATCACTGAACGTATTTAAGATGCAAGTCTTGCCTGTGTAATTAAAAACCCTATCCGGTTGCTTCTACTGGCTTTTTTTTTTTTTTTTTATTGGAGTTCAATCTGCCAACATTTAGTATAACCCCCAGTGCTCATCTCGTCGAGTGCCCCCCTCAGTGCCCATCACCCAGTCACCCCCACCCCCCACCCACCTCCCTTTCCACCATCCCTAGTTCGTTTCCCAGAGTTAGGAGTCTCATGTTTTGTCTCCCTCTCTGATATTTTCACTCATTTCTCTCCTTTCCCCTTTATTCCTTTTCACTAATTTTTATATTCCCCAAAAGAATGAGACCACATAATGTTTGTCCTTCTCCAATTGACTCATTTCACTCAGCATAGTACCCTCCAGTTCTACTGGCTTTGAGTATTTGGAAATACTCCATTTCCTCAACCCAGTGTCAGTAATCTGCATGATTACATACAACGGGTTTTTGGCAACATTCCTACAAGGCGAAGAGGAATACAATTTTGGATTGCTAGTTAGGTTAAGGTCTTCTGAATATCTCCCGTGGAGAGCCAAAGGCAAGTGTGTCAGACGCTGCTTCTGTGTACGGAGGCCATCTGAATGCCGCCTCCCCCACTGGTCTTCCAAATGAAACTCTTTTATAAACCTTCAAGGGTTTTGCTTTTGTCATCTCCCCGTATCACAGGAGCAAACATACCAGCGATCTAAAGTGACCATAGGCTTAGGTTTCAAAATGGGGCAATGATTTAATGCTTCTGGATAGAATTTTTAAAAATAATCTTTAGTATAGAAAATGTTCCCCGAGGGTGGCCGGGGCGGGGCGCCCCCCCATTCACTTTTAAATGGTAATCATTCTTATTAACCCTTCTTTCTCAAGAAAAGGCAGTTATCTCTGCTCAATTTGAGATGGAGGTCAATTTGCATAGTTATCTTTTCAAAGATTACTTCTCTGTTTGGGATTTGGGATTTGCAGTTTGTCAAAGCACCGGGTTGAGACAATTTTCCTAATTTCTCTACATAATATTGGAGAATTCATGGTGGATGCAAATCTAGCCTTCATTTTCTTCCCTATACTATGTATGGAGTACGTACGAAGAAATTCTTTTTATTTATTTTTTTTTTATTTTTATTTTTAAAGATTTTTTATTTATTCATGATAGTCACACAGAGAGAGACAGAGAGGCAGAGACACAGGCAGAGGGAGAAGCAGGCTCCATGCAGGGAGCCCGACGTGGGATTTGATCCCGGGTCTCCAGGATCGCGCCCCGGGCCAAAGGCAGGCGCCAAACCGCTGCACCACCCAGGGATCCCCGAAGAAATTCTTTTTAAAAAATGCCTCCAAACCACGTGTGTCAGAGTTAGCTGGATCGCTCAAAAAGCTGTTTTTTAATTTAATTGCGTGTTTAAAAAAAAATTTAAAAAAAATAATAATTGCGTGTTTATTTTTTTATTAACTGGAAATAGTTTTTCAATTTTTTAAAATTATACTTATTTATCTAGAGTCTTGTGTTTTTGATGAAGACATGAAACATATCTTGTAACATTTATTCTGCAACATGCAAAAATGTAAGGCTGCAGTTTCGAGGTGACTCATATTTGATACAAACTTCTCTTCTTTCCACCTCCTCTGAGGTACCAGACAGATCTGAGTGAGCATAAAAACTGATAAAATCAGTGTTCTCACCATCACAAAGAATGAGAATCTAGGGGCATCCAGAGGGCTCAGTCAGTGGAGCGTGCAACTCTTGATCTTGGGGTTTTGGATTCCAGCCCCACGTTGGGTGTAAAATTACTTAATTTTTTTAAAAGTAATTATCTAATTTTACGACTTAACAGTTAAAAATACATTTTGATTTAAAAGCATACCATAGGGCACCTGGGTGGTTCAGTTGGTGAAGCATCTGCCTTTGGCTCAGGTCATGATCTCAGGGTCCTGGGATCGAGTCCCACATCAGGCTCCCTACTCAGTGAAGAGTCTGTTTCTCCTCCCTCTGTAGCTTCCCCTGTTTGTGCTCTGTCAAAAAAAATAAATAAATAATAAAGAAAGAAAGAAAGAAAATCTTAAAAGCAAAATACAAATAAAAGGCATGCCATATACAAATGATATACATCTATAATATACAATATAGTGTTTATCTACAATATACATCTAATGATGGGCTTAGTGTCAGTAAGAAATATATGCAACAGTTTTAGTAGACTGTTACAAATTTTATTTGAATTTAAATTAAAATAGAAATTGAGGGCAGCCCTGGTGGCTCAGTGGTTTAGCACTGCCTTCAGCCCAGGGCCTGATCCTGGAGACCCAGGATCAAATCCCACGTCGGGTTCCCTGCATGGAGCCTGCTTCTCCCTCTGCCCTGTGTCTCTGCCTCTCTCTCTCTCTGTGTGTCTCTCATGAATAAATAAATAAAATCTTTAAAAAATAAAAAAATAAAAATAAATAAATAAATAGAAATTGAAGTAAAAAACAAAAAGAATTTTAATATAATAAACATAAATTTTCCTGACATATTATCAAAATTAATTTGAAATAATTTATAACTAAATGTACCTTATCTATTCTGTTTTTTATTTTTTCTTTGTATTTATTTATTTATTTATTTATTTTTTACTGATCTCTGCACCCAACATGGGCCTCCGACTCACAATCCCGAGATCAAGAGTCACATGCTCATCAGACTTTGACAGCCAGGTGGTCCTACTTCCTCTATTTTATTTTTTTTAAATTTTTATTTATTTATGATAGTCACAGAGAGAGAGAGAGAGGCAGAGACATAGGCAGAGGGAGAAGCAGGCTCCATGCATCTGGAGCCCAATGTGGGATCCGATCCCGGGTCTCCAGGATCATGCCCTGGGCCAAAGGCAGCGCCATACCGCTGCACCACCCAGGGATCCCTCTATTTTAAAATTAGATTGAGATCAGGGGCTCTCCCGAAAAATTGACATTGGGAAAACATGATTAAGTAAATTTAGTGTCTGCATTCTGAGTACTTTAAGTTTGCTTCAGGGATTGTCACCCATATGCAAAGTATTTAGAAGCTCTCTGTCCCAAAGCAATTAACCTATATTCTTAGTTAAAGTCTGCAAAGAACTCTCTCATCTTGGTAATGTGAGAGTCATAAACCCGTAATTTATTTTAGTTGAGTCTGGTAACAACATAGGTAAGAACCAGACCTCAAAAAGGGAAGGAGTCGAATAGATGAGAGTCATTGCCAGAGCTCCCGTAGCCACGTTAGAAAACGCCGTCCTAGAGAGTCCGCAGGAGTCCTAATGCCATCCGGTTTATTCTTGAAACTATTGTCAAACCCATTCAGAGGAGCTCATCCACCTTGCATCCGCTGTTTGTCCTAGGAGATCGGGGAGGCAGGAAATATTGAAAACCACCAGTGAAACAGAAAGACGCTTAGGAAACCAAAGAGAAGTCAGAAACACATGAAACACCTTGAATTGTTTCACAGGAAACAGATTGAGCACAACGTGTCATTCATTATGCCCTGGGGCAGCGGGTGCCAACTCTTCCTTGGTGGTGTTTGCAACTGGGAATCCACCTCCCTTAGGAGGGGAGTCCGTCTGATCAAGCAAAACAACACTCTCATTATGTGTGTGTGCAATCACACCCACGTGCAAATATGCGCTGTTATATGCACTTGTAGTAATACGGACGTGCAAATACGCTATGCCTCTAAAGACAGCCCACAGCTCTAACGAGACCTGCAGAAATGCCCAGCCCCAAAAACGTGTAGGTAAGCCTTCCCTCCTCCAGACTCATTCAATCCATAATAAGTTACTGAACAATGACACTGTAGGGCGCCGTGCCATCCAAACACGCGGCCACACGTCCCACACGCCGTCTTCCCTAGAACCCACAGGGACAGGCAATCAACAAACAAAACTTTGGAAATTGGTGTAGATCTTGGGAGCGCATGGTTGGCGTGAGCAGCCAGGGAGGGCGGATGTGGCCTTCTGGTTTGATCCTGTACCTGCTGCAAACCTGGAAAAGCTCTGCCGGACACTGAGATCTGAAAGGCGGACAGTCATTCAAAGAGCAAGAGGAAAAGGATAGCGGCGGCAGGAACAGCATGTGCAAAAATAAAGATAAAGCGTTGCAATGGGCTGTGCCCGTTGATTAAAAGAGCAGCTGACAAATTCAGGGCAGAGTGTCTTTGAGGACAGCCAGAGCGTGAAGAGGATGCATAAATATGGACTTAAATCTATGCCATATAATTTATTACCTATTACGTGAATTAGTCATACATGGGGATTTTAATGGGAAACTATAGTGAATTGCTTTAATGCACAAAGTATTATTTTAAGATTTTATTTATTCATTTATTTGAGAGAGAGAGATGGAGAGTAAGCAGGAGCAAAGGGAGGACTAGAGACGGAGGGAGAAGCAGATTCCGTGCTGCGCACACAGCCCCACACAGGGCTCCATGTCACGACCTTGAGATCATGACCTCAGCCAAAATCAAGAGTCAGAGGCTCAACCCACTGAGCCACCCAGGCAAACGAAGCACAGAGCATTTTTGAAAACATGCAAAGAAGCTCCATAATTCCTCCATACACCTGCGACTTGTGTCCCTGTTGGAAAATCCACAGAAGTCGCTGAAATATTAGCTGACTGTCTAGCCTGCAGCAGTCTGGTGGTTTGGTTCCACTGCCTTGACCCGTTGGTTTCTCAGATGTTCTGTAAATTTGCAAGTGAAAGGCCGGTGCTGACTGATGCCCAGCAGATGACCAGGTGACAAACACCTGCTTGGTCACAGGCATCTACCTGTCTTTTCTCTTCTCTTCCCTTCTTTTCAGGTTTTATTTATAGATTTGAGAGAGAGAGAGAGCACGAGTGGGGAGGAGAGGGAGATGCAGGACCCCGCTGGGATCATGATGCATCATGCACTGAGCCGCCCCCCCCCCGCCCCCCTGCTGACAAACCAGGCACCCAATATCGAGCTTTTTCATAAGGCTATGGCTTCAGGTTTGTTTTTTTCACCTCTCCCACTGGCTCTGGTGTTTAATTCATTTATCATCTACCAGACTTAGCTAAAATATTCTCATTGACTTTTTCCACCTACCTTGGCGATCAGGCGCCACTATTTTCTGCCTTTTATAGATTGGAGATGTGTATCCCCAAAAAGCTGAGTCCCTTTTCCAGGTTCAAAGGCTGGTAACAGACAGGGTGGCAATTTGAATGCAAACAGTGCAATTCTGTGACAGGTTCTGGAGTCCGACGTGCCAAACCAGAAACACAGATCTACAACATACATGGGAAACCACACCACCAGCAAGAGTCACTGCGTTCAAAGAAACGTATAAATTTTTAACCAGCATTTTGAGTTTCCCATCCAGCAAGCACTCTACACCACAGCTACTTTTCTGACATGGTTTCTTATTTATTTATTTATTTATTTATTTATTTATTTATTTATTTATTTGAGACACAGGGAGAGAGAGAGAGAGAGACCCAGAGACATAGGCAGAGGGAGAAGCAGGCTCCATGCAGGGAGCCTGATGTGGGACTCGATCCCAGGACTCAGGATCAGCACTGGGCCAAAGGCAGACGCTCAACCACTGAGCCACCCGGGCATCCCCGTTTTCATATTTAGAATAATACAGTGTCGACGTATGTGTCTTACCTACTTATTGAGAGTCGTTTCGTTTTCAAAATAGGATGATCTTCCAATAAACTGAATGCAGGGATCCCTGGGTGGCGCAGCGGTTTGGTGCCTGCCTTTGGCCCAGGGAGTGATCCTGGAGACCCAGGATCAAATCCCACATCAGGCTCGCGGTGCATAGAGCCTGCTTCTCCCTCTGCCTGTGTCTCTGCCTCTCTCTCTCTCTCTGTGACTATCATAAATAAATAAAAATTTTAAAAAAATTGAATGCAGGGATCCCTGGGTGGCGCAGTGGTTTGGCGCCTGCCTTTGGCCCAGGGCACGATCCTGGAGACCCGGGATCGAATCCCACATTGGGCTCCCGGTGCATGGAGCCTGCTTCTCCCTCTGCCTGTGTCTCTGCGCCTCTCTCTCTCTCTCTGTGACTATCATAAATAAATAAAAATTAAAAAATAAATAAATAAATAAAAATAAAAAAAATAAAAAAAATTGAATGCAAATTTCAAGTAAAATTTTGTGATCCCCACTTTAGTGCTGTGCTTTGTAACCACTGAAGATCGTATGTTGTATAAATTCACGGGTGTTTCTTTCTTTCTTTCTTTTTTTTTTTTTTTTTTGAGGCTCACGGGTGTTTCAATCACTGTTGCTAAGACCAAATAATCCACTTTCTCGTGTCTCAAAGAAAATGACCCAGCTAAAGCAACTGAGAAGAAAAATGAGCATTATTTTATTTTTTCACATTCTGAATGTTTGTTTTTTTTTCATTCTGAATGTTTACACCTGCATTGTCCCTCTAAATTATTTCTTTTTTTAATTTTATTTTTTTATTTTTTTTATTTTTTCCTCTAAATTGTTTCTAATTCCGGGATCCCTGGGTGGCGCAGCGGTTTGGTGCCTGCGTTTGGCCCAGGGCGGGATCCTGGAGACCCGGGATTGAATCCCACGTCGGGCTCCCGGTGCATGGAGCCTGCTTCTCTCTCTGCCTGTGTCTCTGCCTCTCTCTCTCTCTCTCTCTCTGTTACTATCATAAATAAATAAATATTTAAAATAAATAAATTATTTCTAATTCCTTAGACCATCTTTTCTGCAAACCTGAGGAGGGGGGATTTTTTAATCCCCTCTTCTGGGGTAGGTGTTTTACACCAGAGAGCAACTTCCCCTCTTACTCTTTTCTTTACTGCTTTTCCATCCTTACTCATCGACAGGACAGAGCAGGGTCCTGAGCTTTGTTGCACTGTGCTCAGATGTTTTCTTAATACTTCATTTCTCTATTTCACACACCTGCCCACCAAACTATTGGCACAAACCCATGCTACCCTGTGACCCATTGATAATTCCAGCCAGCCATCAGAAAACAAATTGTCTGCAGCTCATTTTCAACAAGTTCTATCCTCACCCACATACAAAATAAATTTGATTCTAAAATTTATTGGGGAACTGATCTTCTGCTTTCAAAAATATTTATGCAGCCTGTCTCTCCAAGGAAATCTGTTCACTGTCGACGTGTCATTTTCATTTCTGCACGTCTCCTGAGAAACTTTTCTGTCCATCGTTTTCTAAGAAAAGTCTTCATCTAAAGTTGTACTGCGGTGATATTTATTAGTCTGTGGTATATTTGATGTGAATTCACTTCTGTGGAAAATGTACCACTGAACAAATAGTTTAAGTGAATGGATAAAGCGATGCTTGCAGAAGAAAGAAAATAATCTTCATAGGGTGTTTTATCCCTTAGAAACAGGTCCGGACTTGCTCTCAGGATGTCTCTGTGTTTTTGTAGTAGAAATAACAAAACGAGTGCTCGTGCTACTTCTAAAGGGCTGGACTGAGCAGATGAATAATACAAATAACCATACCTCTGATTGATTTATATGTTTGTATGTATCTGTACACACACGTATATGCTTATCCGTTCTTACAGGTAGTGTAAGTTGCACAATATAATAATCATTTTACAATAATTCATATATACTACATAATCTTTTTTTTAAGATTTTATTTATTTATTCATAGACACACAGAGAGAGGGAGGCAGAGACACAGGCAGAGGGAGAAGCAGGCTCCATGCAGGAAGCCTGATGTGGGACTCGATCCCGGATCTCAGGCTGCAGGCGGCGCCAAACCGCTACATCACCAGGGCTGCCCTATACTACATAATCTTTTTTTTTTTTATACTACATAATCTTAAATTGTATGGTATGTTTGTAATAATTATTACAATTAGTACAATAATATACAATATGTAGTATAAATATGTACATTTTATATATATATTATATAAAATAGACTCTATGCATTATATAAACCAAAGACAAGACTGGATAAAACCTGTCTAGATTATTACATTATATGTTATATTATATGTGTCCATATATAGATAGATCATATGCATTATGTAAACCAAAGATAAGACTGGGTAATATATTATATTATGCAATATATATGTTATATATAATGTGCATAGATTTGTATATTTAATATCTGGATAAAAATCTGCCTACATTATTATATGTTAAATATTGTTATACATAATATGTCATATATTAGTATACATAATATGTATCATATATTAGTACACATAATATGTATCATATATTAGTATACATATGGTATATATTATTATATGTGATAACATGTTATATTATTATGTCACATACAATTATACAATGTATTTTTTCTATTATACAATGTATAATGATTATATACATTATATGTCATATAATTATGTAACTTTATATATTATTATATTTTATATATTGCAAGTACTATATATAAAAACAGATAAGCATATATATTATGCTGTGATAAAATACATATATTTATACATACTATATATCCATCTATCTATATTCCTTAGATCTGGAATTTCATTTACACCACGTGAGACACTTGAAGTAAAACTCCCCTGAACACTCTCTCTTCAGACATATAATACCTTACATTACCAACACAGACTTTGATCCAGTCCTGTTTGGTTTATTGCTTTGCATTCACCAAAAGACAAACAGGCAAACAAGCAAAATGAACAACTCAGACAGACCCACCCTTTAAAGTGGGGATGATAGAGGGACTCACAGTCAACAAACCCAGATTGCTAAATGGGTTGCATATGGCCAGGAATTGTCATCTCAAGAGCCAGGAAGAGGCCCACAGAGGTCGCCCTGGGTTGCTAGCACATGGGGAAGGGCTGGTCTGGAAGATCCTCTTTTCAAAAGTCTTGGAGGGAACTCTGTGCCACTGTCACATGTTTGTGGGTGAGAGATGCTATGCGCCCTCCCATCCTCCAGTCATTCCCTCTCCGTGAATGCTCACACTGGCTGCTTTACTTTACAGACACTGCATTTATGGTCTTTTGACCATAATCGACTCCATAGAATGCAATAAAATTGATCCATGTTCCATATGTGCATTTCGTCCTTTACCCAGTGTTGGGAGAAAGTTATGTTAGCTAAGTAAATTCTGAACCCATCCACTTCTTCTTCCTCTTTCTTGAATTTGGGGGGACCTTCTCTAAGTACTCTGGATCTAGTACTTTGGCAAGTTCTGGGCAGACATGAGCACTTGATTAGCTCTTCTACAAATTACTCAACAGTTAGTTTGTCAGGGAGGAATTTTGATATTCAATACACATCATGAGACACAACTCAAAAGCTAGGGTTGGTTAGCATCAGGAGTTAGGTGTTTATCAATCCGCTGGGGAGTATTTTCATATTTTAGCAACCAGGACAACTGAAGATTCATTTTCTGGTCATGAAGCCAAAATCTAAGTCAGAAAGTGGATGCAGGACATTTTCAGAGTGCTGCTTATGAATTATGTCTATGGATCCCATAGGGACATAATTAATGGTGGATTCTGATTCACTAGGTCTCTGCCTCACATGTATATCAATGTCGCTGGTCACCTACCTTGAGATAGGTAGGTGAATGTACAAGTGAATGTAGGGCATTTGTTCAAGAGAAAGATGCTTTTCAAAACTAGAATTTCAGAGCTCAGTGGGCTAAGGGTCTGCCTTTGGCTCAGGTCATGATACCAGGGTCCTGGGATCGAGTCCTATGTTGGTCTCCCTGCTCAGAGGGGAGTTTGCTTCTCTCTCTGCCCCTTCCCTAGCTCATGCTCTCTCTCTCTCAAATAAAGAACTAAAACCTAAAAATGAAAAAAAAAAAAAAACCTCAAGCTTCTTTGAGGATTATATGTCCCCAAATCTTTACCCATTATAAATAGGTTAATTTACTAATATGTGTTCCTTGAAAACAGACAATGAGAGCACATTGCTAAGTATGTGTCTGCAAATTATCTAACTGGCTGCTTTTCAAACAAAGCGTGTAAAGCAGTAGACCCTGAGAATAATGGACAGTGGGAAGGCTAAATCAAATAAAATTACACAGCTTTGCAACTTTCTTTAAAAACCTCCGGGGAGAATAGCACGAGTCTCTAGGTTTACAATTGGAAATCAGGTCACAAGGCCCCTAAAGCACATCACCAAGATGCCTTTTTAATCATTTCCAACTCCCTCTCTGACACATGATTTTTTAAAATGTACTTATTATTCTCTGTGTCAAATGAAGTGGCATTCAGAAATTACTTCTCAGACACTGGATGCACCAGAGTCCAGAATTCACTAGAGAGCATTTTAGCGAGGTTGGAAAGAGCAAAGATTGAGTTTAATTGTGGAAACTTACATGAAGCTTTCATTGACATTTTGTCAAAGTATATAAAAATGATAACCTGGAAGAATAACAAATATATTTATCTAATAATTGAACATTGATAATCGAAAGGTATTGAATAGGGCATTCTGAGGCAAATTCTTTCTTTCCTTCTCTATCCATCATCTATCTATCAATTATATCCATCTATCATATCTATTTATTATCTGTCTATCCATCATATCTATCTATCCATCGGTCTATCCATCATATCTACCTGTCTTCTATTAATCAATCTACCCATCCATCTATCATATCTATCAACCCATCATATTTATCTTCACTTATTCTTCCATCCACATATCATATCTGTCTATCCATCCATCATATGTATCTTTCTATCTATCCATCATATCTATCTATATATTCATTTATCATCCATCCACCCATCATATCTATCCATCCATTCATCCATCATATCTACTCATCTATCATATCTCTCATCTATCCATTTATTATCTATCCATCCATTATATTTATCTTTATCTATCTCTTTTATCTCTCTATCTGCCTATCTGTCTAGCTATCTAGCAAATTATCCTTTTATCTATCTCTCTACCCCAACATTCAAACTAATTGTATGTTGTTATGTCACATGTATATGTACATGTGGGTATGCATGTGTGTATAACTTTTTAAAAATCTTGATACACAGTAACTATATTTATAATTTTATTTTTAAGTAATCTCTATACCAAATGAGGGGCTTGAACTCACAACTCTGAGATCAAGAATTGCATGCTCTAAAAAATAAAAATTAAATAAATAAATAAATAAATAAATAAATAAGAATTGCATGCTCTAGTAACTGAGCCAGCCAGGCACCACTTGGCATACAATAATTTAATGTGTTTTCCATGACAGATACTCTTTCTGAACAAATAAATGGAAAGCTTGCCTCAGTTTGTAAACTACTATTCACCATCACTTAAATCATCACTAAACTCCACTCTATGAATAGTAATATCTTTCTAATTTTAGAGACAAATGCCCTGCAGCCCAATTTACTGAGATTCACACAAGTTTAGGAAAGAGTGGTGCCATGTTATTTTTGAGGTCAAAGTCCAAGTCCATAACCTACAACCCAACAATGTACATAATCAAGGAGACAGCACTTGTGGGGCACCTGACCGGCTCAGTGGGTTAAGCATCTAACTCAGGTTTTGGCTCAGGTCATGATCTTGGGGTCCTGAGATCAAGCTCCACATTGGGCTTGGCACTCAGCGTGGGATCTTCTTGGGCTCTCTCTTTCTCTGTCTCCCTCTGTCCCTCCCCACAAACATGCTCACTCTCTGTCTCTGAAATAAATAAATAAATAAATAAATAAATAAATAAATAAATAAATATCTTTAAAAAAGAGATGGCAGTTGTAAGTTACAATTTCGCACTTCCTGTATATGGTGCCCTCCACTGATTTTCTGCTACTTGGCACTTCTACGTGATCACCTAAATGAGGACCTTGTAGACTTGGGATGTATTGGGGCAGGATGATTTTCCATGGTAAGGGTGTTCTGTGCATTACAAGATGATAAGCCGTGTCCGTGGTCTCTACCCAGCAGTTGACAGTTGAGATCAGCAAATGTCTCCAACACTGCCAGTGTCCCCTTTAGGGCAACATCACTACAGTTGGTAACTGACTTTGGACATTCAGCTGAATTGCAAGCTCCTTATTGTTTTAGACATTTAAGTCCACACACACCCTTAACTTTTTTTTTTTTCTTCTGGTTTCTGAACACGAATTTGCTCCCTTGCAAACTATCTGTCTCATTCATTCCATCTAAGAATCCTTAGCCTCAGAGAGGCTCAATGTATTTGATTTCTTTTTTTTTTTTTAAGATTTTATTCATTTATTCATGAGAGACAGACACAGAGAGAGAGACAGGAGGCAGAGGGAGAAGCAGGCTCCATGCAGGGAGCCCGACGCGGGACTCGATCCTGGGTCTCCAGGATCACGCCCTGGGCTGAAGGTGGCACTAAACCACTGAGCCACTCAGGGAGTCCCAATGTATTTGATTTCTAAAAACTTTCTCTAGAAGCAAGAAACTCACTTTGCATCCCCAGACCCTCACATGATGTCTTTATAGTGTGTTTAAAAAATAATTAGGAACCAACCTATGGGGGATCCCTGGGTGGCGCAGCGGTTTGGCGCCTGCCTTTGGCCCAGGGCGTGATCCTGGAGTCCCGGGATCGAGTCCCACGTCGGGCTCCCGGTTCATGGGGCCTGCTTCTCCCTCTGCCTGTGTCTCTGCCTCTCTCTCTCTCTCTCTGTGTGTGACTATCATAAATAAATAAAAATTAAAAAAAAAAAAAAGGAACCAACCTATGGAAAGAGCTCGGATGTCCATCAACAGATGAACAGATGAAGAAGGGGTGGCATATGGAATATTACCTGGCCATCAAGAAATGAAATGTTACCATTTGCAACAATATGGATGGAACTAGAGTGTATTATGCTAAGTGAGATAAGTCAGTCAGAGAAAGACAATTACATGATTTCATTCATGCAGAGTCTAAGAAACAACACAGAGGAGCATAGGACAAGAGAAGAAAAAAATAAAACAACATAAAATCAGAGAGGAAGACAAACCATAAGAGACTCTTAACTCTAGGAAACAAATATGGTTGCTGGAGGGGAGGTGGGGGGCGATGGGGTAACTGGGTGATGGGCATTAAGGAGGGTATGTGATGAGCATAAAAGACTGAGGAGTCACTGAACTCTACCTCTGAAACTAATAATTCACTGTATGTCAATTAATTGAATTTAAGTAAAAAAAAAAAAAAGGTAGGGACACTTGGGTGGCTCAGTGGTTTAGCACCTGCCTTCGGCCCAGAGGGTGATCCTGGAGACACAAGATCAAGTTCCACATCAGGCTCCCTATGTGGAGCCTGCTTCTCCCTCTGCCTGTGTCTCTGCCTCTGTCTCTCTCTGTGTCTTTCATGAATAAATAAATAAACTCTTTAAAAATAAATTTAAAAAAAATAGGTAGGACATTTCTCCTCCAAATATTGGTGGGGTGAGATCTTCCTTGCTGTTTTATTCTCATGAATGTATACAAACAATGTCTGTAGAAAGTCCTCCTGGCAGAGTCCAGAAACACTGACCACTCAAAACCCAAGATGCCTATGCCCTGCACAAAAGGATACACATTTGCTTGCTGCCCGAGTCCACAGTGAGTTCGTAAAACATACTAACCACTCTCTACATCCAAAGATTAATCTCAGATACTGATTTGGAAGAGGAATTTCTCAAGCCACCATTGAAAGTAGCACCATGGAGGATAGAAGTCACTGAGATTATATAATTTTTCTCCTTTATGAACAATAGCTTCCTTCTCTGTGATTCCTAAATGAAATTAGACCTTCTGACAACTCGTAACAGATATTTATTGCATAAAATAAATAATAACGAAAGCATCTATGATCCTCTTCTTCGCTAAAACAATAAATTTGGGAGAATATATAGTGAAGTATCTAGAGTAGGTGTTGGAACCCGAGGAACCCAGTTGGAAATGCGTTTTCTGGGTTCAGCACCACAGTTGTATATTCATTTATCATATAACTAGGATGCGAGAAGAAATTTAATACATGTGACCCTGGAGTGAGCACGGATTAGGGTCACTCACCCCCTGCACGATCAAAAACCCAGGTATGAATTTTGAGTCCCCAAACCCTTAACTACTGATAGACTATTGCCGACCGGAAACCTTACTGATGACATGGTCAATTAACCTGTATTTTGTATGTCCTCTGTACTATATACTGCATTCTTTTTTTTTTTTTTTTTAAGATTTTATTCATTTATTCATGAGAGGCACAGAGAGAGAAAGAGGCAGAGACACAGGCAGAGGGAGAAGCAGGCCCCATGCAGGGAGCCCGATGTGGGATTCCATCCTGGGTCTCCAGGATCACGCCCTGGGCCCAAGGCAGGCGCCAAACCGCTGGCCACCGAGGGATCCCCTTACATACTGCATTCTTATGATAAAGTGCGTAGAGAAGAGCAAATATTAAGAAACCTACCAAGAAAATACATTTACAGTACTGTACTGTATTTATCAGAAAAAAATCTGCATAATCAGGATGCAACACTCTGACACTCAGGTCAACCCCTCATCATTCAAGGGTCATCTGTAAAGATAAAGTACAATTTGGACGGGGCCAGTTTGGTTTTGATGGGGGACATTTTATCAGTAGAGTTTCCTCGCTTGGATTTGGTTCATGACTCATTTTTCTTGCTATAATCGTTAGCGCATTATATATTCCGAAGACACACATTTCAACCCTTTTTTACAAGGAGTCCTTAAGATAGCTACAAAATAGATTTAATATTGTTATTTCAAACCCTCTTTTAATTGTAACAATCGGCAACCTAATCTGGTTTTAAGTGCCTGACATGTAGGAATCCCTTTTTAAAAATTTTTTTAAAAAATTTTATTTATTCATGAAAGACACACAGAGAGAGAGAGGCAGAGACACAGGCAGAGGGAGAAGCAGGCTCCACGCAGGGAGCCCGACGTCGGATTCGATCCCAGGTCTCCAGGATCATGCCCCGGGTCAAAGGCGGCGCTAAACTGCTGAGCCACCCGGACTGCCCCTAGGAATCCCTTTAGATGGCATAATTGTATTCAGTAGATATTTAGGGTAGGATGATATTTCTCACCTTCCTATGTTATACTCTTGATCCAAAATTCTGCACTTTTTGTATTCCACATACAAGAGTATTGAGACAGTGCCCTGATAAAGTGTTTCTTGACTACTCTTATAGTTAAAATACAACCAAAATATGAAACTGATATTAAATAGGAAAATAATTATCAGCTATGATAATCATAAAATGAATTTTACTTATTTATTTTTAAAGATTTTATTTATTTATTTGCTGGAGACAGAGAGCAGGAGCCAGGGGAAGGAACAGAAGGAAGCAGACTCCTGGTGGATTCCAGCTGGGGTCCTGGTGGAGCAGGGAGCTCGACATGGGACTTGATCCCAGGACCCCAAGATCATGACCTGAGCTGAACACAGATGCTTCATGGACTGAGCCACCCAGGTGCCCCCATAAAACAAATTTTAAAATATGAGTCTATATTCAAAATCATTCCAAGTGTGTTGATAGCAATGCAATTTCCTGAGTACCATTGCCTACCTACCCTTTCGTCTCAAAGGCCAATATGTTTTATAAAAAGTTAATTACTGGCTAACCTTCCTTCAGTTATGCACAAAAGAGTTTAATGAAGGGTTTGTAATGCTTATGTCTCTATAGTGTCGACTTTTTGTTTTTTATATATAATCAATAAGCAATCCGCTTTAGGCCATTTATTCCACTAGATAAAGCTGGACTTTATTAATCCATTGCCTAGAAGTGGGCATCCATGGCCCTGGGGGCTTACGTGCGATCCAAACAGAATTAACCAGTTGCCTTTCCCTGTCACAAAGTTTGGGGAGAGTCAATGTGGGATTGTATTAACTTCAACATTGTGTTTGCTTTAGCTGAGCTGCTTCTCCTTGGAATATTTATCATATACTGAAGCATTGTTTCTGTTTTTTTTTATTTTTTATTTTTTTGAAGATTTTATTTATTTGAGAGTGAGAGAGTTAGAGAGAGTGTGATCAGGGGTAGAGACAGAAGGAGAAGCAAACTCCCTGCTAAACCAGGAGCCCCATGTGGGGCTCGATCCCAAGACGCCAGTATCATGACCCAAGCTGAAGGCAGACGCTCAAACAACTGAGCCATTTAGAAGCATTGCTTCTAACGGGGAAATGCGCAGGGATTTGCAAAAAACGATATGGTCTAAAAAAGTTTTTGTGAGAAAAAATAGTATGTAGAAATAAAAAGTGAACTGAAAAAAAGTGAAAGGAATATTTTTTCACTTAATAAA
Organism: Canis lupus baileyi; assembly: GCF_048164855.1. Classification (NCBI taxonomy): domain Eukaryota; kingdom Metazoa; phylum Chordata; class Mammalia; order Carnivora; family Canidae; genus Canis; species Canis lupus. Next base: position 122,695,970 of record NC_132876.1, read on the forward strand.
ATCCACTTACGAGGGGCAGGCTACTTGAGGGTCATGTCTTGGGTGTATGTATGCCTTTTTTAAGGATTTTATTTATTTATTCATGAGAGACACAGAGAGAGGCAGAGACACAGGCAGAGGAAGAAGCAGGCTCCACGCAGGGAGCCTGATGTGGGACTTGATCCCAGGATCCTGGGATCACAACCTGAGCCAAAGGCAGATGCTCAACCTCTGAGCCACTCAGGTGCCCCTGGGTGTATGTACATTTTTTTTTTTTAATGAAAAACTAAGTAGAGTTAAAAAGAAAAAAAAAAACCTATCTGCAGAACATCAAACTGAGATTTCAGATTCTCTTTTAGTAAATGTATTTTTGGTGATGACAATAGTTCTATTATTTTACATGGTCACAGAGCACCTGTGGAAAAAAGTGCTGCATTCCAAACAGCTCACCATGATTTAAAACAACAGATAACTCAGCTCTATCTTATATATTTTCTACTGTTCATGCATATTCACAACTCCGAAATTCAAGACATTTAAACACTGACTGCCACTGTGATTTATTTGCCTTAAAACCTTATAAAGCATGGATGGCTGTGATAATCTGCTTTTTTGAGAATTTTTTAATTTTTAAATTTGTACAGCCCTCACAGTTTTTCTGCAATAATTTATTCAGGAGCATCATAGAGTGGAATGAATACACATAAGTATGCATTGATCAGTCCTTAATCCTCAGAGAGAAGAAGACATGAGTAGATGATGGGAGTTTAGTACCAACATTTTTTTTTTTTTTTTTTTTAGCATTTCTTGAACCAAGGCAATGAGCAGTGCTGGATGGTGGTTGGCAGGAGGCGGAGTCACCGTGAATGAATTTACAGACCATGGCGATTTTGCACCAATTTCCAGCTCTGGATTCAGTGTAAATACTCAGCCACTGCCAACGCTTAGCATTCAGGGTGTGTCTTAAGCATGATCCTGATGATGTTGGAACAAACGAGTAAGAATACGTACAAAACACATTAATTGGTAAGCATCTATTGTGCATAAAGGAATTCATGATATTGTCGACTCCAGGTGTGCTTTAAAGGAGCTCTCACAATGTCAGCTTTGACCATCTATCACCTTTTAAGACAGCTGTGAATCAATCTACAACCTCCCACAGAACGGAAAATGGTGCAGCAGAGCTACCCAAGAGTTTGATCTGTTTTTGTGTTTTCCAATGAAATGAATAACGCCCTGGTTAGTTCATTTTGGCTTTTCCATTCTTGGAAATTAATGAAAATGGGTCTTTCCAAGTGTTGGGCTGACTTCACATTTATTCATCTAAAGGCATTTATTGGACACATATGATGAGCAAATAGGTACGGCACTATGCAGAGATGCAAATAGAAATATGATATTCAGGAATCAGCGGAATTAAGTGTCCCTGCGGAGTTTCCAAATGCGCCACATTTGGCAGTCGGGAAGAGAAAGTCTGGTTGCAGATGATAATTGTATTCATGCTGTTAGAAATCCAAGTGAATGATGGCATGGTCGGGTGACACAGATACGATAAAGGAAAATGTAAACTTTCTTGGAAAATGAAATTATTTTAAATCACAGACTTTGATGCTATTAGAAAGCAATCAAGAAGTAACTCTTGGGGCTCCTGGGTGACTCAGTCGGTTGAGCATTTGATTTCAGCTCAGGTCATGATCTCAGGGTCCTGGGGTTGGGTCCGGAGTAAGGCAGGGTGATTATATTTTGAATATGCCTCTGCTATTTGAGGTAGGGTTTCTTTTTTTCCATATAGCATTTACATTTTTTAAGTTATAGTAATTTCATCTTTATTTTATTTTTTAAAAAGATTTTATTTACTTATTTGAGGGAGAGACAGGACAAGCAGGGGAAGTTGAAGGAGGAGAAACAGACTCCTCACTGACCAGGGAGCTTGATGTGGATCCCAGGGCCGGAAGATCATGACCCCTGATGCTTAACTGAGCCACCCACGTGCCCCAGTAATTTCATATTTAACACACACATAAGGGTGGGAAGCCAAGGATTTCCTATCATTTAAGAGAAAGAACAGGGATCCCTGGGTGGTGCAGCGGTTTGGTGCCTGCCTTTGGCCCAGGGTGGATCCTGGAGACCCGGGATCGAATCCCACGTTGGGCTCCCGGTGCATGGAGCCTGCTTCTCCCTCTGCCTGTGTCTCCGTCTTTCTCTCTCTCTCTCTGTGTGACTATCATAAATAAATAAAAATTAAAAAAAAAAAAAAGAGAAAGAACATAACGGAGGAGTCTATAATGGGATGGGGGGGAAGAGCTGTTTCAAAATATAACAGATAAAAAAAAAATATAACAGATATTTCTGGTAATAAATGAAAAAATTCATATTCTTGTGTTCTTAGAAAATTCCAAGCAATGAATAAACCTTAAATCAACCACAGCTTTCTCTAAAATCACAAGGATTTAAAAAAATTATTAGAAATTTGAAAGGTGATTGGTAACTATGTCTTCCTATATATAGACGGAATGAAAAAAAAAAAAGACCATAAATTGGATTTCTTTATAAAATAAAGGATAATGGGGGTTCCTGGCTGACTTAGAGAAATCAATGACTCTTGATTTTGACTCAGCGCACAATCTCAAGGTCATGGGGTAGAGCCCCACCTTGCGTTCTGCTTCATGGTGTTGGTCCGCTTGATATCCTGTTTCTCCTGCCTCTGCCTCCGCCTGACCCCCTGCTTGGGTACACATGCACACTCTCTTTTTCTCTCTCAAAACAAATAAACAAATAAATGATTTAAGATGAAGGACATCTGCTGCGATGTATATCAAAAAGAGAAAAGTGAATTTGAAAATGTGGGGGAAGTAGGGGGCCAGAATGCAGATGTGGGAAGTCAACAATGTTAAGGAATGATTAGGGGCAGGAAAGCCTTGCTGTGTCCTTTGGGAAATATGAAGATTTTAAGATTCACATTTTTTAAAGATTTATTTATTTATTTGCGAGAGAGAGCAAGCATGCAGAGGGAAAGGAGATGCGGGACTTGATCTCAGGACCCTAAGATCATGACCTGAGCCAAAGGCAGATGCTCAACCAACTGAACCACCCCTAAGATTTAATTTTTAGCAACAGATCAGGAGGTAGGAGAGAAAGAAGAAAAATACAGAGATATAGAGATATAATGAGCAGGGAGGAACATGGAGAGGAAGATTTTTATTAAATAATAATGATATTGATGGTTTTAAAAACCAACAAACATGGAAATATCTGCAGACAAGAGTGAGAATAGCCTTTGGTATAAAGAAAACGGCCAACACAGGGGGACTCAGAAGAAGACAGAGATGGAATGCCCTTGTAAACCTCAGGAAATGTATATTTTTACTTTAGAATTTTATATACAATCGATGAAGGATAGGTCAATATTTGGATGCAGGGACTAAGATCATTTACCTCCCGCATCTGTGGATGATGAATTTTTATTCAAGCATAGACCTGCACTAAAATGACATTTTCAACGCAACAATTGCCCATCAACGTTATAGTTTCATTTATCTAAACAGTGTGGGTGCTCTTGACTTTTATTTTTAGACTTTTATAAAATGTAAAAGAGACACATGTATCTAAAGAATACAATGATAATGAGATAAATCTAAAAAAAATTAAAAATTACTTATTTATCCCCACCAGAAGTGAAAAACCCTGAAGGTCTCTACTGTCTATGTTTTTTTTGTTGTTGTTTTTTTTACATCTTAAAGAGCAAATAGATGAGGTATAAACTAGCTGAATCTACTGTTAGAATTTCAGCATAGACATATTATAAAACTAAGCATTAGAAAAATTTAAAATTATCATAATCATAAGTAATAATTAACAAATAATAAATAATCATATATAAATGTTATGTTTTTCTTAACTATTTTAATTTTTTAAACATTGTACATGTTGATAACATCATTTTAAAGCTGTTTTCAAATATCTTCTCCCAGTTTATGAGTGTATTTTCCTTTCTTCCATATTGTTTCTTTAAGAAATTTCTAATTTCTTTTAAGTAATCTGTACCCGCAATGTGGTGCTCAGATTCCCAATCCTGAAAATCAAGAGTTGCTTCTTCTACACGCCGAGCCAGCCAGGCACCTCTGAAACTTCTTAATTTTAATGCAATTAAATGTGTCCATGTTACCTTTCATGATGTAGAGTTCAAGAGCTCTTCAAATAAAAAAAAATTTGAGGGGGCGGGGTACTTGCTTCTCCCTCTGCCTGTGTCTCGGCCCCTGTCTCTATGTCTCTCATGAATAAGTAAATAAAATCTTAAAAAAAAAAAAAAAAACTATTTAAAGAAAGAACTAAGAATGTCCACCATTTTGGATAGCAAGTACTTCATTTCATTTTAATTATAATATTCAAAACTAGGAACCATGTAAGATATCTTAAAATGGAGCATTGATTTTTATTCATTCATTCATTTAATTAACTTATTTTTGAAGTTTTTCTCATATAAGTAATCTCTACACATGGGGCTCAAACTGAAGACTCCAAGATCAAGAGTCACTTGCTCTTCAGACTGATCCAGCCAGGTGCCCCCAAATGGAGCACTGATTTAATAATGAATTGTGGAATATTCATATCAAATGATACTAATCAAGAATAGTGTTGTTGAGGTGCCTGGCTGGCTTAACTGGTAGAGCATGGGACTTGACCTCAGGGTTTTGAGTTTGAGCCCCATGTCGGGAGTAGAGATTATTTTTTTAAAGATAGTGTACATATTCCCTGACAGAAATATATTATATAGAAGCAAAAGTGTATAATGGTTGGATCACATATTTTATTATATATTAATCCACATACATTCTGCACGTAAAAATATGTGAGAAAAACATTTGACTGTTTTTATTTTATGTTTTTCTTTTTTTTCTTTTTTTTAAGATTTTATTTATTTATTTGAGATAGAAAAACCTCCAGCTGGGAGAGGAGCAGAGGGAGATGGAGACTCCCCGCTGAGCAGGGAGCCTGAGTCCAGCTGGATCCCAGGAACCCCGGATCAAGATCTGAACCAAATGAAGGCAGACACTTAACCTCCTGAGCCAGCCAGGCGCCCTTTGTTTTGTTTTTCTAATGGACGTATATCACTTTCATAATACAAAATATGGTAAACATTAAATTATGGAAAATAATGATGCAAGGGAAATGCAGACTATTCCCCAGCATGGGTTCTGGAAAAAAAAAATCAACTCACTTTAATGAATCTAAACTTATTTACAACTTCTCACTTAAAATTTGCTATATGAACTTTCCTAATCAACTCTGAGATCATAAAGTTTACAGGAGGAATAATTAAATGCCAGATTGAACCATGACTAACCTTCCCTGCCCAGGGGAATGTAGAGAGAGAAAAAGGAAAACATATAGTATAGCTGTTTTGAGAGTAAAAAGCAAATCACAGGGCACATATTTTGTTAGAAATATTACAGAAAAAAATATAAAAAGCAAGAAAGTCTTCCATTACATGGTATAAAGTGCCATATGCTATATTTTCAGAAAAATAACTATAAAAATTTAATGACAGTCAACAATTAATCCAACTTTTATAAAGTCAATAAGAAGTTTCATGCTTTAGTATTTTAAATTTAAAATGTGAAAAAAAAATTTTAAATGTGAGTTAAGAAACCTCCCACATTTATATGAATATATGTGGATTCCAAAAAATTAGCTAAATAATTTGTAGCAATGATAAATCAGGGAAATGGTATAAAATGGTATGGTATAAAAAAATGGTATAAAAATTGAAGTGAACAATAATGATTTTTATTTGTTTACATACCAAATCTGACCATCTCCCGTAAGATAGAATATTTAAATTTCATGAACATATACTGTTGATATATTGTCTCTACCTTAGTTGTGATTACTTAAAATATATGAATTTAAAAAAAAAATTAAGGGGCAGCCCAGGTGGCTCAGCGGTTTGGTGCCACCTTCAGCCCAGGGCCTGATCCTGGAGACCTGGGATCGAGTCCCACGTCAGGCTCCCTGCATGGAGCCTGCCTCTCCCTCTGTCTGTGTCTCTGCCTCTCTTTCTCTGTATGTCTCTCATGAATAAATAAATAAAATCTTAAAAAAATAAAAATAAAAATAAAAATAAAAAATTAAGTAAACCCCACACCCAACATAGGGGTTGAACTCATAGCTGCAAGATCAAGAGTTATAATGCTCTACCGACTGAGCCAGCCAGGTGACCCTGAAATATGTGGTTTATAAATCAATATGCATAAGAAAATAATGTTGGAAGTCCTTTAAAACAAAAGACAAGATCTTTTTTTTTTTTTTTGACAAGATCTTTTCCTCCAAAATTCTTCATAACTGTTGGAAGTCCTTGCTTTAATACCTTCAAATAGTTGAAGGAAAGGGGGAAAAATGCATGGATTTAAAAAAAATGCATGGATTAGTAATTTGGTTAACATGTCAATGGATGGCCCTTTGTTGGTTACAAATTCACAAAGATTAACAGGTTTCTCATTACATATCAACCAGATGCAAACAATGTCATAGCAAGCTTGGAGATAATAGTGAAAGAATGTCATAATTTTTAAAAAACAGTATTTTTTTCCCCAGCATGGATATCCATGATCAGATCAGATTTTCATGTCTACCTGACTCTTGTGGTAAACAAGACGATAAGCTTCCAGTTTTGCTCTGGGATTATCAGAACCATCACTTTTTGTCGCCAGGTAATCCCCACATAAAAAAACTACAAAATCAAATTTAATGTATCCCAGATCTATGACTTGAAAAATGGAGCACTGTCTCGTGTCTTGGATAACAAGCACGGTAATATAGTTTTCTTTAATGAGTGAGGTTCCCCAATCTGATGAGTAGACTTTTTAGGTCACATGTAATGTGAAGGTCATGGGCTTCTCTTTTTTTCTGATTTTGTGAGGTCCTGTTTCTTCTTCTTCTTCTTTTTTTTTTTTTCTTCTCATGATATGGATTGTGGTTCTTCTTCAGCAGCATTGGTACTCTTGTTTATATTCTTGCTCTATCAGATTCCACCAATCTCATTTTTCCCTGAAGTATTATCAGTGGCTTTACTTTGAAAACTCAGTAGTTACTCAATAGGGAAAAGCTCAAATTCAGACATAAAAGTCAATGAACTGTTTCCACCATTATTTTTTTTTCAAAAGTTAATGAGACTTTGTATTTGGTATTAACACATAAAGCAGTGCAAGTTTTAACAAAGCAGACTTAAAATGGATATTTTACTAAACTCAAGTAAATTATAGGTAATATACCCTGATTTTAGAATAAGTCCTTTTTAAATTTTTATTTTTTAAAAGATTTTCTTAGGGATCCCTGGGTGGCGCAGTGGTTTGGCGCCTGCCTTTGGCCCAGGGCGCGATCCTGGAGACCCGGGATCGAATCCCATGTCGGGCTCCCGGTGCATGGAGCCTGCTTCTCCCTCTGCCTGTGTCTCTGCCTCTCTCTCTCTGTGTGACTATCATAAATAAAAAAAAAATTAAAAAAAAATAAAAAGATTTTCTTATATGTTGTTGAGAGACACACACAGAGAGAGGCAGACATAGAGGGAGAAGCAGGCTGCTCCATGCAGGGAGCCCGATGAGGGACTTGATCCCAGGACATGCCCTGAGCCTAAGGCAGATGCTCAACCCCTCAGCCACCCAGAGGACCCTAAAGCCTTTTTTATAATGTGCATTTATTTTATTACACTAGCCTATATTTATTATTTATTTATTTATTTATTTATTTATTTATTTATTTATAAAGATTTATTTATTTATTTTATTTATGAATGATAGACATAGAGAGAGAGAGAGGCAGAGACACAGAAGGAGGGAGAAGCAGGCTCCATGCTGGGAGCCCAACGTCGGACTGGACTCCAGGATCACACCTTGTGCCAAAGGCAGGCGCTAAACCGCTGAGCCACCCAGGGATCCCCTAAGCCTACATATTTAAAATCTCAGTTAATTTTTAAAACATTGATGCGTTGAATGATTTGCAGTGGGTTAAAGAATCTATTGCTCATTCTGAGCCTTAGTTTCTATATATTTAAACATTTATTGTAAAAAGATGTCAAATCTCTTCAAATTTATCTCTGGATTCAAAATCAAACTTAAAGCAAAGTTTCTGTAAAAAGTGATGTCAATGATAAACTATAATGGAAATGACAAGTGCAATGAATTGGTAAGACATTTTCATAAATAAGAAATATAAAGAATTTACACCATGGGGTGATTATTACCATATTGCAGCAGTGTATTATCAATGCAAAAAAGGACACGCAGATCCGTGGAAAATAATGGTGCATTGAGGACAAGAGGCAGATATATATTGTCACTCAGTGAATGACAAAGAGGCAGCATAGAGAGGACCAAAGACAGAAAGTTTGGATATAGCAAAAGCGAAAAATAGAATATGGACTTGTATCTCATACCATGGACAAAAATGAATTTTGATTATATTGCAGATCTTAGTATGAGAGGTAAAAAAGCAGAAGCATGATTTTTAACTTTGACAGTTTTCAACTAATAATCACGAGAGGGAAAACAGGCTTGTCATCTGACCCAAATCTTCCTGGAGCCTCATTCCTCTGCCCCAACCTACAGTTTTTATATGTATTTTGTATGTGTTAGCATTTTTGCTTACTTTGTTAAAAAACAATGAGCCTGATTGATATAAATGTATGGTATCAGCATGTTAAGTGGGGGCTACAATTTGTCCTTGATATGTTTTCAAAATTTATGTGGTAATTTTTAGGGTATCACACAAAGGAACAAGGAATTTATTAATCTAACTTGAGGTAACAAAAGAAAGAGCATTTTACGGAGAGAAATGCTATGTAAAAAGAAGCACTTTTTTATTTTTTAAGGAAGCACTTTTCTTAACCAATTCTCCAACTGATGTTCAAATTTAATTCTTAAATGTATTGTTCTTTAAAAAAATATTCAGTCCTATTTGATGAAGTCATGAGAAAAAGGGCAGCATTTCCAGAAAAACAAGTATATACACATTCAAAAAAACAAAACAAAACCCAAAAACACATCTAAAATATAAGGACCCAAAAGATTTATACAAAAGTAGTAGGGCAGCCCGGGTGGCTCAGTGGATTAGCGCTGCCTTCAGCCCAGGGTGTGATCCAAGAGACCCGGGATCAGGTCCCACGTCGGGCTCCCTGCATGGAGCCTGCTTCTCCCTCTGCCTGTGTCTCTGCCTCTGTGTGTGTGTGTGTCTCTCTCTCATGAATAAATAAATAAAATCTTAAATAAAATAAAAGTAGTAGAGAGGCAATGGCCAACCAAAGCAAAACTAGTATAATTGTATTAATATCAGCTAAATAACTTCAAGATAAGGAGGTAGCTATTACAGTAACATGTTTTATGTGGAATCTAAACTTGGATGCAACAAATAATACGGCTATAAAATATGAAGGCAAAAAAAAATCTGTCTGGAAACATAGACAAAGCAATCAACATAGTCAGACTGTCCTTTGTTACCAGGCCAATTGGAAAAATAGAAAAAAACAAACCCAGCTAGATTAACACACTTTGTCTGGTAAGTATAAAACTACACATATAATTGGCTGGAAGCAGAAAGATAGAATTTTTAAAACGGACCATGAATTAGATCACAAAGCAAATCTCAACAGACGCCTGAGTACAAGTATCTCCCAAACCATATTTGCTAAGAAAAAACTGCATTGATTAGAAACAATCACTACCAATAAAATGAGAAAAGTTTCCTGATCAGCAGGACATTGTTGTGCTCCTCACCTAAGGCTGAGGATTTATTTTATAGGCACCTTCAATATTTTAAACAAGCATGTTTTGCAATATATTTTTTTCCTTGAAACAAAAAGCATTTGCCTGAATTTGGCCTCAGGGGGTTTGAAAGAGGAAGGAAGCAAATACTTGTGATTTAGAAGAATCTGAGTTTGATCTCCACCCCTGTTTCTGGGACCCTGCTCCTAAAACCCTTGGTATTTCCTGTGGCGGGAGCAGGAAAGGTGTCTTTTGTTAAGTTAATGAGGTGACTTTAGGATGGGGGCTGGTTGCCAGGGGAACCAGCCTGGTGCTGGGAGGGTTGCAACTTTCTTTTCCTTTTTTTTTTTTTTTTTTTGTTTTTTTTTGTTTGCAACTTTCTGCTGCACCCCTTGACCTCTGTGGAGAGGGAGGGGCTGGAAGGTGACTCAGTGGCCAATAGCCAAGGAATCAATGCTGCCTCTGTTGTGAAGCCTCCCTAGAAACCCAGGAGGAAGGGGTTCAGAGAGCTTCCGGATCAGCAGACTTGAGCAGGTTTGGGGCCCGAGGTGCACCCGGGGAGGCCACGGGAGCTGTGCACCGTTTCCCCACACCTGGCCTCATGCATCTCTTCATCTGGCTGCTCCTGAGTTACATCCTGTTATAATCAACCGGCCATGGGGTAAGTAACAGGTTTCCCTAAACTCTGGGATCCGTTCTAGGAGATTAACTCAACCGGAGGAGGGGGTCGTGGGATGCTCCCATCTGTAGCTGGTGGGCCAGAAGCACAGGTGAGAACTCGGATTTGAGACTGGTGTTTGAGTGGGGTAAGGCTGAGCCCCAATCTGTGGGACCAGTTGCTGTCTCTGTAGGTGTGTAAGAACTGAGTGGAATCCATGGTGGGGGGGAAAGCCCCCTCCTCACAATGGGATTGGTGACCGGAATCTCTTACCACCTCCTTCAGGAGGTTACCTGCTCTTTCTTTCTCTCCTTTTGTATCCTTTCCCCCTATAGCTTGCATGTTCAGATGCTGTTTTTTGTTGTTGTTTTTTTGTTTTGTTTTACAACTTGGTTGGTTTCTTCAAAGTTTATTCCGAAGATGGTGGTGGGGAATTGGATTTTAAAATAAAATTTGTTCTTAATGATCATGAAAAGCCTGCCATCAGAATCCCATTAATAAACTGTGCGGATCGGCAGATGGTTTTCTTGGTGTTGAAAGTATCAGTTTGTTCAATCGTGACTGGTAGCAAAATTACATTTCATTCTGTGCAACGGTTTCAAAGTTAATACAGCTAAACAAGTGCCCCCAGATTGAAATGGAAAATGAATAAATGGTGATACATTAGGAGTAGCTTGGAGCCCAGATTCAATCTTGGAGCACTTAAACAATTTACTTGAGATTCAGTAACTCGTTACGGAAAAGAAAACGTTCAAACGCACTAAGATGTGGGATAAAAAAAAAAAAAAAGTTAAATTCCTGTGTTTCAGTCTTCCATAATCTCAGAAACTGCGATTGGCTTTGTATTTATATATCTCTCTCTATAAATATATATAGTTTGCATGATAACCTATTTACAATACTGCCATATTATATTGATATACATAGAATAAATATAATATATAAATATATATGCTTTGTATGATATATAAATATATATAGTTTTATGATAACCTATTTACAATATTGCCATGTAATGTTGATATATATAGAATAACATGATACGTATAAACGTGCTAGTATATCCACATGTCGATATGCTGATTAATATGTTGGTATGCATGAGTCGACGTACAATTTAGGACCTTTTTCTCGGTATTGTAGAAGTGATTGCAAGTAAATTATAAGTAAATGTATCAAGGGTAATAATCTGTGCAGAGTTAGATTATTCACAGATCCAGCAGCAAGTTCAACAGAGCTTGGCCACATTATAAATTACTATTGATAAGACTCCAGCGTTAATGAAAAGCATTGAGTTGGGGTGATAGATTCTATGAACATGTAGATAAAGCCAGCGTTTGATGTGAGAGGCGACCCAGCACCAGTAGTCCTTTGGAAATATTCATCATCCCACATGTTGAAGACAGAAGTTGTCTCCCATAAAGTTAAAAACTCACTTGTTGGGATCCCTGGGTGGCGCAGTGGTTTGGCGCCTGCCTTTGGCCCAGGGCGCGATCCTGGAGACCCGGGATCGAATCTCACATCGGGCTCCTGGTGCATGGAGCCTGCTTCTCCCTCTGCCTGTGTCTCTGCCTCTCTTTCTCTCTGTGTGACTATCATAAAATGAAGAAAAAAAAAAAAAACTCACTTGTTTGACATACCGGCTGTGGAATCAACAGAAACTGAAATAAATAAGTAAATTGTAAAGTCCTTTCAAAGGATCAGAGATGCACAGGTCTCAAAACAAGCAGAAGACATGGCTAGATTGTGATTTGTGATGGTTTCTCTCTCCGTGGAGTTCTTAGGAAAGAGACATTAAAAATGAAAGAGAACCCAATTTTGGCCTTTTACCAGAAATTCATGAAAATCTCACTTTTAAGACCACATGAACTGACCTTTATGTTGCTTTGGTTTATTTTTTATTATGGGTAACTGTGTTCTGTACCCTCCTTAGCGACTTATTTGGTATTTACCCTGCTCTGTTTTTACACCTACCTACTCCACTATCTAGATGCTTATAAGGCCAGACGGCTGTGGTGATAAAGTCACACCTTCTGGCAAATCTCTGATATTTTCATCATACTTAATAATTTTTCCCATGGTTGAATTCCTTAAAAACACTTGAGAGGAGGAGTTGGCTAGGATTAGCATTTTGGAGCTGAGCCATCCCTAGGTCAAGGATCAGGTTGGGTTTTCACCTTTTATAGCTCAGGGTGCAAAAAATCCCTAAATTGATGAACTTCTGTTGGCATTTTGGGGAAATGCCCACGGTAGCAATTTTAATCCTCCCCTTATTTAAATCTCCGGGACTACAAAACTGGATTCTAGACATGAAGTAACAACTAAAAAAACAAAGCTAGACCATCAGGATGTAAATAACAGATGTTAGAAAGCATATATTACTTTTTCCGTAAGAAATACTATGTAAAAAAAAAAAAAGAAATACTATGTAGCGGATTGACTATTGGTATAGAAACACTATATAGCACTTAGGAAAATGTGGGAGTAGAGACACACCATTTCATTGTTGAGAGATTTGACCAACATGGTGGCCATGCCCCTATAAACAGAAATAATGAATTTTTAAAAAATATTTTATTTATTTATTCATGAGACACACAGAGAGAGGCAGAGACTCACGCAAAGGGAGAGACAAGTCCTCATGGTGATCCTTGTTGTGGGACTCAATCCCAGGACCCCAGGATCACGACCTGAGCCAAAGGCAGATGCTCAACCACTGAGCCACCCAGGCACCCCCAGAAATAATGAAATTAAAGACGGTAACTAACGTGGGCAAATTTTAAATTCTTTGAAATTGATAGCTCAACTATCCATGGAATGGAGGGTTTAGTAATGGCCTGTTTAATATGCATGACTTGCTTCACCATTTTTTGGAGTCACGTAGAGATGTTTCTTTCTCTTCTTTTCCAACGATTGCTCAGTTTCCTGATATCCATCAGCACGACACTCTGTATTTTTCTCTTAAATTCTCCGAGAGACCCTTCATGGCTTTTATATTTATTTATTTATTTATTTATTTATTTATTTATTTATTTATTTATTTAATTTTTTAATTTTTAATTTTTTTTTCCTTCATGGCTTTTAAAGAAAAGGTGTGTGTGGTGCTCCGATGGTGCATGTATGCCATCATGCATTCATCAAAACTCACAAAATGCACAACACCAGGAGTGAATCCTAACGGAAACGATAGATGCTGGGTGATGATGACGTGTTGATGCAGGTTCATGGGTTGTAGTCAATGCACCATCTGGTGGGAATGTTGATAATGGGAGGAGCCGTGCATAAGTTCTGGCAGAGGGTGTTTGGGAAATCCCTCTACCTTCCCCTCAATTTTGCCATGAACCTCAGACTGCTCTAAAAAACATCAAGTCTATTAAAAAAGAAAGAAAAGGAACATGAAGGTCTTGCAAAGGACAAATGATAAAGAAAGAGGATTTTGATCCATGCACTGAAGCAATTGTCTCTGTGCTACTTGAAGTATATACTCTGCCTAGACTGATAATAATAGGTTGTGGCCTCATTATTATTCCAAGAGGCACAGACCCGTGGTCAGCAGGCCTAGACACAAAGACCTGAATATAAATCCTTCTGTGTCTACCAAAAATTCTCCTCAAAATAGCTCTTTCCCAGCCTTGAAGTCCTCATCTTGCACCTGTGTCACCTGCAGAGACTCTTCTTTCTCTCAAGGTGTACTATGTTTGCCGCGATGCCCTCTTCCCTTCCCCTAACATCAGGCCTTGATCAAAGGCAGGATCCCCCAAGTTTTTCCATTCTTGTTCTTGCAGAACGATGTAGGCTTTCTTCCAAAGCTATTTCTTGGGTCCCAGTGATCACCTCAAGGTTACAGCAACCTTGGCTGTATCCCAGAAGGCTCACCTGCTGCCTTTTGTCCCTCTAACACCAGCAGAGAGCAGAATGTAAGCTTTCCCCAGCACGGACACTTCTAAACTTTGCACCCGATTAAAATATGTGTGATAGTGTAGGTGAAATGATGCCTCTTTAAGCTTTTTAATCCTGTTGATCAAGTTCAATAGCAGAGGAATTTCTCTCCTAATGGCGTGTTGACTTGGGCCCTTGGATGGGCAGTTGACTTTGTGGTTGGAGAGAAGGTTACAGGGATTGCTTAGAAATTCGGAATGCCAGGAGCCATTCCAAAGAGGGAAGATGATCCTCGTAATGATAATGACCTCCAATTTTATTGTATCTTACATCCAGAAGGGTCATAAAGTGCCTAACAACTCCTCCACTACAAATGAATATGAGGGTCGTTTCACATACGACTAAAATGTGTCAGCTGCTTAACAGAGCACAGCCAGATTAGTCAACAATTTAGGCGGGGAACTGAACAAAAACGGTTTAAACGCACAAATGGAAGGGATATGCATGAGGCCATTTTACAAGCTGGAGCTGCTCCATGGATGGAGGAGTGAGATTCTTTTTCCCCCCTAAGTAATTAGAAAACTCAGATTGGCGAGAAACATGTCATCCTCCAGAAATGAGACCTGAGCATCTCGAGAGAACATGAAGATACGAAGTCCCACTAAACGCAATGGATGATCCTATTTCAATCTACTCAGTGTATTTAATGTAGATGCAACCTATTAGCCTGCTTAGGGATATTCTGTGCCCCTCAGAAGGAAAACTTGGACTGAATAGGGAAAGAACACAGAACCCGTCCGCATAACCGTGTCACACATCACAGGCCCGTTTACCAGACCCTTTATTCTGCAGGAGACTCCACGGGATTATCGGAATCAGGCTTATTAAGAGAATTTCGATCACTAAACCAGCTCTACGTTTATGGGGGAAGAAAATTCAGGTGATCCTTTTGCTAGCCATTGAAGTCTGCCTACTGATGGAGAATTTTCTTTTTTTTTTTTTTTGAGAATTTTCTTTTAATATTCCACTTTCAGTGAGAGGCATGCATTACAAGTTAATATGTTGGCATCCTGACGTCGTGTATGTGTCACTCATGATCATTGGTCATTTTCAGTTCTCTTCCTCTGTAACCACGGCTCTACTTTGCAATACTTTGCATTTGTAAACTCGGGTTCCTGAATCTTCATGATTGAGGACCAGCTCCTGTCATAGGATGAAATCAGTTCTTAGGAAATGTCCAGCATGCACTCCCATGACCTATCACTTGTTTATGCACATATATAAATACAATATCTAGATAGATACACATAGATTTACCCTTTGTAATTTCTTTGGTTCTGTATATGGAATAAATGAGGGAAAGTGTATGGTGAAGCATTTAGGTATTTGTTCATGCAGCCGAAACTCTTATATATCGTATACTTAAGAAGAATCGCTCCAATACAGCAATTAGAACTGAAGTTTTCCAAAGGAAGAAAAAAAGTTTCCCTGCCCAAACAAAAGTTACAGTTTAGCAGATTGTGTAGCTAAACTGTGTGCAGGCTACGAAATTCTCTACCCTTTCTGATAGAGGACTATTATATTCAACATTATTATTATTTATTTTTAAGATTTTCTTTATTTATTCATGAGAGAGACACACACACACACACAGAGGCAGAGACACAGGCAGAGGGAGAAGCAGGCTCCATGCAGGGAGCCTGACGTGGGACTCCATCCCGGGTCTCCAGGATCACGCCCTGGACTGAAGGCGGCGCTAAACCGCTGAGCCACTGGGGCTGCCCATATTCGACATTATTTAAATATACCGACTTGGAAAGTGTGTAACTTTAAAGTGGACACAAGTAATTCGATTGAGTGGTAACAATTGAATTCACTGATTCATGTTGGTGAGTGCCTCTTGGTAAAGATCTACCTGTATATCTATCTATCTATCTATCTATCTATCTATCTATCTATCTATCCATCCATCCATCTATCCATCCATCCATCTACCTATCTATCCATCGATTCTATCATCTATCTATCTATCCACCCAGCTGCATGCCCATCCATCCATCCATCATCCATCCATCCATCCATCCATCCATCCATCCATCCATCCGTCAACCCACCCAATCACCTATCATCATTTGCTGTCTATCTATCTATCTTTTTTTTAATTTTTTATTTATTTATTTATGATAGTCACAGAGAGAGAGAGAGAGAGAGGCAGAGACATAGGCAGAGGGAGAAGCAGACTCCATGCACCGGGAGCCTGACGTGGGATTCGATCCCGGGTCTCCAGGATCGCACCCTGGGCCAAAGGCAGGCGCCAAACCTCTGCGCCACCCAGGGATCCCCCTTTCCATTCATCTATATCTATTATCTATCTATCTATCTATCATCTATCATCTCTATATGTAGGTATATATGGCATGTCCAGTGATTTGTAATAAGGACAATTGCTTTACATGACATTTCTTCCTAGGAATATCAAGTTTCCCCTTTACTACTTGTTTAAAAGACTTTGTTTCTCCATCAACATGGTTTGGTTCATGGAGAATTAATATTTATTTATTTATTTATTTATTTATTTATACTCTTTTTTTTTTTTAAGATTTTATTTATTTATTCATGAGAGATACAGAGAGAGAGGCAGAGACACAGGCAGAGGGAGAAGCAGGCCCCATGCAGAGAGCCCGATGTGGGACTCGATCCCTGGTCTCCAGGGTCATGCCCTGAGCTAAAGGCGGCGCTAAACTGCTGAGAGTTGCCCAGGCTGCCCAAGAATTAATTTTCATTTAGTAATTATTCCTTTGTGGAAAACAAATGCACCAGGTAAGGGTGGGTTCATATCTGAGCTGTGTGCAAACACTATACTGTATGGATTTGTCTCTCTCTTCATTTTTCTTTTAAGTAGGCTTACTTAAAAATATGTAACACCATCCAACAATCTTCTTGAACTGTTTATCATCCCCCAAATGTAATAAGCATGATTAATCTTTTTCAAAAAAACAATAGTAGGGGCACCCGGGTGGTTCAGTCGGTTAAGCGTCTGCCTTTGACTCAGGTCAGGATCTTGAGCTCCCTCTGGGATTATTTTTTATTAATTTGAGAGAAATAGTGCACAGGCAGGAGGAGCAGTAGAGGAAGAGGAAGAAGCAGGCTCCGCACTGAGCAGGGAGCCGGATGTGGGACTCAATCCCAGGACCCTGAGATCATGACCTGAGCTGAAGACATGATCAACCAGCTGAGCCATCCAGGCACTCCGACTTCTCATAATTTTAGATACCGTAGCTGGTGGGGATCTGGGAAACCATGGCAACTTCTTTATCATGCTTTGCATTTTTCCTCCATTAATGTCTTGCTTCTCACTGCAGGGGGAAAAAGAAAGCCCGTGAATAAGGAGACTTTTGGGGGAAATGTGGTAGGGAAGCCAAATCAGACACCAACATAAGGCACTTGAGCAAATCTCTAAAAGAGAACATTTCAAAGTGGTTTTATTATTTTGGAGGGATATGAACAGAAATCCTAGGGGTCCTTGGAGGAATTTCTGAAATTCTAATGTTAAAGATCGCAAAATGGTAGAAACAAACTTTGCAAGATGGGGATAAATGCCTTCCTCCCTTTTGTGGAAAAAATCCATTTTGAGGGGCACCTGGGTAGCTCTGTGGTTGAGCATCTACCTTTGGCTCAGGTCATGATCCCAGGGTCCTGGGATCGAGTCCCACATCAGGCTCCCCAGACGGAGCCTGCTTCTCCTTCTGCCTGTGTCTCTGCCTCTCTCTGTGTGTCTCTTATGAATAAAAAAAAATTTTAAAAATAAGAAATGCACTTTGAGATGAGAACATTGTGTTTTGATCTGGCTCTTGTGCTACAGTGTTTACTGCAGCCAATCTCTTAGTAATACTCTGGCCTCTTCTGTGACGACGGACAATTTGGAAGACGGATGTCCCCACCTACCCGTGTCCCCATCTACCGAAACCTATTTTGGGGAGATGCCTTCTAGAGTCTCATTTTGAATTCAGGGAACATTAGGTTTCTTCTCAATCTGGCTTCTGAGAAAGGTAGTAATGAAGAAATGAATTGTCAAGGCCTCTGGCTAGTAAGAGAGACGTGGTTGTCATCACGACTGTCTCCCTGAACACCCAGAACCTGTCATTTATTGATCGAGGCACATGAAAGTTAGTTTGCACACAACCGATTCGTAAGAATACAAAGATTTTGAACCATCTGCAAAGTATTTTTTCATTAGCTGGTTCGGGCTTCCCATCAGTCCTTTTAAGTTTCAATATATCCCTCCTGGCCATCGAAACATAGAATGTTTTTATTCGCAATGAGGCAACCTGTCAATTTGAAAAAGTGTCAAAATTTATAACAAAGTACACATTTCTTTTTAGAAATGGGAAAAGTGAGCGTGGTCTGTCTTCATCATGTGTCCCAAGATAAAACATCTCAGACGTACCTGTTAAAATAAATTTAGCTTTATTTAGGTTCAGACTTTTCACAGATGAGGGTGAATATTTCCATAAAGCGTAGGGCCATGTTGTGTGAACCTTTGCTTAAGAGGTAAAGCAAATATTTGTTTAAAGAATAAAAAAGGCTTTTGCTGAAAATATGCCCAGCATTAGCAGGAAAGCTTCGGCACCCAAATTGCACATAAACAATATTGTCCTACATGGAGATAGTGTTCCCTTCTATTCCAGGGTAAATTTAAGTAGCCTAGAAATACCCAGGTAATATTGCCGTTGGCCAACCCTTATCTACAAGGACAGGAAGATAAAGAAGAGATGAGTTGGACACATTCAGGAGGCAGGCCGCATCGGACACGCATCCCTCTGTCATTGATTAATGACTCACCAGATTCTCCTCACAATTAAGGAGCATCCCAAAGAGGATGTGTTGGGTGAAAATCCATGCTAAGAACGCTAATCTGAGCATTTATGGAACTCCTTCTCCTGAGGAGATTCCTTGAGTCGTCCTGAAATCAGAACCGTCGGTCATAAACCACCATCCCTGATGTCCAGATTGTCTGTCCACTGCTGTGTTCACAGCTGGGGGAGGGGGGAACTAAGAGGTCCTGACTCCTGCACAAATCCTCCAATAGCCAGGAAATGCAGGACTTAAGTCTCCTTGTATGGGGGGTTGTGGTTGGGGAGAGAGAACAAAACTTAGGAAACATCGTTTCCAATTGGTTTTGGATTTTCAAGGCAGATAAGTGGTTTTAGAGACATCACACACACAGAGAAAAAACCGGGTTTGATGCATGGAATACTCTGAATGTCAGGTGCATCCTCGCTGGCATGTTCATCTTTGTCTCCCAATTTTTACCTCCCACCTCCAGGAGTTTCCTGGTCACACATCCGACAGTTGATGCCGCTGGTTTCATGTTATTTGGGTTCAAAATTCCAGACATCTGAGCTAGCTCCCTGGTGACCAAAGGCCCTTTAGAAGCCCTCCAGCCTCCTCTGATAAATAGGAAGAGAGAACAGGAAACTCTGAATGTAAATACATAAGCTTTTCAAGGTGTGCCCGGCCAGGAGCCCAGGGTCGGGGCACGACGAGGAAAAGCGAATTCAAACCTGTCTTCAGGTTCTACCCCACCTGTGTCCACCGCACACTGTTTCTATTCCTTTCTGTGATGTTTGACCCGATGGCTGACCTGTTGCTGCATTATCTCAATTTCTGAGTCGATTCACTAAGTCGCACCACATCACCCACATGATGAGGAACGCATCCCTTTGCATCGTACCTGTACAACTTTTGAGACTGAATAACTTGTACTGATGATGCTCCTCCATTTTATGAGGGCTGTTTTGATCACCTCTTCAACTGTCACCTGTGTCGACCCTATAAATGTCATCTGCATCCTGCAGAAGGTCCTCAACGCTGGACGGTTACATCCCCAGTGCTCCTCAAGCGCAGACCTTGTGGTAGATGGGTCTAAAAGCATTTCTGACATTGAGCATATATATATTTTTAAAGATTTTATTTATTTATTCATGGCAGAGAGACAGAGGCAGAGGGAGAAGCAGGATCCATGCAGGTAACATGACGTGGGACTCCATCCCGGGTCTCCAGGATCACACCCCAGGCCGAAGGTGGCGCTAAACCGCTGAGCCACGGGGGCTGCCCTGACGTTGAGCATATTATCAGATAAATAGATGCTTGATCTTTAGCCAAGTCTCATGGGCAGAAACAAAGCCGCATGTGTAACCAACTATTTGATTACCTCCCATGCAACAAAAATTATAATAATGCAAAGGGGTCATACAACCAAAAGGTACGGCAAGAAACCAAGAACACAGGAAATAGAGTCAAAACGAAGGGGGGAGGCCTGAATTTTCTTCACTGTTTGAACAGCTGTGTTGGGAAGGAGACATGACAAATACAGGTGTTTGGAATAGTAGGTGAAAGCAGGAAATGAACAGGGCCCCACGTTTCCCAAGCAGGGTGTTCAGTGCAATTTCGTCAATTTTTGTTTTCCTTTTTTTACCTGGTGGCTGCTCTACTGAATTCTGAAAACATAAGAAGCAAGCACTGGGCATTTCTGTCTTTGAAGTATCCAGACACTGAAGGCATTCCTGTCACCTCTGCACAGATTGAGACAAATCCCAACAGTTCTCATCATGAAAAAAAATGACGGCTGCTCTAAAACAAAGGCAGAGGGATCCCTGGGTGGCGCAGTGGTTTGGCGCCTGCCTTTGGCCCAGGGCGCGATCCTGGAGATCCGGGATCGAATCCCACGTCGGGCTCCCGGTACATGGAGCCTGCTTCTCCCTCTGCCTGTGTCTCTGCCTCTCTCTCTCTCTCTGTGACTATCATAAATAAATAAAAATTAAAAAAAAAATAAAATAAAATAAAACAAAGGCAGAGATAACGGTTGTCACACAATACCTTCAATCTGAATTCAATGAGCTTCATAATACTTAGTGATCACCAAGCATCCGCATTGCCTGATGAAACACCCTTTGCAGAGTGTATTTGAATTAGTTGTGTTTGGGTGCATTGAGAATCCAAAGTTTCTTGATTTGTTTTCACCCCCTTAACATAAAAATATGTGCAAGTTTTTGTTTGTTTGTTGAGGCCACTTTGTTAGTAAAAGTGTCGGCTCTTTATTTAAGCTGCAAGGAGACTACTTCAGATAATGTCACAGGATTCATGTGTGGGGAAGAGACGACATTTAAGGAGATTTTTATTCCTAATACTCCTTAGTAGCATCCATATGATTTAATTTAAAATATCATTGCAGTGTCGGTGCAAACATAGGAAACATACATCATCACAAAAGATAAGCAAATCTCGGGAACTGCGTAGTGGATTAGGAAAAACGGAGACTGGCCATGAGACTTGGACGGGGCAATGGGGTCGTGGCATCTTGCCCGTCCTCTGCTTCATCCAACACTGCCTGTGTAACCATGGTACATTGAGCAGAACTCACAAATTCCCTTTGGGACAATGCTGTTAGTCAAGCTACACACGTAATTCAAATGCTATATATTTTTAAGCAGGTTCCACGCCCGGTGTGGAACTCCGTGCAGGGCTTGCGCTCATGACCCAGAGATCAAGACCTGAGCTGAGACCAAGAATCCGATACTCAATGGCCTGAGCCACCCACGTGCCCCAAATGGCATTTTTTAATATGTTTTTTTTTTCCTGTTCCAGGATCTCATCTGGGCTCCCACGTGGCATACTTGTCACGGCCACTTACTCTCCTCCCATGTGGCGAAACTCCTATATCTTCCGTGATCTTCTGTGACCTGAATCCTTGTGAAGAATAATGGTAAGTTGTTTTGTGGAATATCTCTCCATGTGCATCTGTCTGACGTGTGGTTGGAAGGACACAGTTGCCAAACTGAAGGAGTTTTCAGTATCAAAAGCTGGGGAAATGGGCAACAAGAAGGCTGAAGGATAACCCATTGGCGTTAACATGAAAATCAACGGGTTTTGTGCAGCCATAGGCTATGATTTAATGAGTAAATGGGTAACAGGACAGCTCTACCGTAGAGAAGAATTTCAATCAATTCCTCTTGAAGGGATGAGGCCAATATAAAGTCAGCTTTAGCCAAAATACCACAGAAATAATTATTGTAGCCAATGTCCCCCAGTAGATGGTGAAATTATTGGGCACAGAGTTGAGGAGAAAGGCAATATGCTCATGGTCTCAAAGTATCTCCCGCAGATACATGGTAATTGCAAAGAGGTAAATAATAACTTCAGAGGCGAAGCCCCGCGGACCATAATTTATCAAATAGTCGGGGGTACGGACAAGAGCAGCAGTGCATCAGCCCTACATCAATGTCCCCCAAAATTCTTAGCATCCGTTGGAATATTTTTAACCCGCTGTGTGTGTGTAACTTCTCCCTAACACATACGTATTCTCCCGTCAAAACTGGATCGCTTATACGCTGCAATTCCAGTTCCGCACATACAGAGACTCACTCATGGGCACCCAATGCAGAGAAAAGTAAAACGGCATTTCCTTCGTGACGCGTGCGTCGATCTAACAAAGGGCGAAAGGAATGAGGATGCTCCAGGCGAGTAGAGTGTCTTGGAGAATATAATTAGCAATCGAGACGCTGAGCTACTGTTATAGGAACCTCGGTAGATGTAAAATGTATCGAGTAAAAAGTTGCCAAAGTGGTTCCGCAGTGTATGATTGAATTGTCCTGGGAGTATACAAAGTATAGGTCCTGGGTGGTTCTACAGCTTTATAGTAGAAATCTGACATATGGGTGGGAGGAATGGCAACATGTGGATGGGATTTTTTTGACCTTTGAGCAGGGATACAATGTTGGGGGATAGAGAATGGATACAGAGTCGTTATGGAATTTACGTATCAACGCTCTGTGTGTTTTGTGGGATCAAAAAATTCTCAAGAGCCATTCTCACTGATGGTTGTCCGCACGGTTATGATGCTGCTTGGTAGTGAAGTGGCGATGTCTGTAGTGTTTCTTTATTCCTATTTACACTCGAATTGTCCCACTGTCCAGTGCAAGGGGGAGAATGCAGGTGTTTGCACAGGTAACAGCACAAGATGTGTGTACGTAAGGGGGGAGACGGCTCTGCTCTGGTGCCATGAGACTCTTCGGCGGTCTTTTTCTCCCTGGCTTGTCACTCTCCTTGACAGAAGCAGGGACCATCCCTCCTCCATACAGCCTGGACTTCGCAGAGTGTACGTCAACAGGCAACAGCCATAGGAGTTTCACGGGGTAGCCTCATGATGTGGCCACAAATGCCTGTACCCTGCCCAAGGCCACAGAGCCTTGCTTTCCCAGAACCTGAAAGTCTCCCCATTTCCACAGTCTGCTGAGAGTCCCACTCTTCACCGTAGAGTCATGGTGACGTGGATCCCTTGGCGTCCTCCGGGTTGGGTGTCTGTACATAGCAGGTGCAGAAACGCGGTCCTCAGTTCAAACCTGCACGAAGATGGCAGTGAACTGAGCAGCGATAAGGCATCGACGAGCTCCTACATGCTCCCCCGTCCACATCCTTGCCTACATGTGCACCTCGGGTGCTACTTTATATTCTCCGTCTTAATTTCCCTGACAATGAACTGGGTACTCCTTTGTCCGTCCGGGACTGTCTCTGACTCCTAAAAATGCCCTGTGCTTTGCGATCTGCCTCTTTGGCCGCACACCCATGCACATGCCCCGTTGCTGCTGTGGCTACTGTAGGTTGATTATGCCCTTGTTTAGAGATGCTCTGTCGATGGAGGAAATACCAATCCATGTCTGCCTGTATTCCTCATTGAGCTCTTCCTCCATTCATTTCTGTTCTTGCAACCGTGTGTCGCGTTTTTCCTTGATGCATGTCGTGTATCCGTATGTTTGAAACTTGCGTCGCGCAAAAAGAAAGAAGAAAGGAAATTCTAGGTTTCCTGCTATATTTATCTCCTAAACCACACTTGAGACAACCAGCCTTCCCTTCCCCAGCTGCAGATCCAGAAAGTGATCATTTTATGATCGCTTTCCTGTGGGCTAGACACATATGTAGGGGTCCGGAATATTTTAGAAATAATTCACGTAGTCAGTGGTCTCGGTAGCTGTTTGTTCTTTCTGCCAAGTTATAAAAGTTTCTACCTGCAGCGTCTGTACCTCAAGCCATTCCGAGCAGCTGGATAGAAAGGCGTCCCATGAGGACACAAGGCATTATCCCTGCGTGGGCTTTCATCTAAATTTGGCTTCCATTTGCAGTATCATCAAATATTTATCGAGTTTCTACTACCTTCCAGTTGTTAGGCGTACAGATATAATTGCAGCACTGTGGAGCTTTATTGGAGCGAGACCCCACCACCAAGTGGTGTGGAAATCCTGCCATTCGCTCCTCACCCAGGACACAGCTGTGCACATACAGGATCAGGACGGTGGGGAAACCAAACCTGACAGTTGTGCGGTGTGTTTGTGCAATGCCCAACTCTGGTGCAATGTGCAAAGCTCACTTGAAGCGAGTGGGCTTAGATTTGAGGTTGAAGGGGGATTTTTATTGTACCTTGAATGAAGATCCGGAGGTGAGTTGGTGCTGGCACGCCTGGTCGAAAGGACGGATGGGCAGCAGGAAGAAGGTAAAACATGGCACCCTGGCTTTATTTGCCCAAAGATTCACCTGCAATGAAAGGGTCTCAGCCAGCATCTGCTGCTTACCCCTCTCTTCCATCGGCAGCCCGTCCTTAGCGGGAGGCAGGGAAGAGATGAGCAAAGGCCAAATGCATTCAGTGGTCGTGATAAAATGAAATACATACACATGCATGCCCTCAAGACCCTGGACTCCATTGGAGGTGAAACCTCACATACAATGTTTCCTTCCCACCACATCTATTGCCAGCTTTCTGGGACATTTAAAAAGATTGTACATCCAGCAAATGTTTATATTTTATGGTGCATTCATTTTTTTAAAGATTTATTTATTTATTCATGAGAGACACACAGAGAGAGAGAGAGGCAGACACACAGGCAGAGGGAGAAGCAGGCTCCATGCAGGGAGCCCAACGCGGGATTTGATCCCGGGTCTCCAGGACCACACTCTGGGCCGAAGGTGGCGCTAAACCGCTGAGCCACCCGGGGCGCCCTTTATGGTCATTCAGTTTACATGCTTGATGATTGATGGTTTGAAGGATCTTCTGATACCCAGATACATAGGCCTATCTCTAACCCCAAACAGTGTCAGAGGAAAGTATGGGATTCACAGATGCAAGTGATCTCTTTGCTGTGTCTTGCTTCTTTAGTTTGGTAGATTTTTAAAAACTATTTGAATCTTTCCAAAAACTGTGTCTTTTCTTGCCTCACAGATTAAGTTGGAACCACTCAGCATTCTTAAAAAAAATACTATTATTGTTTTTGGGTTTTGTCTTGTCGTGTAATTTTTAAGTAATCTCTATGGACCCGACGTGGGGATTGAACTCACGACCCTGAGATCAAGAGTCACCAGCCAGGTGCCCAAACCCGGCATTTTTTATAAATCTCCTAAGTGTCAATATATCCATAATAAAGCCAGTAAAATCTTTGATTTTAACATCTAAAAGGGGCATCTGACTGGCTCAGTTGGTGGAGCATGCAACTCTTGATCTCGGTTGTGAGTTCGGGCCCCACCATGGATGTAGGGATTATTTGAAAATAGAATCTTGAGAAAAAACTAAAAATAAAATCAATAAATACACTAAATAATATATCTTATTATGTATGCCATTCTCCAAGATACTTATTTGTTTTTGAGAAATATTCATGTGACTTCATGTAGATATAGTCTCTCTCTCTCTTTCTCTCTCTCTCTATATATATATAAAATCTTATAAGATATATATTTATTATATTAAGATATAATATATAATATATATAAGATAAATAAGATTTTATATAAATAAGATCTAAGATTTTATTTATTTATATATTCATGAGAGACACACAGAGAGGTGGAGACACAGGCAGAGGGAGAAGCAGGATCCCCGCAGGAAGCCCGATGTAGGACCCGATCCCAGGACCCCAGGGTCAAGGCCTGAGCCAAAGGCAGACGCTCAACCACTGAGCCACCCAGGCGTCCCTAATCTATATTTTTTAAAGATGCATTCAGTGCCATATTATAGGAATAGATCATACAACATAACCTTCTTCTATTGATGGGCATTTTGGTCCTTTTCAGGGTTTTCTGCAAGTGTTTGTGGGTACTTTTTTCATGCATTTCATGCCATGCTGTAGCACATATCCTGTCTCAATTCTCCTTGAGTGCGTACAGTAGATAGTCTCAAGGAATATATGGAAAACAGCCACACAGAATTAAGGGGTTGCGCTCATTTTCAACCTTATGGATGAAGACAACTTCTCTTTTGTTTGTGAAAATGCACACTCCCATCAGAAGAGAGTGAGGATTGTCACCTCCCCACAGGGCTTGCCATTATCAAGTGTTGTGACATGTTAGCTCTCTACAAACTGACACGCAAATTCACTTTTATTTTAATTTGCAATTTTCTAATTTAACAATGACTTTGAGGATCTTGTCATTTACTTATTCATAATTCTTCTCCATGGGGGTAAAAAAAAAAAACTCAGTGTATTCATATATTTTGCCTAATTTTCTATGGAGCCACCTGTGTTTGCTGTAGAATACAATACAGACTTGTGTATGCTTATTGTGTATGTCAGTCTGTTGTCTTGTGTATGTTAAAAATAGATTAGCAAAAAAAAAATAGATTAGCAAAAGCGGGGGACGCCTGGGGGGCTCAGCAGTTTAGCCCCTACCTTTGGCTCAGGGCATGATCCCGAGGTCCTGGGATCGAGTCCCACATTGAGGTCCCCGTAGGGAGCCTGCTTCTCCCTCTGCCTGTGTCTCTGCCTCTCTCTCTCTCTCTCTCTGTGTGTCTCTCATGAATGAATAAATAAAATCTTAAAAAAAAAGATTAGCCAAAGCTGAAGTGTATTGTTACATCATGTGTGAAAGTGTGAAACAATGAGGAAATGGAGATATTTTCTCCTCTGTTTACGTAGAAATGCCATGTCCACGTTAGGAACGTGTCCAGACCTCGCTCAGGAATCTGGTGATATTTTCTTAGATGTTTCTTAGCCCTTCCCCTTAGAGGGCCTCGAGCATTGCACAGCAAGGCTTTCTTCTGCTTGATCAGCCTCCCTTGGCTGATGGCTCTTATCACATCAAGGTGATCTATTAACAAGTAACAAATTGTGGTCACTAAGCACGCACACCTTCCAAACTCTCAGTAGCCCAGTGATCTAAAAACCCTGTGGGTTTGGACACCACCCGCATTCTGACAGCGGATGTCCTCGCTGAGAAAGATGTGCAAAATTATCGTTACTTCCAGAGAGTGACTAATGTTACCCTATCAAGAAAATGACTTGACACTGAATGGAAGGAAATTCAGCATGGCCCAAGGAAGCCCCGTCAGGTTATAATTTATCAACAGTGCTATTTGTAATTTTTATATTTTTCGAACTGAAGACTTGTTTGTTTATTTATTTATTTTTAAATCGTCTATCCTTGGCTTTTCAGGAACCAATGAATCCCCCTGTTTGAGAGGAGCAGATAGCAGGGGGCAGATTATCTCAGTCTGAGAGAGCAACAGTTATTGTTCAGATAAAGATTGTCACAATTATTCTTCCAACGGGAGTGCTCTTCAACACTCGCTCCCTCCAAGGAAACAAATGTTTGTGGAGAGTATATTCTCTGCTTGTTATTGTAACAGACAGTATCCTTGGAATCTCTGACTATAGTACTTGTGGCATCTCTCTTACTTAGATAATATGTTTTGTGCTCCCATTAGAGGTATCTCTCATGATGTAAATAATTCAAGGACTTGTAACTGGACATCTGTCCTTCTGCAGTTGGTCTTCTTTATGTTGCTACTCAAAATTACATAATTATAGATAAGTGTCAGTATAGACATGATAAATAGCTATGGAGATGATAGATGGATAAATAGTGATAGATTATAGATAGATTATTATATGATCTGATAGCTATAGAGATAGAAGATATGATAGTAGATAGAAGAATAGATAGGACGTGATCGATATAGATATGACACATAATAGATGGATAGATAGATATAAAAGATTGTAGATCAATATGACAGGTGATAGAGATAGAAAATATGATAGAAGAATAGATATAACATGATCGATATAGATATGGCACATAGATGGATAGATATGATAGATTGTAGATTGATATGACAAATGATAGAGATAGAAGATATGATAGATGGTAGATAGAAGGATAACTATGACATGATAGGTATAGGTAGATATGACTGATATCAGAGGGATGGATATGATGACAGATAGATGATAGATTAGATATGACAGATGGTAGATATAGAGATAGAAGATGGATGGTAGGGATCCCTGGGTGGTGCAGTGGTTTAGCGCCTGCCTTTGGCCCAGGGTACGATCCTGGAGACCCGGGATCAAATCCCACGTTGGGCTCCCGGTGCATGGAGCCTGCTTCTCCCTCTGCCTGTGTCTCTGCCTCTCTCTCTCTCTCTATGTGACTATCATAAATAAATAAATTTAAAAAATTTAAAAAATTAAAAAAAAAAGATGGATGGTAGATAGGATACATATGACATGATAGATGTAGATAGATATGACGGATAGATGGATAGATAGGTTAGATATGGATATGGTAGATTATAGATAGATATGACAGATGATAGGTATATAGATAGAAGATATGATAGATGGTTGATAGATGCTGGATACGATAGATTATAGATAGATAATTACAGATACATAGATAGAAGATGGTGGTAGATAGATGGGTAAATCTTACCTATGATTGATATGACATGATAGATATGATAGATATGACAGATAGTGCATGATCCATATGATACATAGGTATAATAGATGGATGATAGAGGACAAATAGACGGTAGACGTAGATCAACAGGATAGATACGTGATAGGTGATACAGATATATGATACAGATTTTATAATCATTCTTAAGATATGTATATATAGGGATCCCTGGGTGGCGCAGCGGTTTGGCGCCTGCCTTTGGCCCAGGGCGCGATCCTGGAGACCTGGGATCGAATCCCACATCGGGCTCCCGGTGCATGGAGCCTGCTTCTCCCTCTGCCTGTGTCTCTGCCTCTCTCTCTCTCACTGTGTGCCTATCATAAAAAAAAAAAATTAAAAAAAATATGTATATATAAAAGATGGAATTGATATATATGGATATATGACAATAATATGTGTGTGTGCATAGATAATTTGTGCAGAAGTCCAAATGCATTGATTACATTTTGTAATTATAGATGCATAATGACATCATTTAAATACATGTACAGTTGTGTGCAGCGTTCACGTATATGTGGGTGCACATACACACATTGTGGAGCCCCTCCACCCCAGTCATTCCAAATGTGTATTTCCAGCCTGCAATTCCATAGTGGGATCTGGACCCTTGTTTACGAGTACCCGGGACACATAAATTGGATATCACATAAGTACCTTGAATTCATTTTGTCCAGAAGGAATCTACTCTTAGAGGAGGAAGGATGGTGTGAATTACTCAAATTCTGTAACACCCATCTATAGTTTTCAAGGTGTGATGGCTTCCAGCAGGCACCAGCATTCCCAGACAAGGAACTAGGCAACACTTCCGATTCATTACTTTCTCCCTAAATGTGGCTGTGCTTGACCTTTGCCCAACAAAGAGCCTCAAGTCTCCTGAATGACACCTTATAAAGATTTGTTGAAAGAAAGGCCAGTTCTTGGGCACGTGGGTGGCTCAGTGGTTAAGTGTCTGCCTTTGGCTCAGGTCGTGATCTTGGGGTCCTGGGATCGAGTCCCGCATCGAGCTCCCTGCAGGGAGCCTGCTTCTCCTTCTACCTGTGTCTCTGCCTCTCTCTGTGTCTCTCATGAATAAATAAGTAAAATCTTTCCGCACTCCTGGCACATAGATGATGATGATGAATGACCTTTGTTTCTTTTTACTTATTGTTATGAACAAATGATTTCCCTGCCCCTCTGATCAGTAGGTACTCAACCCTTCAAGAGGTTTTTTTGTTTTGTTTTGTTTTGTTTTGTAGATTTCTCACCATTAAGCTGGTGGCATTATTTTATGGAATGTAAGTGCAAGGTTATTTTTATATTCAGAGTTTACTAAATTGACTACAATTTACTTTTCTTTAGGAAATCCTTGGAATATGGTGCCTGTCCCCATATAATTAAAACTATTCCCTTCCACCCACAAATATGTCCCAGTATGAATGGTAATTATAGGGCCAACCTATTTATACTTCAAAAGGAAGACCTTTATTCTGAATATTGCTGTGAATTATCAGTACATTGGCAGAGATTACAAAGCATTGGAGCGTCAGGACTGCTTATGTAGACTCTCACTTGTAACCTTGAACTTTAAAAATGCCATAGAAACAATTTGATACAGATTATAAATTACACCTCTTTACTAGGAGTTATCTACTTTGCAACATACACTTATTCCAATGTAGCCTTATTTTCCCTTCAGGGTGTAATTTTGAGATTAATTCAATTCAGTTTTATTGCATTTATTTTAGCCATGAGTCAGTCATTTTAAGGTCTGAGCTGAGTTTTCAAAAACTACTTGGAATGGCAAGAATGTTGCTGCTTTGTCACGAGTGTGTTCCTGAAAGAGAATTTCTACATCTGGTGGTTGGAATATATTCTTGAAAACTAATTTTGTCTTGGGAGTCCGTAGGAGTTTAATGCGCCTGTATTAACTGCATTAGAGAGTAGAGGAATGGTGAAAATTGTAGTTCATTCGCAAATTCATTGCCTTCAAGCATCTCCTCTAACTTCCTAGAAAATGTCACATAAACCACGGGCACTAACTTTCCTATTCCTAGCAAAATTCAACGTCTTCCTTATTATTTTTTTCTGCAGATATCCTGAAAATATGAATGGTTTATTTTATTTTATTTTTATATTTTTATTTTTTATTTTTATTTTATTTTTTTAAAGATTTATTTATTCATGAGAGACACAGAGAGAGAGAGGGGCAGAGGCACAGGCAGAGGGCGAAGCAGGCTCCATGCAGGGACCCCGACGTGGACTCGATCCAGGGTCTCCAGGATCAGGCCCCAGGCTGAAGGCGGCGCTAAACCGCTGAGCCACCCGGGGTTGCCCTATATTTTTATTTTTTATGAACAATTTATAAATGGGCCCTAGGGGTCATTTGGATGATGCCTTTGGTTGAGCATCATCTGACTCTTGATTTTGGCTCAGGTCATGATTTCAGGATTGTGCGATCATTGAGCCCAGAAGCTCAGAGCCAGCCTGCTTAAAATTCTCTTCCTCTGCCCCTCCCTCTGTGCTCTTTCTGTCTCTCAAAATCAATATCAATCAATCAATCAATCAATCTTTAAACAAAGAATGCCCTAGAGTAATTTTGGAAAATCAACAGTTGTGGTCTTTACATCAGAGAAGGAAACATAATGAGCAAGTTGGATTTTACGGAATGATTCTAAATCCTTGGGAAATTATAGCTTGAAAATAAGAATCCTATTTTGTTGTTGTGGATGCCGAATCTTCAGGGTACTGGTTGGATGATCTAATAGCGTGGACCTGATTCCTGGCTACCCACTGCTTTTTGATTTCATATATTCAAATAGGCAATATACCAATAGGCATGTGGTGTTATGGTAAGTTTTCCCAGTTCTGGACATTCTAGTAAAACAAAGGACCAGGAAATTAGGGCCCCACCACTCATTTTTGTCAATGAAGCTTTACTGGAGCACATTCATGCTCATTCATTTATATATTATCCATGGTTGGTTTTGCACTAACTCAGTGGAGTTATCGTTTGTGTTGTAGTTCACATGTCACATTTTGTAAGTTCAAGGGGTCCAGTGTGTTGACTGGATACATTCATATGTTGCAATATAATGACCAGGGTAGGGTTAGCTGACCTGTCGATACACCACGTAATTACCATTTGTGCGTGTATGTGTGTGTGTGTGTGTGTGTGTGGTGAGAACATTTAATATCTACTGTCTTTGCAATGGTAAAATATTTAATATAGTATTGTTAACAGAGATCACCATGTAGCTCTAGATCCCCGGAACTTTATCTTGTAATATTTGTACACTTTGACCAATGTTCGTAGAAGGATTAGACATAATAGCTAGAAGCTGGCAGCAATCTGCATGCCCATCCCTGGGTGAATAAAGACAACGTGGTTCAATAAAATTTGGAATCATTAAAAAAAAAAAAAAAAAGACAATGTGGCCCGTCCATATAATGGAATTGTATTCTGCAATTAAAATCTGATACAGGGCAGCCCCGGTGGGGCAGCGGCTTAGCGCCGCCTGCAGCCCGGGGTGTGATCCTGGAGACCCGGGATCGAGTCCCAAGTCAGGCTCCCTGCGTACAGCCTGCTTCTCTCTCTGCCTGTGTCTCTGCCTCTCTTTTGCTCTCTCTGAGTAAATAAATAAATAAATCTTTAAAAAAAAATCTGATACAATGTTACAACTGGATGACCTTGCAAAACAAGATGCTAAATGAAAGAAGCCAGACACAAAAGGCTACATATTGATTAAAAAAAAAAAAAAAAAGGATTTAGAGAGGGAGAGACTGGGGGGGAGGAGCAGAGGGAAACAAAGAGGACCTCCAGCAGACTCCCTGCTGAACACAGAGCCTGATGCAGGGCTGGTTCTCACAACCCTGAGAACATGATCTGAGCCAAAATCAAGAGTCGGATGCTCAACCAACTGCCCCACTGAGGTGCCCCAAAAGGCTCCAAGTTGTATGATTCCTTTATCTGAAATTTGTAAAAAAAAAAAAAAAAAAGTCCTAGTTTTCTGAACTAAGTAGGTGACTACCTATGTGGGCTGGATGTGGTCTTGATTACACATTGCCACAAGGTAACTGTTGAAATGATGTGTTTTTTTTTTTTTTTTTTTTTTTTTAATTTATGATAGTCACAGAGAGAGAGAGAGGCAGAGACACAGGCAGAGGGAGAAGCAGGCTCCATGCACCGGGAGCCCGATGTGGGACTCGATCCTGGGTGTCCAGGATCGCGCCCTGGGCCAAAGGCAGGCGCCAAACCGCTGCGCCACCCAGGGATCCCGAAATGATGTGTTTTAAAATGGGTTTGTGGTGAAGATTGCACAGCTGTGTAGATTTACCAACAATCATTGAACTGTACCTCACAACAGGTGAACAATGTGCTACATTAATTAAACAACTGTAAAGTGCTACGTATGATTTTTAAAAAGTTGGTGGCAGAGACCATCTGACCCACCATGCCTAAAATATCTACCATCTGACCTTTTATAGAAATAGTTGGGATCCCTGGGTGGCTCAGTGGTTTAGCACCTGCCTTTGGCCCAAGGTGTGATCCTGGAGACCCGGGATTGAGTCCCACGTCCGGCTCCCTGCATGGAGCCTGCTTCTCCCTCTGCCTATGTCTGTCTGTCTGTCTCTCTCTCTTTCATGCATAAATAAATAAATAAAATCTTAAAAAAAAAAAAAAAGAAAGAAATAGTTTTGCCAGTCACTGCTGTAGACATTTATGGTTGCTTAAATTTCATTGTCAGATCAACAGGGGGTCGTTATGAGGACATGAACGTTCAGCAGCAGAGTCTACAATTAAGTATGAGAGAAATCTATGGATATGTTTGGGGGAAAATGTTTTCCTGTTGAAAAACACCCCAATATGTGGTTAGTTTATGGAACAAAAAGAAAAGAAACAAGGAAGGAAACATTTGAAAACATAACGTGTCTGGGCAGGTTGTATAAATTTTATTTCTTAGATAAACTTTATTTTTTTAAATTTTTAAGAAAGATTTTATTTATTCACTTATTCATGAGAGACACACACAGAGAGAGACAGAGACCCAGGCAGAGGGAGAAGCAGGCTCCATGCAGGAAGCCTGATGTGGGACTCGATCCCCGGTCTCCAGGATCACGCCCTGGGCCAAAGGCAGGAGCTCTACCACTGAGCCACCCAGGGATCCTCCTCAGATAAACTTTAGAGTCAGTTTATAATGTGCATAAAAGAACTTATGGGATTTTGATTAGGAATGTGTTGAATCTCAACAGATTGAGTTGGGAAGAATGGCCATCTTGATAATTCTTGAGTCTTCCTATCCATGAACATGGAATCTCTCTCTGCGACGTATTATGTTCTCCTATTTTTTTTTAATCTGAGCTTTCACAGTGTTCCTCATATAGATCTTTCAGTAGAAGTTTTTGTTAGGAGGATGCCAAAGTATTTATTTTGGGGTTTCTTTCTGCTGCTTCATTATTGGTGTGTAGAAATGTTACAGGTTTCTGTATGTTGATTTTATACCCAGAGACTTTCCTGAATTGCTGTACCAGTTCTAGTGATTTTTTTTGGATGGAGTTTCAGGTTTTCCACACTGAAGATCATGTCATCTGCAAATAGTGATAGTTTGACTTCTTCCTTGCTGATTTGCATGCCTTTTATTTCTTTTTATTGTCCAGTTGCTGCTGCTATGACTTCTAGGACTATTTTGAACAACAGTTGTGAAAAATGGACATCCCTGTCAGAGTCCTGACCATAGAAAAAGATTTCTGAGGTGTTCTGCATTAAGGATGATGCTGGCTGTGGGTTTTTTAAAGATGGCCTTTATTATATGGACATATGGTCCCTATTGAGGGTTTTTACCATGTATGCATGTTGTACTTTGTCAAATTCTTTTTCTGCCTCTATTGAAAGGATCATATGGTACTTTTCTTATCTTTTATTAATGTGGTGTATTGCGTTGATTGATTAGTGAATATTGAACCACCACTGCAGCCCAGGAATAAATCCTACTTGATCATGGTCAATATTTATTTTATTTTATTTTTATTTTTTTTATTGGAGTTTAATTTGCCAACATACAGCATTTAAGAAAATTTTTTTAAAATTTTTATTTATTTATGATAGCCACAGAGAGAGAGAGAGAGGGAGAGAGAGAGGCAGAGACACAGGCAGAGGGAGAAGCAGGCTCCATGCACCAGGAGCCCGACGTGGGATTCGATCCCGGGTCCCCAGGATCACGGCCCGGGCCAAAGGCCGGCACTAAACCGCTGTGCCACCCAGGGATCCCAGAAAAATTTTTTTTATTCAATGTTTTTCTTAAATGAATTGTTGGATTCAATTTGCTAGCATTTCACTGAGAATTTTGTATCCATGTTCAGCAGGGATAATGGTCTGTAATTCACTTCTACTGGGGTCTTTATCTGGTTTGGTATCAGGGTGATATTAGCCACATAGAATCAGTTTGGATGTTTTCTGTGCTGCCAATCAGTCAAGTTTTCTATTTCTTCTGTTTCAGTTTTGGTACTTATTATGTTTCTAGGAATTTACTCATTTCTCCCAGGTTCTCCCAATTTGTTGGCATGTTATTTTTTATAAAATTTTCTTATAATTGTTTATATTTGTGGTATTGGTTGTCATCTCTCCTCTCATTTGTGATTTTATTTGAGTCCTCTTTTCTTGATAAATTTGCTAGAGCTTTAATGCATTTAATTGATTTTTTCACCCCAAAGAACCAGCTTATGGTTTTGTTGATCTTGCTGTATTGTTTTTTTGTTTTGTTTTAGTTTCTATATCATTTATTTCTGCTGTAATCTTTATTATTTACACCCTTTTGCTGGCTTTAGGCTTTGTTAGTGTTCTTTTTTCCAGCTCCTAAATGTAGGTGTAAAGTTATGGTGGTTTATTTGAGATTTGTCTTTCTTACATTTTTTTTTTAAAGACTTTATTTGAGAGAGAGAGAGCACAAGCAGGGGGGGTGGGGCCGAAGGAGAGGGAGAAGCAGACTCCCCTGCTGAGCAGGGAACCTGATGCAGGACTTGATCCCAGGACCCTGAGATCATGACCTGAGCTGAAGACAGATGCTTAAATGACTGAGCCAACTGGGTTTCCCAGAGATTTGTCTTGTTTCTTGAAGTAGGCCTGATAGTATATACTTCTCACCTGGGACCACTTTGCTTCATCCCAAAGGTTTTAGATCATTGTGTTTTCCTTTTTTTTTTTTTTTAAGATTTTATTTATTTATTCATGAGAGAGACAGAGAGACAGAGAGAGGCAAAGACACAGGCGGAGGCAGCAGCAGACTTCACACAGGGAGCCTGACGTGAGACTCGATCCCAGGTCTCCAGGATCCGGCCCTAGGCTGAAGGCGGCGCTAAACCACTGAGCCACCTGGGCTGCCCAACCATTGTGTTTTCATTTTCATTTATTTCCGTATATTTAAAAAAATTCTCTGATTTCTTGGTTGACCCATTCACCCTTTGTAGCATGTTGTTTAACCATCAAGTATTTGTGGACTTTCCAGATTTTTGTCTTGTGATCGACTTCTAGATTCATAGCACTATGGTCAGAATAGGTGCATGGTAGGACTTTGATCTTTTAGTATTTGTTGAAGCCTGTTTTGTGTTCTAATATGTAATCTATTTTGGAGAATGTTCCATGTGTATTTGAAACAAATGTGTTCTTCTGTTTTAGGATGGAATGTTCTGCATATATCTGTGAAGTCCATCTGATCCAGTGTTTCATTCAAAGCCATTATTTCCTTGTTAATTTTTGCTTAGATGATCTGTCCATTGATATAAGTGTGGTGTTAAAGTCCCCTGCTATTATTGTGTTACAATCAACGTGTTTCTTTAGATTTGTAAGTAATAGTTTTATATATTTGGGTGCTCCCATGTTGCATTTTTAAATATTTGTAATCGTTATGTCTTCTTGTTAGATTGTCCCCTTTATTTTTTAAGAAAAGATTTTATGTATTTATTCATGACAGACACACACAGAGAGAGAAAGAGAGAGAAAGAGAGAGAGAGGCAGAGACCCAGGTAGAGGGAGAAGAAGGCTCCATGCAGGGAGCCTGATGTGGGACTTGATCCCGGGTCTCCAGGATCACACCCTGGACTGAAGGTGGTGCTAAACCACTCAGCCACCCGGGCTGTCCAATAATTGTCCCCTTTATTATGATATGGTGCCCTTCTTTGTCTCTTGTTACAGTCTTTGTTTTAAAGTCTGGTTTTGGGCAGCCTGGGTGGCTCAGTGGTTTAGCCTGATGCATGGAGCCTGCTTCTCCCTCTGCCTGTGTCCCTGCCTCTCTCTCTCTCTTCTCTCATGAATAAATAAATCTTAAAAATAAATAAATAAATAAATAAATAAATAAATAAATAAATAAATAAATAAGTCCAGTTTTTCTGATATAAGTATGGCTACTTTAGCTGTTTTTCGACATCCATTTGCAAGATGAATGTTTTCCCATCTCTTCACTTCCAATCTGCATGTGTCTTTAGGTCTAAAATGAATCTCGGGTAAGCAGCGTTTAGATAAGTCATGTTTCTTGCATCCACTTTAGCGTCAATTGGAGCATTTAGTCCATTTATATTCAAAGTAATTATTGGTAGATATGTGTTTATTGTCATTTTATTTCTTGTTTTGTGGTAGTTTCTGGAGATTTTCTCTGATTCTTTCCTGTCTTTCTTTCATGTTTTGATGATTTCCTTTAGTGATATATTTGGAACTCTTTCTTTTTATTCTTTCTGTATTTATTTATTTATTTATTTATTTATTTATTTATTTATTTATTGTTTTTTAATTTTTATTTATTTATGATAGTCACAGAGAGAGAGAGAGAGAGAGAGGCAGAGACACAGGCAGAGGGAGAAGCAGGCTCCATGCACCGGGAGCCCGATTTGGGATTCGATCCCGGGTCTCCAGGATCGCGCCCTGGGCCAAAGGCAGGCGCCAAACTGCTGCGCCACCCAGGGATCCCGGGTGATTTTAATTTTAATAGAAGTTCTCTGTGCTTCCTGGATCTGGATATCTGTTTCCTTTCTCAGATTAGGGATGTTTTCAGCTATTATTTCTTCAAATAAAAATTTCTGCCTCTCTTTCTCTGTCTTTTTCTGGGACTTCTTTCATACAAATGTTATTATATTTGATGGAGTGTCTGAGTTCCCTAAGTCTATTCTCATTTTGCAGAATACTTTGTCTCCTATGTTGAGGTTCATTGCTTTCTATTACTTTGTCTTCTAGGTCATCAACTGTTCCTCTGCTTCTCCCAGCCTCTGCTGTTCATTGCATCAACTGTGTTTGTAATCCCATTCTGTGCACTCTTCATCTCTTGGTTGATTCTTTTTTAAGTCTTTTCTCTCTGTGGTACAAGTCTCTGTGATGTCTTCTAATTCCTTTCTCAAGCCCAGTGAGTATCCTTACCACTGTTGCTTTAAATTCTCCATCAGGCATATTACTTACAACTATTTCAATTAGGTCTCTGGCCATGACCTTTCCGGATTCTTTTTTTGGTTTCTTTTTTTTCTTTTTCTTTTTCTTTTTTTTTATTTATGATAGTTACAGAGAGAGAGAGAGAGAGAGGCAGAGACACAGGCAGAGGGAGAAGCAGGCTCCATGCACCAGGAGCCTGATGTGGGATTCGATCCCGGGTCTCTGGGATCGCGCCCTGGGCCAAAGGCAGGCTCCAAACCACTGCGCCACCCAGGGATCCCTGATTCTTTCTTTGGGATGAATTCTTCTGTCTTGACGTTTTATCCATGTCTCTGTCTTCTGCATGTTAGAAAAGCCTGTTATGTTTTCTGCTTCTGAGATTAATGGCTTTATGAAGAGGAGGTCTTATAGTGTCCAGGGACTGATGCTTCAGGGAGTGTCTGTGGTGTGTACTGCATGGTCTCTGATGTTGTGTTGTGGCTTCTCTGTCCTTCAAACCAGTTCTCTACAGAGGTTCTCCTTGCTTGCTGTGGGCAGCATTTGGTCCTTGGCCTGAACATGGGGAGTTTTAACTGAGTGTACTCTGGTCTGCTTTGTGAAATGAGAACTGTCACCACCTCCACCAGAACTGAGGTGGCTCTGTGGAACTCTGGGCAGGAGATGTAACGTGGGCAGGGGTTTGTGCTGGCCTTCAGGGGACGGCCCTGCCACACTGGGGCTGATCCTACTGCCCTTTTTTGTTTATATTTTATGCCATCTTTATGTGTACACTATCTTACTTGGTTACTTCCTTATTTCACTTTTTAAATCTTTAATTGGTATTTTTTTCATTGCATTTCTTTACCAAATGCCACATATTTGTTTACTGGCATATTTTGCATATATGTGTAATTTTATAATTGTTCTTTCCACCATTTATATTTATCTATATCTATATATTTATATAGATATTTCTACTATAACCTATTCTACAGATATATGTCTTTCTTTAAAATGCATTAGTTTTCTTTCTTGATTTTCTTAATCAAGTTCATAGCTCATGTTTATCTTCATTTGACTAAACCATCAGTTTTAGTCTTATTTTCTATATCTTATGTTTCTCTATATTATAATATACAAAATATTATATATTATATAAAATATATATATTTTTTAAAGATTTTATTTATTCATGAGAGACACAGAGAGACAGAGAGAGAAGAAGAGACAGGTAGGGGAAGAAGCAGGCTCCATGCAGGGAGCCTGATGCGGGACTCCATCCTGGAACCCCAGGACCTGAGCCAAAGGGAGACGCTCAACCATTGAGACACCGTGCATCCTCCCTATACTATATTTTTATAGTATAATATTTGGTTAATGAATGTTACCTAAAAATTATACTTTACTTTTCTCTTTTTTGCCAGATGAACTGCAGTTGAACCTTCATGAATAAACCACACTTTTAGAGTTAAGCTTTAATTTGAATGTCTCTGAATGTCCAGAAACCCTTTCCATGTGAATAAATGTGACTCTTTTATTTTTTTTAAAGATTTTATTTATTTATTCATGAGAGAGAGAGAGAGAGACAATGAGGCAGAGACACAGGCAGAGGGAGAAGTAGGCTCCATGCAGGGAGCCCAATGTGGGACTTGATCCCAGGATTCCAGGATCCCAGGATCACGCCCTGGGTGCAAAGGCAAACACTCAGCCGCTGAGCCATGCAGATGTCCCTAGGTGACTGTTTTGTAAATAAAAATTTATGTCTGTCTCTGTCTCTTGCTCTCTGTTTCCAACACACTCACACACATTCACATGCCTAAAGCAGAAAGGAACACCATGCATCAAATACCTTCTTTTCTGCAGTCATGAACTTCCAGAACAATCAGTGGATTGTAGAAGACCTTTAGCAAAGTGACCTAATTCTGTTGGCTTTTTGACCCAGAGAAGTGATTCTATTCCATTCTGTAAGCTGGCATGCTGTTTGTACAAGAGGATGTTTTAAGTGATCACAACCTGCTCTATACTCTACCCCACCTAAGTGAGAGGGATATTTTCCCAAGACCAGTTTATTTTTTAGAAACAGCCAGTTAAACTTTCCATGAGTTTCAGTTCCTTCAAAATGGTGTTTATTATTTTTTTTTAAGATTTTATTTATTCATAGACACAGGGAGAGAGAGGCAGAGACACAGACAGAGGGAGAAGCAGGCTCCATGCAGGGAGCCCAACGTGGGACTCGATCCCGGGTCTCCAGAATCACACCCCAGGCTGCAGGCGGTGCCAAACCGCTGCGCCACCGGGACTGCCCCAAAATGGTGCTTTAAAGTCAATTTTTAAGGATTGGCTTAATAATGACTGTTAAGCAAAATATGTTCATTTATTTTCTTAGATCATGAAAATCCAGATGAAATTTGAAATAATCTTAGAATAAAATGTGATAGAATGCTGCTGATTTTTCAGTGTTTGGCACATTCAGTGCACAAAGTAAATATTTGCTAAATTGCTTGGCATTTAGGCTAATGAGCTGTTTAACATATTATACTTGTGTTATCAATAACAGGAAAGTAAAATTTATTTTTTTAAATTTTTTTTAAAGATTTTATTTATTTACTCATGAGAGGGACACAGAGAGAGAGAGAGAGAGAGAAGAGAGAGGCAGAGACACAGGCAGAGGGAGAAGCAGGCTCCTCCATGCAGGGAGCCTGACGTGGGACTCGATCCCTGGGCCCCAGGATCACGCCCTTGGCTGAAGTCGGCGCTAAACCGCTGAGCCACCGGGGCTGCCCAAGAAAGTAAAATTTATTATAAAAATTACAGTCACTAAACTATTTCAAAAATGCCCAGCTTCAATTATTAACATTTTTCTGGGAAACAACAATATTTTCTAGGATAAAGGAGATTCCTCATTTTTTATCAGAAAAACGCAATTTCCTTTTTCTGTATAACAATGTTATTAATTGGATAAAGGATAGGGATAGTGTGATTAGCTGGATAAGTGTAAGATTGTCACAACTCTAGATTTACTTGATTAGTAGGATTCTTTTTGATGGTTAGTGAATAATGTTTCTGACTTCAGAGATTAGGCCTGCTTCATGTGCAATTTGAAAGTTAGAGTTTATTGTGAATTTTTCATGCTCTGGCATTACTTAACATGATGCCCACCATAAATAGTAGCATTGTGAGGGTAGGGAGATAATAAAGAATTTGTTACACAGAAGACAGCTTGGGAAGGAGATGAGATCACGAGATACAATAATTTTACTTCTCAAGCTTACTTATTATCTAAATAAATGTCATGCTTCACCTTCCAATCCACCATGGTTTCCTGATATTCAGTGTCCTTGGGGAGCCTTCTGAATTTCTGGAGTATTTTGCATGTTCTCAGTCTCTCTGGTCACTCCTTCATTGGGCAATGCTCCTTGGTCTAATGCTTCAAGTCATGTTTGGTGTCTTGTTACCATTCCTCAGTTCTGGTACAGCCCTCAGAAAATTTAATTGTCACAGAATTGGACACCAGACCTTCCCTTAATTTACCAAAACAGAAGAACATACAAAGTTTAAGAACAGAAAGCGAGCCCTGGGAATATAAATAGGGAAAGGCCGCCCTGAACATTGCTGGTTTCTATGTCTATCACTCAGATTTTGAGTTTGAAGTCTACCAGGGATGCAT
The DNA here is from genome assembly GCF_048164855.1 of Canis lupus baileyi. NCBI lineage: Eukaryota > Metazoa > Chordata > Mammalia > Carnivora > Canidae > Canis > Canis lupus. The sequence continues at coordinate 122,738,059 of NC_132876.1, forward strand.
CTCCTCTGGATGCTGACCTGTTCCCGGGCTTCCTCCTCCCCGCCTTTTTTCTCTTCCTTGCTTACCAGAACCCTCAACTTCCATCCATAGAAGGATGACAACATTACTCATATAGTGTATAAAAATGCCTCTCCTGAGGAGGATATCACTTCATTGTAATCACTTTCCCCGTGTCTCAAACTCCTCCTCGTATCTTAGACTTGGGCTTTGAGTCTTATCCCTATTTTAATTATTTCTCCACCTAGAATAGCGGCATCCTCAAAGGTAAAGTGTGCTTCCAACACCAAAGAAGATAAATGTGGGCAGGCTGTTTACCATTTCTTTTGTTTTGCATCTTTGTTAGGGGGCAGTCAGAAATCTGTGACCCTCTGTAGCCCCACCAGTGGAGTGTGGATTATAATAACTGTACATGACAGGGGACTAAATCATATACATATAAAACTCTATGTGGAAATACTGTGACATATTTCTCTACTCACAATGGGTGGTCTACATGGATGCAGGCAATGTCATGAATATAAAAACAAGATTTAAATGATGTTAACCAAATTTTATAGCCAAATGTGATTTATCACTAAAATCAAGTAGATCAAGCATGAAAATGGGAACTCAGGAAGTGGCAGGAAATATCAGTAGCGTGTTTTGTAGAATCTACAGAGACAGTCTAGCATGAAAATTCAGATCTATCTGTCGTCTATCAAAGGAAAATGAACCATGTGAATAGAATCAGGCCAAAGATAGAAACACACAGCTAATATTTCAGAGTTAAATAACTGAAATTGGAACTTTGATTTTAAATGTCTGATTCTCTCCGTAGAGATCAGATAGCGAATGGCATGTACTGGATAAAATACACCAGTGGGTATTTCCAAGTTTAAAATGAATAAAGGTGATCAAAGATAGAGAATTCCATACAGTTCATGGAGGTACTCTACCCTCAAGGAGGTGGAATTTAATTCCTCAGTCCTTAGGGAAGGGATGCATGGAGTGACTCCCTTCCAAGGAAGAGGACAAACGTAACACATACCGCCTTGTCAAATCTAATTCTGGTGATTGCAAGTCTGTTTCGTAAACCTCAGAAGCCGGTACTCCCTCAACTATGTGAAGCAAAGCAGCTCTGTGGTTCATACTAGAAAGTCCGAAGAACATGGCAAAAATCCCAAAAACAAAACCCCCAGCTACACCAAAAATGTTCAGAGATTTATGGCGAGTGTCACAGAGTCCGAGTGTAGGGAAAATCCATTGGATCTTCACCTTCAGGAACACAATTGCTTTCCCGCAGAGATTTGTTTCATGACAAAAATGGGATGGATTCTGGTGCTAAATGTCAACACCGGTGGTTCCTCCACTGTTTCATGGCCCAGGGTGAAGCATCATCTATTCTGGGAATTGTTTCCAACACAAAAATATGCATAGTTGCTTCACTGTTGATTTCAAAATTCAGATATTTAATCTCACTGCTACGAAGGAAGGATGTGTTTAGATTCCACTTGCAAACGTTGGTGCAGGACGCGAGATTTCTCCCTTGGAACTGATTAGAAATTTCATTTTCTCTAAGGAATATGTTAAATTTCTGTCAAATACAGTCAACCCTGACATCCATGAGCTGTGTGTATTTACTCACAGACAAGAGTGCATGATCTCCTTGGGAGAGAGAGGCTAAACATTTCTCTAAAGATCTGTTGGACTTCCCAGTACTGTTTTCAGTGAGAAGTGACATGTTTCATCAACAACCCCTTGGCTACTGTCACATAGGACTTATTTGCACAAAGTTCCTCTTAGGGAAGCAAAAACACGTCTTAAGATTCTGATTTGTACGTCTTTGAATAGTCTGCAATTACCATTAGCATAATTTGCTTTATTCATTTTCAATTCATCATATTCTCGATGTTATTACGTTATTCCTTTTATTTCATTTTCGCTTCCAAAATCCACTGAGGTCTTTGCATTCTCTCTCTCTCTTTTTTTTTTTTTTTAAGAAGGGATTCTTTTTAAAGGAACCCTAATGTTGAAGATGCCCTTTTTAAAAATTAGAACACTGAAAAGAACAAGAGTGGAGAGAATAATGTTAAAAAAATGACAAAAGGAGACCATTCAGGTGATGCAGATGAAATTGAACACTTTGCCAAGCGACTGCCCATTGGTGAGCTGCAAAATGAGGTCGAAGGCAGAAAGCTTTTGTAAGATCAAGAATAAAGAACAGGAAGAGACAAATACAACATCTCACACTGGCTGGGGGCAGGCACATGGTCACCCTTGATACCAGGAGACTGGTTGTGCAGGTAGCCCACGTGTCTGGTCCCGCGGAAATGTGCACAAGGGACCCAGAAGCCAGCTCATTTCTGTTTTATGACAGAGCAGCTCCCTTTGGGGCCTAGAGTAGCATTTCAACAATCAGAAGGGGATGCCATATTTCCTTTTTTTTATGCACCCCATCAACATTTTAAAATTGTTTATCCCTCATGATATTTTAAAGCTACTGGGATATCTTGAGAAGAAAATTCTATTGGGTAAAATTGGAAGTTGTTCTTTTTTTTTTTTTTAAAGATTTTATTTATTTATTCATGAGAGACACAGAGAGAGAAGAGACAGAGGGAGAAGCAGGCTCCCTATGAGGAGACTGATGTGGGACTTGATCCTGGGACCCTTGGATCATGACCAGAGCCGAAAGGCAGATGCTCCACCATTGAGCCACCCAGGTGCCCTGGAAGTTGTTCTTTAATGCACAGTTGGTAGCAGTTGAGAAATACTTGTGTGTTTGTAATCTGAACAGCATATGAACTCAAAACTCAAGAGCCGTTTCGAAGGAGTCGAGAAAAACAATTGCACGTGGCTTCCGGTTCCAGGTATTGCAGACCATAGGAGCGGGAAAAGGACCTGAGAAACTGGCAAAAGGACAGAGTGGTCAGCTGCCTCTGTTGGCACACTCTTTGGATCTCTTTAAAATATTTAGAGTTGGGGATGCCTGGGTGACTCAACTCTTGATGTCATCTCAGGTCACGATCTCAGGGTCATGGGTTCAAGCCCCATGTTGGATTCCATGAAGCCTACTTTTAAAAACTAAAATAAAATAAAGTAAAATACCTAGAAATGGAAAGCATCCACCAGAAACCACTAATTTTAAGTTTAATGCCATTGTACCTATTTTTTTTTTTTTTGCAAAGCACTTTTTTTCCTATGCCTCAATTAGTATCCTCGTATGATTTATGAATGATTGTTTGACATCAGACAAAAATCTAAGATATGATTTTAAAGCAGTTCATCCATAATGAATGTCCTTTAAAAAATATAGATGAAATGTGTTTTTAAAAAATATGTATATATGAATAGTTGTATTTTTAAGTAAGTTTAAGATTATCCGTTCAGACCTTCCCCGGTCTTTGCATGAAGGTATTTATCTGAAAGTGAACTGCTGATGGAGACATGTTGACCCGACTCTACTCTGTTTTTCTGAGACCGGCGTGGTACGATAGAACTTTTAGGGGTGAAGGAGATATTATAACCTTGTCCTGTCCAATATTGTATCTACTAGCCACATGTGGCTACTGGGTCTTGAAACATGGCATGTGTAACTCACGCAATTCTTAATTGTTTAATTAACGGGAGTTTAAATATCCGTATGTGGTAATGGCTACCATATTGGATAGCCCAGATCTTCCCAGATCTTAACAAAACTTCCTCCATTTCTTTACGGATTTTTTTTTTTTTCTCATCAAGAAAAGATTTCACTGTTTCCATCTATCTAAATAAAGCTGATCCTTGCAGACCTACCGGGAAGGATCACCTATTCTTCATTTGCATTTTTTCCTTTATGACCCCAAACTCTGTTTTCTTTTTTTTTTTTTTTTTTTTAATATTTTTTATTCATGGGAGACACACAGAGAGAGGCAGAGACACAGGCAGAGGGAGAAGCAGACTCCATGCAGGGAGCCCGACTTGGGACTCAATCCCGGGTTGTCCAGGGTCACGCCCTGAGCCCGAGGCAGGCACTGAACCTCTGAGCCACCTGGGGATCCCCCAAACTCTGTTTTCTTCCAGCATTTGACCTCCCTGGATACTCTGTTTATAATTTCATTTCCTTTCTGTCTTTCTCACAGGTGTATTACATCCTCCTCTACCTTGTGTATATTGTTTTATGTTCGAATGATTATATTTGGGGAAGAAGTTGGAAAATATATAATTGCATATATAATTAAATCCAGTTGATTAAAAGCACAGGGTTCTTGGTGAGAGTTCCTGACTTGAAATACTTATTTACAGGCTAGATGAAAATGTGGCTAGTACCATAATTTACCAACCAGCTGAAAATAGGAAGTTATGAGACTCAAGTTTCCTCATCTAAAAATTGGAATAATACTAGTAGCACTACAATCAGTGGCTACTTATAAGTGAACTGGATGAGCAATTTATAAGTTGCATTTATCAGTATATGAAAGGAAAACAATCTTTTATATGGATTTTAGTACTCATTCTGATAGAGCAAAATATATACTATAAAGATTAACTTGACTTTATTAAAATATAAGAATAAATTGTACCCTAATAATTTATGCCATACCTTAGGTATGTCTCCTGTCACAAATTCCTATATTTAGGAATAAATTGTACCATAATAATTTATGCCATACCTTAGGTATGCCTCCCGTCACAAATTCCAAGTTGTTTTACCTTAGGAACAGCATCTTTGCATTTGATTACAAGGAACAAGCCCCCAGATATTTTGCATAATTGACATAAGTTCTAATCTTTTGAATACCGGTATAGGTATAGTGAACCAATAAGGGGCAGTAAGTGGACGTGAAGTATTTAACCATCCAATTTCACCTTCAACTCACAGATTTAGTAATGAACAATTGATAAATGCTATAAATTGACCCGTTCTTTGAACAGCTAATTTACTGAGGATCTGAAAGCACTCAAAGATGATCCTATAATTAAACATATTGGACCAAAAATGGGTAATATTGCCACATTTCAGAGATTGTTTTGGAACACACTGTCTCCAGTCCCTTGTTAGCCGGAACAGTGGGTTTGATTTTAACTGCTGGGATGCTGCCTGCAAAATTGAGCAATCACCATGGAAGTGTGCATAAGCATCCCCCAAACTAAAAGCATGGTGCATTGTTATTGGGTTATATTATGCTGACAAAATAGCTTTTTAGAATCATATTTGTTGGTTATAGCTTTGAGCTACCATGTCATTATGCAGCTGGATAGCTTTTCCGTGGTTATATTTCAGTTCTCTTTTGCTTTTGGAGTGAAAATATTAAGAAAATATAATAAAGAGGCAAATATGCTGTGAGAACTCCAGTGTTATATGAAAAAATGTACAATTAACAAGCAGAAATGATGCTATTCTTTTTAGGTTGTTCAAAGCCAGCGTGTTAGCTTATTGACTTGAGATGTGTGAGCCTTTATACCTTAGGACCAGCACATTTCATTTTGGTCAGCAGGGAAGACATATTACAAGCAAGCCACACATGAATTAGGGAAGAGAATTTGTGTAAGTCCAAGGCAGTTATCTGCATGTATACGCTTTCCCTTTTTGTAGAATGATGAAATGCCTCTGCAGTATTTATCAAAGACAGAAAAAAAAAAAGAAAGGAAAACTTCCCCGGGTGAAAATCATTTAATGAGTTGAATTGGTTATTTTCAAACCCAAAAACTGTCTCTAGAGAACAGTTCTCATCACAGCGTCTCAGATTCTACAAGATTCTCAGATTCTACAAGAGCCTCCATTATTTTCTGCTGAAATCCAGTGATGTTAAGCACTGAAAGGGTCTGGGCGCATCCCTAGCACAGTACTTCTTGGCTGATTCTGAGCCATACGTAACGTTGAGACTTTAAAGAAAAAAATTCAGGCATGCACATACATATATATCACATGACCCCGTTGAAGACAATCCATGGAATTGCATTAAAATGGTCAAGTCGAGGGGCTCCTGGCTGCCTCAGGCACTTAAGTGTCTGACTCTTGATTTCAGCTCACGTCATGAGCTCATGGGTCTTGGCATTGAGCCCCTGGTTGAGCTCCACACTCAGCAGAGAGTCAACCTATGTATTATTTTCAGAAATTAGGAGTCCAAGTGCCAGAAAGATGTGTCCAACACTCAAAGAGTTGAGTTCCATTGCTTGTACTCTACTGTCCTCTTTCTGCTTTGCTACATCATCTCTTTTTTTATTGTAGTTAATGTTTTAAATAATGACTCCAAAAGTGTTCCCGGTGTAAAAGATGCAAGCTCTTCTCTCTGGTCCCTTCTCTCTTCCCTACAGTCCTGGTAGCCTGTGCGTCTTTCTTGTCCAGCCCTGTGAGAGCAGGGAATTGGGCGGGGGGATTTTTGTTTCTTCTTTTATTTTATTTTATTTTATTTTATTTTATTTTATTTTATTTATTTTTTGTTTCTTCTTTTAATACATACTAATTAACTCGAAGAGTAGGCATGGCTTGCTGTAGAGTCATGTCGAGGCTGGTGTTGTGTGGGTGTATCGGTTCTTGTTCTGTGCTTTTTTTTGAGGAAATGTTGGGCCCTGGACTGACAGCTACCATCCTATCAACGTGTCTCTAGCACATTGAGAGAACTCGGGCAGATTCAGAGTTCCCTGGTGATTGCTTCTAGGATGGTGTTATTTGGAAGTGTGTTTTTCACTAAACTTTTTCTTAATTAAGTTGTATTTGGATGCCGTTTTACTTTTATCGACTTATGGAGACCGATTTGCCCTGCAAATTATGTAAGCATTGATTTTTATGCAAGTTTATGACGTAAATCAAAAAAAGTTTATTGATATATTCAACACTGGATTCTCTTATTGAGGACTAAGACATCCTTCTGCATGGGTGTGGATATAGACTCAAAAGCAAGGGGTTCATTTTATGACTCATCTTTCCTTTATTTCTATTTTATACTGAATCTGCTCAGCCTGAATAAGGTGTATTGTGTGCTTTTGATTTCATTTTTATCATATTCTAATTACCATTATGTTGCTAATGTATACAGATTTATGACAGAGCATCAGAAATGCCATGTTCACTCATTAAAAGTTGTCTTCATTCTGGTTAGTTACCATGCTTAACCAAAAACTCAGATATATGATATTCAGATGACCTCAATTGCATTTTTTTATTTGCCTTCGGCTGGTACCTCTTTGCCCATCACCAAAAACTCAGATATATGATATTCAGATGACCTCAATTGCATTTTTTTTATTTTGCATTTTTAATTGCATTTTTTATTTGCCTTCGGCTGGTACCTCTTTGCCCATCACTTAATATTCAACCCTACTTTATATTTCTATATGTTTCTCTTTTACAATTTGGATTGTAAAAGTACAAAGTTGTACTTTCTTTTTTTTTTTAATTTATTTATTTATTTATGATAGTCACACACAGAGAGAGAGAGAGGCAGAGACACAGGCAGAGGGAGAAGCAGGCTCCATGCACCGGGAGCCCGATGTGGGATTCGATCCCGGGTCTCCAGGATTGCGCCCTGGGCCAAAGGCAGGTGCCAAACCGCTGCGCCACCCAGGGATCCCCAAAGTTGTACTTTCCATTTTAACAGGCAATGTCATCGATTTACATTCAATGTGACGACCCTTACATTTTATTTTATTTCTTTCAACTTACTTTGTAGTTATTGCCTTCGCACTTATTTCTACTTTGTTGTCATAAGAACACTTAACATGAGACCTACTTATTTTATTTATTTATTTATTTATTTATTTATTTATTTAAAGAGTTTTTAAAAAATTATCTCTTATCTATCCATATATCTCGATATCTATCTATATCTACTTCCCTATTATCCATCTGTCATCTATCTAATTGCATTTGGACTTTGAATCAGTTTCAAAGCATTCTTTATATCCAGATTCTTTGGAAGTCTTTTCATCTCTTTTTCTAAAATTGTATATTTTCTATTTTTTTTTCCCATTTAGAACTGCAATCCATTTGGAGTCTATTTTCTGCGTGGACTGAAGTAGGGAATCTTTTCTAGTTTCCCCAAAAGTCCCAACGGGATTGGGGTTGGTGGCATCATTATTTTATTGACTTCATTTTCCTGTGTGGCTGGGTCAACTTTTGGACTTTGTCTTCTGTTGAAACTTGTCTGTGCAACAATATGGTGCTATTTTACCAAGAGAAGATTGGTTAATACGTTTTAATGTGGTAGGACTGGTGCCCTCAGTTACGATTGCTTGCTGGTTTCTCCATGGTTCTGCTTACGTGCAGTAGTACAAAGCTCCACAGGCTCTGGTGAACACCTTTTTTTTTTTTTTTTTAAAGTTTTATTTATTTATGAGAGGCACAGAGACACAGGCAGAGGGATAAGCAGGCTCCCTATAAGGAGCCCAATGTGGAACTCGATCCCAGATCCTGGGATCACGGCCTGAGCTGAAGGCAGACGCTCAACTGCTGAGCCACCCAGAGGTCCCTGATGAACACCTTCTGTCCCCTATTCCTACACACCCCCAGGTTGGTTAAAACTTAACCATTTTGCTAGTGCAAATCCAGAGGGCAGACCCTTGAGTACCGTCCTCTCCACACCCTTTTATTTTTTTATTTTATTTTTTATTTTTTTTGTTTTTTTCCACACCCTTTTAAATAGTCTTTTCATTGCTCTCCCTTCTGTAAAGCTTTTCAAGAGATCTGTTTCCAGTTGCTCTACCATTTTGGGGGGACTTGATCATCACCGTACCGTACTCCTCCCTATGTTGAGAAAACAGTCCTCGGGGTCCGTAAATAAGCCTAATTCCTCATTTACTACTTTGGCTTGAGCCCTCACTTAGAGCAATGTGTTTTGTCAGCATCATAGATGGAGCTATTTGCTTTTTAAATTTTCTTTCTATATTCGGTAATTTCTTTACAGAGACCATAAAGTTCCAGGGTTGGTCACTTCAGCTAACTTTGCTTAACTTAATCCACAAAGCCCTTACCTATTGTGGAAAGCTATGTTGCTTATTTGTGTAAAAGGAAGTACCTGATATGATAGCAAATTTACGGCCATCAGGGTAGCTTGGCTCTTCCTAGATTTTTTTCCCCCTTAGTCTCAACTTTCTTTTTACCTCTTTGGCTCCATTAAAGAAAATTTAATAGCACAGTGCCAAAATTCAGGCTCCATGGAATATAGAAATTCACATCCATCCTTATGCGTTTGTTTTCACATATCACGGCACGCTTGGTAACCGGCAAGCTTGACCTGTAGTTTAAGGAAAATAAAAACCCTACGGCAACTTCAGTGCAAAGCATTTCTTGCTTCAGTGGACAGATGGCAAAAATGTCATCCTGGTGAAGAACAACACATCAGTTATAGGCTGTGACTTAATAATAGCTTTTTAGAAAATACCATCCCTTTGTTTCGCTTTGTAGGCAGATCTTTCTAAAGTCTGTGGTCAAATCATTAGCTGTCTGCTCCGGGATGAGAGCGGACACCTGATCCTTTCTGGTACCACCCTTCTGCTGTTGACCTCTGCTGCCCGAGGGCGGCACCACCATCCCCTTACTAACTCTGTGCTGAGTCACAGCACGTGACTGACAGCCAGCTTCTGAAAAGGAACACTGTGGTCCCATTTGTTAAGTTTTATTTTTATGTTTTTGTTAAGTTTTAGAAGAATGAAAGAAACCCAACCCATTTGACGGGGGAGAAAATAAAATAATAATATGCTTTCCTGTGGAATTTGGGAATGCCCTTTTCCTGAACACCTCTGGACCCGACAGAAATAATTGTGCCAAGTGTTACTGGTTTCCTAATTTCTCGAGATTTTGCGGTTTGGGGAAAGAAAAAGAACTATACATGAAAAAAATTAGAAGGCATTTGTTGAGCATCATGAATATTTTATTAGATGATGGATATTGATTGGATTCCCCTTTTGTCCATATTGTATAAAACCATAAATCATTGAAAATAGAGTAGAACCCTGTCGAACTCATTCATGACCCTGTAGAACCAAATAATCCCATGTGATATCACATTCATGTGATGATTTCCCCGGAAAACATTTGTTTATTATTTAATTTAATTTAATTTAATTTAATTTAATTTAATTTAATTTATTTTATTTTATTTATTTAATTTGATTTTACTTTATTTTATTTTATTTATTTTATTTATTTTATTTATTTTATTTTATTTTATTTTATTTATTTTTTTAAACATTCATTTAGAACAAGGATCAGCAAACACGTTCCAAAAGTCTTTCTAGAAAGGGACGGTAGTAAATACTTCAGGCTTTGCATACCTTGTCACAATTACTCCACTGTAACTGGTAGCGGAACGGAGCCATACAACACAGGGCGATAAATATGTGTGGCTTTCCGTAATTTTGCCCGGGTACTGAAATTTGAATTGCATATAATTTGTGCATGTGGCGAAATAATGTTTTTCTCTTGAGTGATTTGTTTCCAACCATTTAGAAACGTACAAGCAGACTTAGCCTTTAACTCCTACAAAAACCAGCAGTGGGCTCCAGTTGGCTTGTTAGCAGGATAGTCTGTCGACCTCGTATTAGAATAAAAATCTGTCAGAGGTAGCATGAGAGTGGCTGTTTTCTGAGCCCTGTCATTGATCTTTTCCCTTCATTCTCTCTTGGATTCATGGCGGGAGGGCCAGGGGAGGGGGGACGGGGATGAAGGAAGAAACAAAAGCAGTAGAAGGAGTTGAGAGTGATGTGATCTGCTTTGAGTTTTTACCCCGCTCGCAACCTGTCTTGGCTCATGCAGTCCCTTGAGCACACGCATCTCTGACCTGTCATTTCAAGTCACATTGGCCGGTTCTGTTTCCCAAATACATCCTCTTCGGGATGCAACAGAGCAGGTGGTTCTACACAGTCCTCGAAGAAGTTGCTTTCTTTGATTCATACTCACTTTAAAGAAAAACTGCATGTTTGACTACGTACCACGTGCTGGGTGCCCTGCTGAGTGCTTTTGTCTATTATGTCATTAAATGCTCATACCGGCTCTCTGCATTCTGGTTGACGAAATTGAAGACATGCACGTAAGGCACATCTTCTTCTTTTTTTAAGATTTTATTTATTTATTCATGAGAGACACAGAGAGAGAAAGAGAGGCAGAGACACAGGCAGAGGGAGAAGCAGGCTCCATGCAGGGAGTCCGACGTGGGATTCGATCCTGGGTCTCCAGGATCAGGCCCTGGGCCAAAGGCAGAGCTAAACTGCTGACCCACCCGGGCTGCCCTAAGGCACATCTTCTAAAGTCACAGAGATTTAGAGAGGAGAGACCAATACTCCATGAAATGACGTCACATCCCACAAGCTAATAATTATAAGAAAATACCGCCCAATGGGTTTCCTCATTATAGAATCATTGCTTTAAGAAGAAAGGAAGGGAGGAAAGAAAGAAGACAGAGGAAGGAGGAACATAGGGAAGAAGGAAGGAAGGAAGGAAAGAAGGAAGGAAGGAGGGAGGGAAGGAAAGGGACTATATGGAAGGGAATGGAGGGGAGGGGAGGGGAAGGAAAGGCAAATAGAAAGATAAATTTGCAACCATTAATGAAAACACACGACGGTTTGTTGATGGTTCTTTTCCCTGGCACACACCTAATTTATTCACACCTGCATTAATAACTCGGGGTCTGTCAGCATAATTTTATATGAAGACCTACTTTGTTATAAAACAGCCTAGTGCATTACAGGAAAGCAAAGTTGAAAATGCCACCTTTGCCCCAAATCATCTGCGTAGAAGAAGAGCCTCCATCACCTGTGTGCATTCTGATGTGCACCCAGGCTTCTCTGCTCCTTGCTTCGGTGCTTCTATTTAACTCGAGAATCAACCTGACATCCTCAATGTCGCTTTCCCTTTTTAGTCAATAATATGCCTTTCAAAGAGTTTCTAACCCTAGAGATAACATGGGTGCATTAGAACAAGCTTTCGAGAATACGCACAGTCTACACGAGCTGAAATTGCCACCTTGAGGGTTTTTTTTTAAGATTTTATTTCCTAAAAAAAAAAAAAAAAAAAAAAAAAAGATTTTATTTCCTTATTTGACAAAGAGAGCACAAGCAGGGGGACTGGAAGAGGGAGATGCAAGGAGCCCCATATGGGACTTGATCCCAGGACTGTGACATCATGACCTGACCTTAAGATCATGACTGGAGTTGAAGGCAGAGGCTCATTCGACTGAGCCACCCAGATGCCCCAAAATAGCCATCTTTAGCATGACTGTCCAACCTCGCCTACAAATGCATTGGGGCTGAAAAATAACACCCCCTGGATATTCACCTGCTACGGAGCTGGGGTGCGCATGCTATCACGGGCACCGTCTATGTTGGCTGCAAGAACTACGGGTGGTACAGGTCTGTTTTTCCTAATATATCGCGTGACTTGGTTATAGTGAGGACTCTGGTCTCCAGGCATGTGAAAAAAGTTAAAGAATAGTGAAATAAAGCACACGTGTCCCTTGCACGCAGGGACAAAGAAGGAAATGTCCTGGGATACCTGAATGCCTGCATTTCCACCCCCCTGGCCTCTGGGAGTGTTGATACCTGAGGCTGAGGCCCGCGTCCTGGGGGTGTTGTCTGCCTTTACTTAGTCCTACCTGGTGGTGATTTTTGTGATACCGGGGGTGATACTCATACCAGTTCTTGACCCCGTGAGATTCTGGTGTTACAGATCCTCCAATCTGCCCAAGAATGGTGGGCCAGGAACACCAGGCTCCTCTCCAGCCTGGCGCTTGGGTTCCTTGGGCTCATGTGTGTTCTCCCCAATGCCCTGTCCATTTCACACAAGATCTGTCGATCGCAAAATGGCTATAAGAACCGGCATCCTACTCACTGACATGTTTACTCATCCATCCTGACGGGCACTCAATGTTGGTGCCTTCCCTCTGTCACTGTTGGCAAATAGCCTCCCTTTGGAAATGTCTTCCCGGGAGCCGAGGGGCTCAGGAGACCGTTCTCTCTAAGCCAAGAACAATTTTCATCACCATCCCATCTGGCCTTACGTAAAGCCTTGTCCGTCTCCGGGCAGTTTCTACTCACTCGTGCCTGTTCTTCCCAGGGAGGGCACACACAACCCTCTCCCAGATGTCCGTTTCTCCAGCATCTGCTGCCGAAAAGCAGCTCTCATCCTGCACATGCCTTTTCTGAGGCCCAAGATATGGAATCCTTTCCAATGCGCCTCCCACTGTGACCATCAGAACGACTTGCACTGCCCAGATGTGAGCTACCCAGAATTGTGAGCTGCTGAACACCTGGCTCATGACATCATGCCTCTGCTCATTGGATTCAGAAGGAGTTGCCAATCCTGCCTTTGGAAAATGCAATGCAGGATTTTACCCTTTCTTTGTAAAATTTTATCATCATCTGGCTGGTCCTTTCAGTTTTCTATACAATGTAAAATACTGCTCCAAGCAAACTATGATGTGTGGAATCAATGTGCCTTTTATGTCCTCCCGCGAGTTCTGGAGAGTCTGTGAGATAGGAGAGACCCTGGAGGAAAGAAATGTCCTTTTTTTCTGTGTGGCCCTGAGAAACTCGCAGCAGCTTGATAATAAGAAGCACTCCCTAGGCGCTTTCTGAGGATTGTCACCCAACCAACAGCAAAATAATTTGCTCATACTATGGTCAAGCCCCAAATTCTCCATATTCTGTATCAGAAAGCACCAGAAACGTAGCTGGACATTTTTCAAAAGTTGGAATATATGGTATTTTGAGCATTTTTCTTAGGATCTTTCATCAAGTTCAAACAGCATTTTTTTCCTTCCACTCCTCTTTGTCTTAATCAAATATTTTCTTGTGTTCCACTTAATTACTGATCACAGTGGGATTAAATTAGAAGTTGATGAATGCCGCGCATGTAGGCAATCTACAAATATTTAGAAATTAAACAACATCCACACTTCTGAATCAACATTACTCAAAATAAATGTCTCTCAGGACATTTTTGAAATATTTTGTACTGACAATGAAACAAAAATGTATCAAAATCTGTGGCTGACACACAAAGCAGAGCCTGGTGGAAATTTTGTATTTATAAATACTTATACAGAAATCTAAAAATATATAAAGTCAGCTAAGTTTTCACCTAGCTAGCAAAAAAAAAAAAAAGGAAAGAAAAGGGAAAAGAAAAAAGTGAGTATAATGGAAAATATGTTGAAGAATGACAAAATTAATATTATATCATTGAAGTTGGAAGCTGAATCATTAGCAAAATCCAAAGTAGGTTCTTTTACACACACATACACACGGTACATGTAAAATGTGATGAAACCTGAATAAAATCTGTGGTTTAGTTAACGGAAGAGTTGTATCAATTTCAAAGTCCTGGTAATGATATAGTAAGATAGTTTATTTATTTATTTATTTTTTAAAAGATTTTTAATTTATTTATTCATAAGAGACACAGAGAGAGAGAGAGAGAGAGAGAGAGAGAGAGGCAGAGACACAGGAGGAGGGAGAAGCAGGCTCCATGCCGGGAGCCTGATGTGTGACTCGATCCCGGGACACCAGGATCCTGCCCTGGGCCGAAGGCAGGCACTAAAATACTGAGCTACCCAGGGATCCCCGTAAGATAGTTTATAAGAAGTTTGCATAACCAGGGTAAGATACAAGTGACTATATTTGTTACAGCTTCTCGTGAATCATATTTTTGAAATGTGAATTCTTGATAAAACCAGTTAAGCTTGGTCAGTAATGAGACAGCATAACAAAGGAGGTTTTAAAAATTACCAATATCAGTAATAAATCCAGAGACACTCTTCCAACCATACAGACACGGGAAAAATAGTATTGAAACATGAATAACAACCCATGTCAATGAAGTAGACCACCTGCTTGAAATGGGCAAATTCTTGAAAGACCAACCAATTATTTAACCTGACATAGGAGAACAAGAAACCCCCAAAGCTGTAAATACATGTTAATAGTTGAATTTTAATTTTAATAAGCTTTTGGGGCACCTGGGTGGCTTACTCCGGTGGGTGTCTGGCTTTTCATTTTGGCTCAGGTCATGATCTCAGGGTCATGAGATCGATCCCCATGGCAGGCTCCACACTCAGCACAGAGTCTGCTTGTCCCTCTCCTGCCGCTACCCCCAATCTCAAAATAAATAAATAAGATCTTTTTAAAAAAATCCATAATGAAAACTCTAAGCCCATGTAGCTTTTCTGATGCTTTCTATCAGACATTTAAGGGAAAAATTTTTTTTCTTGTAATCTTGTGCAAAATATTTAAAAAACTATTGGATAAGCATAATCACTGTGCCTTTGATGTGCTTTTCTTCTTCTTTTTTTTTAAGATTTTATTTATTTATTTATTAGAGACAGAGAGAGAGAGACTCAGAGACACAGGCAGAGGGAGAAGTAGGCTCCTTGCAGGGAGCCTCATTGGGACTCGATCCCAGGACCCCGGGATTATGACCTGAGCCAAAGACAGATGCTCAACCACTGTGCCACCCAGGTGCCCTAATATTTTGATCTTTGAGGTAAAATATGACTATGAGATTGGGAGAAAATATTTGCAACATGTGTAGCTAACAAAGAGATTATATTACAGAATTGGTATTTTAAAAACTTGGTAAGAGAAATACCTTTTTTTTTCCCAAAAAAATTTAATCGGCTAAGCAGAAACACTTCAACAAAAAATTCAATTAAAAATACATAAATGGGAACACCTGGCTGGGTGAAGTGGTTGAGCGTGTCTGCCTTTGGCTCAGGTCGTGATCCTGGAATTCCAGGATTGAGTCCCACGTCAGGCTCCGTGACGTGGAGCCTGCTTCTCCCTCTGCCTATGTGTCTGCCCCTCTCTCTCTCTGCCTCTCATGAATAAATAAATAAAATCTTAAAAAAAAATACATATATGATAAATTCAATTAAAAATGCAAAAATGATAAATTCAATTCAAAACATGTATAAATGTCAAGTGCATTAATTTGACATCATTTATTAGTAAATGCAAACTAAATCCAAAGATTAGTGCATGCTGAATAAAAGGGGTGAAATCACAGTTAGAAAATCCCGTATTGGCGCAAAGCTCTCACACGTTGCTGGTGGGAATGTAAATGATTATGTTGCTTCAGAAAAAGCGTTGACTTAGTGTTATAAAGGGAAATACAAACTTTATACACAACACAGACATTTTACCACTAGGTATTTACTCAGAAATCAAAGCATTTTTTCCCCAACAACGTGTGCATGAATGTTTGTGGTGCCTACAGTGATAACAGAGAGATACAGGAACAATCTCAATACCCGTCTGCAAGTGAATGCAAAGGCAAAAATGTAGTCTATCCAGTAATGGATCCTGCAACCGCCTTTCTAGGTTTATATCCACAGGAAATGTTCATTCCAGCCTCACACATGGTCACTGAGGCTTGGAAACAGTCCCATGTCCGTTGATGAATGAGTAGATAAAGAACATGAGATTATCTAAGAGTACACTTAATTGCGACACGCACCGAGTAAGGTCTACAATTGGCTGAATCATTGCATAGTACACACCTGACGCTAATACAGCCCTGCATGCTAATCATACTTGATTAAAAATTTTAAAAAGAATAAAAGGGCAGGCTGGGTGGCTCAGCAGTTTAGCGCCGCCTTCAGCCCAGGGCTTGATCCTGGAGACCCGGGATTGAGTCCCACATTGGGGCTCCCTGCATGGAGCCTGGTTCTCCCTCTGCCTGGGTCTCTGGCCTCTTTTTCTATGTCTCTCATGAATAAATAAATAAAATCTTTAAAAAAAAAAGAAAAAAATAAAAAGAAAGACTAAAAAAACCATTTGACTATGTATACACATACAAACACCAGGGAGGGATTATTATTCAGCCACTCAAAAGAGAGACTCTGCCATTTGTGGCAACGTGGATGGCTGGCTCTGAAATACTGCATGATCTCACTGATGTGTGGAATCTGAGACAGTGGAAGTCATAAAAGGAGAAGGTTGATTGCCAGTTGCCGGGGGCTGAGGGGGGGCGGGTAGGAGAGATGGGGAGGTATTAGGGTAGAGCTATCAGAAGGTACAAACTTCCAAGGACTGATGAGTAAGTTCTGCGATCTAGTGCACAGCATGGTGACTGTATAGTTAGCAACACTGCATTTTGTGCTTGAAAATTGTCAAGATAGTAGACCTCAGGGGTTCCCATCCCACACAACAAATGTTACCCACGTGTGGTGCTGCACATGTTAATGAGCTTCGTATTATGGTAATCATTCCACAATATATATGCATATCAAATCATGACGTACGGATGAGGTATGTGCTCTTTTAATTTGTCAGGTATATATCAATAAAGCCGGGGAAAATAAAACTAATTAAAGAGAACAAGGTAAAGCCTAAGAGCCTTCTGGTGCTGACATCCCCATGGAGGAATGGGAGCAATGCAGGGTTGAGTGATAAGCCTGGCGCAAATGAGCACATATCGTTTGCTTCTATTGTTGAGAGGTTCTAGCCAGAGCAGACTGCATAGACCAATACTGATGAGTTGAGGTTAAGGATGAAGGGAAATGAACTCCCAATAATATGAGGCCACAGTCCCGGGTAATGGAAATGTGCTTCATCCTCACTGTGGGGACCTTGGCAGGCGATAATTCACAGATGCTAACGCTCAGATCTTCTGAATCAAAAAGTTTGGGTTTTATAGAATATCTCTATTATCTTGTGTTTAGTGGACTGCCACTCTTCTATCCCCTTCTACTTATTTTGATTTAGCTTGCACTCATTTTATTACATAAGTATTTCATTTTTTGTCCTTCTCTCTTGGCTCCTCTTTTTTTTTTTTTTTAAGATTTATTTATTTATTTTAGACACACACACACACACACACACAGAGAGGCAGAGACACAGGCAGAGGGAGAAGCAGGCTGCATGCCAGGAGCCTGACGTGGGACTCGATCCCGGGACTCCAGGATCATGGCCTGGGCCAAAGGCAGGCGTCAAACCGCTGAGCCACCCAGGGATCCACCTCTTGGCTCCTCTTTATCTAGTTTTTTAGGTTGGAAAATTTGATCCTTGTATATCATGTTTCTTGTTTTCTAATATGTATAGGCAATGTGATGTAATATGTCATTAGCCACATCCCATAACCTATCAGATGCTGTGTTTTATTTATCTCGTGTAGACCAGAAAAAGATATCCATAGCACATCCATCCACGAAATAAAAATTTTTAAAAATTATTTATTTATGCATGAGAGAAACAGATAGAGAGAGAGGCAGAGACACAGGCAGAGGGAGAAGCAGGCTCCATGCAGGGAACATGACACGAGACTCAATCCCGGGTCTCCAGGGTCACACCCTGGGCTGAAGGTGGCGCTAAACCACAGAGCCACCCGGGCTGCCCACATGAAATAAATTTTATCAAGTCTAATTTAGGAACAGATTAATAAGTTATATGGAGATACATAAATATCCATTTAAACTCATGATGTGCTTACGTAAATTATTTATCACACATATAGAGCATAAATTATTTGTACTAATATATTGGTATGGATGCATGTATGCTTATATTTATAATTTAAATATTTTAACAAATACAAATTATTTTTCAAAGGACTTGAGCAGCTATGCCTGCCATAACAGATAAAAATGTGAAAGGAAAAAAAAAAAACATTGAAGAACGGTCAAGAGGAGCAGACAGTTTTGTATTTCCTACCAAATTATCCCCACATAACCCTGTGACCACATCATTCTACTTGTAGACATTGAACCCAAGAAAAATGGAAGTGTATACCTTCAATAGACTCCTCTATTAGTATTGGTAGCATCTTTATTCTTAGTGGCACCACACAAGAAGGAGCCAGAGGTCCTTCTGTAGGAGAATGGACAACCAAATTGTGGTATTTTTAATATGAGAGGAGGCCAACATGAGGTTCCAATAGCCAATATGAAAAAGAAAATGGCAGACAAACACAACAAAGTGGGTCAATTAAAAAACGTATGTGAAATCAAGGAAGGTAGACAAAAAGGAATGTGCAATGCATGATTTCATTCATCCAAGTTCCAAGATGAGGCAAAACTACTCCAGGACATTGAATTTTAGGAATGTGCTCACTTCTTAGGGATAGCGGGAGTTGACCAGAATGTGGTTTTTGTGGAGTGGTGGGAGTAAATAAACTTCCCCTTGTTATGGAAGATATATACTTGTATGGACGATGTCTGTATGATGTATTCACACATTTGATAATCCTGATTGAACTGTAGATTTAAAATCTATGACTTTCACTTCTGCCTATTTATTTCCCCCAAAAAAGGCTCTATTTATAGCCCCCAAAGGGCATAAATCAATGAATATACACATTAGTTCACTAATAGAGGAAACATAGTCACCCAATCACAGTTACCCCGAGGGCACTGGAGAATTCAAATACGTAGAACTTATCAAAAATTTAATCGTGTGTCAGTTAAGAGTGTCTCCAGTTTCATGCTTAGGTTTCATTTAATTTTTATAGGACACTTTTAAGTCCATCCTATTTTCTCGTGTGCAGGATAACTCACAGAACTGTTCTGATTGTAGAATCTTTTCCTCCTATAGGAGTAGAGAGTGGTCTTGCTTTAAGTTAGGGCTCTAAATAAGTTAAGATCTATTTCCTTTTCCAAGATGAGTCTTTTCCCTAAGGCTTCTATATGCTTCTGTGCCTAAAGCTCTGTTAGGTTATCTTGCATTGGACCCGGGTGCTTCTCTTGACCCTTTGCTATGAAAACAAGCAGAGATTGCTTTTATCAGGCTCAATCAATAGCCCTCATTTCTTACCCATCAAAATGCTACCAAATTTCTCTCCTAAACGAAGCGCAATAACTTTACTGTGTCCTATTTCTGGTACAATTTGATTGAAATGTCTATTGAGTTCTTAGGTGACCTTCTTTCTGTATTCTGGCTTATGAAAACAAAGATGTTGGTTATTTTTATTTCTAGTTTATTAAATGATGATGCTTTGCTTTTAGTTTGGACCTCCTGGAATTCTTACTGTGATCAGTAGTCAGCTACCCAAAATAATCTTTTTTTTTTTTTCCCTGAGATAAATGACACT
The DNA here is from genome assembly GCF_048164855.1 of Canis lupus baileyi. Classification (NCBI taxonomy): domain Eukaryota; kingdom Metazoa; phylum Chordata; class Mammalia; order Carnivora; family Canidae; genus Canis; species Canis lupus. Next base: position 122,758,031 of record NC_132876.1, read on the forward strand.
TGTTCCTGCTGCAATTTACATTTATGCTTTCTCATAATGGAATGCATTTTTAAGTAAGTGTTTCTTTTTCTGGGACCAAGTATTGCATTATTTATTTGTTGTATTAAAGTTTCATAATTAGATGAACATAGAAAAAAATTATACTTTCAATACCTATCATTTTGTTTTCGGAAAAAGTTAACATTCCACCAGAGTTTCTACAAAGGCACAGATATACATGTGTGTATGTAGGTGGGTAGGCTGATTGATTGATAGATAATGGATAGCTAGATGGATAGATACATATGATGGATGGATAGATGGATGGATGATAGATAGATAGATAGATGGTAGATTTGATGGATAGGTGGATAGATGGATAGGTAGATGGAGAGCTGATGGATGGTTGGATGGATGGATGGGTAGGTAAGTAGATAGATAGATAGATATAGACAGAGATAAAGAGATATGATGAATGAGTGTGTGGGTGGGTGGATGTATGGATGGATAGGTAAGTAGGTGGATAAGTAGATGGATAGATAGACAGATAGATAAAAGAAAAAAAACTCTTATCATTGAGGCCCTAGAAAACTCTGTGTGGGGTTACCCTGTAATTATGGAGCATTCAACCTCCTTGCTGGCCTTCACCAGCTTGTTAGAAGCCTGTAGGACCCTCTTCCACCCCCCCAAAAATACCCCCAGTATCTTCAGACAATGGGAAATGCCTTCTGGAAGGAGTATCTCCCCTACTTTATTTTATTTTTTAAAAAGATTTTATTTATTTATTCATGAGAGACATGGGGGGGGGGGCAGAAACATAGGCAGAGGGAGACGCAGGCTCCAGGCAGGGAGCCCAATATGAGACTCGATTCCCAGACTCCAGGATCATGCCCTGGGCCAAAGGCAGGCACCAAATCGCTGAGCCACCCAGGGAGCCCTCTTCCCTACTTTAGAAATGGAATATTAATATATAAACATGTAGATAATGGTGTATTATCGGTATACAATCATAGGCAATTCAAATAAATACAGACCGTAGCATTCCTTCCCAAGATAATGTACTGTGCACCTTTAAAAATAAGAGAACATTTTCCAGCAGGACAATGATTCCATTCTAACATCTAATGAAAATAGAGCAAATCTTTCTAGTATTATAAAATCCTGTCCTCTGCATTCACATTACCTCAGTGGCATCTGAAAACACACGTTCCTTCACACACGATAGTCCTGACTCTTGGCCCAGTCTCCCAAATTCTTTCTTTCCTGATGCCTTAAAGCTATTCTGAGGGGAGACCGTGGTTCTGACTCAGTGCCCCTCCCATACCCTGGATGCATCCGATTGTGTCTGCTGGAGCCCACACGTGCCTCTCCACCTTCTATTTCCTGTTGAAATTATAATTTCTGGAGGCATGCCTCAGTTAAAGTCAATCATCATAGGCAGGAACTCTTCAGAGGGACACCCAATATAAAAGGGTAACATAACCCTGGTATCCCTGACTCTGGTTGAAAGACTGGCCTCAGGGGACATCCGCCTGGTGACATCCTCTGTAGGTACAATGGTACCCTTTTCTGAAATGCAGTGCTTCTCTTATCACTGAGCGCTCACAGCTCACTTCCTGTACATTCCAAAATTAAAAAAAGATTTGTACGTATGCGACCTTTTACGAGCAATGAGTGTGTACCATCCATAAGAATAGGTGTTCTATTTTTCCATGACTCTCCACCAACTCTGCCCTGGAATGTCGTTCTGTGCATCCGGTGGGATCATGTGTCTGCGTGCAGTTACCTGTGTGGGTGAATGAAACTCCGCAGGATAACACACACAACCTAAGAGCCACCTCAGGACAGGGCACCCGGTACCTGAAAAGGGTGTATTTGTTGGTTTTTCAACTACACACAATTAGCTTCAAATATCATCTCACAGTTTGTGCCAAGGTTCCTCCTTCTGTCCTTTCGAGCCACATAGTCAGAAAACGCAAGAGTCAGAAATGAGTTAGAAGGTGAGAGGTCTACCACCGTGAGTCGGGAATGAGAGGTCATCTCGCCTCCGCCAACATCTGACAGTTCTCTGGACGATAGCAGCTGCTCGTGAAGATCTGAAAACGGCGTTCCTTTATGCTAAAAAGTTCACCTCTTTCTGTCAAGAGGCTTCTGAGTGCTTCTCTGATCTGTAATAGACATTTTGCCATTAAGAGTCTGACACTCAGCGTTCAGAGTAACATATTAGCTGGAAGTTCTAAGAATGATTTCGATGTCGTTATTTATTTGATTTTTTGAAAACCGAAATTTAACATTAAACCCACAAAAATTGTTAAAATGTGAACGATCCGCATAGCATATTTATCTTTGAAGTTCAAAGAGTCAATTTCCTAAAATTGTTTAATTTGCAAATAATTAGACAATTTCTGTACTTATTAACCTATGCATTGTCCAAATAAGTATTGCAGGAACATTGCATGTCAGATTTTTTTAATGCACAAAATAACTTGGTTTCTTGGACTTAGCTTGATTTTTTTTTTTTTTAATAGCACTGGCACAGTAAACACAGGGACAAAATAGAAACGGTATTGCCATAAATCAGGGCTAACTATAACATTCTGTCTTAAACAGCATTGCCTCTATATCATAAAATAAGCTTTTAGTTTTTGTCTCGAATATCAGCCATCCTATCAATTCAAAAAAATGTCAGTTATCAATATAATTTATTTATTCACTTGCTACAAAGTAATGAGAAAAAAAAACTTTTAGCCACTTTCAGTATAAACATTGAATAATCTGAGAATGAATAAATCTGGGTGTCCCCCCCCCTTTTTAAAGAAAGTACAGAGAGTTAAAACACATATAAAACGTAGTAGGACACATCCCAGTCAAAGTCAAGGCGAGAATTAGTCAGAGGAAGCTTTAGTGTGTATGGGTTCCCAATTGCTGCTGTAACAAATTTCCACCAAGTTATTGAGTGCCTTTAGTTTTCTTAAGAATTTATTTTATTTTATTTTATTTTTTGAGAGACAGAGAGCATGAGCAGGGGGAGGGGCAGAGACAGAGGAAGAAGCAGACTCTCCCGGTCAGGCAGGGAGCCTGGCACCAGGCTCCATCCCTCGACTCTGGGATCATGACCTGAGCTGAAGGCAGGTACTTCACCTACTGAGCCACCCAGGTGTTCCTTATCAAATGTCTTTAAAAAACACTAGAATGCAGTTCTCGAGTTCAAAATTGGATGCATTTCTTATTGGGCTAAATCAATCCATCCACAAGGCTGTGTTTCTTCTGCACATTTTAGTAGAAAAAAACATGTCTTGCCTTTCCAGTATCTAGAGACCTTCACATTCCTTGACACCGAGTCCATTCCTCCATTGCCCTCAGCGGTTACTCATCAATGACTCTTACTCATCCAGATTCTTCATGAAGGCCCTTTATGGTCATCATGGACCAATCCAGATAATCAACAATGCCAAGGCCAGTTGATTAGCAACCTTAATTCCACCTGCGGCCTTAATTCTCCTTTGCTGTGTTAGCCTGGCTGACACATTTCCCATAGGTTCTGGGAAATCGGGCATGGACATTTTGGGGACAGTTGACTATTCTACGTACCACGAGTCCTTGACACACAGATTTGTTCCAGGCACTGATAGCACGTCTCAGGAGTGGAGGCAGAAAAGCAGGGAGGCATCGCGGGATTGTAGAGGTTTAAGATCGACACATTCAGGCTGTGTTAGAGATCACACCAGTGGGTTTGGGGAGAAGAAAAAAAAATGCCTGGAAATATGTGTTGCTTGCACGATCTAGTCAGCACAAAACTGCAAGACTCTAAATATAAAAATGTTTGAACTCCATGCACCATGCAATGGGGAGATGTAGAAGATATTAGAGAAAAACAAAGGATGATAGATATTCTTTCCCACAAACAGAGCCTTATTTTAAAAGGTTTAAGTGGGTTGGTCAGTCCAGTGGCACCGAGTCCTTGAGCAACCACAATGGAAGTATCTTGATAGGATGGCCCATTCGAGCCCCATGCACCTTCCCAGCCCTAGACAAACTCCTCAGGACAGGTCTTCTAAAAATATGCATTTTTACAGTTGGCCATTTTGGCGTCTCTTTTCCGCCTGCCATCAGCCATGTGGCTTGGGAATCTGAAACGGTGGGGAAGTCTCCATTCTAGATGGTCATTTAAATACTCTGTTATAGGAATCCTCGCAAGTGCTAATTTATTGGTCTAAGTCTTGAGTGACCATCTACTGTTAAACCTTTGCTACCCCAATGATGACAATCTACGATTAAACCTTTTTTATTCTGTTTGTGGAATTTACTAGAGCCAAGAGCCCCAAATAAAAAAAATGACTCATTGAAATGGTTACATCTCCGCATCCCTCTGTGTATCGGATTTGTAATTGTTGAAAAACATAATCCACCCACTTCCACCACTAAATGAATTGTTGATGCCTCTGTTTAATGTTTTAAGATATTGACTCTTTTCTTTAAAGATGCACCATACAGTAGTACATACTCGTTTCTTTCCAGCCTTTAAACAATTACTTGGATCCTGATGCTCTATTTAATGCTCTTCAAAAATATTGCAAATAATCCTATCCTTCAGTATCTGTAATGTAAGTCTAGAAATACATAAATGACAAGGGCTGTTGTTTGAGGATGGAGCCAAAATGCCTCTGAATTTCATTCTCTATATTGCTCTGCATGTATAAAAATCTCCACCATGAGCTTGCCTTGAATGTTCAGAAATTATCATTTTAAATAGTTGGCAAACAATATTTCTTCAAATTTATGTGTCACGAGAACACGACCGCTTCACAACATTATCATTCAGTGAAATGGATGTGTAATCTAGTTGTATTAACACATGACCCACGTTGATTTCCTAAAACTCTTCCTTCCCTCCTTCTTGATTTTTTTCAGCTCCCCCTGCCCTACAAATCCATTTCTGACCTTGCAAAAATCATAAGATGCTTTAGAACTAGTTTTATAACAGTAAATAAAAACATGGCAATGATAAGTAAGCATATTATTTGCCAGTGGAGGAGACACATTTCTTTTTTCCAACGGTTCTTTTCTGGCAGTATTATTTTTTTTGGATTTATCTATTTATTTGAGAGTGAGCGACTGAGCATGTATTGCAGGAAGAAAGAGATGGAGACACAGAGAATCTCCAGCAGACTCCCTGATGAGCATAGAGCCCGATGTGAGGCTCGATCTCCAATCCTGAAATCCCAACTTGAGCCCAAATCACGAGTCGGTCACTTACCTGAATGTGCCACCCAAGTGCCCTCTTTTCTGGCATTATTTAAGACAATCCTACTCTTCAATATTTAGTATGAAAAAAAAAAAAAGCAAACTGTTTCATCAATGATTTTGTATTATTTATGTGATAAAACGGTAACATTTTTAATACAATCTATTACTGTAGTCAGGGTATTTGAAAGTTACTCTGACTTTATCATTTCACGTTATTGCAACGTGGCCAACATAAATGATCTCAGATGCCCCCTGTAGTATTCAGGGGCATTGAGCCAGGAGCATCCTCCTCATACCACGAGCTGCTTCGTCTTCAGGAAGGAGTGATGGGCATCCCCCAGGATGAGAGCTGAGGACCCTGAGCCCCACAACTGACAGAGCTCCATGGAGTCTATCTAAGGTTCCCTTTTGGATACTGCTTCTGAAGAACCCAATACCCTCATTTCAAAATGATTAAAATGTGCTACCTGGAAAGAAGCAGAATGTGGGGCAGTTGAGGGCTTGGATTTGGGTTGTTGGCATGGCCAACCCGAACCCTAGACTGGGAGGACCTGGAGAAGGAAGACAGGTGCCTTCAGCCAGAGTCGTCCGGTCAGGACCAAGGCGGTGGGTGTCATGGTGACAAAGGCAGTGACATATACTCAGAAGTCCCAACACACACGGGGAAGACGTGAGGTTGGAGAGAGTAGGGCGGGATGTGCATTGTCAGAATCATGGTGTGTTTCCATCACACCGCAATCCTGAAGCTCTACCGAGCACATGCAGACGTGCGAGAGACACGCATTAGTGCCAAGGTCGGGGCCAATGGCTTTGTCTGAGACCAGCTATAAATCCAAAGGGGGAGTAGCCAGGTGGGGATTGGGGGAGGGGGGTGCGCTGACCTCCTTGCAATCCATCAAATGGTGGTAGAAGTTTGTTTTTTTCCCTCTTTACTGCATGGATTGAACCAGCAAAGCCAAGTCGTTTACAATTCGGTAACTGCTGATGGTCTCCGGTTCCAGTTAACCCGACCCTCAATAAGACATCCGGCGGAAATGTGTGCTGATGTTTGGCGTCTCTCCTCCAACAGTTAGGATTGAGTTTTTTTTTTTTTTTTTTTAAGATTATTTATTTATTTATGAGAGACAGAGAGAGAGAGAGAGGCAGAGACACAGGAGGAGGGAGAAGCAGGCTCCACGCAGGGAGCCCGACGTGGGACTCGATCCCAGGACCCCGTGATCACGCCCTGAGCCGAAGGCAGACGCTCAACCACTGAGCCACCCAGGGATACCCTAGCACTGAGTTTTTGGAAAAAAACTCGGTGACGAAGAGGTGGTGAGCAGATAGGGATTTATCGCTCACCGCTCGCCGCCCTGTTCCCGAGGAAATTTCTCTGATGAACACTTGGATCCGGGACACAAGCCATCCGACGTTTTCAAGTACTAGAAGTTTAAGGAACTAAGAGAAGCGTGTAGCCCCGAATTGCACTGGCTGCATTCCCTTCGAAGCTTCTGTTTCCCGAGAAACTGGATTAGTCGCTTTTTCTCTTCACCTGGAAGACTCTTACTTTTCTTGCGAACGTCCCACTCCATCATTGCGCACGATGAAGGACGTCAGTCCTTTCCAAAGAGAAGTAGATTTTTTTTTTCTTTTCATCTCGAAAACGTTCGTTCAGCTGCAAATCCCCTAGAGGAAAAGTAGTTCATTATTCCTATGTTTCCAGTAAGACGACCACGTCCATCTTTGAATCTATTTTGTTTCTTCCTCGTAGTAGGCCGCTACCCCTTGCTTCCAAGTCGTGTTTAGACGAAGCTCTGTGATACAACATGGGGTACTGCAGGATCATTCTTTAGTAACCTAATTAGGCAGGCAGGGCCCTATATTTGACTGGTCGTCATCAAACCCACCCAGGGATGATTCTTCCCATTCCGTGTACACCTACCCATTGTTGTCAACAATGAGCCGACATAGAGCCAACAAAGAGCCAACCATAACTCAGATAGTATTTCTGCAGAACAAGGGAAGGCATTCATTAATCAGGACGTCGCCCAATGCATCCAAAAACATTCTTCCGTGGAGGATTTTTATCTTTGGTTTGGTTATCTTGGACTTGGTTGGCACTCCCCTGTCATGTCTGGCATATTTCTTACTTTATGAGTCTCCTATAAATCCTCAAATTTCAAGTTTCCAGCTTCCCTTGCAGCTGGGACCTAATCCAGTGATGCAGGGTCCTCCAACCAGAATCCTTTTTATGCATGTGGATGGCACCAGTGGGTGTGCAGATGTTCAAGATGACAGCTACACCAGGAGGCATTCGCGACTTTGACTTAAGGCTCGGCATCACAGACCGGGTGGCATGAGAGTTAGGAGCAACCTGCCAAGTCTCTGTGGCGATGTCTCCACCAGACCAATTCATAAGCTTATATTGGACGTCATCCCTGGAAGATTTTCCTGTAATCTGGTCCTTGGCTCTTCCCCAAATCTTGGAGATCTGTGCAACCTCTTTCAATAAACGTCTCTCTGCTTCGTCGGCCAGAATGAGCTCCTGATGGCAGCCGTTCAGAGTCCTGGCTAAGTCACACATCCACGCTGGTGGCCAGAGGTTTTCTCCACGTCGTGAAGTCACAGGCAGCATCGCCCCCCAAAACTAAAGACGGTTGGTTGATGAAAATGCCTTTCCTCTTCAGGTTTCTTCCGTGGTGATGAAAGAAACAAGCAGAAGCACAGAAGAGATTATTTTTGGCGTCAGCAGCCCCAGCATATGCACACATTACCCGCCTCTGACCTCATAATCCACAAGCATAAATGAATATTATTCTGGGTCACCTCACCATCACTTAGCCTCTGACAGGTATGGAGACTAATCATGCCTGTGTCCTGCCTTAGATGGTAGCTGATTTCGAGGCAAGGTGCATCCATTCCTGTATTTTCCGTTTATCATTGAAGTGACCGTATCGCTTTTGCTTGGACAAACGTTCAGTGACTTTTTTTTGCAGCATGAGTCAACGTATTGGACTTTAAGTCCAGAGGAGACAAAAAGAGGTGGTAAAAAAACACACAGCAATAAGAACAAAACGAGCATTATGCTTTAGTCCACTGGTCCAGCCTTAGTTTGTGCACATTTAGGGAAAAGCCATTGGATAGGGCTTGTGACTCTGCAGCTGCACTGCTTCAGCTGTGCTAACGCCAGAGCCGGGTAGGGTGGAAGCTGGGCCCGCAACCCGCACACAAATGGTGGAAGTTCTCTTATGCGTCTCTCCCCAGAAAACATGTAATGCTTTTCCCTGTAATGTACAAAGGGAACTGGTCTCTATGCCTGCATATACATGTGCAAACAAGCATGCACACATATGCCCCGCACATGCACATACATGCCCCATACGTACATGGACCTGTGCACACAAACATGCACACACCTATACCACACACATGCAACAGAGGCCACACAAGTACACATGCACGCGTATGCCATGCACATGCAAACTCATGCACACACATACATGCACACGTATGCCATAGGCACACACTCTGCACATACATGCACAAACATACATGCACGTGTATACCACACAGAAGCACACACAAACTCCACACACATGCATGCACACACAAACATGCATGCACGCATATACCATGCACATGCAAACTCTAAGTACATGCACACACAAACATGCATGCACATGTATACCACAGACATGTACACCCCACACATGCATGCACAAAGAAACGCATACACACATGTACTACACAATGCACATACAAGTTCCACACGTGAGCAAATGCACACACAAACCTGCATGCTCACATATACCACAGAAATGCACATACACACTCCACATGCACAAACGTGCATACATACATATATCACACACATTCACATTACACACTCCACAGGTACATGCACATGTACACACACAGATACATGCACACATATACCACACACACACGCACAGCACACTTAATGCCTGCATACAGAAACAGGGACCCAGGTATACAATAGCCAAATGGAAAGCAGCCCATCCTGTTTTAGAGGCCGTATACGGGTTCCTCCATAGAACTCTACCCTAGAACCTCTGTGGGCAAATAGTCAAGATTCCTTCCTGATTCTGTCCCAGCATGTGTGCCTACAAATGCTACTTAGGTTTTCAAATATGGTACTTCCCCTTGCATTTTTATAAGTCTGTTCATGACGTCGACAATCTTGCATGCTTCAGTGACATCCATGTACCTAACACTGCAACTTGCACGCCCTGGAACACACCCAGGAATTATTTACAGATCTGTTAATGATGAAGACATGAACCCCTGGAACCATTTTTTTTTAAAGATGTTATTTATTTATTCATGAGAGACACAGAGAGAGAGGCAGAGACACAGGCAGAGGGAGAAGCAGGCTCCATGCAGGAAGCCTGGTGTGAGACTCAATCCCGGGTCCCTGGAGCCATTATCATAGTTTAATTTGAAAGACGGAGCTCCTGATTCAGAACAAATCCAAGGAAGCTGATTTTTCTCTGATTACGTTTTTTATCTAATTGCAAGTGGTGATTCAAGTCTTTGAAACTTCCTATAAAGCATAGTGTTACTTGAATTCTGCTGTTGCGCTGTTTCCTGTTCAAAGGCCTCATTGGAAAGAAGAGTAAAGAGCAGGGTTGGTAAAATATAAAAGGATGATCTTCAAAAGGAAGATCAAAATGAAATGAATGAAAAATGAAAAGGCGTGCAAAAGGAAGATGCTTGATGGTGAATCTAACTATTCCACACAATTTGGAATCAGATGCAGGTAAGATTTGTGTCCACTAACGTAGGTTGCATCTCGGAGCACTGATTCGGTAATGAGAGGATGAGCAGGTTGTAGTGTATCACTCAAGAAGCCTGTCGTCTTAAGTGGGTCAATAGAAATAGCCATAAAATGCATGGAGAGTACGGGGCCGTGTTGACTTGTAAAAGAGGTGTGGATATCCCTGGAACCTACAGACCTGCTCAGGAGCCTTTCTGTGGAGCGTTTGTCCTCACTCCCACATTCATGGCACCAGACGCATTTCATCCGGACACTTGGCGGTGCTACTGCAGAGAATGTGCTTCCCATTCACCCAGCTGTCCTATTCCCAGACTTCTGTTCATCTGTGTTGCGTGTCTTTATTGAATCCATCCTATGACAACTCTGCGACTACCTCCTGCCATGCTCGCTGACCACCCGTGTCCTTGATCTCTTTGCAGATCAAAGACCAAAGGTCCCTCCTCTTCCAAAGTGTTTGGAATACTTAGAGTTCTTTCTACACCTTGGCTGTTCCTTGGGCATCCTTTATATCTGTGCCTATGTTGATGAGTACTCGCTGTGTGCACAGCAAAGAGTAGAAAAGCTACATTATGTCTCTACCTGTGGAAAATCCGCCGTCAGTGGTGAGAACGACCTGTGTTACGGACAGAGTATGTGTGCACCCACCCAGATTCGTCTGTTAAACCCTAACTCCCGGTATGGCTCCTTTGGAGATGAGGCCATCTTATTTAGGAGAAACAAGATCAGAGTGGGGCAGCCCCAATCCTATAGGATTAATGTCCTTCTTTTTTTTAAGATTTTACTTATTTATTCATGAGAGACATAGACAGATAGAGAGAGAGGCAGAGACACAGGCAGAGAGAGAAGCAGGCTCCATGCAGGGAGCCCGATGTGGGACTCGATCCTGGGTCTCCAGGATCAGGCCTTGGGCTGAAGGCAGCGCTAAACCGCAGAGCCACCCGGGCTGCCCAATTAATGTCCTTATAAAAAGAGGCACCTGTCTCTACCACATGAGGACAGTGCTAGAAGCCTCCATATATACAGCAGGAGGAGAAACTTCCCTGGACACCAGCTACATGAAGACCAGTGCTTTCCAGAATGGTGATATAACACGTGCTGTGTAAACCACCCCGTCTGTGGAGTTTCTTAGGGCTCTCATGAAGACAGTTCTCAAAGGAGCTGAGCAACGTCTCTCAAAGGCTTTGCGGGTCCTTGGGATTTCTTTGAGTTCCTTATTCAAAGTCATTTCCAGCTGCTGTGTTCACTCAAGTCCAGAGTGTGGCCATAAACGGGCAGGTGGGCAACCCCCTGGCTATTCTCAGCAGGAGCATCTCCTTCGTTGTGTCTTGCGTCGTGGCCTTTGAGTTTCCTGCAATATGCCTTCTGCTCCTCCTGTCTGTCTAGTTCTGCTCTGGATTTAGTGGCGAGGTTGGCTAGTTAGCCAGTTAGGAGATGGATGGTGCTGGGACCCTGTATAAAGCTCCGCAGAGCGTGCCCGAGCCAGAAAAGGTGATCAGTGAACTATTGGTCGTATTACTTAGGATAGAATAGTGAGCCTGGCAAATGCTTTGGAAACAGGTGGTTCGTGTTTCCGTAGTTCAGTGGAACTTCTACTCCACGAAAACGATGATATAAAAACAACATTGCATGTCTTTCATGAGACAGCACCTGAGCATTTAAGATGGACAACTCCCGCTCTGCATCCTGGTCTCCTGTGTGTACATTGAAAGGTGTAGAGGATTTTTTCTTTCTTTTTGCTTGTTTTGTTCAGTGACTTTCGGGTCTCTTTCCACAATAGCTTGTTCTTTTTTTTTTATTTTTTATTTTTATTTTTTAAATTTTTATTTATGATAGTCACACAGAGAGAGAGAGAGAGAGAGAGGCAGAGACATAGGTAGAGGGAGAAGCAGGCCCCATGCACCGGGAGCCCGACGTGGGATTCGATCCCGGGTCTCCAGGATCGCGCCCTGGGCCAAAGGCAGGCGCCAAACCGCTGCACCACCCAGGGATCCCACACAATAGCTTGTTCTTACTCTTTCTACTCTTGTCTCAATGGCTCTTGATGATCTTTCTTTCTGTCTTGGTCTCTCTTTCCCTCTCTCTCTCTGTGCTGTACAACTAAAACTAATACCACGTCATACAGCAACTATATATCAATGTTGAAATAATAAAGAAGGCTAAAAAAAGAGTAAGAAGACGACAAGAACAAAAATGCACCCGTTACCCTAAAATATATTTTTTTCCAGTATTCTGATTTCAACCTGTCATTTTATGCTTTCTGTTGCATGAATTGTTTAATTAGCAAACTTAGTTACTGAGGTTTTGCGTATTCTCTCTTTTGGTTTTGTTAATGTTGAGAAGGAAAGAAGAAAGGTGAGAAGACAAGATGGAGGGACATGCGGCGGAAAGGAAGAAAGAAGGCTTGTCCTGGTTCTGTACTGAGTTTTGGGGTGTTTTTTGTAAAGATTTTATTTATTTATTTGACAGAGAGAGTACAAGAAGGGGAATGGCAGGCAGAGGGAGAGGGAGAAGCGGGCTCCCCATGAGCAGGGAGCCTGACATAGGACTGGATTCCAGGACCGTGGGATCATGACCTGAGACGAAGGCAGACACAACCCACTGAGCCATCCAGGGGCCCCTGTACTGATTTTCTGTTACCACCTTGCCCTCCCCTGTCAGAGCTAACCTGTATAGCTCACCCCACAGTGAACAAGAGAGGTAAGCTTAAATTGCAGTTTTGCTCATACACCTTTTTAAAGATTGCAAAAAATATTATGAGCAACCATACATTTCTAGTTGAGTGATGCATGCAACGCAGAGCTAGGTCATACCAGCTAGCATGTACCGGGGAGCCTGACTCCCTTGGAACAGCATGCGACTTTTTATCTCAGAGTCATGAGTTGGAGCCCGACTTTGGATATGGAGATTACTTTAAAGAAGAAAACAACAGTATAGCAAGTACTTCCATTTGCTCAGATCTTGTAAGATGTGATAGGCTTCTTTTGGAATTTTCAGCCTCATTCTTGACCTCCTGGGAGGGTAGATGGGCTGGGCTGGAGGTTGAATTACCAATGATTTAATTACTCATGTCTATATTATGTAACATCCATTAAAAGCCCTAAATGGGGCAGCCCCGGTGGCCCAGTGGTTTAGTTGCCTTCAGCCCAGGGTGAGATCCTGGAGACTTGGGATCTAGTCCCACGTCACGCTCCCCGCATGGAGCCTGCTTCTCCCTCTGCCTGTGTCTCTGCCTCTCTCTCTCTCTCTGTATGTCTTTCATTAATAAATAAATAAAATCTTTTTTAAAAAGCCCTAAATGGTGGAGTTCAGAGAGCTCCTGAGTTGGTGAACCCAGCCACGTGCCAAGAGGATGGTGTATCCCAATTCCACAAATAAGACAAGGTGCTATTTTAAGGACCCTTGGAGATCTTTTCCTATGAACCTCCTCATCTGGCTGTTCATTTATATTTCATAATAAACCAGTAATTGTAAAAAAAATGTGATATGCTTCTTCCTAATGTCATTTTTTTAATTAAATGCACTTCCAAATTTTTTTTTACAATTATTGGATTTAGAATGGAGGATGTCTACATTGCTTTCTAGGTACTTACTGGCAGTAGAGGTAAAAACTAAGAATTTTTGTTTATTTACTTTGTATTCAGCAACTTTACTAAATCACTTTATACCATCTCATAGTTTTTGTTTTTTTTTTTTAGATTTTATTTATTTATTCATGAGAGACACAGAGAGAGAGGCAGAGACATAGGCAGAAGGAGAAGCAGGCTCCTTGTGGGGAGCCCGATGTAGGACTCCATCCCAGGATCACGAGCTGAGTCAAAGGCAGATGCTCAACTGCTGAGCCACCCAGGAGTCCCCTTCTCAAAGGTTTTTAATTGATTTTCTCAGGTACGCAGTCATACTATCAACTAAGAGCTCTCATTTCATCTTTCCTTGTCCAGTCATTGTAATGCATTTACATTTACTCCTCTCACTGCATTTTCAAGAATCTTCAAAAAATTATTGCATAATAATGCCAATGGAAGGCACTCTCCTACCTGCTTTTTACTCTCATATTGGTATTGGTTTTAGAAGTGTGCTTCTGTTATTTGAATTTTGTTTGTTTTTGCTTATTTTATGCATTGTTTTATTATTTCCTTCTTGTATTGGCTGCATAATTATTTTCAAATACATTTTCCATGTCTTTTGGTAGAATCGTTTGGCTTTCTCTCTCCACTGGATTAATGGATTGTATTAGCAGGTTTGCAAAAGTAGACCCTTATATTCTTCATAGTAACCCCATTTAGGAAACATCGTGTTTTTATGTACTAATTGAGTCGAGTGACATCTCTAGTCTCCAGGTGCACCTGGGCAACATCGCTGTGTTCCCAGGTGTCATCACACTTCTCCCGGCTTAGCCTTGGGGGGGTGGGGGTGAGGAATCTACCTGTGTCTATTTCCCTCTTGGCTTCTCAGCTATGAGGGAGCTCTAGCATACTAATTCAGAGCTGAGGAGAAACTGTCTCTGAGGGTCCCCCTGTTGCCTGAATGTGCTGGATCCCAGACGTGTCGGTTGCCCAAACTTTGCCTAGGACACACAAGGGAAGTGAGACTAAAGATGTATCTAAGTCCTCAATGCCCCAGCTACTCCACATTTTGTAGGCCCCAACAATTATTTGGAAAGGTCTCTTTGACAGCCATGTTGTTTAGGGAATTCCCCCACTTTGAGAGTTTTAATAGTGCCTGATGTCCTGGCATCCACAGCCCATTGAGTCTAGCTTAAGCAGAGACCAAATTGTGACATTGTGGTGTTACAGATGCAAGGCTACTACTAACAGATGAATGTAAGAAGTATATTGTTGTCTCGTGGTTCTACAAAAGTATCCTGAAAACCTTGACTAATTTGATGTAGAAACCGTGCAAAAATGCACTTACCTATAATGCCACATGATCATTTGAAAAATGTACTTTTAAAATAAATGCTAGAAAAAAAATAAAATAAATAAATGCTAGAAAACTACAAATTTACTCTAGCAATGTAAGTTATTTTTATTATACCTGCTTCATAAAGAATTGCTTATCATCTTGTATTTATTAAATATGCGTTAGAATAACTTTGCTTTTGAGACGCCTGGGTGGTTCAGTAGGTCCAAGGTCTGCCCTCACCTCAGGTCATGATCTCAGGGTTCTGAAATCGAGTCCATGTTCAGCAGTTCTCCTCCCTCTTCTGAACCTCCTGGTTGTACTCTGTCTCTCCCTGTCAAATGAATGAATGAAAAAAAATCTTAAAAAAAAAAAAAGAATTACTTTCTAGGAATATATTTTAATTTGGAGGAGAAAACTGTGCCTACTTGTGATTAACTTTTATTCTGTATACTTGAAAATCTATGCTTCTTGATTTTTATTTTTCTGTTCTTAAAACAAATAATAAAAGCCACCGTGCATTTACATTTTAACAAAACCACCAAGCTCACGTATTTTAGATGGAAACAATAATCCAGGATTTAGTTTGCCTCCCAATTAAATTCCACCCAGTGTTAATAGTGGTCCAAATTGAATTTTATTATGCTGCCTTCTTGCTTAAGATAGTTAATCAGCAATGAAGTTGCAAGATTTTGTTTTTATTTTGAAGGTTTTTTTTCACATTATCCACTAATGAAGACATTGTAGAGAGCTATGTATAGTAGTTTCTTCTACAACATTAAATAAAAACTCAATCAGACACTGTTTCCCACAATGTTTATACCACTTTTAAATGTTAACAAAGAAAGCTAGATTATCAACATGTTTCTACTCTGAAGAAATGTTTTTTTCTTTGTATTCCCTGTTGCTGCCGTGAACCCTAAACGCCTGTGTCGACCGTGTTTTTAAAGTTAACCGATACTTTAATTTCCAGACTACTGAGTCCTGCTGAAGTGTTAAATCAGGGGAATCATCACACACACATAAGATAGTTGGTGCAAACACAGATATATGGTCTGTGTCTATTATTTAGGAAATAACTAAAAGAAACAGTTTGAGGAGGAAGTACAGAAAGACGGGAGGATGGGAAACAAAAAAAGCAAATGCGAAAGCGGGTTCATCTGAGATAGGAAAAGAAAATCTGAAATCGAGATGATTTGTTATAGTAGTTGCAGGTGATGATAAACAATGCTATTAATGAGTTAGTGAGTTCTTCAGAATCTGGAATTTTATTTCCACGAGAAGCATAAACTCTAAACAAAAGTGTCCCATGTTGTAGACATTTAAAAATACCTAAACGTAAGAAGTTAAGTAGAATACGTGTAGCACAGAGCATCAGAGTATTTATAAGACAACACAATGTGCCATTAGCTTTTATTTCTTCTTCAGTGGTATCAGAAAATGACAAGAAAACTCCATTATTTAGGACATTAAGTTTAATCTCTGACAAGATACAGCAAAGGTCACATTCTTTTATTCATATATATATTTTTTTGATTTGGGGATAAGCATAGAGTCCTAGGTATTTGCAAAAACAATATGGAGAAGTCCTGTGTGCCCTTCACCTGGTTTCCACATTGGTTACGTCGGATGTAACTATAGCACGCTATCAAAACCCCGAAGCTGGCATTAATACAGCAGGTGTTTCTCGTTCGGTGCCATTTTGTCCACACAAGTGGATGGAGAAGCCAACACCATCAAGGTACAGAACTCTTCCACCACCATACAGCCTCCTGTTTACAGTGACACCATCCCCACCTCCTCCCTGCCATCCCTCATCCCTTCCTATCACAAATGTCTTCCCCTTCTCTCTAGTTTTGTCACTTTGAGAATATTTTGTAGGAGGAGTCATCAACGAGATGACCTCTTGAGCTTGACTTGTTCTTAACACAATGACTTTGACATCATTCAAGTTCTTGAATATATCCATAGTTGGGTAATATCACCAGCTTTTTTTTTTTAAATGATTTTCTTTGTGGTTATCTCAGCCAGATTTGTTAAATTTTATTTATTTATTCATGAGAGACACAGAGACACAAGCAGAAGGAGAAGCATGGTCTCCCTGCAGGGAACCGATGTGGGACTCAATCCCAGAAACCCCAGGATCGCGACCTGAGCCAAAGGCAGACCCTCAACCACGGAGCCACCCAGGTGCCCCTTTCACCAGATTTTGAAGTTATCCTTTGGATATATTGTTTTGTACACAAAAAAAGTGCTTTATATTTTTTCCCATAGACCATGGTTTGTTTTCCCCAAAAAATAAAGCAGCGGCCTAGATGCATTCACAATTAAAAATATACCCAAATAAAAGCAACTTGCACAATGAGGGGTTGATGTATTTTGCGTAAGGAGGAAGAGGCAAGAAGAGTCTTCTAGGCTCTGTTAACTGAGCAGCCCGACCATCCAGGGATATTGGTCATTTACTTGGCGATGCTCTTGCCTTTCTGGTTTTCGTTCTATGGTCCTCAAAGTGGCTGCGGTGGCTCTGAGCATCAGACATCCCTCCATGCCATGTTCAAAACCAGGAAACAGCAGAGGCTCTTCTGGCTCATCTCCATGCGACACTGACGTTCCTAGGACATACCCCCCAGGCCTCAATAACCACAATGACTGGGTCCTCCTTTGAAACCTCAATTCTGCTTCTTCTGCTCCTGATAGTACCACTCAACCTTTCTTTAAAGTTTGCATTGACTTTGGATCTTTTCTCATGTCTTAATTTCACTGTTTTCCCTTGTAAAAAATTTTTTTAGCGAGCATCATTTTGAAAGCACACAGATAGATTTTTATCTTTACTGTCTTACCTGTCAGTGTATCTTTGACAGGAAAATTTATCTTCTGCGTATTTATTGGGATAGCTGAGGTTGAATACTTGTGTTTTTTTTTTTTTTTTTTCATCTTTTACTTTATGTGTCTAGTTTTTACGTTTGGCTCTTGTTACTTCTTTATTTGTATTTTTTCGTATGGTCCAATTATATTCACACCTCACTCCCCACTCACCTTCCCCCTTTAATTTAGCAATTGGACTAATAATGGGTTTAAAAAAAATAATTAATATATGAAGCACATTAAGGTAGAACATAACAGTGATTTCCAATTGAAAAGAAGTCCTGTTCTTGTGGTTGAGGCACCAGGGCTTTTCCTAAAAATCAATCACTTGGAAAACATCCTTGGCCATCTATTCACATATTATATCACATTCTTCACAATACATTTCCATTTTGTCCTTGGGATGCCTATACGCATATTACATCTTTTTATATCAACAAACACAAATCACCCTCATTTTTCTTTAAGGTCTGCATATTACTCTATGAAATTGGTGTGGTATAATGTATTAAACCTAATCATGCAGAAATTAAACTTACTATATAACCTTTGGGTCCTTCAAACCATGCTGCAGTGTTTGTCTTTACACTAACATTTTGGGGCACATTTAGAGTGAATTCTGACCATTGAAGTCACAGGGAGCATCCTCTAAGGGGTTGAATCAATCAGTGCCGTCCTCTAAAAAATGTAGGAAGAGTTTTATTTCTTTGACTTCTCCACATTTTTGGCCAGCACATTATAAAACTTTTCTATCTTCATCAAACATTGAGAATCTCCCACGTGTGATTAATATTTACATGTCTCATGTGTGGGGTGGAGTATCTTCATGATGAAAAGCCATCTTGGGGGTATACTTTTAAATATAGTTAGTGGTTTACATTTCAGCTCAGACAGTTATCTGTAAACTCTATGGCTCTATTAGCTGATGATAAAAAATATCTACTGTGAACGTTTTATAAGATGTTTTGATTGGGCCGGCCATTTCACATTGGTTTTCCTTTTTTTTTTTTTCAATTTAAACAATTTATTTATTTATTTGATTCGGAGAGAGGGAGCGAGAGCCAGGGGAGGAGCATAGGGAGAGGAACAAGCCGACTCTGTGCTTAGCACAGGGTCAGACCCAGGGCTCAATCCCAAGACCCCGAGATCCTGACCTGAGCCAAAATCAAGAGTCAGATTCTAAACGAATTGAGCCACCCAGGTGTCCCCATTTCGTATTGCTTCTTAAATATCCACATCCATACTCTCTTACATACCCTTAAAAGATATTCTTCTAGGGGCACCTGGGTGGCTTAGTCCGTTAAGCATATGACTCTTGGTTTAGGCTCAGGTCATGTTCTTCTAGTCCTCTTTTGAGGCTCCACGGTGGATGTGGGGTCTGCTTCACATTCTCTCTCCCTCTCTCGTCCTGCTCACTCTCTCTCAAATAATCAAATAAAATCTGTTTAAAAAATGATTCTCCTAAACCTCACTTTCTCTTTATATCTGTCGATGTGGGGGATCAAGGATTCTTTCGGGATATAGATTCCGCTCATACGACATGTGCCGTATGTGGTATCCCATCACTCGTTTCCTTACCTCACTGTGTGTTACGATCTCAGACAGACCTTGCTGACCTCAGTACCCACGTGAGGAAAACGAATCTTGAGGAGACACTGCCTGCTGGGAATAGTGACCTGAGCTCGTGGATCTGCCGGGGGAGTGTTTCCAAGGACGGGAGGAGAAACCTTCCTGGGACCATTTGCAGACTAGACCTCATTGCCTTTAGGCTTGTGCTGACAGATATGAAAAGTCCTATCCCTAAGATGACTCCCCTTCCAATCACGCACATGCGCTTCCTTTGTGGCACATGCTAAAATGTCCTGTGTGTCTCTGAAATTTGACCTTTACTACGTCTCTTATTTGGTCAAACTGCATATAATCCATTTTATATGTTGCTGAATTGAATGTGCAAGATTTTTTTTTTGAATGTGCAAGATTTTACTGAGCATTTTTGTGCATGTGTTCTTAAGGGATATTGCTTATTGTGTTCTTGCGGCGTCCTGGCCGTGTTTGTGGCAGCACCGTAGTGTCCTCATGGGCTAAATCGGGAAGACTTTCCTGTTCTCGTTATGGAAACATTCATGATGTTCTTGTATCAATTCTTCTAAAATATTTGCCGGAACTCAACAAGGGAAGCCATCAGGACTGGACTTTTCTATGTGGGAAGTTTGTGTATGTGTGTTTAATCACTAACAGAATCTTATAATTATTATGCAGTAATTTGAGTCATCCTTTTTTTCTTTTTCTGGTCGGCTTTACTAAAATTTGACAATTTTGCTCATCTTCACCTTTGATCTTCATTGACTTCTCTGTGTGGTTTTTCAGTAATGTATTTATCCATTCACACTTCAATACTTATAATTTCCTTCTTTCTGATTGGATTTAATTTCCTTCTCTTAATTTAGATCTGAAGGGAGATGATGATGTTACTATTTTGAGATTGTCTTATTGTTTTGAAAGATTTAATTTATTTATTTGAGAAGGAGCATGAGCTGGGAGGAAGGGCAGGAGAAGATGCAGACTCCTTCCTGAGCAGGGAGCTCCTTTGGGACTCGATCCCGGGACCTCAAGAATACGACCTGGGTTGTAGTCAGATGCTTAACTGACTAAGCCTCCCAGGAGCCCTGAGATTGTCTTATTTTTGAGTATAGATTTTTACATTGATAAATGGCCTGTGAGGCACTGGTCTAGCCCCATCCCATACATTTTTGGAATGCGGGTTTCATGTTCATTGACCTCAGATTCTTTTCCATTTCCCTTTTGACTTATTCTTTCATCCCTGGGTTACTCATGAGCATACGTTTGATCTCCGTCTGCCTATAAGACTCCCACACCCCAGTGCTGTGGATTTCCAGTTCGCTTCCACTGTGGTCAGAGACACACATTTTGCCCAATTTCTATCCCTTCACATTGACTCGTTGTATGGCTTCCTAATGTCTAACCAAGAATGTGCTCCACACGTGCTGGGGAACAATGCCTCTGACAAGTAATGTGCAGAAAGAGGCTTCCTCACTGAACAAGCTAATGGTCCAGTCACTCTACAAAAAAAGTGCCCTGCAAATGGAGGATTTCTGGGCAGCATGCAGGCAGGAGGTTGTGTTCACCTTCAGCTCTGAAGCTCTGGTGCTTGCAGAGCTGCTGGGTCGCCTGGCTCTCGAATGCAGCTGTTTGAGGGGAAGGCCACGGGTCAGCGTACATTACCAGTCTTCCCACTCTTCCCAAAACTCACCCCAATTTTTCTTGAACACACCCTCCGCTGATTGCTGCAAGAAGCATTTGGTTAATCGAATTTTGAGTCTTTTAATTTTGACAAGTAGGAGACCTCAGCGCTCTTCTGGATGAGCAGACTTTTACTCCGTGTTTCACAGTTTCATTCTTGTTTTTGTTCTTTTACTTTCTGCCCTTACCTCGGTTTACATCCATCCCTCTGTCATCTGTGAGTACAGCCGGTTGTGCTTTTTTGTCTTGCTTCCTCAGACTCGTATTTGTAGTGTGAGTTTTTAGCATTAACCAATAGGATACACGTTTCAACTTAAGGCTTATCTTTCCGTCTGCGTCTCCGTTCGGGGCATACCACAAAGCGTTCACAAAGGCACATGTTAATTGTCACTAAATCCAAACTATTTTCTAATGGTCTGTGTTTATCTCTTTTGTCCCACACATGTGTTAATTGTGTTTCCCTTGATTTACAGACACTTGGGACTTTTCCAGTTGTCCTTTTGCTCTGGAACTTCTGCTAATTGCACCGTGATGAACGTGCATGTCCCTGGTGTTTTCAGTGTGTGCAACGTGATGACATCTGTTTTATGTTGCAGCATTTGGTCAATTGGTCAGCATTGTGCGCTTGAAGAGAGTGTGCAAGGTGTGGCTGCCAGTTACATCACACCGTATATGCGAGTCATGTGTCGTGGGCTTGCATAGAATCTTTACCATTTAAAAAAAAAGATTTAATGTATTTATTCATGAAAGACACACAGAGAGAGGGAGAGACACAGGCAGAGGGAGAAGCAGGCTCCCTACAGAGAGCCTGATGGGGGACTAGGTCCCAGGATCCTGGATCATGCCCTGACCCTGAGCCATCCAGGTGCTCCAAATCTTTACCATTTGTAATCATTTCCTTCCTGTTCTATCAGCAGCTTCAGTAGATATGTTAAAATAGTAACATAACATAATGATGTAGAAAATAGTCTACATCAAGAGCATGTCCGTTTGTCCTTTACAGTATGTGAAATTTTGATTTAAATATTTGGACGCTCCTCTTTTGTAATTTCTACACCCAATGTGGAGCTGGAAGCTACAACTCTGAGATGAAGAGTCCCATGCTCCCCTGACCAAGCCAGGGAGGTGCCCCATAAATATTTCAAAGCTCTTTTATTAGTCACCAATGGATGCATAAATTAATGTCTTCTGGTTAAATTATGAAATACCCCCACAGTATCCTTCATCATGATTTCTGCCTTGCGTTTTGTTTTGTTTGAGACTAATATTCCTGCATTCGCTTTGTTTGTTAGTGTTCTCATGATAACACCTTTTCTCATAACTACAATTTTAACCTTTACCTATTTTTGTGTTTATGGTTTATGTCATGGACCTAGCATGTATTTGGATTTTAATTCCACTCAATAGGAGAGTTATTTTTCATTGTACTATTTAGAATGCTACTATTTATTATAATTAGGGTCTATTTACATTTTGTGATAGATTAAATATTTTTAAATTAAGGCATTTCTACCTTTTTTGTTGCTCTTACAATGCTTTACTTTTTAACTCTACTTTGGTATTTGCTCTCAAAGACACAAAATGAATGAATGCCTGAAGTCTTGTGAAAATGGGCATCCCAGACAATGTGATGAACCTATGAGGACGCTTTATCATCAATTAGTTTCTCTCATTTTTTTCTGCAGTGTTCATTTACTTCCTTCTAGTGTATTTATTTATTGTGTTAACTTCCTTCTCTCATATGCACACACACACCTCCATGAAGCATTTTTACTACGATATATGAAGCCCACAGTGCTCACGTCTTAAACTGTCACTAATGAAACTTTCAATCATCTCTGGGCTTCCACCTAGAAAGGTTTACCATTTGTTTGAAAAAGCAATTTAGTATTTCCTTTCTTTCTGGTCTGCTGACTAGTTCTTAGTATTTTTTTTTTTTTAAATTGTGGGCTATTTTGCTAACATTGTTAGAGAAAAAGAAGGAAGAGTGGTGGGTCTTGGGCAATTCAGTAAGAGAACAAAATGAAATGTATGAATAGATATATAGATAGGTAGATAATAGATATGATGGATAGATAGATGATAGATCGATGGATGATAGATGATAGATAGATGGATATATGGGTAGATGGATGGTTGATAGATGTGATGGATCGATGGTTGGATGGATAGATGATAGGATGGATAGATAGGTGATACTTATGATGGATAAGTAGATAGAATGATTAGATAGATAGATGAATACAAAGATAGATGTAGATAGGTGACAGATTATGATACATAGATAGGTGATAAGTAGATAAAAGATAATAGTAGATAGGTGATAGATAATAGATAGATGATAGATAGCTTGCCAGAAACAAATAACAAAATCATCCCTACAAAAGAGCAGAAATCTAGGGCAGAAAGGAACACTGGTCATTATGGATCTGAGTAAGAGATACATCAGCAGCCGTTGCGTGAAGATGTCACAGTAGTATCTGAGTCCTCTCTGCTCTAGCAGTGTTTCTCTTGCTGGGACATCTGGGCTGAGGTGGGGGAGCAGAGTGGGGAGCGTCTTCCCTGCTGAAGGGTAGATTTCTCCACGGTGGTTTCCTCTTAAGCAGCACTGACCCTGGGATGCCTGGGTGGCTCATTGGTTGAGCGTCTGCCTTCAGCCCAGGGCATGATCCCAGGTCCAGGGATCAAGTCCCACAGTGGACTCCCTGCGGGAAGCCTGCTTCTCCTTCTGCCTATGTCTCTGCCTCTCTCTCTCTCTGTATTTCTCATGAACAAATAAATAAAATCTTAAAAAAAAAAGAAACACTGACCCCTCAGCAGCAACCACAGCACACACAGAGGAGGCACCATGTTCACGTGTGGGTTCTTAGTACATGAATTTTGAGTGATTCTTTGCTAATCAGCCTGCCTTGCGTGGAGGCTCTTTCCAGGAGGGAGCAGCAGAGACTGTGGACAGGGGCTTGGGCAGCGTTCTCAAGGGAGGAGAACGTTATTCATGTTCATTCACGCAACATCAGGAACATCACTGAAAAGATTGCCTTAATGTATTTGCAAGCACTTCACACACCGTAGGAAAACAAGTGTTGTATTTGCTTGCACCCAGAATGCAAAAGATTTGCTTATTTTTTTTTTTAAATACTTTACCAGTTCTATGGCCTTTTTCAAGCTTCAAACCAAGGCAGTGCACATGTTCATCCACCCATTGGGCTGTATCACTTTGTAGATCCGTACATGGTGAGTGGGTTCCCCCTGCTGCAGGCTCTGCAGGACATTCCCTGAGATCCCATCATCACAATCGCTTGGGTGAAGATTCACATTGACTGAAGAGCGTTGAACTGAAATAAGCAGGGAGAGTCACTGCAGAGACTCAGAAGCCAGAGTCCATAGGCATGACCCGCCATGCCATTCGTTACGGCTTCCTTTTCTCGTCCACTAGGAGGATTAATTAACCTCAAATACATCCTGGTCACTGTGGCACATTTCCCTTCAAAATCCATGCTGTCTAAAAAAAAAAATTAAAGACACATGATTTTGAACTTGTATAATAAGCACAAGAGGTGCATCACTTAATGTTTCCGGGAAATGAATCGAAAACACAGGGCTCTGTCCAATGAAAAGACAAATCCTCACACCCTCTCTGCCCCTGCATGTACCTTCCATCCTGTGGAAGGACTTACCTCACCTTGGGTTCATCTCCTTTTGATGGACTCCCTCAATGACTCTTAACCTCCGGAATATACTACTTTTTACTCGATTTCTCACTGCTCCAGTGGGTCAAACATCAGCCCTAAAAATATTATGTGCGAGTCCTAAGCCCAGAACCTGTGAACCAGACTTTATTTGAAAATAGGATCTTTGCAGATGGAGTCAAGAGAAGATGAGGTCATAGTAGATTGGAACACACCCAGCATCCAATGACTGGTGTCCTTGTAAGAGACAGAAGAGGAGACACAGACACAGAGGAGAAACCATGGGATGATGGAGGCAGAGATGGGAGGGACACAGCCACCAGCCCTGGGACGCCTGGAGCCCCAGATGCTGGAAGAGGCAGGAAGGACCCTGGTGTACATTGCACCCAAAGTTTGTGCTGGGTGGGAATCGGGACATCCCCAACAGAACTCGTAAAGTAAAACTCAATACCACTGGAAATAACTACCCTACCAACTCCCTCAGCACCCCACCTCCCCAGACAATCACTGATAATGTGTCTCCCTGTATCTCTCCTTCCCAGGTTCCATCCTTTTTCCATATCCAAACCACCTTGAATTATTGTGCGTAGCACTATGGCAGCCTTGTTCCCCCTGCACTCTTGGCTCTGGGGTCTCGGAACACTTAAGACACTCTGTGAAACAAAACATCCTTTGAAGCTGCATCTACCATTTCTGGAAATTAAAGTAGCATCATCCTCCTTAGAGATATTACTGGCAACACATGGCTTGGGGAAAGTCTTTCCCTAAATTCTAAATGCTCCAAAACCTATAGCACCAAGTGTTCTATGCCTTTGCCCAACTAATCCATTCAAAGTTCTGGTCAACTACCAAACTTTGGTCACATCTGTTGACTACTGATCATTTTTTTTGAATACATAGAGTACTGTATTTCTTTCACAACACAGGCTCGTGGAAAAATGAGATCCCTACGTCTTCCGTTGTATGCACCTGTGCTTCCTACGTGGCTAAATCATTCCCACCTTTGTGGATTATTGGTTAATTCATTCTGAATTCATTGTGAATTATCTCTCATTTCCCTATGGTTTCCTTAAGTATCTTCAGATGCCTTCCTTTGTCTGCTATGTCAACTCTTCCTGCACCGTCCAGTTCATGTACTACGTCAGGATTGGAGTCTTGGTCATTTACCCTACTGAGAAATCTGCTATCCCTAGAGTCTTAAACAGCAATTGCTCTTTGTACCACGACGTCTAGGATGCAATTAAATGTCCGTTAATCTTACGATAATAGGCCTGCAGTGGTTTCAGAAACAAATCCTCATTAGAGCCAACAAATACCCTTTCTCATAGGGGATACGAAGGCACTCTGTACAATGTGGGAAACGGTTTCTACCCGACTTCTCATGGGATTAAGGAGTTTAATTTCCCATTTCTGAGGAAAATAGGCTCACCCTTCTATGGAGACTGAGCTCCCGAGGATTAGACAGGAAGAAATGATAGAGTGAAATCAACGCAAAGCACAAGGAGAAAAAAATCACACACACTCTCAATCATTGTTTAATTCTATAAAAGTATTTAGCAGCACTTAGGAGATAAAGTCTGAAACCAAATGCTAAAACCTAAAATAAATTATTAGCAAGAAAGACAATCACGTGATGACTTAATTTTGGTGGACTATGAACATCCTTCCATGGTCTGGCCCAGAATAAAACTTTTTCCAAGCTTCCATGCTAGAAGATGATCACGGTCTCCCCAAGATAGAGTCTAGTTGTCTCAAACAAACATCTCATCTTCATCAAATCCTACGTGGAATGTTTTATTTATTTATTCATTCATGAGAGACACGGAGAGAGAGGCAGAGACTTAGGCAGAGACAGAAGCAGTCTCCCTGTGGGAAGCCCAATGCGGGACTCGATCCCAGGACCCTAGGGTCACTACCTGAGCCAAAGGCAGACACTCAACCACCCAGGTGTCCCAAAATGTTTTCTTATTCTTTCTTTCTTTCTTTTTTTTTTTTTTAAAGATTTTATTTATTTATTCATGAGAGACACAGAGAGATGCAGAGACCCAGGCAGAGGGAGAAGCAGGCTCCATGCAAGGAGTCTGATGTGGGACTCAATCCTGGGACTCCAGGATCCCGCTCTGGGCCGCCAAACTGCTGAGTCACCCCGGGATCCCCCAAATGTTTTCAAGTCATTTCACATAAGTACCTTTTGTCCAGAAGCCATCCTCACAACCATGTTCTCCATCAGGATTGCTTACTTCGTTGCTTCAAGGAGGGATTATTTCAAAGCATTAATGGTACCTTGTCTTGTGGGTTATTTTAAGGTGAAAGTAAGTCTGGGGAAGTTTATCATGAAACCAACAATGATAAATTAAAGGCTGTTTGTGTAGTTGAGCTATGATGTCCTTGCCCCGTGCTTAGAGGATCTGAAACATCATTTCTGTCCCTTGATGTAGTGATGGGTTTGCACCAAAGGTGTCATTCTCATGGTATCCCTCCCCTGGATTGGCCTGTGCAGCAAAGGCTGTAAAATATCAATAGGCAACTATTTCCACAATTCTCAGTTGTGAAGACACTAAAATTGAGCGCATACCTTAATCAGTCCCCACTTGCGTAAGCGATCCTTTTGTGATCACGGGGGTCTGCGGAGGTGCTCAGATCCCACACATTAAAACAATTTCTTGTAAATAAACAAGTACACGGTTTATATCAATTATCCTGGTTCCTGCACAAGGCAGTGAATTTGTTTATTTATGAAGTAGGAGTCGAAGTAAGTAGGAAGATTTCCTCACGTGTGATTAAGAGCAGGTCACTGTGTGGGCGAATCCTGAAAGAAAGTAGGGTTCAAGAATCTGGGACCCCAAAATGGGAGGCCACGCAACAGGCCCCAGATTAAGAAGGCAAGACTTCTTCTCTGTGACCACCCTGGGGTCATACACAGTCTTAGGATTTTACCACGTACATTCAGTGGCAATACCAAGTGATATCCTATGATATGATGAAAACCAAGAACTAATTCATATTCTTTTTTTGCAAGTATAGTAACATAAAGACATACTGTATTATATTGTGTTTTAACACTTAGTGATTCAGAATTACAGACCGCAAGGAGAAGCGATATTTATTTTTAATTATTTTTGTAGATACCTACTTTCTCATGCAAATATTCCCACTTACACTTGTTCGAAGCTAGGGACCAAGTCTTCATAACCAGGCATGTGTAGGAGCGACCTGTCATCTTACCATTTTATGAATCTCTTCACGCCCATCTTTGACACATTACACATAGGATCACTTAAACATATTAGTTAATCAAACAAAACCCACTCTGTGGACTATATGGAAAGCCTTATAAATAAATGTACACATGAACACAAAACAGAGGATATCTTTGCTTACATACACTGCCTAGGATTTTTTTTTTTTTTTTTTTTTTTTTTTTTTACTGCCTAGGATTTGACACAGAGACAGAGATTAGGTTTGCTTTAACGTGCTTGGGACTCGGTCGTGAGTCCAACTGAGAATCCATTCTCTCCTGAGTGTACCCATTGGCTATGACAAAACCTTCCAGAATTTGCTGTCCCATGTAGCATGTCTCTTGCAAAGGAATGTCCTCCCTCAAACCGATTTGGAGCAGACATTCATGATTTCACAGCCAGCAAGGTGAATCCCCATCATCTCCCCCCTGCCCTTTCCAGCCCTCCCAAAATAAGAGCCCAGGCTTGGGATAGGGGGATATCCCTCCTGTTTACCCTCATGTTTCCTTTTTGTACCTTCTTGGGGTACTTGATGATCTTCAAATGTGATCACCCATTGACTTTGAAGGCATGGGCATTTGACATAGCATTCATGATAGACTAGTAATCCTACATTATTACGCCAGACAAGGGAAATCCACATATATTCAAACATGTTTGCTTTGCAGATATTCTATTGACTCCATTAGGGAAAAAGTAACACATAAATACATGGTTCCTTGACGTTTCAACATGTTTCAACATCTGGACTTCTCTCTAGCAGAGGCCAGGGGCAAAGTCTCAAGGATCTCATTTTCCCAGACCAGATTTAATTCTGTCTAAAACACTGTTCGGTGAGTCTAATATTGACAACGTCCTAACTCCAAACCTGTAGTTAGAAATAAGACTTTGCATAGCAAAAAGGTGGAATATGACTCAAGCGTGTTAGATTCTAAGGTGATCATGGCACGTTTCCCATGTACTTGTATCTTCCCATTGGCCCCAGCGCTCAGGCCAGGTGTCACTCATGGGAGGTGGTTGGTGTCCGTCCACCATGTCTCAAATGTCCCAAATGGCTCCCTGTTCACAGTAAGGGATGCCTGTCCATGGACAGCGTCAGGAGTCGGCCTCCACCTTCCTTTGTTTTAAATACTGGTCTTTTCATGAGATGAAGGCTACTCTTTAAAGCATAGAAGTGTAGGATACGAATACCTTTGGATTTCGTATTCATAGCTATCCTCAGACTCTTCCTAAAGCTCTCAAATCCTTGTTCCTCCCTTGGGCTCATAGCCATGTGGTGTTTACTAGTTCATTTTGCTCACGTGTTCATTTTCCTGAAGCTGTAAAACAGAGTTTCTCATCTTCAACACTAATGGTATGACAGGCTGCATAAATCTTTGCTATGGGTGGCGGTGCTGCCCTGTGCATTGTAGGTTGTTCAGCAACATCCGCGGTCTCTACCCACTAGATAGCAGAAGCATCCTCCGTTGTCAGAACCAAAAATGTCTCCATAAGGGCCTAGTGCTCCCTGAGGTGGGTGAGCAAAATTATCCCCTGTTAAGCACCACCCCTGTAGACAACTAATGGTTTATCCATGACCCCTCCATTAGACAGCAAGTATGATGATGCCAAAGACTATATCCTATTTATATATGAATTTAACCAGGGCTGGAGCACAGCCTGGCTATGTTAGTTCCTCAATCAATATTTATTACATTACATTGCCTGAATCCAGTGAAATAGCAGAAAAGTTTTACCTATCATCATTATCTTCTTTCAAGAGATGATGGTTTCTAGAGACAAGGACGTCTCGTAGATTCAACCACAGGCATGAAACGTGCAATCCACATAAATCCTAATTATCATAATATGCAAAGGGGAAAAAACGCAATCTGCAAGTTTCATAGGGAGATACGGCATTCATTTTTATTCCATAACTCAAGGTTTAGGAGCAGAAGAGACCAATTATTATCAGAGAGATTTATTTTCACGTTGAAATTAGCACAGTTCCCTGAGTTCTCCTTGTATAAACAAGCAGCAGTGCATATCTACCTGCCACAGACTCTCTGCTTTCATATTTCTGTAAAACCAACGACCTGGTGAGGACTTCCTGGATCAAATCAGTGTATTTGCCTGGTAATTTGTCACCTCTGAGGAAATGTTGACATTGACGTGTAATTGGCACATGTATTTGCACATATGCGTTTTCCTACGTAAATCAGCAAGATGACTTGCTGGAAAAACTATCACGATGTCACATTCTTGGCTGCGAGGGAGACATCTTTGTGTCCTGTAAAGAGAAATTGTCTCCAGCCTCATGGGTCTAACACCCATCATTTCCATGTTGGCTTCAGGCGGTACCCTCCCTCCCTCTTAATGGTGATACCAGGAGGAGAGGGATGCCAGTTTTGGTGTATGCCAAAATGGTATGCCTCATTGACACATTTTGTGATTTTTGTCTGTGTTTTGTTTTGTTTTACCTATTTTCATTACTCATTATTAGTGGTAATTATGTCTCAGGGGTTATGGTGAATTCTGAATTTGAGACTATTAAACAATTACTAGGGTATTTTTTTGTCTACATAAATTAGGAAAAAGTTAGCAGGGAATGTATCTATCAACCCCATTGATCAGTCCATATACACACACACACCTTGTGGATAAAGAATCTATGAACGTTTTTGTGACAAACAGATAGGGCAAGCTCACTGGGGAACAGTCTTTGGGATCAGTCATATTCTTCTGAAAGCACAATATAGTTGCCATCCAAGATAAAAAAAAAAGAACGCCCCCACGTAGAAGATACATGACTTGACTTGAGGACATCACAAATAAAATTCGTGGTGAAACTTAGGTATTAAAAAAAAAAAAAAGAAAAACTTATGTATTGGTGGTAGGAAACTTAAGCGTTTGCCGTGTGCTTTGATGGATTCCCTCTCATCAGGTGTATACTTGTGCTGGATTGCCAAGAAATTAGAAAAAAGATGAAGAGTAGTTAAGACTAGTAGCTTTCTTCAGGGCAATTTAATTATAAAAGTGATTATTCTTCAAAGATTGTGTCATAAAGAGCTAGCATTATGCAACAGGGGAATAAAACAGATCATATCTTTAAAGGAGATTTGAACTATGAGTTTTTATTCAGGTGTTCACAGTCTGTCTTGCATTAGAAGCCTTTTTTTCTTTTTAATAGAGGCCCTTTTTTTTTTTTTTAAGATTTATTTATTTAGACATAGAGAGAGAGAGAGAGGCAGAGACACAGGAGGAGGGAGAAGCAGGCTCCATGCAGGAAGCCCGATGTGGGACTCGATCCTGGGACTCCAGGATCGCACCCTGGGCCAAAGGCAAGCGTTAAACCGCTGAGCCACCCAGGGATCCCCAGAAGTATTGTTTTGACATGAGTAGATGCAGCTTCTAAGAGCTAACTTTGTTATCAACTACAAAGAGGGGAACATAATCCCATTGAAAACAAAGAAAGCACATCCCAAGCTTGGGGAGGGGCCTTAATTTACTTTGCTTACCTATTAAAGATAATATATTGTTTTGAGAGAAGGCTTGAAGAAACCAAAGGGGGAAAAAAAACCAGAAATGAGCCGAATTATTCATTTTTATGAAACCTATTATAATTGGTTTATAAGACTCCATAGCACTTGGCAGGAACACATCAGAGTAATTCCATTTAAAAATATTTGGACAGAAAGAGATTGCACGATTAAGCAACTTTGATAGAGAACTTTCCACACTATTTTCGGTATGCCCGAGACTCCGCGTAATGTTTTTAAATGGGGTCTTTGCCAGAGTGAAACACATTAAGGCACATCAGGTCAACTTGCACTATTGGGAATTGTGTTGTGATTCATTTTGTAAACCATTTGTTTTGTAAATGACAATACTGGGTTTTCAAGTCCTCAAATCCTCCTGAACAGCTGAAAATCCAATGTGCTCCGTTCCAAATACTGTTTCAAAGGGAAGATGTACCCCTATTGTTCCATTGTGGTCCTACGTACACGGACAAAGAACATACAAAACAGTTACTCCAAACTTCAGGCAGTCTGACCTTGGAGATTTGCACACCACACCAACCACCTACTGACATATATGCTCCTTCAGATCTTCTATAGTATGATTCTAATATTTTGAAGAAGAAATGTATGTGTCCATAACCTTATTATGGGGGCTCCTGGGTGGTGGCTCATTGGGTTAAGCATCCAACTCTTAATATTGTCTCAAGTCATGATCTTAGAGTCATGGAACTGGGCCCCCCTTCAGTCTCTATGCTCTGTGGGGAATTTTTTGTATATTCTCTCCCTCTCCATCTGCTTCTCTCCCCTGAAATAAATAAATATCTTAAAAAAAAAAAAAAAACAACCTTAGTATGCTTGAATACCAAAAAGGAATTAAACGTACCCTCAACGTTTTCCTCATTCATATCCTACCCACAACACGTTGTTCCTTCTTGTGGCATGCAAAGAGTTGCCCATGCCCTGAATAAACCATTTCTCATTCCCTAATAGGCCGATAGTGGGATGAAGCTGTTGGATCAAGCATTAAAGTATTAAAAACTAGACTAGATGCTCAAAACAGGGTCACTTGTGCAAAGCCATGCCCCACATCACCAAATAGACACCTGACCTCCAACCTATGTACAGTTTCAACCTCCTCCTGGAATGGCATCTTAACCCAGGCAACCTGAAGTCACCTCATCAGCCCTAGTGAGGTCACCCATCTGGTAGACCCATGTCATCCCCTAAAGGAAAGTGACCTTGCCATAATCAATTTGCTTTTTGCTAAGAGAACCTCCTTCTTTCCTGTCCCTTCTGCCTTTTACAGTCTTCATTCTGTACACCTCCTCCGAGCTCCATTCTATATGATACCCCATTCAGGAATCCTTGAATGAAACAAACAAAGTATTTAGAATTTTCTCAGAATTGTTCTATTTTGTTCTGCTTTGTTTTTACCAAAAACTGACCAGTCCCTCTGGCACTTCATTGTGGATATATGACTACATTCTTCCTCACTGACTGAGAATGAAGTCCTGTCCTTACCTTGTACACATGGGACATGAAGAGAAGTGGTGTCCCTTGAACCTGGGCCACCCCACCCACCATTTGAATGGAATCAACCACAAGTGGGATGGAGTTGGAAATGCCAGTTATTAGTATCCTGGATCCCTGTATGACTGTGTGGAGCAGAGCCAGCCATCCTCCTGGAAAATGGGAGACCTCATTTTTCTGGTAGATCCTCCTATTACAGCCCTGTATTTTTGGACTGAATAACACACGCTGAGTTATGTATGTGATTGTCTGTTTCTTCATGCAAAGTCTAGTCATTTCACTATAATATTCAAAAATACAATTTTGAGGGACACCTGGCTGTCTCAGTCAGTAAATCATGCAACTCTTGATCTTGGGGTTGTGAGTTCAAACCCGAGATCAAGTGTAGAAATTACTGAAAAATAAGATCTTAAAAAAACCCCACCAAAATACAATTTTGAAGGCATTTTGTCTCGTGTATTTTTGAATGGGAAAATAAAGGATTTTACTACTTTCAAGAAATTTTGCTCATGACATGATGGCTCTTCAAAGCTGAAGAAATGCTGCTTGATCTGTTTCATTATGGGGTGATGGTTTGTGTGTGGAAGATCATCAAATTGAAATCGAAGGACTCATTTGCTAGCTCTGAAGACTTTGAGCCAATTAATGATTGTCTTTAATTCTTAGTTTTTATGTTGGGGAAGGGACTGTGAACTGAAATAAAAGTGTTGTCGCAAATATAAATAAATTTGGAACAGATGCTCCATAAATACTCAATGTGCTTTTCAGTCTGGCGTCTTCAGGTATTTCAACAGAAATGTGAAAGACCTTCTGTGGTTTTATCTCCAGGAAAGTAGAGGCAGCTAAATGATGTTCTATTCCTATGTCAGCAGTGAAGTAAGGAAGAAAGGAAGTTGTATAGGAAAATTACTTTGAACCAAATTATCAATGCTCTAAGTTTTACCTGAAACTAGCCAGCAATGTATTTTTCAGCATGAAAAATGTACAGATACCAGTCATCAAACTTCTCATTTTAAATTAAAAAATTTATGGATGTGTATCTACTGGTTTTTATTTTTGATTATATGACTTTTTTTTTTGAAAGAACTACTTTATTCCCAACATGAAAAGACTTTTGTTGTTGTTGTTTTTTTTGTGTTTTAAAAAATATTTTACATAAAAAATTATTTATTTATTTGAGAAAGCACACAAGCAGGGGGAGGGGCAGAGGGAGAAGGAAAGCATGAATCTCAAGCAGACTCTGTGTTGAGTGTGGAGCCCAACGTGGGGCTCGTTCTCACTTCTCTAAAATCATGATCTGAGCTGAAATCAAGAGTTGGATGCTCAACCAATGGGGCCACCCAGGCCCCCTTTCTTGCTCTTTCTATATTTCCATGGATGTATCACCATTCTTGCTTCCAAAACATAATATTGGAGTTGCCATTTGCGATCATTTTGT
Organism: Canis lupus baileyi; assembly: GCF_048164855.1. Taxonomy (NCBI): domain Eukaryota; kingdom Metazoa; phylum Chordata; class Mammalia; order Carnivora; family Canidae; genus Canis; species Canis lupus. The sequence goes on from NC_132876.1 coordinate 122,792,455, forward strand.
ATTTTCTTCCATTTACTCCTTGCTTGGCTTGTAGACTTTTAGTGAGTTACGTACTGAAGCTCCTTCTCTAAAGATTTTTTTTTTCTGAATATAGGCAATTGTAAACATCTCGTGTAGCTGTTTTATAAAATTATGTACCACATCAAAACATGGTATAGAATATATATATATGGCAAATGTTTTATGGAACCCCATATCTTGCCATTATGAAATTTATAGTTCAACATGTTGGGCAGGAAGACTTCTCATGGGTGAGAAGGAGCATGTTGAATACTGCATGGACCCTCCCTCTGTGGTAATGGTAAGAAGAATCTTGGGAAAAGAGGCTGGTGTGTAAATGCATGGGTATGTTTATCATTTTTCTGTAAGTTTATAATGAACACGACTTTTACGTTGCATAAATGCACACTGTGGGGCATAATAATTTCTATTTTGTCAGTAAAAGATCGCTTCTACATCTGGCAGGGGTGATAAAAACCACCTCAAAGCTGTCCACGTATATATTCTGAGAAACCATCTACATGTTTTCTTCTCTTGTATTCGAAGCATAGCAAATATAAAAGACAGCTTCATTAACAATGAGATGGATGCCCAACTGCTTTCTGGGTGCAGAATGTTCTGGGCAAGCCTAGGCAGATGGATTAGTGCCAACCTGAAAAATTAATACAATTAGAAACAGGTGTAAACATGATCGCCAACCAACAGAGCCATCTCCCTAAAAATAGTGCACTGTTTCAGCCTCCAACTACAAACCTTGATTTATGTATCTTTCAAGCTTGAGATAATTTCGTCCCCTCTCCCTCATACCTTCGTTCCCTAACATTCAAAATGCATCAACCGTGAAAAATACCCGGGGCTCGGAACATTAATAAGAGTTTGGAACATGTTTCTTCCTGAAGGTTTTATATCTTCAGACATCCTCCCATCTGGGGCGGCATAGGTATGTGATAAACCCAGTTCAAAAGGAATGTAACCGGCATGAATGAAAGATATTGAAAGTTTATATTTACTCTGTAAATCACACACCTGGTCTCAAATTCTCTGACCTCAGAGATGCTTGCCGTTCCACCTAGCGTAAGCGGAAGTTTGCCGATTACTTACTCGAGGAGGCAAAATTATATATATATATATATATATATATATATATATATATATATATAGTTGCATTAGGGAGATGTAAATCTTAGAATCCTTTTATAGAATTATAATCTTAAAAAAAAAACTTTACTAATCGAGCATATAAATGAGAAAGTTAGGTGGAGGGCTATGAACAAAAGCAAAAATGCATAATTTTGCTGAAGAAAGGCTGCGTAACGCGTTTTTGGGGACTTGGCTGTGACGTATATTAGATTGGTCAATGCTCAGTTAATTCGGCACCCAGAAGGCCTGCTTCTGCTCTGACACCAAGGAAGGGTGCCTCGTTCCTATATATTTGAGGGTCAGCATGTCAGCTGTCTTGCAAATATACCACATTTAATTAGCTTCAGCATCGTCCACATCAGACACACCCTGGAAAGTTTTAGAAAGTCTCCAAGTAGGTAACTGCTACATTTTAACCTCAGGGAATGACGCGTTGGCCAACCATTTCCCTATCCTTTCCAGATGAGGAAGGGAGACAGTCTGAGAAATAAATTCTGGGTCTCCCTGCTGCTCCATGTCACAGGAAGAAGTGAAAGAAGAAATGCGGTAACTTTGATAAATGGGTTCCTTCTGTTTCGAGAGTTTCTCAAGGCACATGAGAAAAAGAGAAAATAATAACTCAAATAAGCAGAAAAATATTCGAGGGTAATTTATGAGCTTCATTGAAAAACTCCCGTAATTATTTTCTATAAATTAAGCTGGTAGTAATTAGTGTCTAGTAGTGATAGACACTTCCAGTATAGATGCATATGGGTTGCTCACCCAGGTCACCCTCAACTTATATAAGCAGGATTATATAGAATAGCCGTTTGTATAGAAAGACCTCAGTGAAATCATCAATGATCTTATTTTCCTTTGTATTATTTCGCGTATTTTAAACCTTTGGGTTTTATCCTCAAAGCCTAATCATGTCAATCCATCATTTTTAAATAATAGATCAACCTCCCAGAATTTATAAGGAAAGACATCACCTCCTGAATTATCTCTCCATAAAATAAGCTTAGTTACTAACATACAGTATTTAATTTAAGCTTAAGGATGCTCCTTAATATTTCACTTTGAATTACTAGGTCTCCCTCTCATTAAACTGACAGATGATTTCACTCCAGCAACAAGTACGGGTTTTCTTCGCCCCAGGGGAGGATATACTGCAGAACAGTCTTGGCTTCACAAGACAGGTTGAGTACAGAGTCCTATTGTTGAACCCTGCTCAAAATTCTTTGCCCATAAATGTGGGCTGTGTAATTCAGTATAATGGCCGGATACTTTTCTAGGATGGAATTTGCGTTTGTGCCTTGATTTTAAGGCTCATAAATTAACTGAGGCCTCCATAGTTCATGGTGTCAGAGTCTGGTAGTTCGGTAGAACTTCTGCACTGTGATCACCATCGGGGTGGTTTGGCAGATGCTGAGTGGGGAAAGCACACGATCTTGTCTTCGCTGAGTTGAAGAATTTTCACTTGACCTTGGGATGAGAGGAAAGAAGAGATAAAGTCTCCTATAGGTTGTCGCAAGGAGGCCATTGGGTAAAATGAGTGTTGCTTTTGCCTTGGCGTGGTGGTGTTACCTGCATTCTTGCTCACTTGACCCTTACTGTGATTGAGCGTGTCCTCCTGCTCCATTGACGAATTCCCGTCTAGCAGTATCTTCCCGTTTTACTAACGAGATCAACAGTCCTGGCAATGCTGCGGGATGGGACCTGCTACAAGAACCTGCCCCCAACCTACCAGAACTTCCTGGGCCATCCCGCTGGGCAGGCTTCTGTGGTCTCGCTCTGCGTTCTGCACACCTTCTCTTTAGGAACAGCCTCAGGGTCTGTCCTCCTGGATGTGGCATCCTAAAAGCCATCTGTGACTTAGAAGCACATCCAATAGCCCACTTTTAGTGTAGACTGACCCAATTTCATGGTCACTTGTCCCTCTTCTTTCTGTGGTTCCTTCTCAAGGTGTTGGAATAGCACCAGCTCCCTTCTGACCGCACAAATAACACATTTCTCCCACCTCTTTCCCTCACCTTCTTTTCCAACACCATGCATCCAACCTCTTAGAGTAACCCTCTCATCCTGCCATCTTCAACTCAGGACTTCTGCAAAATCCGTGTTGGTTTTCTCAAACATTGGACATGGTCTTTTCTCCCTGGAGATCTGAGAGCATCCCAGACCTGGGGAGTCCGTTGCCCTTGTACAGGGCTTCTTGAGGGATCTGAACACATAGCTTTGTCTGCAAAGTCTTTGAGACCATGTGGCCAATGGACCTAGAGACATTGTTTTTCATAAATTAGAATATATACATAGGGTCAAATACTGAAAGGCAAACTTGTATTTTTACCACCACATCCAGACTTTATGATTTCCTAGGGAACTGAAAAATATCACTGCGTGTGTGTATATTTTCCCCATTTTTACATGCTGTTCGGAGTAGCCTGAAGAACCATTAACTGTGTTTTCACAGTACAAAATGCTCCTAGCCTCAGTAAAATGAACACACTAAAAGTAAACTTTGGAAATCACTACAAATGTGCTCAGGATGAGACACATAGATTTAGTAGATCAGTACAAGAAAGTGTTCTAATTGGTTTAAATGAAATAAAAATTCAGTATTCTCTTTTTAATTAAAGTAGAATTTGAAAATATTTTAAAATGTAATTTATTCTGTTTTTTTAAGTTTTCAAGTGTAAGGGTTTTTTTTTTTCCTATTTATGAGAATAAGCCATGATAAAAGAGGAATTCTCATTAAAACCTATAACCCAAAACACTTGAGTATTTCTCTCTGATGAACTGATTCATGATTTATGCATCATTCCACTGGGTTTTATTTCACAGGGAATTTAATCTGAGTTAAGTAAACATCCTTTGTAGAAAATCGGATCCTAAAATATCTGAGAGTCTACAACATATTTTTGATAAAGTCCGATTCATGCAAGAACATCACACAATGATGTTATATCGCAAACTCCTTTAAATTGGGTGGAATTAGTGCATGTTTACAAGTTGTAATCACGCATCCGGCGCTGAAAAAGATTCGAATTCCGTGCTGCGACGTGGAGCTGGCTGTGCAAGGACAGGGTTACGGTGGAGGGGCAGCCAGAGGGGACAAAGGCCTTCTGCATCTCCATTTCCACCTCTGCGGGCAGCATCGTTGCACTTCATACCTTCCCGCTCCTGCTCGCTTTGCAGACATGGACACAAGCCACATGAGGTCTTCCCCATTCTGGGTTCATTTACTCAACGCCCGGTGGAATGTGGACATTCCCCCTTTAACCTATCATGGCAATAGGACCATATTGAACGCAAGGAGCTTGAACCATCAACCAAGGGTCCAGCAAGGATGAAGAGAAAAAATCTGCTACCTTGTTTCAAGAAAACTCCTACTCTGGACCGTGAACATCTCAGAGTGTAGCTTGTCCCCATGGGGAGGAAGTAGCCTGGCTGAGAGTCACTGTAACGCGTCAGGACTTCAGTGCTCTGTGGATGGGGTGCTGGGTTGGACGACCAGCAGCGTGAGTTGCTTGTAATACGTGGTAATGCATGTCCCCCCCAGAAATGAAGCCGGTGTCTCATTGCTTCACTCTGGCATGAATGAAGACAATTCATACCTGCAATGGGTAGATTTCACAATATCCAGAATCTTCGTGGAGGCCATTAAGTATAAGGTTTCAGATTTCCCTAGGTGAGTAAATGAAAAAATAAAAGTAAACTTGAATTAAATTAAATAATTTAATGAACTGGGTCCTCTTTATTGAACTTTTTTTTTTTTTTTATTGAACTATTTTTGAAGGGCGACACTTGCACGATAGTTTTATGCAGGGTTGACCTCTCCCTTCCCTAAATGATATAAAAGACAGTGGCTATTTTGGAATTTAGTAAGAGAAATACAGTTTCAAGGATCTCCTTGTACTGTTTTTCAATAAATATATTTTCCACATCAGCTGCTCTGAGTTGAGTTGCTGGGATTTTTTTTTTTTCTCTCTGAATCTTCCCAAGTACATATTTTTTTCTTTTTGGATGGTTTCTGAAAGATCCATCGTCTGTTGTATCAATACAATTGAGATGGCACAGGCTCCAGAATGTCAGTTGGTAATGGGGAATCCTGCAAATTTAGGTTTCTGTGTGATTCCCAGGAAACAGGTGATGGAAATCCAATCAAAACTAGGTTGCAAAGGACAAGTGATGAATTAACTCCTAAGAAAATCCAGAGGTGGGGGAAAAGAGTAAATCTGTTCTTCCTAAAAACAAAATTGACTATATTCTCCTATTTTTTCCACATTTGTGAGTAAAAGGGCTAAAATCTGTCCATTTTGAAGGCCCAAATCTTCTAGTTTTAGATTTGTACGTCTGGGTGTGTGTGTATCTGTGCTGTCAACTGTCGAGAGATTTACTCATTTTTTTGGAAGAACCATATCCTTAAATTGTTGAACCACATTTGTCACCTATTCCACTAAGAATGTGGATACTTAGAAAACGACCATTTCTGGGATGGGAGGAGAAGTCAGTCATTCTCTGGGCTAAGTATCTTGCTAGCTCCACTTTTTTTCTGCAATATTCCACCAACGTACTGTCCAATTTATTAGGTTCAGTCTATGCTTCTGTATTTTCAGGAGCAGGTGAATTTGGTGCCTTGAAGGAAACAAGCCAGAGTTTGTGACCTTTCACGGAGACATTGCAGAAGGGTCAATGCAATAACAGAAGACTTCGGTATCCATATTCATTCAACATTAGGGAAAAACACTCATAGGTTTCCTTCACCTGAGTTACAAGAGAGAAGTAACCCTTGATTGCCATTTTAAATTCTGCAATAGTTTCCAGATATATTCAATTTAATTGTGGTTGCAAAGCTAAGGCGAGTTCCCAGCTGTTTGGGGGTCTCTTTTTTGTTGTTGTTTTATTTACTTTTCTTTTTTTTTTTTTTTTTCAACTTTGGCACTGTATATTGTGAAAACGTCTAATACGAAGCAAAGGGGCAATGTAGGCTGACCCATTCATCCCAGGCATTAAATAATCCCTATTTCATAAATAAAGGTGGTGAGGACCCATGACACTAAATGAATCATCAGAGATCTCATTAGGACTTACATTTCCTTTTTAAAAATTGTGTCACCTTTCCAATCTCTTATGCTAATGTCCTGGTTCTCAAAGAGGCATAAATATTTTTCAAGACACCCCTTCACCCCTAACTGGGCTTTTAAAAAACATATTTTTTAAATTTTTTTTAACTGGGCTTTTAAAAATAAATTTGCTGGGGGAATATTTATTATCCTTCATGTCAGAATTAGTTAAAAGCAGGGATACCTGGCTGGCCCAGTAGGTAGAGCGTGGGACTCTTGATCTCGGGGTTGTGAGTTCAAGCCGTACATTGGGTGTAGAGATTGCTTACAAAGATTTTTTTTTTTAAATAAAATCCAACAGTTTAAGAAAGATAGATATCTTATTTTTATTTACTCTCTGCATTGTAAAATAGAACGAGGTTGGGCACCTGGGGGGAAAATGTTTAGGTTCAGCTCTACTGATCATTGATTATGTGAACTCAGATCTTATCTTTCTGTATTTTGGTTATTCTGTTCTCTACCATTTATAATTCTTTATCTTTCCAATTCTTTATAGTAGTAAAAAAAATAAACATGTAGCACAGAGTCTAGAATTTTAACAACGTTGAAGTATACGATTGTTGACCTTTATTTTTCGAGACACAGTTGACCTGTAACATTGTGTAGATTCCAGGTGTGCACTGTGACCATCTGATACTTTGCATTGCGATTAACAGCACATCCTGAGCTAGCACCTCCACCCCGACACAAAATTACTATTTCTCTTCTTGTGGTGAGATCACTTCTAAATTTGAAGTCTACAATACAGTATGGTTGACTGTGCGTTTAGATCTGTAGAGCTTGACTCATGTGCCAGTTGCTAACCATGGCAACTGCCATTCTACCTTCTGTTTTCGTAAGTTTGACTATTTTTTTAGATTCCATGTATTTGTGAGATTACACAGTGTTTGTCATTCTGTGTCTGGCTTATGCCACCAGCTTAACACCCTCATGATCCAATCCTGTTGATGCAAATGGCAGGATAATATACCATGGTGTATATATATTCCTGTGTAAATACATACCAATATTATACACACACTGGTAGTAAGTATATTCACGAGCGTGGTACAACCATCACCACCATCCAGTTCCAGCACTTTCCAAAGCAAACCCTCCTGCCATGAAGACGTCACTTCTTGGGGCTCTCTCCTGGTGACCCCTGGTCACCACACCTCGGCTCTGTGTCTCCATAATTCACCAATTCTGGACAGCTCACATCAGTGCAATCCTATATTCTGTGGCCTTCCATCCTGTAACCCAGTTTTTCCGGGTACAGTGCATGAGAGCTTTGATCCTTTTTGCATTTAAACCATATGCTGCCATGTGCATGGATCGTGTCCTGTTCATCCATTCATCCAAAGATGAATGTTGGGACTGCTTCCACTGTTTTTGCTATTGTCACTAATAAGTCCACAGTCATCCGTGTAGCTGTTTTGTTTTTCACTTGTTTTTATTTTTATTTTTATTTTTTGTTTATTTTTTAAATGTGTTTGAATTCAGTTTGCCAACATAGAGTATAACACCCAGCGCTCATCTCATCATGTGCCCTCCTTCATGCCTGTCACCCATTTACCCTTATCTGTGTTTGTTTAAACACCTATTTGCAACCTTTTGATTTTCTTTCCTTTTCCTTTTTTTAAAAGATTTTATACAGTATGGTTATTCATGAGAGACAGGAGAGAGAGGCAGAGACACAGGCAGAGGGAGAAGCAGGCTCTCTGTGGGGAGCCCGATGTGGGACTCTGGGATCATGCCCTTAGCCAAAGGCAGGTGCTCACCCACTGAGCCACCCAGGTGTCCTTTTGGCTTTCTAGCTAGGACAAGAATTGCTGGGTAATCCTCTACTGAGCATTGTGTGTTTTTTATTTCAACACACATAGCTGTGATTTCCACAGGCCTACGTAAACACGAAATGTTAATGACATTTTTTGTTGTTGTTGCTATCAAGTGACTGGTATACATTAAAATAATCGTTTTATACAGTATATGGTTTATAGAGGGGGAGGGTGTCTGAAAATGGGAGCAATATATATTTTGATGTGCTTATTCTGTTATTACTGATCCGTTCCAATCACAAATTGCTCTCCGAGCCAAGTCTGTGACTAATTCACTTTACTATAGGATAGACTGCCCACTAAAGATGATCCAGGAATTCATAGGTGCTTTAAAACAATTTGAACACGAATCCTGTGGCACACACCAGATATTATTCATGGCCATCGCCACTTTATTATTTTTCTGGCCACTTTATTATTTTCCGGCAAGTATTACAGATACCTTCATGCATTTCACCATTTCCGTAACAAATCTATGGCCAGATTGAATGATGTATAGGGTGATGAGTTTGTCAAAATGCCTACCGGTCTTATTTAGGGGATCTTCTTTTTTTTATTGGTCTTATTAAAAAACATTAACTAGACATAACAATCTAGAAAACTATTCATGGAAAACCAAGGTGCACTGTTCAGTGAGACTCTCTGCTTGCAATTAAGAAAAGTCCTGAGGGGTGGGTGCAGATCTGCTCATTGCGTGCAGACACCGGCAGAAATGCTAGGCTCGCAGATTGGTCTTGCACACAGGACGTTACAAATTAGGGAATGGGACCTCTGAAGTCGTCCCATGCTGGTCTCCAGTCTCTGTTGCTCCAGACTTTGCATTTGTTTGCATAACTGAGTGGAGCAGCAGGACAGGGTAATTACCACCATCCTTCTAGGAGCACATTAATCTGCTCTAAACTGTGGGGAGGAAATGAAGCAGAAAGGGGCCCAGCAGGCAAATATTTCTTTTGTGTGTGGCAAACCTCAAACCCAGTTTCAATCTTCAAACGCCAACTTGTAATTTATCTTCCTGTTCCCGGACAGTCCGCAATTACAATACCAGGTAAAAGGAAGAGATTCAGGCGGGTTTTCTAAATGCTTGGTGGAGGTTGGCTAATGATCCTTCTGCTTCAATGTGACCCCTGTGCCTGTGTCCCCGTCTGCTGGTTCTGAGACCTCAGAGTTTTCATCAGGAACCATCTCCTTGCACAAGAGCTACAGGTAAAAGTTTGCAGAAAATAACCAAAGCATCAGCATCTTTTTATCCTTTATTTAATCTTTATTTATCTTTATTGTTTCATATTTATTCATCTTTCCATTCTTTATCTTTCTTGTAAAACATGGTGCATTTGGATAGAATTGGTAATGAGCGATGTGTTTTTCAACTAAATAAAAATGGAAACAAAGCACATTACAATTTGTGGTGTGCAGGGAAAAGACGACAACAAAAAATTGCATCTTTGAGTGCGTGCATTAGAAAATCAGTCTTGGACAAATGATTTAAGCCTCTGCTTAAAAAGCCAGGAAAATAAGAGCATATTAAATCTAAAATAAATGCAAGAAAAATAAATAGTAAACTTAGGAATGAAAATCAATGAGGGACAAAAGAGTTAAACAGATAAAACCAATTAAATCAAAAGCTGGCTCTTTGGACAATTTTATTAAAAAGGTGAATTCCTAGCCATTCTTGCCAAGAAAAAGAAAAGACTAAGAAATACGATAAGGAGACATTGCTAAAGACTTTAGAAATATTAATATAATGATGACTGTTATGAACAACTTAACCTGACAACACAGATCAAGTGAACAAATCCTCTGAAGGACACAAATGACCAACCTCACACACACACGATAACCTCCATAGATCTGTGGTTATTTAACAGATTCATGATAAAACACATTTCCCCAAATAAAACTTGAAGAAGAGATGGTTTATCAGGTGGAACTTAAAATTGGAAAAAATACCAAATACATTTAAAATCATCTAGAAAACATAAGAGAAAGCACTTTGCAACTCCTGTAATGAAGCCAGTATTCTCACGACCCTTAAAAAAAAAAAAAAGATATTTCTACAAAAAGAAGCTATACATGAACATCCCCAGGGAATCCATGTTTAAAATCCTTGACAACATGTTGATAGATCAAATCCAGGTTTGTATAAAAACAGTCCTGTATGTTGGCCACCACGGGTGGAACCATAAGAATATTAGGTTATGAGGTTGGTGTAACAACTCAGTAATCCATCAGTGTAAGTCAACGTATTAACAGGATAAAAATGAAAATCTGTACAATAAGAACCATGTGCCATGAAGAAGCGAAGCAGAAGAAGCAGTTGACAAAATTCAAATATAAGCACTAAACAACACGACTTTTCTGCAAGAAACCCCTAAGACGTTGTTTGTCATGGTCCTTTAGGAAAATATGTTCTGGAGAAGAGACACACAAAAGCCAGGAAGATGATAATAATAATTATATTTCATTAATATTTTGAATTTTCTGTTTTTAAAAACACACTTAGCAATGTGGTAAAATGACTCAACAAATTAGGAGAAAAGTTGTACAAAATAAGTAACGCATTAGAGTTTTTAAAATCAGAGTATTGGAAGAACTCCTACAAATGGTCTGTCTTGGTTGGGATGATCTTTACATAGTTATATGTATTTCTCAGACTCCACCAAGTTCTAGAATTTTTATTGCAAATTGTAACTAGGTGTTTTATTGTCGATAAGTTACTCATCAATGAAGATGGTTAAAATTTTTTTTTCTGAAAAAAACAGTGTGATCAAGGGAGTTTATGAACATTCCCTCTTAGAGCAACCACACTGGGCACAAACTCCCATTGCCACTGGGAAGGGAAGGTCGAAATCATGATTTCCCTGAGACCCTGGGTTCCAGATCTTCTCTGAGATGGTGAGGCTGACTTCCACACCTGATCTCAGCCAAATGGTCAAATTTTATTTATTTTATTTTATTTATTTTATTTTATTTTATTTTATTTTATTATTTAAATTCAACTAGCCAACACATCATCATTAGGTTCAGATGTAGAATTATTTACCAGTTGCGTAAAGAAAAATTTATCTCCTATCGTATATCTTTGACCCCAGGGATTTTCATTCCTCACTTTGTTTTAGCCTAAAATGAGTTTTTTAAAAATATATTCTGAAACTTTGTTCTGATTACTTCTCCCTAAACTCTAAGAAATTAAAAAAGACAAGATGAGAGAAAGAAGTATCTTGATGTGCCCTGTCTATAAAAGAGTTCTCTTTACATTGAACTAAATGACTTTTAAAAATGAAATGTGAAAAAAAGATTTAATAAAAATTAAATGTGATTAGTGGAGCTCTTGGGTGGCTTTGTCTCTTAAGTGTCTGACTCTTGATCTCAGCTCAGGTCTTGATCTCTCGGTCATGAGTTCGAGTTCTACATTGGGCTGGGTGTGAAGGCTACTTGCAAAAGAGAACAAAAACAAAAAACCTAATCTGCTAATGATATATAAAAAGAAATAGGAGTCCCCTTAGCAAAACAGAGTTGACAGCTCTCTTTATGTCAGTTAAAGTTCACAGTTAGAATTTGATCAGTAAAGATCAATAAAGATGACTAATGGAAACATGAAATTAGTAGCAGTCCCAATGTTTCCCATACTTTCCAAACACAGACATGAAATAAAGAAATCCAATCAATTGGAATATGGTTTTGAAACTCAGGACAAACGTCCTGCATCTAAACTCCAATTCCGACCTTCATTTCTGGTCTTGGACAACACCCAAATCAAGTTGGGAGATTCGGTCAAGAAATAACAATAATCATAGTAATAGTAGTAAGGATACTACGTGAGGGCCATTTTGGAATTCAAGATGGGATTCCATCTGCCCTAATTCCTGTCGGACTGCAAACCACACCATCGGGATTAACTGAACTCACATAATGTCACCCATTGTTGTATTACGAAGCTAGGTTGAAAGTCGTAATCTGGGGTAAACTGACTCCACAAAAACGGTCCTCTTAGACCTGACTCTTTTGTACAACACATTGTAAGCCGCGTTCTCATGCCATCATTTCAAAGGCTGTAGAAATTATAAGATGTCAGTGCACCACGCTTAAACCATCGCAAAGAAATAAGACAGGCCTCAGTCTTTTATTTCCACCCCCGCCGAAAACCCCAAATCCCATTGAAGGAAAGATAGCTGAAGGTAGATAGCAGGGAGCACAAGGATTGCAAAAAAAGGAAATATTTTGCATTTCACTTGTTAACTTTTGCAAAGAGCAGATAACGGGTTGCAAAGAAGCAGGATGAGATAATGCCAACAAAAAAGGTGGCAGGGGGAAGAAAAGTCGCTTTGATCCACACTATCTGTGTGAGAGAAAAGGAAATCTGAGACCAAAATAACCCCTCCGGATCCACAAGGAATATTAAATCAGCGTCCACTCTCAAATGCCAGCTACTGAATGCTGGCGGAAGACGTGGTGAGAATGGTTTAGCAAGAGGGTCCCACATTCGAAGGGATTCGCTACCAAACAAGCGTGTGCTTGGAGAGCGAGTGCTCCCGCCTTCCCGCCGAGGTCCTGTTGCAGGATTCTTGGTCCTGCAACTTGGAAGAATGAATCCATAGCCCCGACAGACAGTGGTGGCCAGCAGAGCAAAGTTCATGGTGCAAATAAAAGCATGAAGCTCCTGGAGAGGACGGGGGTCTGCGGAGCATTGCCCTTTGAGCTTCCAAGTGTAGGGGTTTTATAGGAACTACCTCAAGCCCCTTGACACTGCACCTGTGCACGTTGGCCGCAGGGCTTTGATCATGCACCTGTGTACCTGTCTCACTACTACTCCCGTGTTGGTGGTCTCGTGGGCTGGCATTCGGGGCCTATGTGATGGCGACCGATGTTTCATGGTTAATTATTTTGTTCCTGCAAAAAGCCTTTTCTGCAAAAGAGGGTAGACAGGAAGTCATGGAGGCCCCGGTCTTCCCCTTCCACCATGTGGTATTGGAGAGCACAGGGATCCCAAGGCTCCGGTTCTCAGATAGCTGCCGGAGACACAAATAGGGCTGGGTCAAGAACGGTTTGCACATTTCAAAATGTAAAGTTTACAGCACACGCACACACTTTGCGCTTCAGAGAGAATAGTTCTGGTGCATGTAGTGCCTTACAAAGACCTACAGTGTGTAAAATACTGACTCTCTGGCTCTTTACAGAAGTTTCCCAAGCCATCCTCTACTGGATAGCAAATATTTATGGAGAGTGAATAGCTTACCTTTTCGTCTCTATGGGTTTTTTTCCCAGGAAACCCTAAACATGTGCATAATACCCTAAAACACTCCGCCCAATGAGGCGTCACCATGTCGCCACTTAGCTGAGATGCCTCCTTTGACAAGTATCCTGCTTTCAGATGCTTCTGTGAAAAGAGGCCATTGTGCACTTGTGATTCTTTACCAAAAACAGACAACCCTCCCTAAAAACAACAAAAACAAACAAACAAAAAAACCAGACAACAACATCGTCCTGTTTTGTCCTCGCGTTACATGGTTGCAATGTACCTTGAAAGCAGAAGCACTGGCAGTTTTACAGAGGAGGTCAGAGATATTCTTGAAGCTTTTGTTCGTTGGGCTTCTTGGAAACAGTGTTAAAAGTAAAGGAAAGGCACAGCTCAGAGTATTTAGTGGGACGGGAATGCAATAGTGTTGCATGGGGGCAGGTGGCGGCTACACCTGCGGGGAGCACCCCATACTGTATAGACTCTGGGCGGCGACTACACTGTACACCTGATGTGCATTTAGCAGTGTGTCCAGTAGACAATTGAAAGGTAACACGCCACCCCACTTTGCATGCAGACCTCACTAGGGCTTCATCAGGCGCTGAGCTCTTTGGATTCAACATTTGCATTGACCCACCGGGAAGATGGCGCACGTTTTCACAAGAGCTGACACATTGCACCTGGCTCCCCCCGTAGCCGCCAACTCGGGGTTATTGCAGAGAGACGGGAGACTTTCCGAGTGGACTCCTGTTTGATGCATAAACGAGTTTGTTGTTGAATGCACACTGTGAAATACCTGAGGGCAGCCTTACCATATGGGAGAAATAAATACAGTAACAGGAAATTCTCGGGAGGTTCAGGCAGCATTTTTGGTTATGGAAAGAACATTATTGGCTTAGTCATAGTTTATATATTTCTCTTTTTTAAAAGATTTTATTTATTCATGAGAGACACACACAGAGAGAGGCAGAGACACAGGCGGAGGGAGAAGCAGGCTCCATGCAGGGGGCCCAATGCAAGACTCGATCCCGGGACCCCGGGGTCACTCCCTGAGCCAAAGGCAGACTCTCAACCACTGAGCCACCCAGGAGTCCTGAGACTACCGATTTAAATTTTAATCTCATCTTTAACAAATATCTTTACAGCAGAATCTAAGCTAGTGTTTGAATATCTCAGGACTGCAGGAACCCATTAACATGAGCCCTCTGACCGTTTTATGATAAATTTGCCAAAATTAACTTCTGACGAATTAAAGCTCGTTTTAAGCAAATCCATGGTTGTGTGTTTAATTTGTATCACATTTTGTAAGGTAGAGACTTTCCTTTGGCTTGAATTGGGTATATCAGTTCTTCATTCGTTTTTTTATTGTTGTTGTTGTTTTATTAATGATTTTTTAAATTTATTTTTATTTATTTTTAAAAATTTTTTATTTATTTTTTAATTTTTAATTTTTTAAATTTTTTAAATTTTTAAAAAAGATTTTATTTATTCATGAGATATAGAGAGGCAGAGACACAGGCAGAGGGAGAAGCAGGCTCCATGCAGGGAGCCCCACAAGGGACTCAACCCCGGGTCCCCCGGATCATGCCCTGGGCCAGAGGTGGCACTAAACCGCTGAGCCACCGGGGCCGCCCTAATGATTTTTTTAAATGTATGTCATCTCTACACGCAATATGGAGCTCAAACTCATGACCCCACGATCAGAAGCCACATGCTCTACCAACTGAGTCAGCCAGGCGACCCATGTAGAGACCTTCCTTCTCATCATTTATCATCATTCTACTGGCTTCTTAACCCTTCCTACTCTTGGGTCAAAAAGTCTTTGTTATTAGGTAAGACATAACCAAATGAGAAACGTCTTACGATATGAGAGTCAGAAAACTCCACTTGTCTGGGTTAGTCTTTAGTCCAGGCACATTATTTAGTCTTCCTTACAGACATTGCCATCAAATATATTTAAAAAAATACTCATTAATATGAGGTCCAACAGGGCAAAGTGTATAGAGAGCAAGCAATGTTTTTGATGCACGGTGCACCTGCCTTCAATCTTATTACTTGTTCAGAGAAGTTCCAAGCAAATAATCTTTAAAAGCTTGCAAAGTTGAGCATCTGGGTTCCCAGTTATATTCACATGGATTTGCAGTAATTTTTCCCCCGTACGCATATCATCATTATAAACATAGATAAATGAATACATAAATATAAGTCAAGTAAACATTTCATGGAAGCTTCTGCTCTCAGGTAAAATATAAGATAAATACGTGGACCAAACGGAGCTTGAACAGTGAATAATAGCACGAGTCTGTTCAGCGTGTGGCATGATGCATTCTAGCACATTCTTTTATAAACACTCTGTTTTCTGCGTGGCTGCCACCTTTGCTTGAGTCTATCGGGCAGTGTCTTCATCCCTGGGCTTCACATTCCAAGGAGAACCCTGTGATTCAGGAAGCTTCCATCATTTTAGGTTCTCAGGCTTAATTCCTTAAATCTTGCCCCAGAGAACGGAATGCAAACATTTATTGCTGGAAGATTATTCTTATTTTCATTTTTACAGAAATCTCTGATTTTTAGGAAGCATCTGTGTTCCTGTTTCACGTTAGATTTCCTGATACTGTTTACCGTTAATTTTGTATTTGGGGCTAGGGAATTGCTACCAACATTTTTGTAGTCCTAAATTCATTCCGGAATGCTGTAGGAGCAGGGCCATTCTATCATGATTTTATTCACTTGCAAATATTTGCGAATTACATTACCACTGTAGCTATCTCTTCCTACTTTGAATTACTTTGAATTTATCCATTTGAAGTTACAGATTTAAACAATTACCATCGGACAATACCCTTACCTTTTTTTTTTTTTTTTTTTTTGAGATATCGAACTCAGTTTGTTTTATTACAAATTTACTATGGCTGGACATGAATCTAAACGCAAGATAGAATCTAAAAACTGAGTTTTGGCCATAATGTCTGAGTAAGTTTAGCGTCTTAAAGAATTCACTTGGGGATGCATATTTATCATGAAAATAAGATCACGAAACAGCCCCGGTTGTTTGGACCAAAACTTCTATTTCCTTCAAGTGCCTTGGTTTCATAAGACCGGGGTAATGAAGTCTGACAAATTGGATTGCTTGAAATGGAAGAAATGTCTTCCTTCCCAGCTCTGGAGGCCAAGACTGTGAAGCCCACGTGTGGATTTAAAATTTTTCTCACGTCTTCTAGCTCCTGGTGTCTGCTGGCAATCCTCGCCATCCCCTCGCTTGCAGCCACATGGCTCCAATCTCGGCTTCGCCATCATACAACAATATCCCTGGGCTCAGGTTTGTGTCCAAGCTCCCTCTTTGGATAAACCGCTTATCCATATTCCATTAAAGTCCCCCCCCCTAATGTGACCTCCTCTTAACCTCATCACATCTGCAAAGACCTGATTTCCAAATAAGGCCACATTCTCAGCACCGCGCTGGGTGAGTATTTCAACGTATCTCTTTGGAGGATGCAGTTCAAGCCATAACACCAAGATGCTGACTTTGGTGGCCTGCGAGATTAATGATGGATCACAGAGTAACATCCTCCCACAACCAGGTGTCATTGACCTCCATGAGAAGCTATTTCGGGATATTAGGCTGCTGCTAAATAAATACCCCTGGTGATGGAGCCAGACTCTTACACTTAGACCCGTAAATTCAGCTACGTGCTAATGGTTTTTGAAGCATGTCTTAAAAAAAAAAAAAAAAAAAAGACAAGGTTAGCCTGTGTGGAAACCTTGGCATTCTCTGATTTTCTTTGCACATCCTTTTGCACAAACTCAAGACATTGCAAAAACATCATGAGTACTCTAGATCCACTGAGTCCCAGCATTTCTTCCAAAAACATCACTTCAGGAGAAATGCAATATTGGGTTGATTCTCATAGAACGCACCAGTTTGAGAACATTTCTCAACGACCTGAAAACTTTACTTTTACCTCTTTTTCTCTCTCTCTCTCTGCCTTCCTGTCTTCAACAACCTCCAAAATGACCAGAAAGGATAATAGATGTGGAATCACGGTTGTCAACAGTGGGTCCTCCTGATATTTTGGTTAGAAGGATTATATGTTCGAGGATGCATCCCGTTCTACTCTTTCTAGGTGAGGCAGTTGGAGGGATGCATTCACGTTTCAGGCCATTAAAGTATTTTATGAGCAATGGGTGCAACGATGGCTCCAGTGGGCTTCTGCTGGCCACATCTGGTTCATGCACATTCCAGAATTACCTCCTCTACAAGCAACTGAAGGTGGAGGGTGGGGTGCTCCAGGAAGTGAGCTGCTCCTGGAGGGCAGTGGTAGTATAGGCACACGGCATCTCCCTCTAGTTCAAGGCTGGGCCCGCCAGGGGTGTCCCACCAAGCTCTGAAGGCACGGTGATCCAGAACACCTGAAGGATGTAGTTCAGAGGAACAAGACCTCCTGGTTGTTCATCCTTAAGAATTAGCATTGGTCTTGTTGCCTGTAACTACGGCCCGCAGGGAGGGAGGTGGCTCTCTCCCGTGAACCCATCCTATAAATCAGCACCACGCTCTGTTCCCCATCTTCTTTACAGTGGGTGGGAGTGTTCTTGCAGAGCACTCGGCATCTGTCCAACCCCCTAGGTAGCCACTAGCCCATCAACATCAACATGTTCTTTGACTGTTTTTACATCTTATACAGTTGCAACCTCACCAAATACTTTTTTTTTTTTTGGTAAGTGGATTTTTCTGATGCTTCTAAGATGGACCCATGTCGTTTTATGCATTTGGGTACTTATTTAATGCATTTGGATACACATTTGGAATCCCAGCATATGAATTTACCTGTGATTTTTCTATTCTAACATTGATTGGAAATATTCTTTCCAGTGTCTTGGTTCTGTCTGGTCTGTGGCTCTTTTGAACAAGTGCTGCTAAGAACATTCTCAAGGATGCTTTCTGGAAAGTGTCCCTATGTATTTCTGGAGGGTAAATGGCGTATAACCAGTGGCATTGCTACATCACACCATGTAACCAAAGATTTTATAGAGAAGCTGCCCCCTATTATATATATTCCACTGATTGTTTAATGAAGTTCCAGTTTTATCTACAGACTCATTAATACTTGGTATATCCTGCCATTTTGTTCTTGTATTGTGGGTAGGAGTGTAGTACTATCCTATTGAGGTTTTAAGACCATTACCTTGATGACAGATGATGCTGAGAGCCTGTTCATATATGTCTTGGCATTTGAGTGGTACACTTATGTTGGAATGTCTGTGTTTCTATGGAGTTTTAATCAGAGTGATAGATGAATGAATGTGTAGATAGATAATAACAGATAAGATAGACTGATGGACAGATACCTAGATAGGTAGGTAGATAGATAGGATAGATAGATGTAGGGATGGAATATAGAGATATGATGGAGGATAGATAGATGATGGATAGATGGATAGATAGATGTAGGGATGATAATAGATTGATATATAGAGATATGGATCATAGATGTACAGGTGGGTAGCTATGATGGGTGATAGAAAAATATATAGATAGATGTAGGGATGATAGGATGGAGGATGCATAGATAGATGGTGGGTAGATGGATAGATGTAGGGATGATGATAGATATATATAGGGATGGATGATAGATGTAGGGGTGGGTAGATAGATATGATGGATGATAGATATGATGGAGGATGGATAGACCATGGATAGATAGATGTAGGGATGATAGATATAGGGATGGATGATAGATAAATGTAGGGATGGATGCATAGATAGATGTAGGAATGGATAGATATACATAGGGGTGGATAGTAGATCTGATGGAGGATGGATAGAAAGATGATGGATGGATAGATAGATATGGGTATGGATGGATAGATATGATGGATGATGGATAGACGTGATGGATGGATGGATGGACAGATGGTAGATGGATAGATATAGATTGATATGATGGGTGGATGGATGGAAGGATAGAGATGATAGACGATAGATATGTCTGGGTGGATGGGTGGATGGGTGAGTAGATAATAGAATCTTTTGTTGGATATATCTATTAAACTTCTATTTTCCTATTTAGTGAGTTTTTCAATCTTGTGATGATGTCATTGACAATAATACAGCTTAATTTTACTGTGCTGCAGTCTATCAACATGTCCCTGCATAGTTACAGTGTTTGTGTCCTACTTAAATAATTTGGCTCAATCCATGTCGTGAAGATATTTCCCGCCTTCTCCTAAAAAAACCGTTCTGTATTGTGCGTTTGCATATGCCATGCATCTAGCGTGAATTTATAGAAATGATGTCAAATTATAGTGAAAGTGCAGATCCCCCACCGTCGATCATAGAGATGACCTTCCTCTCTGCACTTGTCCTAAGGTGGTGGCGTATGTGGGATCTCTTTCAGGGCTCTCCACATCCTGTTTCATCGGTCAATGAGGTCTGTTGGAAAGAAAACCCCCTGTGAGTTGTAGTGACTTAGAGACATCTGGTGACGTGTATCTTCTAGGACTGTCCTTAACTTTCAAGATACATTAGTCAACCATTTTCCTTCATATTTACATACAGGTTTTGCAATCCAGTTGCCAATGTGTATTCAATAAACTCGTGAGATTTTTACAGCATTTGGGCTAAATCTGTCAATTAGGGGAGAGACACCATCTTGATTTGTGAATAGGCCATTTTCCCCCGTCAAGCAAGATTTTCATTTTCTCATAATCACTTTTGGCAGTTTCTAATATCAATAGCTAATATATCTCACCAGATTTATTTTAAAATATTTGATACTTTGGTGTTTTAACTGCTCTATTACATTTATTTTTCTTTCCTTTTCTGGCATACAGAAATAGATAGTTTCATTTGTATTTCATTTCATAGCTTTGTATCAGGATGCTTTGCTAGATTAATTTACTATTTCTGATGACATATCTATAGATCCTTTATAATTTTCTATGTAGATGATCATGACTTTTATGAATAATATATCTCATTTAAAATAATATATGTGCATATATTTATTCTAAGTAATGGATATCTAGATATGTATTCAGTATTTCCTTTAGAAACATCAAATTGTAAAAATAAATCTTCAGCACAGTGATAAATAGAAATGATAAAATTATGATAATGAAAATCCTCGTCTCATTTCAGATATTTGTGGAAAAGCTTCAATAATGAGTTATTAAGAATAATTATAGGTATATAGGTATTGGAAATAACCTTTGTCTGATGAGAAACATTTTTCAAGACCCCAGTTAATTAAGAGTTTTATTAAAAACTAGTAATGGATATTGTCTACTGGTTTTTTCAAATCTATTTAAAAAATCACATAATCTTTATTTCTGTTTTATTGTATCGAGGATTTTAAAGTGTTAAATTAAGTTGCATTCCTAGAATAAGCCCTCCTTTAAACATATCCTCCTTGCATATGGCACTGGGGTCAGTTTTCCTCATATTTGATCTATAATATTTGCCACTATGGGCATGATGGAAGTTTAATTTAATGCCATTTTCAAATGTGGTATTAGGATTACACGGTCCTCATAAAATAAGTTGGAATTTTTTTTTTTTTTTTTTGGTGGGGAGCTCTTGTCTTCCGTGCCAGAGTTCATTAATGTTGAGTTCTTTCTTCCCAAAATACTTTCAAGAGGTCACCCATTATATCCCTTATGCATAGAATTTCTCTTGTGCAGGTTTTTAAATCAGTGAATCACTTAAATATTTTGAATGAAATAAGAATAGCTTTGCACATGGTCTTCTTTTCATAGACCTTCAAAGTGTTTTTGCTCCTTTTCTTTCTGATTTTAATTCCAGTGTCATAAAAAAACAGACAGTGTTATATTAATTTCAAGGTCTTGTCATGTACCTACCTTAACTTAGCAGGGAGCCCGATGCAGAACTCGATTCCATGACCCAGGGATCACTACCTGAGCCGAAGGCAGATGCTCAACCACTGGGCCACTCAGGTGTCCCAATATTCTTTGGTTTATCGTTACTGTTTTTTCGTTTTCCTTCCATATAAGATCACTAAAAAAATTGTTTACTGGCCTTTCTCTTTCCCTGGTCTATCTACCAGCATCTGTACATTTTGGGTGAATTCAATTTGAGCGCCATCACTCAAACTCCGTCGTCGACTCGGCACTTCACGTTTTCCCCAAATTGACATTGCGATTTCTCCTCTGACCGATACCTTCTTAATTTCAGTCCTTTGAAAACTGTGCGGGCTTGACTTGTACCCGGCAGATTCATAGCATCAGGCGAGTGTTAAGGTGTATTTAGTCACAAAGCGCACTGTGTGTGTTTTATTTCCATCAGTCTGACTTGTATTAATATCTCATCCAAATCATCCATATCTTTCCTATTTTCTTTTTTCCTGAATCTGTATTAGTTTGTAATTTGTGCTGTCAAGTTATGGACTCTGATTATCAACATCTTTTATCTTTTTCCTTCTTTCTCTCAATTTTCGGAACTCCATCCTTTACCTGTGTGTGAATTTGATATGGTTACGTCTCTACTGCATGGGCCCTTCCTCTTTATAAACTCTCCTTACTTCTTCACAATTCTGGCTTCAACTCTATGTAGTCGGACATTTTTTAAATTTTTAAATTTTTAATTTTTTAAATTTTTTTTATATGCAGTCCGACATTAACAGTAATTATAGCAAGCTGCCTTGCTGGATTTTTGCCTTGGTTAACATTTTTTTTATGTAAAATATTTTATTACCCGTCTACTTAGGACATTGCTACAGTAAGCAGCATATAATTGGATTTTGTTTTTTTAATGTAGTCTGAAAATAGTTTTCTTTTAATAGAAATTATAATGTTCAGACCATTAACATCTAGTGTAACTAATATATTTAGACCGAACATACTACATTGTTAACTGTTTTTTATGACTGTTCTTTGTTCTCATTTTTTCTCCTGGGTGATACCTTCCATCAGTAATTGTAATCTTTATTAAAATCAATATTCATATTTTTCCAGCCATCCATCACCTTGTTACAGAGGATTTTACTGTTCTTTAATTAGATTTTTAAAAAAGATTTTATTTATTTATTCACGAGAGAGAGAGAGAGGCAGAAACACAGGCAAAGGGAGAAGCAGGCTCACTCAGGGAGCCCGATGCAGGACTCGATCCCAGGACCCTGGAATCATGCCCTGAGCCGAAGGCAGACACTCAACCACTGAGCCACCCGGATGCCTCTGATTCTGAGCTTTATAGCCTTAAAATGAGTAGCTGACAAAGCAACACTGTTGGAAATATTTTGAGAATCATAGGTGCATATTTTAAAAATTGATTATTTTACAGGAGCACCTGGTTGGCTCAGTTGGCGGAGCATGTGAGTCCTGCTCTTGAGGTTCTGAGTTTTCGCTCCATGGTGGGTATAGAGATTACTTAAAAATAACATCCTTAAACCACAATCAAGATAAAAAGTGGATTATTTTACAGACTGTCCTTTCATATTATCCAGAAATATTTACTTTTCAAGAAATTGTCAGGCCGACATGTCTATGACATAGTTCTTCTTCTCAAACATGTAAAGTCAAATTTCTTGAATTAATGAACTAAATCATTGCCAATACATAGCTAATAAGGTCGCAGACATAGAGATGCAATCTTGAGAGAATCCTGTCGTCCCATGTACACCGGCTGAGGTATTACATTACTGTGCCCCCTTTTTTCACAAAATTCTGTGAATGCCCACCAAGTGTGCACTCAACACTTTCTCTGCGTATCAACAAGTGAGCATATTCAGATGAACATCCCTAGGTATCTCTGTTTGAGTATTTTGATTTCAGTAATACTTAATTGGTTTTATAAAACTGACATATCGGTAATTAAACCCATACGTCTCTAGACGCGCAAGTGACCCGTCGAAACACCAACCATTATAGACCTAATTCAATGGAATCAATCGGGCACCAGAGTTAACGACACTCGTGGTGGACGCGGAGGGAAGTTGGCTTCATCTCGAATGTATGCACGTTATCTACTCATTTCCACTTGGTTCCTAAATTCCAAATATCTACACAATCCAAACAAAATAAAACACGCTTTCCCTTTATCTCTTCATTTTGGCATATACGTTTTCTCTCTGTGTCTCTGGCATCGAGTGACTTCTTATCCCAACACTCAGACAGACATCAGGCTACTCATGTGCTTTAATAAATATTATAATTCCCTTCATTAGAAATTATGTCATCTATGCCAGAATTGACCTTGGTCCTTTCACTTTGAATATATTTAATTAAAAAAATTATTATTGTGGCTAATCTATATTTGATTAACCACTCCTATTCTGTCTCTCTAATGAGGAGTGCCTTTTGGGCTGTCGACAAATGGTCTGCTCCCTCTCGTTAAATACGTACACGCTGATTATCAATCGAGGCTCCCCGAATGCACTACATTAAGCTGACTCCAGGAGTACAGTGCCCGAGAGAGCCATTAAGATGCAGTATGGATGACCCGGCTCAATAACCGGTCACAATTTATAGAATATCCACCAGAAATCAAAAAATGGCGTGCGTGGTGATAATTGAATCTTTGAAAGTCTTTAATAAATTCTTAATTTCCCTGTTGATGATGTTTTTAAACGCAGTTGTCCGTTTCTCTAGGAGTTCATCCTCATGCTTGCTTTCTTCATCTTGTACCCGGAAAAGATGTCGAAAGCAGATGTCCCCGAAACAGATCCTGGAACAGAGACCTTCTAAGAAGTCGTGCGGGCTTTAGATGAATGGTCAAGAGTAAAATCTTGTCTTTCCTTAAATGGCATTCGAGAAAGGATTCAAGTATAGTTGATTTGTTTCTGGTATTCATGTTTCCCTTACTAAATCTTGGAGAGATGAATTCAATGTCAACAGGGCATTGACCACTTGGCTTCCTTTTACTACCTTTCAGTGTGGTTGTCCATTCTCTGCCCTACATGTTTAAGATTTTTATTTTCAAGGTATCTCCACACCAAACATGGGTCTCAACCTCATGATGCCGAGTACAAGAACCACACGCCCTACCAACTGAGCCAGCCAGGTGCCCCACATCCTATGTGTTTCAATCATGTTTTATAGGCTACTTAATAGGTTTTGCCACCCAGGGCCACTAGGAAGATACACAACAGCCCCAACCAGAGAATAAAATCCTCTTCTTTTCTATTCTGTTGGAGGAGTGAGTCCACATGGGCACAGGCGCCATGATTTAGAACCTTCCTGGAAGGTTTGGTGGCAAGAAGACGACCCAGAGTCTTCTGAAATTCCATGAACTTCCTTTTCGAGGTGTCTTAGTTTTTTGTGACAAAGCACACACAACTCAAAAGTTACCTTCTTAACAATTATTTATTAATGTTAATTAATTATTAGTTTTTTATTTTATTTATTTATTTTCTAAATAATTATTTATTAGAAGATTTTGTTTATTTATTTGAGAGCGAACAGGAGAGATCGAAATGGGGGGGGCAGGTAGAGGGAAAGGGAGAAACAGACTCCTCGCTGAGCAGGGAGCCTGATGCAAGGCTCGATCCCAGGACCCTGAGACCCTGACCTAAGCTGAAGGCAGTTGTGTAACCAAAGGAGCCACCCCAGCACCTGCCCTCTTAACCATTTTTAAGTATACACCTCAGTGGTATTAATTACAGTGGCAATGTTGTGCAATCATCCCCATCATCCATTTCTACAATTTCCTATCTTCCCAAACTCAAATTCTGTCCCCATTAAACATTAATTCCTCATCCCTTCTTCCTGGGACAACCTCCCCACCCCATCTATTTGAACCCATCCCCTCTCTGAGCTCTTGAAACATCTGTCCTGATTTCCCCCATCAGACAATTAAGCACGTCTGTCTGCATTGTTGAGGGTTACTTCTATTACTCCTGCATCAGTCATGCGTGTTCTGCATGCATCATGTGGCTCATTTCCACAATCTCTCCACACCTATGCCTCAGGTCCGTTGGCTTCTGCTGCCCCAACATTGCTTCTTGGTAGCTATCCTGGGTCATACAGTGTCCCCCTAAATCCACATCCACCCAGAACATGTGAATAGGACCTTATTTGGAATTAGGGGCTTTGCAGAGAGAATTAAAGATCTTGAGATGCGATCATTCTGGGTTTATCATGGGCCCTTGAATGCAGAGACTGGTGTTCTTATAGCAAACAGGAGACACAGAGACAAGGAAGAGAAACCATATGAAGACAGAGGCAGAGAAGGGAGGGATGCAGCCCCGAGCCAGGGGATGTTCGGAGACCCAGATGCTGGAAGGGACCAGGAATATTTCATCAAAAGTCAATGCAATAGAAGATCTCAAAATGAAAGTTCTCAAAGTGCTACCCTGGAAACTAATGATACAGGATATGTCCCCTAAATTGAATTTTAATAATTTTTTTAAGAAAAACAAAGAGGAGAGAATAATAGTTGGAAAAAAAAAAGCACAGCATGACTGGGCAGTGTAGGGGGCTCCTTGTGATCCCAAACCCTCCAATATTGATGGGAGATATTTCAATGTCCAGCGAAGGCTGCGTAATGCGACACTACAAGACATTCGGCTCTATGTGCTGTAGCTTTGCCCATGCCCAGACTTTATCTTCCTTGTCCTTTGAATGACTTTGTACAGAAAGATGCTAGAAGACTAATGTGCAGAGCTCCTGTGCAATCCAGAGATTTCCTTGCAAGTTCGACTGGTCCCCCATCCATCTTTGATGGAGGCAGAATAAGTCTCCCCATTGTATGAACTAAACCAAAAGGATAACTCATGGGTCCTTTGAGTAAGGAGCGATCCTCAAAACTAAACCATTCAGAGAAAACCACGATGCTCTTTTAGGGGACTGTTCCTTATTCATTCACCTGCCACAAACCAGGACTGTCATCTGCACAATGGTCAACGCATCTCACTTAAATAAAGACAATAAGCCAGGTGTCTTTCTGTCCAACCACAAAACCTCATCCAGTCTGTGTTTTTAACATATTAGACCTGCACACATTACATTTAAGCCAGGAATCTACGGGGCTGAATGCCGTGTCTTATTTTCATCATTCGATCATCATTATCAACATCCCCCAAAATTACCTGCTCTTAATATGCTATTTGCAGACAGACACCCGGTGCCAGAAATAACCTTGATGTGAAATCAGACTTCACGCCTTATTCATCGGGTCTGGTTTATATTATTTCTGGTACTCACAGCAAAACGAGTGGCATTGCTCCTTTGGAGAATGACTCAAGACTCTTAGAATGCAAGGAATACCTGGCACGATAGTGTCTCCCAGGATAGTGTCTCCCAGACGTAGGCAGACAAGTTAGAGAGTAGGGTGGTTGTCAACCAAGCAGATGGACTCACTCTGTGAGGCTGAGACACGAAGCACCATCTTTGCTCTTTCTCAGCCATCTCCAATGGGAGAGCCAAGTGTATTATGGGGTATCAAACAAAACCCTGAAAAAAAAACCCATAACAACTTCCCCTTGACCGTAATTTGGAAAAACGCACAAAGGTGCCATGTGCCATCTAGAAGTGCAGCAGAACGAAAAGTGAGGCGGGCTCAGCATTTGCATTTGCAGAGTAACAAACCTGATTGATCCCAAAGACCACATGGCACAACCACTGCCCTCAGTGCCATCCAGTTTAGGATTGAGTCTGGCCGTGTTAGGACTAAGACAATTGGACATTGCTTTGTTGACTGGATCCTGCCAGAATGGAAATGTAGAATGAGATTTGCACCCTCCCTGTGCCCGAGTCTCCCAGAAAAGCTGCCTCATGCATTGGAACACCTGGGCCACCTTCTTCTTATGGAAATCACTTGCCTTTTGGCTTCTATTAGCTGCTATTCTTCTTTCTACCCTTTTGTTTCATTACAAAGTTCTTTTGTGTCTCCTTTCCATGTTCTCGATTTCCTTCCGGAGTTCTCTTCTTGATTTCCCTGCCTTGGCTCCGATGCATGATCTACAATGTACGCTCTATCTGCTCCCCACCCCATCCTCTCTGGTCTCACTCTATCCATTGAACTGATTCAAGCCCCCATTATCCAACCAGTCCTCTGGGGGACCCTTGATGTCCATCTTCTCCTTTTCTCTCCTCTCAGATTCAGGCTTCTGATTTTGCATTGAGTTTATCCCTTGTTTTCTGTCCCCACGATGATTATGTTCATTCGGGCCTTTCCACTGGTGTAGCCTCAAGTGTTTGCAATCTGTATCCGTTTCCTAGAGCCGCCATGACAAAGTATCACCAGCAATGTGGCTTACAGCAACAGAAATGTATTCTCTTTCTCCTGGGTCCAGTGGACAAAGTCCAAATTCATGGTGTCGGTCAGGATGTGATCTCTCTGAAGGCTCTAAGGGAAGATCTTCCCTTCCTCTTCCAGTTTTTGGTAGCTGGTGGCAATCCTTGGCTTGCACGTGCCTCTCTCCCATCTCTGCCTCTGTCTTCACATGACTTCTCTTCTGTGTCTGCGTCTTCACATGGCCTTCTCCTCTGTCTGTGCCTCTCCTCTGTTTCTCTTCTTCCCACAGGGTCACCTGTCATGTTGGATTAGGACCCACCCTCCACCTGTAAGACTTCATTTTAACTTACATTTTAATTACATGTGCAGAGACCCTATTTCCAAATAAGGCCACATTCACAGATACTGGGGAGTAGCACTGTTGCCTATGTTTTAGAAGGAAACTATTCAATCGACAACATGGTTAAAATGCTAAATTAACTATGATCCCTCTGACCTCGACAGCATCACTCGATCCATCTCCAAGAATTTTCTTTCTTAAAAAGACAAAAATGCTCCTGCCTTAAGTTACCTTAAACCAGCCCCCATGACATGTCACTTACTCTTGACTTGAGAGAAGTTCCTCAAAACTGAGTGACAGTGTGCATTAGGAGTCTACACCCTAAAGATTGGTCCTACATCAGCTCCTCGTGATCAGCTTTTGTTTATTCTGGTCTCCAGGGCTCAGGCCATCATTTTTCTGTAATACCCTCTGTAGGGACTCCATTAAGGCTTCTACACTGCCCTGCCTCCTGCATGGTCACTTACAGCATATCTTCCTCTTGTGGAACTTTCTGCGCTTCCTATTTCAGCATCTGTGTTTTAAGGAAAAGGAAAAATTGCTTGTTAACCTCCTAACAAGTGTCAGACATGAGTATAGATGCTTCACAACCACTTCCTTGCTTAATCCTGGGAAGTACTTCTCATACCACAATCCTCCTCCCCTCAAAAATGGCGTAAGTAGGTCTCAGAGAGATGAACACTCTGAAGGTCGCATGTCTAAAAATCGCCAGAGCCAGCATTTCAGCCTAATTATTATGCTGTTACTCATTCCAGCTACTCAAGTCGCCTCTCAAATTTGTGGTTATTATGTGTTATGCTGTTGGTGCCAAAACAGCATCAACTCTATCACAGGATTCCTAAAGCTTATCATTGCCCTGGACTTTCCCAGCTGGAGATGTAAAATGAGAAATATAATTTCCCTGCCTGTTGCATTCTTTGTGAGTGCAGGGCCTTTTCCATGTTCAGATTTAAATAATAATGTAGACAATTCAGGAAAAGTAGAATTATTGGTTCATTAAAGATCAGTTCCCATCTATAAAGTTCTGAATCACGATGTGGATGTTTGCACCCTATCTACAACGGTAAAACCAGATTTCACTCCTCGTTTCTATGTTGCATATCCTCTTTGCTTTGAGGGAAGGGCCAGAACCTAGAAAATGTTGTGAATCTGAAGACAAAAAAAGAAGGCAAGTGTTGCACAGTCAACATTCAAAGCCAGACACTGATTAATAAGTATGCCTTGGCTTAATCAAGGCATTTCCACATGGGAGCACTTTTAATGTTTATTATACACCAATTAAAATGGTTTTTTATTTCCAACAAGTTCTGAGCCATGTGCTAATCACCTTGCCTGGATAAACCTGAGAGGTGAGGAGATTTTGTTTTTAGTTTAATCTTTGGGACATATTGAGTTTACTTTAATTGGCATTTGAAGCACGTTTTGCTGCAAAACAAATAAAAGTGTTTCACTGAGTATGTTGAATGCTTAGGTTGGGATGAGATTTTTTTTTCCAGTTTAGCAAGTGTCTTATACGTTCTTTCCTTTTGTCATGCATATGGTAGTGCTACGTGTGCATGCACTACGTGCACAGCGTCTATTCTCTTTGCTCTTTTCATGACTTTATATAAGAAACCATTATGCAATACCAAATTTATTTGGAAAAGCAAGAAGTCCAGATATAAATCTTCACCTACTCAGACTCCCCCAAGGCTAGGTATGCCCATCTGAACCTCATCTCAGCCAATGGAGTGTGAATGGGAGGTGCTTGCAGTGCTTCTGGAAATCATCCCAAGAGAGTCAAGAGCTTGCTTGGCTCAGATGACCTGCTATGCAGTTTTTTTTTTTTCTTTTTCTTTTTTCTTTTTTTTCTTTTCTGTTTTTGGTTTTGTTTTGTTTTTGAGAGAGATAGAGCATGCAAGAGGGAAGAGGAAGGCCAGAGGGAGAGGGAGAGATCTTATGCTTTTCTTTTCTTTTCTTTTCTTTTGTTTTCTTTTTTTTCTTTTCTTTTCTTTCTTTTCTTTTCTTTTCTTTTCTTTTCTTTTCTTTCTTTTCTCTTTTCTTTTTTTCTTTTGTTTTCTTTTTTCTTTTCTTTTCTTTCTTTTCTTTTCTTTTCTGTTTTTTGTTTTGTTTTGTTTTGTTTTGTTTTTGAGAGAGAGAGAGAGCATGCAAGTGGGAGGAAGACGGGCAGAGGGAGAGGGAGAGATCTTATGCTCACCGAGGAGCCAAATATGGGACTCAATCTAAAGGCCCTGTGATTATGGCCTAAGCAAAATCAAGAGGCTGACACTTAACTGATTGAGCTTCTCAAGGCATCCCTACACAGTTGTGATTAAAACCATTTCTCGGAGTGGAATTACTAGGTCAAAATGCATGCACATTTTTAATTGTGATGGGTGTTGTGGCATTGCTCTTGGTGATGTCACTATGATTTAGACTGTCACCAATTATGCAGAGAGTGTTTCTCCATCTACTCATCAGTTTGGTGAGTGTTGTCAAACTTTGTCATCTTCTCCAATCTAACGAGCAAATATTTTAATTTTAATTTATATCTCTCTTAATATAAGATTAACATATCTTCATAAATTAAATTACATTTTTTATGAATGATCTATTTAAGCTTGTCATCCATATTTTTCTTTTGGGCTTTTCTCGTAATTAAGTTATATATGTATCTTAAATACACTTTATCTGTATTTTATATACTAAAATAGTTTTTACTTTTTCTTTTATCTTTTGGTTTTATTATATTTTTCCATGCAATGCATAAAATGTGAATCTGAAGACTAATCTATCTATCTTTTAAAAGAACTTAGTTCCATGCTTTTAAAACACTTATCACTTTGGGTGTCTGGATGGCTCACTCAGTTAACCATCTGCTTTCAGCTCAGGTCATGATCTCAGGGTGCTGGGATCAAGTTTCACATGGGGCTCCCTGCTCAGTTGGGAGTCTATGTATGCCTCTGCCTCTGTCCTTTCCCCCTCTTATGCTCTCATTCATTCGGTCTTTCTCAAATAAAAATAAATAAATAAATAAATAAATAAATAAATAAATAAATAAAATCTTTTCAAAAAACCCACAGTCTAAGATTATTTAACCAAAAATGTATCAACCTTCTTTCGGGTACTCTATTATTTCCTTTTTAGCTTAAAATATGTGGTCTTTTGGATTTACCTAAAGATTGACACATTGCCAGACAACATTGGTAGGAATCAATTTTTTTTCCTATGTGGTTACTCATTTGCCATTATACCCATTGAAATATGCAGGAGTCCATCATATACTAACTTGTTTCATACTTTGAATTTCTAGATTTCTCTTTTATGTGAAATATCCACCAAACTGTGCTTGAAATAGAAACCAAATTATTCGTTAATTTGCCTTGATATCATCAAATTTTGTTTCCTTTTAAAGGATTATGGTGCACCAAGAGTTGTATTTGAGAATATTTTGGAAAGACCGTGATATATAAGAATCTTAGAAAACACAAAGCTGATAGATAATTGCCAATGCCATTTTAATTGTGTTTATTATCTGCACACACTTCAGATGCATGAAAATGTTTACATATGTATGTAATACATTTGCATATTTTATTCCTCCACGTTAGTCTAATAGTCTTGAGTTAATACCTTCTTGATCACATAGCCAATACTATTAATGTAAATTTATGTCAAATGGAGAGCCTTTCTTTTAGGCTTTTCATATCATTATTTGCAAATAATATTGTCACACAAATTTGTGTCGTACATCAATCTGCTACCAGACTATGGCTAGGTATATTATCTGAGTAACATTTTTATTTTACTTTGGTTCTGGATGAATCTTATTTCATCAGAGGGATTTCTTCATTAAGATTTTCAGAGACTTGGAATGCCAGTGTGGCTCACTTTGATTAAGAGTCTGCCTTCAGCTCACGTCATGATCCCAGGGTACTGGGATTGAGCCCCACATTGGGCTCCCTGCTTGGGAGGGAGCCTGCTTCTCCCCCTGCCTCTGTGCTCCCTCTGTCTTGCTCTCTCTCAAATAAATAAATAAGCAAATCTTCAAAGATTTTCAGAGTCTTGGTTCAGCAACATCTGGCTTGGTTCTTTTGGTGAGGGCAATCCTTCTGTCCTAGGTTTAATATTACCAGACGTCAAAGATTTATAAAATTTCATACTTATCTTTGAATTTCATGCTGACTTCTGATCATCCCGAATTTAACTGAGTATCTAAAATGGCTTTATTCATATATGTTGCTAACATTTAAATTTATAATAAATTTGGAGCCAATCTATATTTTGTACCTTGTGAATATTCAGCATATTTCCGTAATCATTCAGAAATCTGTGTGTGTGTGTGTGTGTGTGTGTGTGTGTGTGTGTATACAGTAGAATTCCTCTTTCCTTCTCTTCCTTTCTTTTTTCTGGAAATGCAAGAAGATTGCTCTGCAATCCATGCTATCATCCATTCATTTCCTCTGCAACAAAGTTTTGCTTTGAATTTTAATAAAGTTGTGACCAGCTGCCTGCTGAAGGCAAAATGAGGACACACCTGGATCTTAATCCCCAGACTTTGTTGTTGTGAAGTTTTGTACTCTTAACCTCTGAGTGCTTGATTTCCCATCTGTTAGGCACATTTAGTCATGTGAAATAATACGAATCCGTTATCATCACTCCCCTTTTGTAGTGCCCATATATACATTGTAACATGAGACTGGCAATCTTTAGTGGCTGTAGGCATGCCGCGTTTAATGGTCGCCTGGTTGGAAATTTTATCATTGATATGTTACTTCTGGCTCGAAGTTCTTAAATCTGCAGACAGCGTTTCTGAAGAACGCAATTTATCCAGTGCAGAGAGCTGCCAGCTGTCCTTGGTTGCCATGGCATCTTTACTTTGGCTCAACTACAAGGCGGTTGACCTTCAGGAACTGTCCACTCCCATGAAGAATCCTAGCATGAGTGAAAGCTAAAGCATTCCTTCCTTTAACCTACAAGATTCGTGAGCTCTTTTTTTGCATTTATTTGAAAGGAAGGAATAAAATTAAATCGGAATGCATTCAGACTTGCAGATTCCTTTTGACCTTCACGCTTGCTTGCCGATCCTTATTTCACAACTACCAACAGAAAGCTCAGAATGATTTCTTATGCCATGTGACTGAATCTCAAGGAGCACAACTGTCTATATCACTATGCTCTTATTAATCACCAGCTTCAAATTTGTCTTTTTCATGTTGATTCCACAAGAATTTATGGAGTACCAACCTCTGCAGCACACTCATCTAGGAGCCTAGATTTCCTGATGAACAAAACAAATATATGTAATGTCCAGGAGATTGTATTTTTCTCCTTTTCTCCTGTTGGTTTTCTTCTCCATTCTTTCTGTTTATCTTCCCTTACCTGGCCATGTAACCAAGGAACAGGATGTTAAGTGACATTTGCATGCTATTTTCTCCCCCATTACTTTTCTTGGTTAAGAAGACTCTTGTCTTTCATCAACTCTGCAAGTCCAACTCTCTCCTCCATGTCTCCATTTGTTTTCCCAATGGTCTTCCTTCACTGAACTGTCTCACCTTCTCCCCTGCTCTGTTTCCCTGTTTCCATGCTTCCTTATTCCCTAATTTTGGATGCTCAGCCAAAAACCTCAGGGTCCTTGCTCATTTCGCATTTTCTTTTGCACACTACATTCAGTTATTCACCCCTAAAGGCATATCCAGGTTGGATGCTCTTTTGCTTTTACTTTGGTAGAACCATCCATCACTTCCTACTTGTCTAATGCAAAAATGTAACTGGCCACTCCCTCTTCACTCTTATCTCCTTTTCTACCAAGCACATTGGCCAGCCTTCCTCTTGGGAAAACACAAGCTGTCTCTGTTCCTCCTGTCAGAATACTCTAGGGCTTCACTTCTCATGCAGAGTAACAACCAAAGTTCTCCAAGTGACCACAGCTCTGATGTCATTTGTACTTCCAAGCGCCAAGTTCTACTTGGTTGGCTGTACTAAGATCCACGCTATTGCACCAATATGCCTGGAAGATTTTCACCTGAGGGCCTTGTCTTCACTAATCCTTTTCCCTGAAATATCAGCCCTTTCCAAACAGAATAATATTCAGCTTTCACATGGCTTCCAAACCCTGCTCAAACCCCCCACCATCGAGACACCTGCTCTAATCATCCAATTTTAAAATCTGACACCTCCCCACCCCTACGTTTCTGGTCACTCATAGCCTGCTGTGTCTTCTTTCTTTATCCACAGCTCTTTCCTCCTCTTAAAATACTAGCTCATGTATTCATTATGCTCTGTAGGTCTACTAACTGAAAAGTAATTTCCATAAATGCAGGGGTCTTTGTCATTTTCATCCCTAACAACTAAACAAATGTCTAAAATCTACATGTAGTTCTTTAGTGTTATTGAATTAGTGAAAGATTTAATTGAAGAGCATTTAATTGAGGCAAACTGCCAGGATAGATAATGATAAAGTCCTACCCTGCTGTGGTAGTGTTTGGAGTCCGAAGACTAGCAAGTTAGAACAGATACTATTTACTCAGGAAAAGATAATTTACCTATTCTTATGAAAATTAACTTTAAAAATACAGGAGATATATAGGCTAAAAAGCAAAAAGACTGGCTGTGGACTCAGTAACAGCTACGTTAAATATTCTTGTAAAAATTAATTGAAAATCTTAAACAGATTTAGTATCTTTTTGTATAAACAGAAAATCTAATCTGAGGTAATAATTGTGGTCTTAGAGTGGGCACATATATTAAAAATATACTTAATGAAAATCTTTTCATTTTTGTCGAAAAATTATTTATTTATTTATTTATTTATGACACAAAGAGAGAGGTAGAGACACAAGCAGAGGGAGAAGCAGGCTCCCTGGGGGGAGCTCGATGTGGGACTCGATCCCAGGATCCGGAGGTCACACCCTGAGCCAAAGCTCAATCAGTGAACCACCCAGGGCGCCCCTCACTTTCTTTATACACTTTAAGGACAGCTTTTGTTAGTCATACACCCTTTTAATACCTATTCCCACTATGAAACAGCTTGCCTTTTCACTTAATAGTGTCCTTTGGTTAACAGATGTTCTTAATTTTACTGTAGTCTTCTGTAATCAGTATTTTTATTTATGTTTGGTATCTCCCCAGTTTGAATAACAAATTATATTTGCATGTGTGCCAAAAGCAAAGTATATGTCTTGAGCAGAATTATGCAAAACATTTATAAGATGTGTATATATCCAAGATATATTACCTATATGCTATATATATATATATATATATATATATATATATATATCCTAGATAAATATGCCAAGAAGGAAATTGGTTTAAAAATAAGAAAAAATGGATCCAAGATAAAAAGAATTTATATACATAAAGAGGAATATTTTTGTGGTGGTTCATGGAAAATCTGGGAATAGGTGGAAGAGTTATAATTTTAAAGCTCAAGTAATTACAAGAAGAAACTGAAAATTCACAATAATACTTATGCACCAGAAGGTTAAAGACTAAGGACATAGTGAAATTAGTAAGCATAATAAATAAACATGATAATAAGAAATTTTTTTGTCCTAAACAAATATGTTTGACATGAACAGAGCATGTTCTAGCTTATAGGGCCATTTAACATCTTTGTACCATGCATATCAGGTTTTCTAAACCTGATGTGAAAAAATAGTGATTGAAAAACTCGATCTACCTGAACATTTTCTTTTTTTTTTCTTTTTTTTATTATTTTTTCCATTTTCTTTTTTTTAAAGGGTTTTACTGTTTCTTTTTTTTTTTTTTAATTTTTATTTATTTATGTATGATAGTCACAGAGAGAGAGAGAGAGGCAGAGACACAGACAGAGGGAGAGGCAGGCTCCATGCACCGGGAGCCCGATGTGGGATTCCATCCCGGGTCTCCAGGATCGTGCCCTGGGCCAAAGGCAGGCGCTAAACTGCTGCGCCACCCAGGGATCCCTACCTGAACATTTCCTTATTTGGATTCTAAAAGTACACTTTTAAACACTCAATAATTTAAGGTGAAAATTGAAAAATAGGATATAAAAAGTACTCTAAATCAAGGGATGTGAGATATATATCAAAATGTATCTTTTAGACACAAAAAGGATTTTCTAAATGTCCTTAGCAACAACCCATGAAGCTAACAAAAAACAATAAAATAAATGCAATGCATGAGAAATGATGAAGAGAACATGATGTCGTCTTAAAATCAACACCATCAGCAGACGAGTGGATAAAGAAAATGTTCATTATATGTACAATGAAATAGGATTCAACCTCAAAAAAAGGAAATCCTGCAAAACAGCACAACATGGATGAACCCATAGATATAAGGTAGATTTCATGTTAAGTAGTCTTATCATAATAAAAATAAAGAAAAAGAAAAAGTTATTTTTATTTCACTAGGTGTCCTAAAAGAGTCGCATTTTAAAGAGTAATTATCCTATGTTTTTAAAGACTTGATAGAAAAACGTAGACTTGAAATAAAATTACATTCCCTCAGGAAAAAGGATTAAAAAATAAAACTATAAACTTTTTAAGAAAAACTATAGGAGAAAATCTTCAAGATGTGGAACAAAATTGATGACCAAAGCACCCACAAAAGAAGCAACTCACACTTGACACTAGTCGAATATAGGATGTCAATTATACTTCAATTAAAAAAAAATAAAAGAAAACAGTTCATGAATTGGATTTCTTCAGCATCAAAACCTTGCTCTGCAGAAGTGATTAGCCCAGCCTATCTGTATGCTGATGTATCTACATGACTCTAGATGAAGACAGTGGTATTTGAAGGGGAGTTATATTAGATAAAAATAGATAATACCTTGGCAAATAGTAAATTATAATTTATATGCTCAGGAAACACAAATGGAATTATCTAACATCTTCATGTAAATGGGCATCTGGGTCGATCAGTTGGTTCAGCATCTGACTCTTGATTTTGGTTTAGGTCATATTCTTAGGGTTGTGAAATCAAGCCCATTGTCAAGTCTCTGTGCTTGGTTTGGAGCCTCTTTAGGATTCTCTGTCTCTCCCTTCCCCTTTACCCCTCCAGCCCCACTATAAAAGATAAATACATAAAATAAAATTAAATCCTCATGTAAAAATAAGGGCTAGAAAAATAAGGAAAAATTATAAGAGGACTGCAAATAAGGGAAATAAAACAGAGCAAATGCAATAAATAGGATGGTTACAAATATGTTAGATATTAATCCCAATATATCAATAATTAAACACTAATGTTGAATAGAGAGATTAAAAGATTGTAACAGTGCATTTTTTTAAGGACATGTGTAATGCAAACCAATTTCAAATATGAAATCATAGGTAGGCTAAAATAAAGGGATGGAGAAAGATACACCATGCAAGCAAAAGAAATCTGGACTAGTATCAATTTCAGACAAATTAGACTTAACAACAAGGAAAATTATCAACAATAAAAATGGGCATTATATAATGTTAAAGGGGACAATTCCTAATGAATACACATCAGGCATAGATTTTTATCTGCCAAATATCGGACTATAAAAATAGATGAGGTAAAAACTTACAGAACTTATAAAATAGGAAAATCCACTCTATGGTTACAGACTCCCAACTTCTCTTCATCAGTAACCCGTAAATCCAGTAGGTACCACATCCATGAGTACATGGTTGCAGTGTCACTGTCAGTCAACTTGATCTAATTGGCATTTACAGAATACTCTCACAACAGCAGAAAATATATTCTCAAGTTCACATGGAACAGGTGCCAAGAATCCATTTTGGATGATGAAACACAACTTAACCAAATTTGAAAGAATAGAAATCATATGAAGTATATCTCTGCCCACAATAGAACTGGATTACAAATCAGTAGGAGGTAGTTGATGAATCCACAAATAGTTGGGAATTAAACCACACACTCCTGGACAACATGTGGGGGGAAAACCAGCTTACTGAAACAAGTGGAATATAGTGAAAGCCAGCACTACTTCATGCATTGAATGCATAATATATTGGAAAAGATGTAAAAATCTATGACCTAAAAGTTGGCCTGAGGAAAGTATAGAAAGGAGATCAATTTAAATCTAAAGCAAATCAAACAAAAATATCAATTACAGCAGAGATCAATAGATTAAAAAAGAAAACAGGAAGCCCATGGAGAAAAATCAGCAAAACAAAAAATAAAAAATAAAATAAGACAAAACAAAAAAAACCCCCAAAAAACAGTGTTTGTGAAAAAATCACTAACATCAATAAACCTCAAGGCAAGGAAACTGAGCAAAAAAGAGAGAAGACACAATTTTGTAATACCACACACAGAAAAAAAGCCATCACCAATGATCCCATGGAAATGAACATATAACAGGAATATTATGAGTAATTCTCAGTAAGTTAGATGGAAAGGACTGATTCTCTGAAAGACACAAAGTTCTGAAATTCCTATAAGGAGAAATACGTATTTTGAGTAGGCTTTCTTTACATTAAAGCCTACAAATAGGCTTCTTTACATTGTCTTTAATGTAAAGAATGTCCTAAAAATGTCTTTAATGTAAAGAATGTCCCTAAAAATGCTCGGGACCACACCATTTCATTGGAGATTTCTACCAAACCTTTAAGGGATAAACAGGTATCACTTTGCTGGGGCTGCCATGCAGGTGGACACAGACATTTACTTGTTCTCAATCGTTGAGGCTGAGACTCTGGGATCCAGTTATGGGCAAGTGTGGGTTCTCCTGAGTCCTTTCCCCTTGGTGCCTAGTTTTACGAGGATATAAGACCTAAAATTTGAAGGACCACCTCAATGGCCTAATGTAAAAGACCTTATCTCCAAATATGGTTACAGATAGGTATTGGGCATTGGGGTTTACACCAGGGATGTTTGAGCGATACAATTCAGCACAGAACAAACAATGCCAATTTTCCAAATCTCTTGCTTTAAAAAACTATATTTTAATCACTTCTTTTAAAAACCATATTTTAAAATTTGTTTTAAAGAGACAGAGAGAGAGAACACAAGTGGGGTGAGGGGCAGAGGGAAAGAATCTCAAGTAGACTCCCCACTGATTCTGGACCCTAATATGGGGCTGTATCCCATGACCCCCAAAGATCATGACCTGAGCCAAAATCAAGAGTCATAGATGCCCAACCTACTTCACTACTCAAACGCCCCCAAAGAAAATACTTTTTGACTTATTCTGTGAGGCCAGCATCTTTGTAACATAAACACCAGATACAGACATTAGAATAGAGGAACATTATAGATATTGATGCAAAAATCTTGAACATAAATATTCAGTAGATTTGCTATAACATGTAAAAATAAACATGCGCAGTGATAAAGCAAGATAGATGTATACTGTATGCAAGCCTGCCTGCACACTTGAAAATTAATTTTGTAATTGACCATGTTGAGAAAATTCACATGATTTTATCAGTCATCCCATGAAAAGTACTTGATAAAATCTAACTCGTAAGAACACTCCTACAGAACAGCTACAAACAGCCTTCTCTATGAGAAACTGGATGCTGTCCCGTAAGATCACAAGCAAAGCAAGGATTTCCCCTCTCACCGCTTCTATATAAGCCCATCCTGGAGGTCCTAGTTTATGCAATAAGACAAGAAAAGAAAAGAAAAGCTACTCAGTTTGGGAAGGAGAACTGTAACAGTCATGCTTTTCTTAAATAGATGACACGATTTTGCAGAAAATGCCAGAGAATCACTAACAATGAGAACTTCTGGGACTGATGAGGGATTGCAACAAGGTGTCATGACAAACATGATTGTACTGAGCCAAGTTTTAAACATTATATACAAGTAATTGGAATTTCCAATTAAGAACAATAGCTCTTTTAATGAGCGCCGTGAGAAAAGAGCCACTTGTTGCAGGTGACCAGGGAGAAACGTAACTGTTCTTTAATTGGCTGTGTGAATAGGGCTCTGTGTATGACAGCAAGATATTTTAGATGATCTCAATCTATTACTAAGGAGATCATGGCATAAACGTGATCATTTATAATATGCGACACAGATAGGCATGATATCTATTTGTATGTTCTATCTTACATCTCCAAGCTATATCATTTAGTACATGTCATATTATCGGCAGAAGCACACAAGTGTGTGTGTACCAATTGACCATAATCCCTATTTCTTAAGAGCCAGCTAGGATAACGAAGCAACATTTGATGAAGTTGAATTATTTGAATTTTAAGAACAGAAAAAGCAAAGATAATTAAATAGCGTTTGCTTAGTAAAGTTAAAATTACGAACTAGGAAGGATGCATTCCTAAGCGATTGAAACAATTATGGAGATCAGTGGCCTCCAGAACGAGGCGTTCTGCAAGAAACTTGATATTGGTTGTGTAGAGACATTAAAATTACCACATTATTATAAGGATATCTATAACTTAGGGAGCATGGGAAGAGAACGAAACCTTTGGAATAATCAAGATTTTGGAAATCGTATCTCACGTAACGTTGACGTGATCGCCGTGAGCTCACTAGCACTATCTCCTTTGTTACTGACGGGGTGTTTGAAGCTCAGAGACATAGTCGCGAGCAGGTTTACAATACACTGGACACAGAGTGGAGATTGAAATGGTCAGTGGGCTTTAAAAGTTCATGCTCTTTGGCACTCAGACGTCCTCATTTTATATTCATAAAGCAAGTAAAATTCATCCCAATGAGAGATATTATATAGAAATAAAATATTAGACTCAGCATCATTTGAGAAGATATCATTATAAGATCCATTTCTATATTATGGAGCACCCCAGTAAATGACCCATAATAACAGTGATTTGTAGATCTTGTTATAAAACCTTCTAATAAAAATTTCTATATAAGTATTCAATTCATTTCAACAGGAATTCATTAGCTTGTTTTTACCAACGTAAGCAAGTTTAGGAGTA
Source organism: Canis lupus baileyi (assembly GCF_048164855.1). Taxonomy (NCBI): domain Eukaryota; kingdom Metazoa; phylum Chordata; class Mammalia; order Carnivora; family Canidae; genus Canis; species Canis lupus. The sequence continues at coordinate 122,833,144 of NC_132876.1, forward strand.
AAGTTCTATATCAAAGGGTTTCGGAGATCGCGGGGTGCCATGTGCTGGGCTTTCATGAGAGATGCAAATCCAAAAAGGAGAAAGAGAAAGATGTCAGAAGGTGCAGCCTATTTTGCAGAGGTGTGGGAAGCTGGGAAATCACACACACACACTAAAATCAAAGTGGTGCTCTTTTTACTTCGGGTCTATCCTTGGGAATCTATGGAAAAATGAGTATATATGGCAACACCAAAGAGGAGATGGTCATGTCCACTTACTTAAACTTTAAATCTAAGAAGTAGGGTTGAATGCCCTCGTAAATCTATTAGTTTTCAACCCTACCTATGTTTTAGATCATTTCTAAGTGCTTGGATGATGACATAACCGTTTTATCTTAATTCTCCGTATAGGTCTTGTGACTTCATTCCCCTCAAATACAGTTTACTCTATTTAAAGAAAATTTCCCTTTTTGTTTTTTATCCCTCTTTTTCCACTTCTTTTTTGTTTCTTTCTTTCTTTCTTTCCTTCCTTCCTTCCTTCCTTCCTTCCTTCCTTCCTTCCTTCTTCCTTCCTTCCTTCCACCCCCCTCTACTTCTCTGTAGTGGGCCAAGAGATCCCACATGTTTCAGAAACAAAATTTCAGTAAGAAAACAAAGTTTTCTGTCAAGATTTTATTTATTTATTTATGAGAGACACCCAGAGAGAGAGAGGCATAGGGAGAAACAGGCTCCCTGCGGGGAGCCTGATGTGGGGCTCCATCCCAGGACCCCAGGATCTCCACCTACGCTTAAAGGCAGACGCTCAACCACGGAGCCTCCCGGCCGTCCCAAGAAAACAACATTTACTGGAATCCAGTCCATCAGGAGAGGCATTCTTGTAAAACAATGCAATCACCCTGTCTATCTGGAGGAGACTGAAATGCAGAGAAGGGATTAAGGAGAGATTATCCCAGGGAAGGTTTCCTGGAAGAGGGAGCATGTGAACTAGGATGCAGTGACAAATTAGCTTTCTGTCATGTTTATTTCAAAAGCATATGGGGGGATCCCTGGGTGGCGCAGTGGTTTAGCGCCTGCCTTTGGCCCAGGGCGCAATCCTGGAGACCCGGGATCGAATCCCACATTGGGCTCCAGGTGCATGGAGCCTGCTTCTCCCTCTGCCTATGTCTCTGCCTCTCTCTCTCTCTGTGTGACTATCATAAATAAATAAAGATTAAAAAAAAAAAAGCATATGGGACAGTCTGACTAAGAGGATCAGGAATGGTGAAGGACAGCATGCATGTGAAGGGATCTACATGGTGGGATTATTTGGAAACTCCAGCTGAATGATCCAGGAGTAGGAAACAGCAGAAGCAGAACTTGGTTGCCAGCATGTACGGGGCCCAGGTACATCATGCTGGACATGTTACAAATCCCATGAACGACTTAGGTAGAGGGGAAATATCACTGCACTATTTTTTAAATGTTAAAAGGATCATTTCAGGTCGGGGGGACCATTGAACAGGAGAGTGAGATCACCAAGATGGCAAATCATCCAATTACCTTCGTGGGGAGCAGTTTCCCAAGAAATGGAGGTAGAGCTTTGTGAAAGCTTTGGTGTCTTCTAAGTCGCATCTGGGTCAGAAGTAAGACTGTATGTATAGTTCATCCTGGGACTCGGGGACCAGGCTTTCTAACTCAATGGGATGTCAAAGTGCAGGCTTCGGTTTTGGTTGACTTAGATCAATCACAGTGATCTTGGCCATAGCTTGACCCATCTTTTCCTGACTTTCTTCATCAGAAAAGCTTCTACTTGTAGAAGCTAAAATAATGCCCACCTATGTTCTTGCTATCCACATGTGTCTAACCCTCATCGCATTCAAATCCCCACCAGAAGAGCCCCTAGATTCCCCCTTTTTATCTTAGTGCCACCTTATACCATCACTGCACTCTACCCTCATGACCTCATGTCCCTTGAGCTCCTCCCAAAAGCGTACATCCTAAGGCCATCCCACTGGGAGGTGAGGGCTTCCATGGATCAACTTGGAAGGTTACAACCATTTCATCCAGAACATTCTGCAATGCTGCACCTTTCTTCTCTGAGAAATGTCACCCTATCTACATGCATGGCTTTGAAGTTTCTATGCTTCCATGTCCCAAGTCTGGTGCTTTCTGAAAGTCGGCTGCTATCCCTTCTCAACTATAAAATGTGTTCTGATAAATCTAATAAATTGCTATATTTGGGTCAAAGATTTCGAATGCCTCCCTGTCCATCACCAATGAGTCCATACTTGATGAAATTATTGACATCAGTAGTTTCTTTACCAATCGGGCAACAATTACTGTCTTTCAAACAGTAACTTTAAGTCACTATATGTGAGTTAGGTCAGCCAAAATTGTTAAGTATCAAGAGCAAGGTCTTAAAGTACCTTATTTTCATTGATGGATACTTTTTTTTTTTAAATCATTCTTGGTTAGTTTCTAAAATTGTTCTCTCCCATTTTTTAAGTAAATTCAGGAAAAAGAAACCATAGATTCACAGCAAATGAAGGTCCTGTAGAGTTTCCCATTAGAGGTCTGGATGTATCCAGAAATCCATAATGTCCATCTGCCATGAGCACTTCAACATTCCAGTGAAATCTTTTGTCTTAGTGAAAGCGAGCACTCTAGAAAAATAAACCCTGATCATTTTATATTAATTCCCTAGGGGCAGCTGAGAGTATTTCAATTAGGAATGTTGTATCCTTTCACTGTGGAGTCGACTTGTGGGATGTCTCCCAGTGTAAACACAGTCTAGCCATGTCGTTCACATGTTAAAAAATAAGAATTAGCCCTTGGAGAGTCATTTTACATACTTTATTGTATAATGCAATCATAAATTGGCAGCAAACATCTGAATATAGGAGGTACATAATGGGATCATGGTTTAAGTCATTGCTATAGTCTCAAAATCAGTAAGTTAGCCCCTGGCTAAAATCTGGGTGTTTGGAGACCTGGCTGTCCTATGCAAAGAATCCAACAAGCAGATGTTAAAAGACTGTCATCCTGGGTTTATACTAATGATTGTGGGGTTTCATCTCTAAACGCTTGAAAGAACCATATCATACAACCATTGTGTATGCTGGCTATGGTCCTGGGATGGCTTGTCGTCTACTCTTGCTTGTGGGTTTTGTAATTTGCTATTGATTTGCTCTGTCTGTTCACGTGTGGGGATCCAGAAGTCACCAGAAATTATGTAGTCACTCCTTCGACCGTCATCCCAGAAACCCATTAAATTTTTAATTAAAGAATTACCTCATCTCGGTTTTAACACTCGATACAGGACATTAATTGAAAAGCTACTGTGTGACGATTACTTAGGAATGAGAATTTTTATCCGCTGTGTTGAGGGAAACAATTAGTCTTATGGAGGTTTTTAACCATCCAGTTCACACCTGGAAAAATAATGATCGTGAAGATTCAGGAGTATAGTTTGGTTACCCATCCATGAGAAATTACACACGTTACTTTGGTGACATCTCTGGTACGTGTATGTACATGTGCACACACCCATGCACTCATGTGCTTACGGGGAGAGACATTCCACTCAACAAGTCAAAAATGTGAAACTCCTGTATTAATTCTTTGGAATGGACCGTCATCCAAACTTTCTGCTGCAAACGTCTCCCACTGGTTCCTTTGGAACATGGAACAGTAGGCGGGCGCCCTTGAAAATTGCAAATAAATCAGAACATGATGATAGGTATTATATAATAATATGATTTGCCACACGAGGACCACCTTTCCACGGAGCCTAACAGTTGCTATTCTTGTCAGTCTCCTGCTTCAGGAATATCATGCATGGGAATGTGGAAGTAACCCAACGTTGAGCATCCTCCTCCCCTTGCCTACCATACTCACCACTGCAAGGCATTCACACATGCTTCCGAGACTTCTCCATCAATCAACACACTCCTGTTTCTTTGACGTGATCTCATTGTCTCCTGCTACACCACTCAGCTCAATCACACACATCCTGAATTAAAAAAAAAAAAAGTCTAAACCATAACAGGTCTCAAATGCAAGAAAGGGAAATTCCAAATGCCATCAGAGAAGAAAACCCAACTACAACACTGTCCAGACTGTCGGGGAAGCTTAGGCTTCTCTGCAAAGATTCAATCACTAGAAGGAAATAAGAGCGTACAAAAGTTCTATCAAAGCTACCTTACACAGCATGGTAGGTGTCTGTCTGGAAAGATTTTCATCGAAATAAATGCCAACCTAGAATTCAACACCAAATAAAAATACCCAATGCAGTGTTTGCGGGTGAACCCTCGAGCTTGTGCTACTTATGGCTGCAGCAAAAAAGAATTTCCAGACGAGATATGTCAAGAATGTGACAACCAGGCCTGGAAGTAAACTATGTCGTTGTGTAAGAAGCAACGTGAGCCACGAACCAACAACGACAGTCCTCAAAATAACTTTAATTTCTCGGAATACACAAAGCAGCTGCGTTTAACGTATCAGGAAATAATGCATGGAATGTGAGTGCTGAAATAGCACATTTCAGGACTTTTTCAGGAGGAAGTTGGAGATAGTGATTAACCATTTATGTTTTTTACGCACACATTAAAATTGCAGGATTCATCAAAACTGAAGAATGCAAAATAAACGTAAAATTACAAGCTGATCGTAGGGAAAGTAATGAAAGTTTCATCAATTTGAGATGTAGCCACAAAAGGGAGAAGGGTAAAACAGAAAATTTGATAGAAAAACAAACATCACATCATATAAAAAATGACAAAATTAATATTACTCATAAAATCAGTAAAACACAGAAGAAATAGACTAATCTCAGCAATTTAAATGAAGTAAATACACGTGAGTCGGTCTTGTGTAAATAGGATGCATGCAGAGTGACAAATTCACGTTGAGTGACAACAGTACCATCCAGCAATCACGCATATGCCTATGAGCAGTGACACGGACTCACACGGGCACGAGTCATACCCGACAGATTCATGAAAATGTCTCGAGACACACGGGGACAGATTTGCCATAAGGATGAGGGGTCGTTCATGGAACCATTTTTAATACAAAAATATCAAGTGAAAATTTAATGCATAAAATCTGTTCATGCTAGATGGGGTCTACTGGAATTGCATCATCCTTGTTCTATTTTCTGTAAGTCTAACCATTTTTAAATATAAAAAAAATTATATTCTACGAGCATGCGAAACTTGCACAATGGATGATGAATGAAATCCAGAAGGATGTGATATTTTGAGACCTTAGGAATTCAAATAAGCTGCAGTCACAGAAAAGATTCAAAATAGGGTCCTACTGCCCCACAACAAAAATATTTGGAAGACCACAATTTGAGCCAAAATCTCTCTTGCTTCCAAGTTGACCTGTGGAAATCTGGTAAACATCCAGCGGTTGGGATAGACACAGAGATTGAAGAATAATTGTGACTTTCAATACCTCAGCTACTTCTGGGTGCTGAGGACACCTCCTTATATGTAACGTCTGGGAGAAAGAATTGAGACTTTATTGAGTTTTTTTTTTTAATGCACAAATTATTGAAATAACGTTAAACATGGGCCTGATTCTTGATAGACGTTCTCCATAAATGTCATTTGAATCCAACTGGAGTGTCACCCGCCATCGAACCTTCTATGGAAACCAGGAGAACTCATTGCAATAATGAGCACACGTCAATCCAAACTGTGTAGCAAGTGTGGTGTATGTTTGAGCCCACGTCATCTACTCCGCATATCTTCTACGGACGATGGCACGTCCCTTTATCGTGTCATAACCTGTAGGGTGGCACTGCTATTCTAGTCTTACCCATGGTGACGGAAACACTCTATCTGCTAGAGGACCTGTAACACGTGATCCCATCGGGTTGACCCTGTGGACACCCAATGAGGTTCCCCAACTGCCTTTCTATCTGAGTCCTTCTTGGCGCTACTCTCTCGAGCGTGGGTTTCCAAGGACAGTAGGTCATCCTGCAGTTGAGGACCTCACGAGCGGAAACGCAAAACCACCGACTCATTCTATGTAAAACCCTTACAACCACTGAAGAATGTGCCATCACAGAACAACGTAATTATAATTCAAAAGAACATAAACGGCCAAGGTGATATCAGGTGTCAGAAATTCAGTATGATATGCTTTAAACGACAGTAAAACACCAACAAAATGCCAAATGATCTAAAAAGCAGAATTTTATTATGAAGAAATGATATATTACTGGAATTTTAGTATTTTTTTTTTATTATTGAGTTATAACTAATAGCCAATACAGTGCACCGATCTTAAGGGAATAGCGTAATGAATCAGATTTACTAATTGCACAGATGGACAGTTAATTTGGGGCACTATTATGAAAATTGCAGAGCCTTTCTTTTTTTCACATTTGGGTGAATCAGATTCCACAATATATGCGTATATAAAATGTGTTCCAGCTCTTAATCTTGAGTTTGAATCCTCTTGGGGCCTGAAAGGCATCTTTCAGTGATGTTTAAAAATTTTGTAATTCTTCTTAAGCCACCTTTACATAAATACTAGCTTCTTTATGGGAAGCCAAATCCCATAACGCTTATTACTGAAGAGAATTGCATTCGCTTTTGAGTTTCGTGGAGCCACAAACAGAAACGAAATTCCAAATAAGAATCTGATGGAAATGAAAAGCCTCGGGGAAAATAGCTCTGGAATGAGACTATCCATGAAGGTTTTCCTCTTGCAACTTTCCAACAGTGAGAAAAATAATTATAAAGCCTAGTCTAAGGCTGTCTTATTGTTTTGGGAGTTGTGGTTTTGACCGGAAGACGAGCTGGGTTTTATTTTTTACTTTTTATTTTTGCATAAGCTGAAAGGCCAGGAGAGCTGATTTCCAGAGTGAGACTCGGTCTGTATAAAGGCTGGAAGTCAAATGAGTCCCTAGAGTGGATGGTGTTGACCCATTTCAGTAATGGCAACCAACAAAATCCTCCACCGTACATCGTTCATCTAAATGCACCAGCACCTGGTCATTGGGACACACAGGCGCTGCGTGCTGGGTCTTTCATTTAAAAACAAGTTCTCTTATCAACGTCCCTCAGTGCCTGTCCTCTAGCTGCCCCAACAGATACAGATATGGTCTCTGGGGAAACCATCTAAAATGAACTTCCTTCTGTAGGCCTTGAACACATGGAAACAGGTGTCTAAAACCAGTATCTCTGGAGAAGTTGAGAAATAAGTGACAGTCCAACTGTCTGGAGAAGTTCCATGTTAGGATCCCGTCACGTTTTAAGATCAATGGCATCGTCCCCTTTAATATGATATTTGGGGTCAATGTGCTGAGCCAGCACATCAAGGACTTCGATTCAAAACCATAGTACACCATCCAATATGCGTTCATTTTCATGAAACTTGTCACTATGTGGGTGATGATCAAGGACACAGGTAGTGTGGAAGTCCCCGTATTGTACAATTAGGACTGATTAGTTATGCTTTTTGGAGTAAAAATTGCATTACTGAGTGTATCATTATCTGCGTTAGGAGTAACTCTCAAACCTGATGCAATTTAGAAACAGCGGTATTGTGTGAATGTCTTCAGGAATTTGGAAAGTTATTGCTTGCTCGATTTCCTTTCCCATGTGAGTGAGGTTACGCACCCCATGCCACCTCTCGACCTCCCTGACCTCCCTGCCTCCTCTTTCCTTGAGGCTTTACAATTATTGGGAAAAATCGGAACTAAGAAGACATGCTCACACAGGCATGGACCTTAGAGCTTGTCTGACCTGGGTTAGAATCAACCCATTTTAAGCTTTAATTTTCCTTAGAAAATTATATTATTCTTCTTTCTTCTCCTCCTCCTCCTCCTCCTCCTCCTCCTCCTCCTCCTCCTCCTTCTCCTCCTCCTACTCCTGGGTTAGAATCAACCCATTGTAAGCTTTAATTTTCCCTAGAAAATTATATTCTTCTTCTTCTTCTCCTTCTCCTTCTCCTTCTTCTTCTTCTTCTTCTTCTTCTTCTTCTTCTTCTTCTTCTTCTTCTTCTTCTTTTCTTCTTCTTCTTCTTCTTCTTCTTCTTCTTCTTCTTCTTCTTCTTCTTCTTCTTCTTCTTCTTCTTCTTCTTCTTCTTCTTCTTCTTCTTCTTCTTCTCCTTCTTCTTCTTCTTCTCCTTCTTCTTCTTCTTTCTTCTTCTTCTCCTTCTCCTTCTTCTTTTCTTCTTCTTCTTCTTCTTCTTCTTCTTCTTCTTCTTCTTCTTCTTCTTCTATTATTATTATTTCCAGATGCTGGAAATAATCACCATGTTCAACCCCTGGAAGGAATCGGGAGGCAAGTGCTCCTGACTTGCCTTTCCTAAAGGCTGGCATGCATGTCCCATGATTATTGCATGTCCTCATCTTTTCTTGTGATGATGGCTTTTTTTATAATAACGGTCACTCTGGTTACATAAAGTAAAACTTACTATTTTTGTGGTGGGGTCAAGGGACTTTTGATGAAAACACACAGTTATTAGACTGACAACATAACTAGGTTGTAATTCCTCAGGCTGTAATTTTCATCCTGTTCTACTTTGTGGCCAACGCCTTGCCCCAGCTCAGCCCAAGGACCTGCTAGACTGTTTCTGCCCCATGATGTCTTTTTCCAGAATGTTCTATAAACAGATCAAATATTATGCAAGGTGTTGGGACTGGCTTCTTGCACTCGGGTCACACACTTGAGGTCTTTTCCAGAATGTTCTGTGAATGGATCAAATCGTATGCAGGGTATGGGGACTGGCTTCTTGCAGTTGGGGTCACACATCTAAGGTCTTTTCCAGAAGGTTCTATGAATTGATCCCACAGAACCCATGGTGTTGAGACTGGCTTCTTGCACTTAGATGAACACATGTGAGGCTTATTCAGGCTCTTCCACGTGTGAGAACTTAAGTCCTTTTTGATTGTTGAGCTGTGTTCCCTTTTGTACATGGGCTATAGTCTGCTTGCCCATCATCCACTGAAGGACATCTGGGTTGTTTCTATCAGTTTGGTGATTACAAACTAAGACATGATAAACACTCCTCGTAGATAGGTTTGTGAATGAACATAATTTTTGTTTTATTTCCCTTAGGCAAATTCTTAGGAGGAGATTCTGGTCCATATGGTAATTGGACGTTTAGTTTTATGAGAAGTCCACAAACTATTTTCCAGAGTGACTGACTGCACCATTCTGCGTTCCCACCATCCATGCATAAGAATTCCTTGTTACTCCTCATACTCCCTACCCTTACTATTATCAGGGTTTTGGCTATTTTTATTGATTCTATTTTAGATATTCTCACCAGAAGGTAGTAGCATTTCCCTATAGTTACACTTTTAAATCACGGTTCTGTCATAACTAACGAGGTGGAGTATCTTTTCAAGCAGTTATTGGCTGAGTATTCTCTTTTGTGGAATATCTAAGTTTACACCCAATGTTTTAAGATTGCTTATTTGGTGTTTTGGGTTTTTTGTTTTTGTTTGTTTGTTTGTTTTTTGCTTATAACTGAGTTTTAAAAATAGACATTTTCAAAAGGGGGGGTCACCTAGGTGGCTCAATCAGTGAAGAGTCTGCCTTTGGCTCAGGTCATGATTCAGGGTCCTGGGGTCGAGTCCCATGTTGGGCTCCCTGCTCCATGGGGAATCTGATTCTTTCTCCCTCTGCCTGTCCCCCTGGCTCGTTTTCTCTCGCTCTCTCTCAAATAAATAAAATCTTTTTTAAAAAATAAAAATAGACTTTTTCACCTTAAAATAATTTAAGGTTCACACAGTGTTCATCATATACCTTGTAGAGTCAACATATATCCCTCTTCCAGTGCTCTCCATTATTATTGTTATCTGACTAATTACCTATGGTATGTTTGTCAAAATGGATGTGGGTATATCATGATTGAACTCAGAAGATTTTCAGATGCCATTAGTTTTTCTAATTACCCACCCCCTGCCCCAGTTCTTGAATCCCATCCAGGATATTGCATTGCATTTATTTGTCACATGTCCACATCCCCTCTCTCTCTCTGTGTGGCCATTGATCCATCTCTCCTGCTCTCTTCAAGACCTCCACGACTTTGACTATGGGCCAGGTATCAGTAATCTGTGTCAGCAGGAGAACCAGATGTTATCTTATATGTAATTCCCCATAAAACCAGCACTGAAGGAAGAAAAACAACTTTTAGAAGGAACTGACAGTTATGCTCGTTTGTCTCTATAGGACCTGTGCAGCATTCCATGCATACTAGCTGCTCAGAACACCTTGAATGAATGAATGAATGGATGAGTGAATGAATGAATCTACCAACCAATGAATGATTAGCGTGTTGCCTAAAATATTACAAATGGATGAAAATTATAGCCAGTAGGACTCACAATGTTGTCTATAATCACTTCATTTAAATATTTTGTGATGTTTCTTCTTTCCTGGTTTTATTTGCAGGATGGGCTCATCTCTGGTGGGTGGAGATCTTCCATTCTCCCATCTTTTCTTGTTGACGTTCCATGTTTTGATGTACAGGAGCTAAAAATTGCATGGAACTCACTGAAGGGTCTCTTAACTTAATTAGGCTAAATGCACCTCTTTACAGCAAGATTCAACTTCCACCCGCAAGTGGTTTTTTCCTGTGTGTGTGTGTTTTTGCTGTGTCGTCACACGTGGGGGGAACGTGTCTTCCCAAAACCTTGCCTTGCTCTCTCTCCTTTGGCGCCGTCTTCGAGCATGAGCCCTTTCTGGAATCGACATCCATCATCAAACATCTGTCTGGAAAGAATGCCCACCTATCTTCCCCTTCCCCATTGCATATTAAATGGAAAAGAAATACCTACCGTGCACGTATTGGTTTGGACCAGGAACAGTGAACAAAGTGTGGTTTCAGCACATCTGGTAGGAACGTTAATTATGCATAATTGACTCTCTCCAGGCATCAGCAGCTGCAGGTGTAGTTAAAACAAAGCAAAGCCCTTGAGGGGGTCGCAGGAAGATGCCAGATTTTAAGGAAGACTTGCCATGTCCCTCAGAGCAACCTCAGGCCGGTGTGTCCTCAGCACTCAAATCAACATCGCCACCTGCTGGCCGCCCTGTGGAACTCCGTGCGCCCTGGAGGTGGACCCGGGGACACTTTGCACCTGTTCCTTGGTCATCAGCACACATACATCCATCACTGTGCCGATTAGCGTGCACGCTGTGCTTTGATGAAGTCTTCCGTACAATTCATGCATTAAAATAGTTATGCTTTGTGAATGTATAAATACATATTTATACATCAATATAAATACAAACTATATATGTACACACATACATAATAGTTGTGCATGCCAAAGGCATCATGCATGACAACCCAACCTTCCTGGCCAGGATGCATAGAACGCATACCACACCGGCTCTCAGATGTTCCTGTACACTAGAATCAGCAGGAAATCTTTAAAATACCATGTGTTCATTATGGCATTTCAAAGCCATTAAATAAAAGCCTCTGGGGACAGCATGTGGGCCTCTGTATTTTTAAAAATATTTTCTTTTTTAAGATTGTATTTATTTGAGAGAGAGAGCACAAGCCAGAGGAGCAGCACAGGGAAAGGAAGACGCAGACTGAGGGAGTGTGATGTGGGGCTTGATCCCAGGACCTTGAAAACATGGCCTGAGCTGAAGGTAGCGACCCAACCGACTGAGCTACCCAGGTGTCCCAGCCTCTAGAGTTTTAAACACGCCCTGATGCCAGTTAGCAGCTACATTTACAGACCCCACACAATGTATCCCTATTGCATGGTTTCACTGAGAACATGTGAATGTTGGAACTGTGAGTTACATGGTCAGGCGTCATGTCACAATGTTGCCATTGAAAGGAAGGGTGGATACCTCACTGAGGCAGCAGCTCCCATAAAAACACTTCTAGTACCTTCCATGAGTGACAGCTGCTTGGTTCGAGGCCAATCCAGGCTCAGGTTGGTTCCTGTTCCCCTCCTCTTAAGGGGGTATTGGCTGCGTGTTCTTGCAGGGATTTGACGATTTAAAGTTCTGCTAATGTCTCTTCCCTGGAAAGTAATTGTGGCAAAGCAAGCCGGCAAAGATGAAAGTTAGCTTGTGTCATTGCATCTTAATTGGGACACTTCAAAGCGCCTCCTTCCTTGACAATAGCCGTACATTAAGACATGAACATCAGGCCATTAATAATTTTCTGCATTATAGCAAATTCTCTAAATAAACCATACTCATTGAACCAACTCCACTTCATTAAAAAAAAACACAAATTGCTCATTGAGCATCACAAGGCACCGTGACTTTCTCCCTGAACACTTGCAGTAGAACAAAGTTCACAGCTAAAAATGAACATAAAATGACCTGATTTTGTTTGTGAAATGTAGAGATTAGAAAAGAAAGGAAAGGGGAAAAAATTAAGCAAAGTATCCAACAGCTACTTACTAGTACAGGAATTGTTAAAAGTCACCTCTCAGACTGCCTCATGTGGATATAAACAAAGGATGGGAAATTAGAGGCATTTTTGCCCGATTCTCCTGGGCCCTGGGGGATCATGAACAATTCTTATCCTGCTTGATGCCCAGATTTTCCAAACACAAAGCGATACCAATCCGTAGGAATCTGTGAGCAAGTTAAATGGATTAATAAATATGCAACGTGCCTTAAAATCTGTAATGTGTTACACATCAAATGGAACAGTCGGTCCTCTGAATTATTATGTCAGGCCGACAGGAGGATGGGGTTTATTCATGCACAATCTGAAATAAGTGCTTGTCAAGGATATGATACACCCAACAAACAAGGGTAGTAAAATATGAACAAGAAGTAGTTTCCTCCCTTAAAGAATATACTATCTCTTAAATGCATACACCCATTGCAAAAAAAAAAAAAAAAAAAGGTAAATCCAAGACTGTGTCCTGGGCACAGGGTAAGATAGTGTGAGACTGACATGTTACTATAACAAGTTGCAATTCCATTTTTGCGCCTCTGCAAGATTTTATAATATGTGCAATATGTTCATTGATCATTGTTTCCTCTCTGACAAACACTTCTCATTGCAATCCCCTGAAAGCTTCTTTTTTTTTTCCTGAAAGCTTCTGCAAGATTATATAATATGTGCAAGAAGCTCATTGATACTGTTTCCTATCTGAGCACTTCTCATCGCAAACTCCTGAAAGCCTCTGCAAGACTTTATAATACGTGTAATAAGTTCATTGATATTATTTCCTACCTGAACACTTGTCATCGCAAACTCCTGAAATTATTTTATAGGTCTACAAATCTGCTTTTTCTCCTGCAGATACCATAGGACTGTATCTGTCCTCTCCTGAGCTCAGACTTTTGCTAACTGCTCACAATCCGCTAGCAGGCTGCATGCGTGTGGTGTAAATCACAGCAAAGCAGATCTCCAAAGTGAAGAGCTTACCTCCGATTTCTGTAGTATTATATATTTCAAATGTCTCTCTTTATCACCAGACATTGGAGAAAGGGGGAATAGGAGGGGGATGAGAACATTCTCATCCTCAGGGAGCTTTGCCAGGGACAGGGATGCTCTTCGTTTCCCTCCCGGTGGGGCCTGAGTGATGCAGGTATTTCTAGCAAACACCGCACGACGGTCAGCTTTGCATTGAGGTGTCCCCAAACTCAGTGTCCTAATTTCAAATTGACTAGGGTGGGGGCATTTTGAAAAGTGCGTTTTCCCCACTATTCACGATGCTGGAAATTGATGCATCATCCGTTCATTTATTATTTGGGTCTCTCTCTCGTTCTTCTTTCAGAGGTCTGGCTCTTTGCATTGTGAGGTCTTCAAGTTGCGTCATACATCTCGATTTTCTTTTGCTGACCAGGTGTTCAATAAATCTCCGGTAAATAAATGATAAGAGGAAGAAAGAGGGAATAAACGAATAGGAGACTATCTGAGACATTAAATGGAATGAATTTGTTGGAAGTTCCTTAGCTTTTTTTCTCTAGATACATAACCGATTGATGCACAATTCCTGCTTTCAGAGATACTGTTATGGATGGAAGATGAAATTTGACCAATCCTTACCAACGGATATTTAAATTTTTTTTTTTTAAATAAAACAACATTCAGGATCCCTGGGTGGCGCAACGGTTCGGCGCCTGCCTTTGGCCCAGGGCGCGATCCTGGAGACCCGGGATCGAATCCCACGTCAGGCTCCTGGTGCATGGAGCCTGCTTCTCCCTCTGCCTATGTCTCTGCCGCTCTCTCTGTGTGTGACTATCATAAATAAATAAAAATAAAAAAAATAAAAAAATAAAAAAACAACATTCTTCTTGTCCTCCTTAACCTTGGATATAAAGATTATGCTTTTTCATAAAGGGCTTGAAATACAAGTTATAGCTCGTTTCTACTGGTAGGGGGAAAAGATTTCCAACGCAGCCCCGTTGTACATGCAGACCGATGATAAAGTATCGCTCCGAGGCATCCTTCCCTTTCCCTGGAACAACCTGAAACACAGGACTCTCAAGTCAAAGGGACTTTCGAAAAATATAAAGCTCGGGTCTTGCATTTCCAGCGACTCACAGTTGAGTTATTAAACTCTGGGCAGTGAACTACCATGCGGTAGATTGAAATCATTTACATGAGTGTTGCTCAGTCTCTGGTGGAAGGTACGGAACCTCCGTGTGCATCATTATAAAGGCAGCCAGATCCCATCTCTCCTTCACAGAAAACCCGAGGCATGGCCCGTAACCCAAATATGGGTATTGTGAGCACGCACATCAGGAATTGATCTGGAGGTGCTTTAAGCTTCTTAGCTAGCCTCTTTTATCTAATGGAGGGTAGGGAGTGCTGGAAAATAAGAGCTTTTTTCACCGAACAGTTGGCCTTTGAGGACTTTTACTTGGAACGTGGTCTCTGTATTGGTTTTTTGGTTGTAATTAACTTCTAAAAATTTTTATTCAGATTTTTATTGGCTATGTGTAGCATATAACATTATGTAAGTTTAAGGAGTACAGCATGTTAATTTGGCGCAGATATATACATACATATATGGTTGCCATTGTAAGGAAAATGCCGTGCAAGTCCCTTAAAAAAGAAAAAAAATGATTAGATCTACCATATGATCCAGCAGTTCCTCTTCTGAGTCTTATATGTACCCAAAGAAAATGGAAATAGGATAGCAAAGAGAGAGAACCGCTCTTGCGTTTATTGTTCTTTGGGGTTTCTCTATGCTAATATATCAATGTCCTGTATTCGAAAACCACCAAGAAGGCACATGCAGGTGAAAAAGGAGTTTGTTTTAATAATGCAGCAATAATGCAAGCAACGTCAGCTTGCAAGTAGTAAGCTGAAGGCAACCTCCCAGATCCTAATGCCCAGAATCTCACGATAAGTTGTGGCAAAAGGGACGTTGCTGATATGATGAAATGTCTTGCAATTGGGAAAGTATCCTGGATCATCTCGGTAAAAGCCCAATGTCATCTCAGGGCTCCATATTTGAGGGAGGCAAGTAGGAGTTTGCAAAGACACAGAAGTGAAGGAGAAGGGACAGTGGGCAGAGAGATTGGAAGCTTGGAAGATGGAAGGGCTGTAGCCACCAGCCCGGGGACACCTGGAGCCCCAGAAGCTGGAAGAGGCAGGAAGGACCCTCCCCTGGAGCTTCTGGAGGAAGCTCAGCCCTGCCCCACCTGGAGCTCAGAATTGCCAGATCAATTTCTATTGTTTAATGAATGTAGCAACACAGTAATTTTTAAAAAGCAGCTGCATGAAACTTTTATACGCTGTGGAAAGCTGTTCTGGTCACATCTCAGGTAGGCTGGCAAAATTTCTTGCATTTACTGTTTTTAAAATTTTTATTCATTTAAAAAATGTAAGTACAACAGACACACAGTGTGATAGTAGTTTCAGGTGTAGGATATGAGGATTCGACAAATCCGTAACATTACTAGATTCATTGTTTTGCTCTCTCATTTGTTTTTTTTTTTTTTTTGGTTTGTTTGTTTGTTTTATGATAGTCACACCGAGAGAGAGAGAGAGAGAGAGAGAGAGAGAGAGAGAGGCAGACACACAGGCAGAGGGAGAAGCAGGCTCCATGCACCGGGAGCCCGACGTGGGATTTGATCCCGGTTCTCCAGGATCGCGCCCTGGTCCAAAGGCAGGCGCTAAACCACTGCGCCACCCAGGGATCCCTGCTCTCTCATTTGTGATAAAATGCACACAACATCACATTGACCATTCTAGCCATTTTTATGTGTATATATATATATATATATATATATATATATATACACACTGTTCTACTGGGTATGTTTCCAAGGTCCATCCATGCCATGTCACACCCACTAGGATGGTTCTACTCAGGAGGGAAGGAAGGAAGGAAGGAAGGAAGGAAGGAAGGAAGGAAGGAAGGAAGGACAAAGGGAGAAACAAATGTAGGCAAGGATATGAGAGATTGGAAATTGTCTCCTTCCTGATGGGAATGTAAATGGCATAGCCATTGTTGGAAAACAATCTCACCATTCCTTATCAAAAAGAAAGAAAATTGCCAGTAAATTTCCCCCACCTTCTTACTAATTTCTCCTGGGGACACTTCTCAACAAATCTCGGTACCAAGAACCTTTCCTTCTGGATAAGCTTGTAGGGAACTCAATCAGGTGAAATGACAATGCATCTATTGAGTCCTGCAGAAAAATCCCCTGGCTCGTCACCAGCAATTTCCAGTGAAATGGGTAGCTACGCACTTCTAATCACATGGAGGTTTCAAAGATGAAAACAAAATAATAGGCCATTTTTGGTTCCTGTCATGTAGACTTCTCAAAAGCAAGTTACGTTAGGTCACTGTCAAGTGGGGAAATTCTCACCAGAACATCACAATTATGAAGCATGCAGTTTACCTCACTGGTGTAGCTAAGTCCGCCTTCATTTCGCCATTTTCTCTTTTTTTAAAAAAGATTTTATTTAATTATTTGAGATAGAGCGAGCGCGCGAGCAGAGCGAGAGGGAGAAGCAGACTCCCCAATGACCAGGGAACCCGATGCTGGACTTGATCCCAGGACCCGGATATTATGACCTGATCTGAAGGCAGACGCGTAACTAGCTGAACCACCCCCTGCACCCCTGATTTTTCAATTTTCTTGATAAAACATTTCTGCTGACGTGCTGCACTTTGTCTTCCTGGTATGAATGAGCATCCTTCTAAATGGGCACCTGTTTGCCACCAGTTCTTTTTAAAGCTCTTCTTACACATCTCATGACATGGAATGCTTTGGGGGGAAAAATAAGAAACAGTATTAAATGAGCAGAACACACAGTTGCAAGTCCCATATGATCCCAAATGTTTCCATGATTTCCCTCCATACATAGAAGGTGTAAAGACTCCATCGCAACATTATTTGAGTGTGGTAGGTTCATGGGTGTTTTGTTTCTTCTTGAAAATCTGCTCTCTCCTTTAGATATCCAGATTAAGAACACCAATGGTTGGCTTTGGATCTAAGCTCCCTGTGGGTGAGGAATATTCCTGTTTCCTGGAAAAGCTAATCCAGGAAGACTGCATTATTTGTATCTTCATCAGAGTCCCGTCTGTGTCACAAGTCTTCATCAACATACCCGGGCTTCTTCCGACGTTGGCACCGCATGGGAAAGCAGACACGGTTATTGGCAGAGAAGGATGCTGGAATTGGAAGGTACCTGGGAATATTAACCCTGGGGAAATTTTGGTAATAACCAGACATTCTTCCAACATGGAGCAAAGAAGAAAAATCTGAAACAAAAACTGCCCTCAATTGCGTAAAGGAATGTACCATGGATGAGCCCTCAGATACCCCGAGTGATGGCTCTCGAGAGAACACACGGGTGTAACGAGAGGTTGTGGCTTTTTGTCAAGTTTGGAGGAGTCATCTGTGTGCCTGGAAATTCAGTTCAAAAATGTGGAAATGCGCACCAAGGTAGTTTTAAAAACAGACTGCCTTTAATTAATGCTCTTGAGATGAATGTGCCTTTCTTTGCACTAATTCCCTCATCGTAAAATTGGACGGTAGCGACCTGTCTTTTAGATTCAAGACGCCACTTTCTGTTTATGCGAATAAACAGGCACAAATCAAGGACAGACGAAATCCGGGACTGCAAAGGGGTAGGAGGGCTGGGAAAGATTTCCCGTGCCTTTGAGATGTTCTGGGACTCCTTGGGAATGTGCCCGTCCCAGAGCTCACTAGCAACATCATTAACCGAACCACTAATTAAAGCTAGGAGAATCAGGCTCCTATTACGAGATCAGCATTTTTCAAAGAAGCCTTCCAGCTGGTTTAAACAGAAATGGATTCATTAATGGGAAGCCCTTAATTAATTAGAATTTGTAAGAGCTTTAGAGATTGATATGGATATTTCAGAACCAGACATGACATGGGCAAGAGAAACATCCAAGCAGACCCCAACGCTGTCCCCATGAAAACCCCATCGCAAGAGACGGAAGGCAGGACTGGAATATATATGTAGATATCCATATATATCATATGATATTGATGATCTGATATGTGCATATAGCGATGGATTAGAAACAAGCCATTTCAGCATATGGGTATTCCAATCCATATGATGAAATGATACCATATAATTACATCATGTATGCATCATATCCCATCACATATGTCATATATGTCCTATCATTACACCATATATCATATATGCCGTATCATTACCTTGTATATCATAAGTCTCATAGTATCATGTGCCACGTGATACATGGATCATATATTATCATATATATCATATGCCATGTGTCATGCCATCGTCACATATGCCATACCCTCACATTGTATATCATACGTCTCCTATCATGTATCATACATCATGTCATACATCATATATTGTATCATGTATTGCACATATCACATGCCATATGTCATATCATCACATCATATCATGTGTCATGTCATATATCACAGCATGTCATACAATAATCATCACATCATATCATGTGTCATATGATCTATTTCACAGAGCATGTCATACCATACACCCATCATATCATCACAGCATATCACGTCATACATCACATATCATGTCAATATGTCATATTACACCATACATCTGTCATATCATCACATCATATTTGTCATCAACACATCATATATCATATATATATATATATATCATCATCATATGGATTGGAAATTCAGTTCACGAATTATGGAAACGTGCTCCAAATTAGGTTTCAAAAGCAGACTGCCTTTCATTAATCCCCTTGAGATAGATAACGTCATGTGATATATATATATAATATGTCATATCATCATATCCGGTATCACCAGATATGTCCCCCTCACGTTCTAGGTAAGTACAAGGGCTGAGTTCCTTGGTCCATCTTTCATGTGTCTACCTTGTGCAGCTGTCTGGCATAAGTTATCCCCACCCAGGACCCAAACCCCAGTGACGATTGTGCCAATCCTGGCACGCAGCCTAACTCCAAGGACCAGGGTGGTGTTGAAAGATCCAGTATTTCATAAAACAGTTGCTATTGGCAAATCCAACTATGCATCAGTGAAAAAAAAAAACAGCAAAACAAAGTTAATGTCACTTGAATCCTTTAAATATTAATAGTGTATATTTATTCCAGCTCTTCTGTGAGGGGAATATATGGAATCCTGTTAATAAGCAGTAAATGTTCGTGGAGGTGTGTAATGATTCCTACAGGCGCATTGTGAAATAACACTGAAGATTATAGCCTTGTGTATTTTTAAAGGATGAGCGTGCTGATACGAGCCATAATATCAAATAGCATTTGCCCGTCAAAATTCTACTCACATGTAATTTAAAATGGGAAGATAATTTCCACTGAGGGGGAAAAAAATCAATAAAGGAATCTTCAGCGATTTGAAAAGATTAAGAGTTTATCAAAAGTACAACAGTGGCTGCATTTTAAAAAATAACGGGCTTGTGAATCCCAACAAGGAGGGTTGACTGGCAAGAATGAACAATTCTTGGGAGAAACAATCTTTTGTACTGATAAAAATCAGACTCCAGAACAAGGAATGTTACAAATATATGCAATAGACTTAAAATAATTATTACAAGTCTAGGCTCAAAATATTCATGAATTCTTTCAATGCAACAAATACTAACCAGATGCTCACTGCCATTGCAGTAAGAATGGGTGAGAATGGGTGTAAGAATGGGTGTATCTGTGAACCGCATGGGTTGTGAAGAAAATCATGGCCGAGCGGCAAGATCTTCCACGGTGGTGGAGAATTTTAAAGATTGTTGCAGTTTACTTTGGCTTTTTTAGCGAGGTTTTTACAGAAGACTGTGAAGTTCATCAGTTAGCCGACCAAATGACATTAATTGATCTTTCATTATGCCCCATCAATCTCTGAGACTGTTGAATAAGGACTGCACTTGGTCAGCAAAGATTTCCTACAGGCGGGGAGTCAGTCTTGAAGGGATTTGTCAACCCAATGATGCAGGTTTCTCTTGGGTTCCATTACTTGCTTCCTCCTTCCATTCTGTTGGTCCATGATTGCAACAAGAGTGATTGTGAGTGGCTCGGATTGTCGTCCCTGAAATCCAAGATTGGATGTTTCCATCTGGAGAGAAGATGACTAGGCAAGTTGCTCCTCCCAGGAAGTAAGAGGACACATTCCCTTCTGGTGGCTGAAGGGAGTGAGGGATGAAGACCAAATTAACACCTCTCCTGAGCTGCACCTGGCCATGTCTGGGATGTTCATCCTTCCTCCTCTGGATGGAGCCTGCATGCATAAAGGGGGACTGCCATCATTGAAACAAGATGGCGCTGATGTTTATTGGCGTTTGTGGTTCAACACAGCTCACAAAAACGGGACATGTATCTACCAGGTATTGGACATTGGTCATTCTGGAATTACCGTAAAGAGGAAAAAAAAAATCTGAGCTCTGTTGGTTCTTGACATGTTGCATCTCCCATAGAAATACAAGCTTTCACATTAAGCGCTTGACATCAGTCAATGCTTTGGGAGATACTTGGAGCTTCCACTTAATAGTTTGAATATTCTGAAAAATAAGCAAGAAGCGATCTTACTATTCAACAAAGTGATAAAGACTTCATGGCTTCTTAATATAGAGGCATGTGACAGTAGTTAGAAATAAATAACACGCATTCACCCACACAGATGTACCCATACACATGCATGATAGATAAACATGGGTCTCAACAAGAATATACCTTGAAAACGATGTTCAGAGAAAAAAGTTACTTACATAATCCTATGTTTGGGCTGACACTTCTTGTGGAAAATCTTTAAAAATACATGGATATAAATATACATATACATGCATATTTATAAATCATAGAAAATAGTATATAATTAGATGTGTATATAAGGTTTGAGTTTAAATATTATTGTAGAGGGGCACCTGGGTGGCTCAGTTGGTGAAGTGTCTGCCTTTGGCTCAGATCATGATCTCAGGGTCTGGGATCGATTCCCTGCATTGGGCTTCTCATTCAGTGAGGAGTCTGCTTCTCCCTTTCCCTCCGCCTCTTCCCCCTGCTTGTGTTCATTCTCCCTCTCTCTCAAATAAATAAATAAATAAATAAATTAATTAATTAATTAAATCTTTAAATAAAAGCATAAATATTATTGTAGAATAATTTAGAATTGGAAATGAGTATGTTTTCCAATGCCCAGAAGATTCAGATACATGTCCCATATCTGAGAAGAAGAAACAGGGGACCAGATACCTGAGCTCCATCCATGTGATCAACATAACTGATAGAAAAAAATATACCTTTTCAGGGCACATGTGTGGCTCACTAGTGTCCAGCTCTTGATCTCAGTTCAGATCTTTACCTCAAGTTGTGGATTCGGGCTTAGGGTTAGTGTGAAGCCTGCTTAAAAAATATATACATATACACATATTTTAAAATATTATTATAAAAATATATATACACATCTTTCTTTAAAAATATATATGTGTAGATACACATATATCTATACCTTTCTTGCATAAAGCCAGGAGGAATTTATATACCTTTCTTGCAAAAAGCCAATGAGAATTCAGGGTTTGTTGTATAAATACAAGTTGCTCTTCACTCCAGCTAATGCAGTGCTTTTTTCTGTATGTTTCAAAAATGCACTAATGTAGTAACATCTGGGTCCTTCTGTACTTATTTCATTAACATTAAGTAAATTCCCCCAAATTAAGCTACCACTAAATTCTACGTTAAAAGCGTAAATCTATTCTAAAGCAAAATATACGTGTTTTTTTTTTCTTTCTGAATTATTTGGGCGGATAATTGTGTTCTGCCGATAACCACATGGCCTATGGGCATGCCTAAATCAGTATTAATTCTTGAAACCTCAACTCTGTTTGCAGTGTTGGGCATGCCTTTGTTGATTCACCATTGTAAACAGGCTACACATCTTAATTGGGGAAAACAAGGTTCAATATATCTGGGGACTCTTTGCTAAATCTTGAAGAATGGATTTAGAAACAAAAATCAAGAATTTCTGTAGGCCCAGCTTTTGGATCTCCAATACCCGGGTCAATGAATTTATCCAATGAGGTTGCATTTTGTTTAGTCTCCCGTAAATCTTCCGACGGTGTAACACCGCCCTCTGAATTAGAAGCCAATTTTGGGGTGAGGAAATAGATTAAGTTAACATTCCTACTCAACTAAACACCCATTGATTAGAGAATCAACAAACCATATTTAAAATGCAAAGGCCACATATATTCACAAGCCCAGGTTATTTTTTTTAAGCAAAGGAACGCGGCACGTCAAGAGATTTAATGGGGCAGCTTTCTTCTAAACCCTATTTCTCTCTTGCCTTATTTTAATGAAGAAATAAGTTCTGTCCTTGCAGCTTGAGGTTCTGATGAATATTCTTCAACAATTAACCGTGAGGGATTTCATAACTTGAGAATTCTCTGAAGAGTACTTGAAATTACATATTCAACCGGTACAGCGACTAATTCTCTTAATAGTTTACATTGACCTTGCTTTTGCAGGGAAAAAGAAGCTCCTGTAGAAAGCTCAAAGTAATCATTCGCGACTGAAGAAGACCCAATTAGGTTTAATTTGTTCAATCAGGAATGATAAACACAACATCATCCACCTTACAAAAGGGAGAGCATCACGAGGGTCACTTTTGGTAGCGTCGTGAAACGTTGGATGGAATTTCATCCGAGGGCAAAGATCGACACTCGAATCCATGTTAACTGTTGTGCTTAAACATGTAATTATTTATCTGGATATTTTTGGCTGCCTCTGAAAGCGGGTAACTATATGGGCAGTGTTAAGTAGAATCAACAAATACTTACAAAGCGTAGTAAGTTTGGACTTAACATGCTTTCAATGCGCCTCGTTAGACAATCATCTATCATCAAACACTCCCCCCGTAAATTGATACTCCATGAAGATGTCGTACTACAAGGTACATAATGAGTCTCATCAATGAATCATTTTGAAGAACAGTGAACTCTGCCTTCTGCAAAGGCATACATTCATAAAAAAAATTGTTCTTCATTTTAAATCATCTTCCAGAGCAAACTGACACCTTTACAAAAAATTATCTTCTACACAAACTGTGTCTCTGCTCAGTGGTTTACAGCCATCAGTGAGAGTCTTGTTCGCTATCGTGATGAATGGAAAAGAATCAGAACATCGTGGAGAAAAATTGTAGAAAAGGAAATTGATGCATGGAAAATTAGTCATCCGTTCTTCAAAATTATTTATTACGCACTCCAAGGGCTTGGAATAGAGAAAGTAACTCCAGAGGTGATGATTACTGAGTTTGTGTTCTTTTGACACACATGCTGTGATCTAAAATCAAATAGGATAAATTTTAAAAGCCATCTGTCTTCAAAATGTCTGTTCAATATATGCTGCATTTTTACAGATAATAAGGTGGTAAATTAGGATAAGCCATCTATTGGAGATGTAGGTTTGCAGTAATAGTCTCTGCACCCGGAATCAAATATTCTAAAGGAATTCTGTGGTCCTGGGGGAAATTAGATGTTTCTGTACACTTATTCTTAGATTAACCATTTGACTAACCATGTGTTGTGCATATAAAAAGAACATTTAAACCATCAGGTAGTAAAATTCTAACTTAAAAATAAATACATAGAATTTTTTCCTTAGACCAGCAAAACCTTAATAGTAACACCATCATTTGCTAGCATTTGTAATCGAGTGTTAAAAATACAAATTTCTAGAAATTGACTCTTCATAATCTATTTTACCCATTTGGAAAGCAGTGAGACTGTTAATCAAATGTGAACATAAACTAATCACATAACCCTGCAAAAGTCAGTCGTAGGTATCTACCAGAGAGGTGAACACATGTCTGTCTGAGACGTGCACATGAATTTATAGCATTTTCATTCAAAATTGGAAAAAAAAAAAATGGAAGCAAGCCATACGTTCATCACCTACTGAATGCACCTACAAGTGTTGTTTATCCACTTATACAATAAATAGGATTCATCAATCAAAGGGAACATAGCTAATAAAATGCAACAACAGAGATGAATTTCAGAAACGAGGCCATGTGAACAAAGTCAGGCACGAACGTCTACCTACACGCGTGGCGGCATTTACATGAAATTGTGGAGAAGACCAATGCGAGTGCAGCACATGGATCTGTGTTGGCTTGGGGACAGGAGTAACATGGAAGGGTTGGCTGCAAAAACATGGAGGAATTTGTGAGCAGGCTTATGTCTTGACAGACATTACCCCGAATTACACAGTTAACAGGATGTTACGTTTTAAAAAGGGGCGGTTACTGTATGTACACCTCACTTGAGGTGTCACCTCATATTACTTTGTACACTAAATTTTCATGTCTGACTTGGTATATTCTCCTTCTCTCTCATCTATTTAACTAATCTATCATCTGTCAATCATCTGTTCATAACTACCTACTACCTACCTTCCACCTATAATCTATTACCTATTATCTATGTATTTATCATGTATCATCAACAAACTATATTTCTGTCTGTTATCCATCCATCCAACCATCCATCCACCCATCATCTATCTATCCGTCTCTCCATCTATCCTATGTATGCATCCATTCTATCTATCTATCTATCTATCTATCTATCTATCTATCTATCTATCATCTATCAATCCTCTATCTATCCTTCTATCAATCTATCATTTATCAATTATCTATCATCTATCAATTATCTATCTATCTAAATCTATCTATATCTATCTATCTATCTATCTATCTATCTATCTATCTATCTATCATGTACCCTCACCCACCAACTATATCATCTGTCAGTCATCTTATCTACCATCTACCTGTCATCTATTATCTACCTATCCATCCACCCATCTACCATTGATTTGTCACTGTTGAGTTACATGTCATCCCCAACACATTAAAGGAATCTGCTTTACTCCCCATACCAAGGAGGTTCAGGGGGTCTGCTGGCAAGAGCCTAGGAAGTCTTGCCTCCTAGAAAATCGAAAAGAATATTGACTTGACTCCAACCCTTATGGACATCTCTCTAGGGAAAAAACACCAAATCACCTCCTTGGCTTGTCCAGCTTGTTGTCTGAGTGTTGTCTGGAACCACTCTTCATATGACAGATTTCAAGAAAGGCCAGGGGATCCTCATGACAGGCAAGGTTGGAGTTTTAGTGGTGACCCATTTACAAGACAGGATATATCTTATACTCTTTGTTCTTTTCCTCTTTTGACCAGATAAAATCCTTGCAGCTGAGCTCTGTGTTGCACATATTGATCAAATTTAGTTTATTTCTTTTTTTATATATATGGGGAAATAGACTCCGAGAGACTGAGGAACGTTCCTAACATCACTTACTTATGGATGGTCAGGACCCAGTTGAATTAAACTCCAACACCCCGATAAGGTGGGGTGTAAAATAGCATCCATTACATGAGACATAAATGCAGCAAAATGTGTTAAAAGTGTCCATTTCGTACCTGTTTCTGTATATTGCTAGCAAACGTTTTGATCTGCCAGAGAACATTACCGATATCTACCTGTAGCATCTCCTCTTGAAAAATACATTGTTTTCATTTAGAATACACAAAATGCTATTAATAACTGATGCTATTTTATAGTAAAATTTTATTCCATATGCAAGCTCTTTTGGCTTATTATTACCATGTAGGTGGGTTCTTTTTTCTCTCTTTTCTTTCTCTCTTTTTTTTCATAACGCAGGAATTTTAGAGATTGCCTCTGAAGCTTGTTGGTTCAAAACTTGATTTTGATAAGAAACCAGGAATTCCCCCTTTCCTTAAATTTTCATCACCATCCATATTCTGTTCAGATGTTCTGAATTAAATTGTACGAGTAACACATAAGTCTTAGATATAATTTGTGTAGAGATCTATTACATATATTTAAATAAAAATAATCACTGTAAAATTATTCCACATTGATCTATTTCTTTCCACAACTAGCATTTAAACGTGCATGCAGATTTAATCAAACATTGATTGGAACTTGAATTGATTCTCTAAAGTAAGGCTAAGGGTTTTTTTTTTCTTTTTTTTTAACATTTTAACATACCTCAAGATCATGCCTCAAAATCTTTCAAGCACATTTACCTGAACTTTAACTATTGGTATTTAGTCTTAAGGGATTATGCTGTGTTAATAGGCAACTAATTCTTGAATGTGCAAATCCTTAGGTTAATATACTTTATTGCAAATTACCTAATCCGGCATTCAGCTGGCAGGTTCTCAGTCAATGAATAGTGGACCGTATTGGAAATTGGTGAGTTCTGAGAGATTTGGGGGAACCCAAGAGAAGCACAAAGATGGTTAAAATGTAAGGCAGAGTAAAGCTCACCTATGGCTGTACCCATCAGTCTGTGCTTGAGGAATTTCTTGAACATGCGACGAGGTGCTACTGTGACCCATCATCCCCCTTCTTTTTTGCTAAGTTAGCAAATGGGAACGTCTCACACCCGCTTCCTCCACTCTGCATTGACAGCTGGCAAGCCGACTTTGCTAATTGTGCTTACTTGGAATCTCAGAGGGGAAATAATCACATAGCTACAAGGTCCTATAATGTAGTTGCTGTGTCTTGTCCCAAGACAACAGGCTAATTGTTGAAAACATCAATGACATTTTTGGTAGTTGCTCAGAGAGAAGCACGGAGAAGCAAGGGATTTTTGGGAAAATGAACAGAAATTGATGATGAGAACGTTAAGTGATGTGTATGCAGAGGTTCGATTTGAGACCGTTCTAGACACTTGAATACATTCCCTGTTCAATGCACTTATTTAAGGGCAAAATTATGGTCTTAATTCTTCTATTCCATAATAATACCTTCTATCTTCACCATATTTTTGACTTAAACACAAGATTGAGGTTATTTGCAGAGAGGCGCTCATTAAGTCTCATTTGTTAGGTATTTTGGTATATTTTGGCGTGTAATGGTAAACCAAGATTGATGGGGATATACCACCAAGTTTCTGTATTTTTCGTTTTGCTGTTTGCTGTGTTGGCTGAATAAGGTTCATTAGTTTTGCTAGAAATCGTCAAGAGAGAAGAACAGTGATTTTTTTTTTTCTTCGTGGAAATTTCACTCGTCAGATGGGTGATGGTATTCAGGTAGGCGGCTCTTTGTTCATTGCACGGCTGTGGTTGCTCAGTTGTCCTAGGTACACGGAATGTGTAGGATTATGACATTTTGTGTGTGTGAGTATGCGTATCAACATCCTGAACTCCCATATTGGAGCCACAATGACACTTGCAATGATTCCTCCTGCATCTGCATCCTTCTAGATTACATTGCGTAACCAGACGGTCTACCCTTTATATTCTCAATGTTTCCTGAAGATTCCTCTTTGTCTCCTCTTCTAAGAAGTAAGCAGCCATGCAGATGGAACTGATTCCCAAACATGACAAGAGAAGAAAACATTTTCAAGTACACAGGAACAAAACTTTTGACACGGAAGGAGAAGGCACATGTGTCTAAACACGCCACATGGAATACAGCTTACTCCGTGAGTATGATCACGTTAGCTGTTTATATTTTCCACGATGCACCATTTCTTCCTTTTCTGGCTCAGTGTCTGGAGATGTGCAACTTAAGTTCTGATCCATTGAGTTATTTAATTTATTCATTCACGAGAGATGCACACAGAGAGAGGGAGAGAGAGACAGAGACACAGGCAGAGGGAGAAGCATGCTCTATGCAGGGACCCCGATGCAGGACCTGATCCCAGGTCTCCAGGATCATGCCCTGGGCTGAAGGCGGCGCTAAACCGCTGAGCCCCCTGGGCTACCCTGATCCATAAGTTCTATAAACAAGAGTCACAAAAATGTATGGTAAGAGGTGCAGTTTCCCTTTTAACCGTGAGTCTTGCAACTGGTTTCTTATCTGGGTTATGCAGAGCAGGGAGTGTTTCAGAGCCAGCGATTAGGTGTGTTGTGGTTAATCGTGTCAGTAGAACATTCTGGTGCACCTGAAGAAGGCCAAGTGTGAAGTTGCATGAGAGTGAGTTCTCTGTAGGTAGCTCCAGTCCAAGGTAGCAGTAGAGCTACAGAGTTTGAAACGGGAGTAGGTGTAGACCCAACCGTAGAGATGTATGTGTACATCTAACATCCGTGTGCGTTGAGTGCGTCTCTACCATCTACAGCTAAATCTACTGCACATTTATATCTACACGTCACCTGCGTGTATGTCCCTGTATCTCTACTGCTTGCATCTACATTTATATAGTTCTATGACCCATGTATCTATATCTAAGCCCTACATCTGTATCTCTCTGTAGCTCTCAGCCATTCACCATCCACGCACGAGCAGGGAGAGTGCTGCATTTTCCCACTAAGGCTTCACAGTTCTTTGGGGTCAGACCTGCAAGTGCGGCTTCCCCAGAATGAGTTTTCTCTGCTCATTGATCCTGCCCTTTGGAGACATTGAGTTTGGCTCTTCACCTCCTTGAGTGGCTAGGGTTCCTCCCAGATACTCTGGGGCCGACTCCCCCCACCCCGCCCCACCCTGTCCTACTTCTGGGGCTTCTTATGGATGGTTGTTACCAATTCCTGTATGCAGCCTTCCCCTCTTTGCTTCCGATCCAAGAGCGGTGGGAGCCTGGCAGCACAAATAACCCCAGTGGTGATGTTGTCCTGACACAGAAGATGGTTCATTCATGGCAGGTCTGGAAGGACGGCCCTGGCTGTCAGTCCTCACTCGCTATTGACACACAGACTGGAGACAACAGGGATTCTTCTTTTTTACATCCTTTTACTGTTGTTTCCTTATGGAGTCCATTTGTTTTTCTCCCCTTGGGGCCTTTCATAACAATTTTTCATGTCGTATCAACAATGAATATATTTCTTCTGACTAGGGAATTACTGGTATTGTTAAAAAGTAATACCATTAATGACCAAGTGTTGAAGCAGTGCTTTTCAAACACTGTGAGTAAAAAAAAACAAAACAAAACAAAAAAAAAACAAAAAACAACAACAACAACAAAAAACCTGTGTGTGTGTGTGTGTGTGTGTGTGTGTGTATCTATGTGTGGGGGGCATGTGTCTATTGTCACTTTACATCCCCTGAATCTTATAAGCTGTCCCAGCAAATCAGAGCAGTCTGAAATGCATTCTATAATATTTGCTTGTGCATCTTCTTACAAATATAGTTTCTCTTAGGGGCCCCTGGGTGGCTCAGTCAATGGAGTGTCTAACTCCTCATTTCTGCTCATGTCATGATCTCAGGGTAGTGAGGTAAAACCCTACATTGGGCTCTATGGTGAGCATGGAGTCTGCTTAAGATTATCTCTCTCCTTTTCCCTCTGCCCCTCCCACCTACTTGTGCTCTCTCTATAAAAAAAAACAAACCCGATAAAATTCCAACCCTACAGGCCCTTAGTGGCCACCCTGTCGGGACCCCTCTCACTCCTGAGAGCTTTCTCTGTATCCTTACTTCATAAACTTCTATACTTTCACTCACCAATCAATCAATCAATCAATACAGATTTAAAAATCAAAAATTCAAAAAAAAAAAAAAACCCTAGGAAACAAACAAAAACAGATACAGCTTCCCTTTCCACAGGTCTTGGGGCTGAGTTCCTAATCTCCCAAGAGGTGCTTATGCTAGGTAGCATGGGAAACCTGTGCCAGCAAATTATAGCCCATAGATCAATTCTGGCCCCCTTGATGTCCTTGTAAATAAAGTTTTATTGGCACACAGCCATGCCCATTCTTTTACGTATTGTCTGTGGCTGCCTTCATGCAACAAAGGCAGAGTTGAATAATTGTAACAGACACCATATGGTGGCAAAGTCATTATATTTCCTGTCTGACACTTTACAGAAAACGTTTGCCATCTCCTAGATTAAGAATTCACTACTTTGTTAAAGTGGGGAACAAGCTTCCGTATACTAAATTTCCTAAAACTGCTTCAAGAGGCATCTTCCAAAAAAAAAAAAAAAAAAAAAAAGAGGCATCTTCCCTATCCTTTACACTTTCTCTTTCATTTTGTTAGTTGAGGGTGCAGCACACATATGTCTATTTAGTTGAGATTCTGTGACTTATCTGATAGAGCCCTTGTTTTCTCTACTGGGAAGGGATGTGCATTTAGCTCTTGATAGGTTTTATATGGTTTTCCCTGGCTGTGGGGATTGATGCCGTCCTCCAGACTCTTTGCTTCTCTTAGCTGCTGCCAAGTTTCCAAATCAAGTTTCCATGCTCACTGATCTCGTTGGGAAGCAACCCTTTCCAGGGCTGCTGACCTAATCCAGCTCATGCAAGGGAGTGAGTTTGATTGGAGATCTCTGACCCCAGATTCTCCTCCTGGGTAATAGCTCAAGTCCCCACAGCTAACATTTTATCTTCTCTGTTATTTTATATAACTGAGTGCTGCCCTGTTCCTTTACTCTGTAGGACTTCCTGCAGCACGTTGCACTGTGGTGCCTCCTCCAATGTTTACCCTGCTTCCTGTCTTGTCTTACAGGTGACCCTTGTGTCTGGTCTTCTGAGACATCCCCATATTGACCACAAATATCGCTATGTGCAAATGCACATGCTTGCATTTATGTATTTTTCATACCTCTGGGCATGTGCATCAACCAGTTCTTCAGTTTCAGTCTTCCTCCAGAAAATGAGGACAAGTGCAGTCCTACTTGGACATAATCCAACTCCACATATTTTAATATAATCCTCACATTTGCCTCTAAAGCTGGTAGTGTCATCCAGATGGACAGCCCTTTGGGCCAGCCAGGGTTTACTTTCTGTGGAGAGCTCATTAATGACAGAAAAGTGCCACAAAGTACCTTTAAAAAATCTTTCAGTTCATGTTAACTAATATATTACCAAGTGCAAGTTCCTTTTCTTTGCCTGAACTCTCGAGGTTCCCTCCATGAAGGTTAAATCCAATGAGCAATATGCATTTCTCAGAGCGCCAAATTACTGGGTCATTCAGAGTTTTCTGTCTGACTCATCTACGTGCGTTTACTGGACCACAACAACCACCGTTAAACTGGTGTAAAGGCGTAGGTGTTCACCCAAAAGAACAACAGGTCACCGACATAAACACAAACACAGGCAGATTTTATGAGGGGGAAAACAATCTGTTCCAGCCAGGTATCTTCACAGGCATAAACCAAGAGTTTCCGTCTATAGGGACCACGGTGCAATCTGTCCTTCCATTTATTGTCTCCTAGATTGAGGTACAGTCTGCTTGCTGATATCATCCCTCATATGTCTCTCTTCTTTCATAAAGGATTTTGTATAAAATAGTCTCTTTCACAAATATCAACGTTAACGTTCACAATCTCTCCTCTGTAACCAAACCATTGAGGATCTCCATGGCCATACGTTGGGTGGGTGAAAACCAGAAAATTGGTATAAATTGGTATTTGCAGAACCAGAGACCTCACTAGCTGATGTTCCCAAGTGGACCTTTCATGCCTACTTCTCGGGAACTGTAGGAAGGACATCTGAGAGGGTGAATCCCCTCAATTCTGCATAAATATAAACAGATCCTATAAAGTCAGGGGCTCTAAAAGCAGTACTTTGTATGAGAACAGAGCCGCTCATCTCTTGGGGCTTCTCGACAGATGGCAATATTACTCACAAAGTCCATTCTGTTAATATTGCATCCAGCCCACAGGTTTCTTTTTTTTTTTTTTAATTTTTATTTATTTATGATAGTCCCACAGAGAGAGAGAGAGAGAGGCAGAGACAGAAGCAGGCTCCATGCACCCGGAGCCCGACGTGGGATTTGATCCCGGGTCTCCAGGACCGCGCCCTGGGCCAAAGGCAGGCGCTAAACCGCTGCGCCGCCCAGGGATCCCCACAGGTTTCAATGTTATGATGAAAGCACCCCTTGAAATCCAAAGCGTATTTTTCTGAAAATACTAGTCATTGAAAATCTAACATGCTAAAATAAAGAAAGAAAGAAAGAAAGAAAGAAAGAAAGAAAGAAAGAAAGAAAGAAAGAAATAGTAAGTAAATAAAAAATTAAATAAATAAGAAAACGTTATGTGGTTTGTTCCAGCAACCTTTAGGGATATGTTTTTTCTTGTCTTTCATGATGATTCCGAGTCCCACTTCTAAAACGGAGACTCTCAAGTTTCTGTAATGGATTTGTTCTCCAAGTAGAATTTTTTTGGTGTTTTTGACTGGGGAAGAGGAAGTAGAAAAACACACCGCATACACACACACACACACACACACACACCCAGCTATGGATAAAGAGAAATTTCAAACCAAATCAAGATGTCAAGAATGCTTTACAGCAAAGAAAGGAGTAGTTTCTCTTTGAGGAATATTCTTAAGTAATTTCCGGAGTACACAATGGAATTGGTTTTGTCACTAATTTCTTGAAATGAGTTCCGTTGGACTCGGGGAGCAGAAAGCATATTGGAGTAGAGGCAAGTAGAAGGCAAGTCTTCTGAAGTGGCCCCCACCATGATGGTTTCCACGTGAGCACCCATCTTCCCATGTGGGACCACATAGGTTGGTTCTTTCTTCAGGACATTGAAGGACACATGGACACAACATGGCAGGCTCCCTTTTCCAACTCAGATTAAGATGGCAGCAGATTATGGCTGTTCCATTGAAGAGATCAACAGATTTTATTTATTTATTCATGACAGACACACAGAGAGAGGCAGAGACACAGGCAGAGGGAGAATCAGTGTCTCCCTATAGGGAGCCCGATGTGGGACTCCTGGGCTCATGACTCAAGCCAAAGGCAGATGTTCAACCACTGAGTCACTCAGGTACCCTAAAATCAACAGGTTTTTTGAAAGTGATTAAAACAGAGGACCCAGAAATATTAATAGTGCTTAGAAAACATAAAAAAGGAATATAAAGCAAGTCTTGTTTTTTTTTTTTTGCTTCCAGTACATTTTCAAGACAACTCCTTTGTACCTAGTCACATCTTAACTGTGTCTGTCAACATTCATCTACAATACTGTGAGCCTCATTAATAATTAAAAACAAGCAAACAAAACCAGATTGAAAGACACACTATAGCACTTGCTTTTACCCTCAATTCATTAGATTTCTGTTGAATAAATACTGGTCATTCTATAAACACCTTCAGAAATTGTTTCACTCTTCATTAGCAAATGATCCGGGTACATATTAACCAATGCACCTTGTCTTGTGTACATTTTAAATAATTTAATTTGGGAATAATTGGTTGTAAGGTGTTTCAAATTACGCTCTTTGAGAAAAGAGGGTCAATTTCAGTTTTAAGGAATGTTACAAGTGTTTCAGGCTATTGCCAAGTGAGATGTTCAGGTCATAAATCAAACCTCATTTTCTGCTCAGAATTACTAATTTATTTTGCTTGGATCCTAATGCTTATTTGATCACAAACAGAAATGGATGTACAATAAGATATGCCTACAGACATCTGATTTGCAATTTTAGGCATTTAGCTGGTTTTTTAAATGCTACATTGCCAATCTCCCTTGTGCACTACCCACAAGCTTTGATGTGTAGCTGCACTTCAGAGGCACAAGGAACATGAGAAGTCTACATTTTTGAGGATTTTCATGTTGGTTATTTTTACCGTTGTAAACGATAAAGTATGCAACCCCCCATTCTCACCCTCTCAACCTGTTCCAAGTTCCACCACCTCAAATAAGTTGTCTAGAACTCACTGAAGACCCTTTTTCTTTTTAAAGATTTTGTTTACTTATTCATGAGGATGCAGAGACACAGGCAGAGAGAGAAGTCCTGAGCTGAAGGCAGACACTCAACCACTGAGCCACCCAGGTGCCCCTTGAAAACCCCTTTTTGATTTGAATTACATTATTTCATCCTAGATCATTATTGACTTGTGAAAATAGAGAAGGCTTCTGATAATATTGAGCATTCATTGGGACTTCTGAGGAAACAGTAAAATCTTGCTTAAAAAGTAGACATTTTTTTTTTTCCCGTAGCAAAAGGTTTTCATAATCCTAAGCTTTTAGCATTTTGGCAATGCATACACGTAAATTACTGATGTAATTTTTTCTGATGTGTAATTTTTTCTGATGTGTGGCAGAGCTTTCCTGGATGGATATGTCCATTGTCAGATACTTCTGAACAGAGATTTGATATTTATTAGCTGTTCTTCAAGGAACGAAGAGAAAAAGCGCAGATAGAAGGCCTTACGCCCCATAGCTCTACAGGACAGGAGCATCCTGCACATGGAATCTAAGAAGCCTATTCTGGGAGCTGGAAGTAGTTGGGATGCTCAGAGCAAGGTGGTTGCCGTGAACAGCAGTCCTGTGAGGTTCAAGGCTTTGGTCCTCAAGTGCTCTGTGTCTCACACCTCCCCGCTGAGGACTCCTCAGGATATCCGGAGGTGGTATTTTTACCCTCTGCTCCTGTGATTCTTCCCGGCAGGTCAGTTGCAGAAACACAGATGTCCGAGCTAGCTCGTGGTTGCGGTACTTGAGATTCTAGTGTAAAATCTTCTGATTCTTCTTCCCAGCAACCTTTGATTCTCAGTAGAGCCGCTTGCATCTTGCCTCGTACTGCAAGTTGCTCAGAGTGGACACCTGACACAATGGCTTGCACGGGCACTAAAATCTCATTATTTGCAACTTTCTTTGCAGTCTCCTGGAGTTTTAAGGGCTGAATCCTGCTCCTTTCTGCTCTTTTTCTGCTAGTCCCATAGGTGTGATGGCCTAAGAGACCATTCAGACCTCCCTGTGTGACTTGGGATTTTGGTTGCAAAGAGTACAAGGCCCGAGAGCTGCAGCTTCCATGCCTTTAGGGTCAAGCTCCAGTTACACCGGAGCAAGAGAGGGTTCTCACCATTTCTTCCCATGTGGGACTCGGTTAATAGGCAAACTGTGCTTCAGATCCTCTCTCTGTGTTGGTGGTGCCATGTTTGTCTGCAGCTCCCGTTGTTCGATTCTGCTTCTCCTTCTACCCCTTGCCTTTTATGCGCATCTCCTGTGTATCATATTCTTACCCCCAATTAACCGCTGGCACTTCTATGTTTACCCCAACCTGTGCTTCCCGGAAGATCCAACCAACACCAACAAACAAGTTGACAACGTCCTTGAGCTTTACTTTAGAGCTCATTTCAGATTTCAAATGCACAAAAAAAAAAAAAAAAAAAAAAAAAAAAAAAAAAAGCACCGTATGTCAGGTATTGTGTACTCAATAATCAAAAAAATAATAGGACGGTGGTAACAACCTGAAATAGACTCACGCATTCATCCATCCAGGAATTTCAATGATACTGTGTTAGGTGCTGAAGACTCAAACCAAAAATTCAGTTGTCCGGGAGAAACGCGGTTATGGGTTATTGATTCTATCAAATCCATTATCTAAGTTGCTATCTTGACTAGTTGGGGTGTGCTCAGGGGATAGCTTTACATCTTCAAATAATAATATCGCAGAATATCTCCCAGTTGGTTGCTTGGTCTTTCATATTCTTCCCCAAATTCCCCTCAAATATGGTGGATTTTTGTGTGTGTGTGTGTGTATGTCCTGGCAGATATCTTAGCTCCTAAAGCTACAGACAGAATTACTTTCTGTACAAAATTGAATTGAAAAACAATAAAACTTGGCACCTCCAAAGCAAGGAAACTCTATCAGATTAGTTCATCTGCTGTAAAACAGCATTCAATATTCTCTTCTCCGTGTGCCAAACAGAAGGCCACACACAAAAATGGATATTAAGATGGGCTCGTGAACAATGTCAGACATTTGCTAATGACAAAATAAGAATCGTGGACTGAGTGAAATGTCCCCTCCTAGAGAGAATATGCATAGTATGTGGCAATGACCTCTGTCCGAAGCCTCCGGACAGGCAAATGCATCTATTTGAATGCCAGTGACTCAGTGGAGGCTGATCAGGCTTGCCAGAGGCTGGCACCTCTGTGGATCCTCCTGTGCTGGGGACGTGTCTCCATGAGCGAGGACTTTCTAATTTTTTTTTTTTCTATATCTAAAAGGTTTTATTTAACAAACATATCCACATTGAATAAGATCATTTGGGGGAAATCGGTTGCTTGTTAATTAGTAGAAAATAACAATACATGTCTGGACAATATGTCCAACAGAATGTTGTAGAGGGGATCCCTGGGTGGCGCAGCGGTTTAGCGCCTGCCTTTGGCCCAGGGCGCGATCCTGGAGACCCGGGATCGAATCCCATGTCAGGCTCCCGGTGCATGGAGCCTGCTTCTCCCTCTGCCTCTCTCTCTCTCTCTCTCTCTCTCTCTGTGACTATCATAAATAAATAAAAAATTAAAAAAAAAGAGTTATAAAAAAAAAAAAGAATGTTGTAGAGTTCAATGCAAACTTCAGCTCAATGTCCCTTGGATTATGCTCTCTCATAAATTCTGGTAGAAGTGACGCCTTTCCTGATACATTCCACCACCAGTTTATCATCCACTTGTTTTCTCTTTATGGTAGTTGATTCTCCGTCCCACTTCTGCACCTGTACCAGGACACCTCCATCTAAGGTTATGATGCTCTTTACGTTTCTGTAATCCGCAGTAACTTCATCAAATTCCTGGCCCAGTTTGAAGGAAATCTCTGTATTTTTAAAGGTGCTTTCCGATTTAATGGTGATCACATCCCCGTTTACACTGATGATCCTGTTGGGTTTGGCCATGCCAGCCACTTTCCTGGTGGCGAAGCCCACTCCCACTTCTTTCATGTAATCATCAAAGTTTTCACTGGAGCTAAGCTTCCAGGTACCCACAAAAGCATCACACGTTTTATGAGCTTTTAGGATTATCTTCAAGATGTGAAAAAAAAGCTGTCGTTGTCTGTAAGGTGTTATGACCTTCTGGAGCCCAGATAACTTCCTTTTAAAGATGCCCAGATCATGTGATCTTAGGAATCGACCTTCTAATTTCCGAGAAGGCATCTCCGTCCTGGAGAACATTCGGCATCTTTGAAATCACTCCATGTGCCACTCACTTGCTGGAACCCAGCTCCTGGTTGTGGGGCATGGTGTGGGGTGGGGGGACTCATGACCTCATGAATAATGATAGAGATACAGTTCACCGAATTTCAAAATTTGCCGTAAGCATGGGGGTGAAGAGGAATTAAGTAAACTTTGTATTGAAATCTAGAACACCCTCAATTCTATCTCATGTGTTGCTACCGCTGACTCTCTTTCTCGCCATGGCCTCCATTCTTCACGCCCAACTCAACTGCAGGTTGAGCCATACCCAGGGAATATTGGGAGCCAGCTGTTGAGTGTCCCAGATGTGTGAGCACTGGCCTGGGCCTGTTGCACTGGGTGTGAACTATCTACCCTCGGCATCCAGTTCACGTGGGGCACTTGTTGACATTATAAATCTCCAGAGCCTCCTCTTCCTGCACACCATCTTGGAGCTGCTAATTCCCTTGGAATGGAACAAAGAGCCAATTTCATCGAGCTCCCCTGATGCTGTGGGGAACGCTATGTTTGGGGGAAAAAAAAGTCAGAACTCAAATGACAAGTCTTCCATGGTCAGCATTCAGGGGGAAAAAAGTGTTGTCACAAGTCAAATGCTACGTTTTGTACCTTCTTCAGCTCGCTGAGGGCTGGCGGTACAAGTGTCCCGCGTGAAGTGAGCCAGGCTGGCGTTGGTTTTGCAACCAACATCAGTACCTTTACAAATATCCAGAGGCTTTCAAGATTACTGAAAAATAAAAATAAGTAAACGTCCAGAGGCTTAACTGCAGCTTTCTACTTAATTGTTTCACTTGCAATCCCTGTGAGTAGACCTTTTACTCCCAGCTGAGGCATCAAGGAAAAGGTGTTTCCTAGACTTGGTACAAAGATATTTCTGTTGAATTTTTTTCACTGACGTCTATTAGCTGCTTTGATTTGACACGTACTTGATTCACCTTTTGTTTTTCTTACTACCTGCCACATTTTAAAATATCTGTGGCTCAGTGGTTGGGTATCTGCCTTTGGCTCAGGGCATGACCCCGGGGTCCTGGGATCAAGCCCCGCATCGAGTTCCCCGCAGGAAGCCTGCTTCTCCCTCAGCTTGTGTGTCTGCCTCTCTCTCTCTGTGTCTCCCATGAATTAAATAAATAAGTAAGTAAATAAATAAAATCTTGAAAAAAAATAATCTGTGCTAAAATATGGGAAAAATAAATAATAATAATAAATAAAATATCTGTGCTAAAATATGGGAAAAAACAGTTTATACAATGTTGGTCAAAGAGTTTTCTAATTGCTAAGTAGGCTACTAATTAAATTAAATCATCTTTGAGTTTTTAATCATCTCTTCCTGTACGAAAGTAAACCCCTGGAAACCAGGGAAATTCATATCCTGTGCTAGTTTCCGTTTTACAAGCCCGAGGTGCATATTATTTTGGAAAGACCAAATTCAGAAAATATTCACCAACATCCAAGTTTAATACATTGTCAATAAAGTGTGGGTTCAGAATGTTTTTTTCCCTAAGGCTTTTCTGGTTGATCAATCTTTATTTTATTTTATTTTATTGCATTTTATTTTATTCTATTTTATTCTATTTTTTCATTTCCAAGGATCTCATTTGAGCAGGCGTGTTTCGCCATGTAAATGCGTTCAGCACTGACCGGAAAACGCTCTCGGCCCCCTACATGTTTCTGTTGTCGTGGGAAGGGTCTATATTGCTGAAGTCCAACCATTCATCCTTTCTGCTCAACACAATAAAGAAAATGCAGCATCAAGAATCTGCAATATGGTTCCCAGAAAATCGTTTTCAGGGAAGCAACATCCTATTGTATATCAGTTACCTTCAATTTCTCTTTTTTTTTTCCCCCAAATACACATGGACTTGAGGGTTGAGCTCTTGCGGTGTATGCAGGTGTGCACACATACACACACCATTGAAGGGTGCTTAGGGACCCCTACGTGTATCGTGCTGTGGTTATCTCTGCACTTCTATGGTCTATGATATATTTTTTAAAGATTTTATTTATTTATTCATGAGGGACACATAGAGAAAGGCAGAGACACAGGCAGAGGGGGAAGCAGGCTCCATGCAGGGATCCCCTCGTGGGACTCGATCCCGGGTCCCCAGGATCACACCCTGGGCTGAAGGTGGTGCTAAACCACTGAGCCACCAGGGCGGCCCTATGGTCTATGATATTTCTCCCCCCTCCACAAAGTCGCCCTACAAACCGTTAAATTATATTTGGTTTATATAGGCACCCAGGTGGGCACCAGTTGGTTAATCCAAATACCCGGCTCACGCGCGCTCCTTGCTGGCCCATTCTTTCTACTTATTTGCCTAGATGATGTAAGCATCCACAGCCCACCACACCAAACAAAACCGAGGATCGTGACGAAGATTAATTTCTTGAACAACCTCCTCCCGAACATGTCTCCCCATCTTGAGTTAAACTTCACATCTCCGCAAAAAAATCCCGCGTTTAGGATTTTCTTCCTTCCGTTAAGTGAACTGTTGTTTCACGATGAGTATGTGCATTTCATTTTCTTTGCCTTTTGCAAATCCGGGTAAACGGGGCCGTCTGCCATCTGGTGGAGCTCACACTTTTAGTTTAGATGTCTACCATCTGTGTGAACAGCACACGCCCGGCTCCAGGCTCTGCCCACGTCCTGCTTTAGGTCCGGCTAACCTGTTTTTCAAAGAGTCTTCCCCAGTTTACTCTTCCCACCCACAAGGCATGAAGGATGGTTTCAGTCCTCGTCCCAACGTATGTTTCATGTCAGCGGCTTCATTCATACTTGTCAAGTTCTGCAGGGTTAGTAAAAATCATCTCAAGCCATGCATCTTCTTCTCCACCCCGTACAAAGACGGTGCCTTCCCATTTCAGGTGGTATGTGCTCTGCCATTTCAATAAATTCCTGCAGTCCCCAGAGTAAATTCCATTTCATTCCTAATTACAGACTTTTTTGAGATAGGACACTCAAATACCATCATTGCTTTTTCTCCTTCCATCCAGTTGATTATAGTTTTTTGTCAAAATCCAGCTCCATGATAAACTGCATTTCCAGATTTTCTAATTATAAATCTCTGCTACGCAGGGACACCCCCAATTAGGTCACAAGACCCTCTTTTATTTTGTACTTTTTTGGATAACGTATGTTCACAATTATGGCCCTTTGATTTTCAAAGCCAAATTTGTAAGTACAGTGGATTTCTTGTTTGGTTAGTTTTTTCCCTGCACTGTCTATTTATCAGCTTCAGGGTTAAATTCACATCAGCCTTACGAGTAGCATAGGGGTCATTATATTTTCACTGTTTCTGTTTCTTTGTTTTTTCTTTTTCTTTTCTTTTCTTTTCTTTTCTTTCTTTCTTTCTTTCTTTCTTTCTTTCTTTCTTTCTTTCTTTCTTTTCTTTGTATAAAGGTGGACTGATCTACTTCTTGAACAGCCTATGGATATTCTCTCTGTTGGAAGCCTTTTAACCACTGCTGTAGTGATTTCAACGTATGCAGTTTTCAATCTTGTTACCTCTTGGTAAGCCAGCCCTAAAAATAATTCTTGAGCTTTGCTGTCACATTCCTTCTGGACATCAGAGTCCATGAAGTTGTGAATGATCTCTGCTTTATCTGTAGCGGTGACCCCTCCTATATTTAAAACCTTCATCCTTTGTATTGTTCTGCACCTTAATTAAGAAATAATTGACAAATATCACTACTTCTTTGTATTTTGTCTCCTAATCTCTTAGTGGTGCCAGAGGTACACATCTTTTACTCCTTGTGTTTTCAAAGAACAACTCTTGGTTGTGTTGAATTTCCCAATCGTACCTTTATCATCTCTATGGGTTATTTCTTCTCTTATGTTATCTCTTTCCCTTTACATCCTTGGGATTTATGCTACTCTACTCATTATCACCTTTATGTAGGATGTAGATCATCACTTTGAGATAGTCTGCTTTCCAATTTAAATTTTTGAGGATGTAATTCCCTCCATTTTTTATGTCAATTCCCCCAATTTATTTCAACATAGCGTCTTGATTTAGTTCTAGTTAATACTTTGGAATTTTTCTTACGATACCTCCTGTAACCCAGCACTTAATTTATGTATGTATGTTCATATGTTTTATTAAATATGCAGGAATGTCTTGCCTACCTTCTTAAAT
This sequence comes from Canis lupus baileyi, assembly GCF_048164855.1. Classification (NCBI taxonomy): domain Eukaryota; kingdom Metazoa; phylum Chordata; class Mammalia; order Carnivora; family Canidae; genus Canis; species Canis lupus. The sequence goes on from NC_132876.1 coordinate 122,874,497, forward strand.
GTATAAATTAGCGCCCACCCATGTCAATACAATACAGAGTAAGAGGCAGACAGCGTGGTTTCTAGGATACTTTATGTTTAGTATTTCTTGAGCGTTCTTATGAGTTAATACACGGTCTATATTTGTAATGGTCTGTAAGGGCTTAGGAAAAAAACTTGTATTTTTAATGGTCTCTCTGACACCCACGTGGTCTTTCGGACATTTTTCTGTGCACTACTAAAAAATTGTTTTCAGAATCTCACAGTCTCTGAAAGCTGTAGGCTTCCCAATCTCTTGGGGCCGACAGTGTGTAAAGGTGTCGAGGTGTATCGGGGGCCAAGTTTAGCAAGGACATGATTGTGGCAACATAATGCTTCCCCTTTTCATCCCCAAATGGGCAGTTTGAGACACACTTGCAACTGCTGGAGGGATCCTCCCAATGCCTGTTTTTCTCAGCTTCTCACAAGTTCCAGCTTCCATGCCACATTTATTTGACTCAGGAGACAAGGCCACAGTGGGGGACAAATAAAGCAGAAGTCCATCTTGCCCCTTCGTTTAATGTCACAGACCGGTGGGACTGCCCTCGGCTAAGGCAGCGACCAGCATCTGCCCACAGCTGCCGACACCTGCTCAGACAGTCCCAGCTGCAGGCTGCCTGGCTTTAGCTGCTTTGTTCCTTGCTTCCCCCTGCATTCTTCAAGATCAGTCTGGGCAGAGGCCACTGGCCGCTGTAGGAGACTCGCATCCTGTTCAGGGTACTCCCTGTTCTCTGAACGAACGATTCACCTCTGTGCCTTTGATACTTAGACCTATGCAATTTATCTTCCTGGTGTCCCCACCTGCCAAAGTCCCCCGAGCAGGTTGCCCAGAAGAGTCTCCAGGGCATCATTCAGCAATCCCTGCTCCCCACACCATCTGGGCTTAGAATCTCTACCTTTTCCCAGATCAGTCTTCCATTCTACAATATCAGCCCAACTAACGCCCGCCATCCGAAAATGCATTCCACGGCTTGTGTCGAATCTCTGAGAGCCGAAAGAAGACAAACACACCAGCCAAGAAAATGGGGGGATGCCTCAATGAATGCTCCCTGCTGCCTACTCCTTGGCAGCGATCTGGCGGGGGTTGGGGGGGGCAGGGGATGCCCTCTAGGCACCGCAAGCACTTCATGGTCAGAATCGAGTTAGCTTGTCATCCGTAGACCATCTGTAGCCCTGAAAACGAATGTGCTTACTTTACAGACTTGAGAAAACAAACTGTCTCCTTGATGACGTGCCCTTTTCATTTCCCAGGGACCACGTGTATAATCAGCTGGCAGCATTACGAGGAGCTCGTATTGTCTTAACCTTTTCCTTTTTACCCCTTCTCTGGCTTTTAACCATTTTTAGTTTTTGAATCTCAAGCCAGAAAAACCATAGCATTCTTTCGGGAAGCATCATAGAATCTGAACAGGATAGAAGCGTGTGATGTGAAAGAAGTGGGGAATTGAATGAGGAGAATTGTGAGTAAATTTATTTTAATATTTGTATGATTAAAAAGCCAAAGATGAGTGAGTATAAAATCAATTCCAAATAATTACTTGCAAGTATGTAATATGAACACACATGTAAATTACTGCGATACTTTCAGCCAACGCTAGGTCATTAGTGTTTGAATAGTAATAAAACAAGATAAAGTACAGAAATAGCTCAGATGCAAAATATTCTATAGAAATCTACTTTTTTTTTAAATTCCAAATTTGTCTTGCTTCTAGTTAAATTGTATCCGATATCACTGACCTCTGAACAGGCCCTCTGATTTCAGAGTCGAAGTCTCCGGATGTGAGGTCTCTGTAGAATACGAGGTGGCCACTTCCTTTGGGGAACTAATTGATTGATTTTCAAATTTTTCGCTTAAAAATGTTTTGAAAATAAAAATATGTTGGATGATTTTTTTTAAAAGTAGATTTAAATAGACTTAAAACATGCAAATAAATGTTCTCTGCCATATTGGTTCCTCAATGGAAGTTGAAAGCTGTTTCCATTGTTCCTCTCAAGATTCCAAAAATATAAAGGTACTACAATGCATTTCCTAAATCTGTTGTTCTATCCACAGTCCTTGCATGCCATCTCATTTTGGCCACAGAGTTACATTATGGAAAGAAAAGTTTTCATCCTCACTTTACTCCTTCACGATCACTCAGACTGTACCTAGAATCCACCCCAATGTCTTCCTTCTGGAAAATTGCAAAACCAACGTGGGGTCATAGATCTTTTAATCCATGATCTTTCCCAACATGGCACCCATCGTGGCCTTGAACAGTCAGGGACGGTTTCCCGGAAGAGGCACCACAGTGATGACCTACAGGCAGTTTAGCTACGTTGGTCTCATGTTTAAACTTAAAGGTATCCGCCCTTCCAGTGCTTTTGGGACCAAAAGGCTCATTTCTTGTCATTTTCACATGCAAGATCTTCCGTATCGAAAATCTAGACTCTTGAGTGTCTTGCTTCCATCCATGTGCACCTACCTTCCCAAAACATCCTTCATGTAAAACAAAGACACTACATATGTACTCTGACTCTGCCAAGTGATGGGAAAACCAAGAAGAAAAAAGACTAGGGTTTTTCCTTGAGCAGCTCACAGTAGCTGAGGTGTGAAGTCATGTTGCAGGGTATCGTGGCATGTACAGTCGGCCTATGGCATATGTGAGCTCAGTGGCAGTGACAATGACTGGACCATAGAAGCACTTCAGCTGAGATGCGACCCGACATGAATACATGTCTGCTCCTCGACAAGGACTATTCTGATTTTTCCAGTAAGGAGCACATCTGCCCCATCCCCGATTACATGTGTGGCTCTTCTGACTGCATGTAAGTCCCAGATTTCCTCAAATACCCACCCAAGTTAGTCTGTCCCTTGCATTCAGACAAGAGCTCAGAAGCAGGGTAGGGCTCACCGTCCACACTGTGGTGCCCACCTACCGCAATAGAGTTTTGCCCTGGTCCCTGTTTCCCTTCATACTACAGTTTGTGTGCCAGAAGCACAAAACATGGCAGCTGCTATTCTAAGAGTATGAATGTGAACGTGCCAGTCAGCCAACAGCCAAAGTCTAGCCATGCCTGAACCCCAATCCTTACTGCTGCTTAAAGCAAAACACAACATTTTATATGCCTGTCCCTGGACGTGTACACCCCAAAGACAAAAGAAAAACAGACTTAAATGTATGAATTCTATTTTTTCAGCAGTGAAGTCTCCCGTTGACATTATGATAGCTAACACCCTGGAATAAAGGACAAACTGATCTCTCTGTAATCACGAAGAGGCATTGTCCTTCATAATAAAGTCTCTTATTTATTCGAGGTAGATTCAGGTAAAAGAGGGTCATCTTTTCCACACAATTTGGGGATAATTGGAATTGTGTTTTTTTTTGTTTTTTTTTTTAATGCTTAAAAGAATTTACATTGTAGAGGGCAAATACACAAGAATCGTTACACCGATGGGTCATTCAGAACACTAGTGTGGGGAGGGGAATGTAATCTGCATTTCTGTGATTTTTATACATGGGTTTTTCTGCTGCTAGAATTTAAGGCATAGAACACTTCCTACTCTCCCGAAACTCCATTTTCTTGGTCCCCAGTCTTTGCTTTCCTGACCATCGTTCAACAGAGATGCTCCAAGTACAAACAGCAAATAGACAGGTGTTAGACGATCCTGTAAAATAGTCTCATGGTGTCATTGGACGCTTCTTAAATATGTTTCATAGAGGTAACGTTTTTCATGATAGCCTGATGCTGTTGTGTTGGCTTCTGTGGCCTAAGTGCTAGCATTAAATGTAGAATGTTTGCATGCTCTCTAGGACACTGCTTTTAGAAACTGTCTGATTTTACAAATATCATGGAAAGGGATATCCCAAGAAGGACAACATAGGGGCGCTGAAGCCATCCCTGCGGTAAGTCTGTGTTTTAAGCTGGGCCAAAGGGCTTGATCACACACACATAAAGACTAAGCAGTCCCAGGTACCATTCAATACAGACCTTCCACTGGTGCAGAACATTCCAGAATTAAGAAGGTACCTAATCCCATCTACCTGTGGCAGCCCATCTGTCTATGATGAGACACTCTGAAAATATTCTTGTCAGGTTTAATCTAGTTGGTAGGGAAATAGAGAGGCCAGGCCAAAGTTGGTCGAGGCAAGCTTTTAATGGGATGCGTTCTTGAGTGAGGTTCCCTGGCCCGCAGGGGAGGGAGAGAGCGAGCAGGGAAGTTGTGGGCCAGGGAAGTCAGGTGCAGGGGAGGGCAAGGGGGCTTTTTAAGAGGGGAGGGGTAAGGAGTTGGGTGTCTGTATAGGGTGACAGGTATTAGGGCATATTACTGGTGAAGTCCGTATGGGGCGATAACTGCTTATGCCCCTATATGGGGTCAGGGTAAGGTACAGTTTAGGTTTCCTGCATAGGCCCAGGCTCCCTTGATGACATGTCTTGGCCATCTGCTGGTGATGGGAAAGTTCTGAGGTGGGGGCCACAGGTTGGGGGTGTCCACCGCCATTTTGTTGGTGCCTCCCGATCCCCCTTGATCCCGCCAATCCCCCTTGATCCCGCCGGCCCTACAATTCTCACTTGCCGTGTGGGGCCATCCTGCTCCCCTATGAATGCTCATCTGAAGTTTTAGAAAAGTCTATCTCCCATCCCACTTACTTACCCTAAGAAACCCCCAGTTGTGTTATTTCCTAATTTGAAAAAAAATCAATAAACCCATATGTGTTTAGTTTTCAGCGAGAACTCCTATATTGTTGTTTTATTTTAAATGCAAACTCGGATTTCTATCCCTCCCTCAGGAAAAATTACATTAGATACTATGGATCTTCAATAAAAGATGCTAGGGTAATTGGTTTTAAAAAAGAAACCATGGCTTCCTGTCTTGATACTTCATTGAAATTTTCTACCTTCCTTTTCTGGAGAGGAAGGAAAGGGGTGAGGTTTTGAGGTTCTAATGAAAGGAGTATAACTCAGCACTAACATATCCCAGGGTCTTAAACTTGGGGTAAAAAATGTGACCTGCTAATGTAATATCCAGATATTTTCTCAGGAGTATGTAGATCAATTATGGCTTCTCAGGGACGTTTCAATTACTTGACTATTTTGGTAAAAACGTTTTTAGTTACCTGATTAATTGCTTGACTTCTGCAAATTGTCTGGCCACCATCATGTAAATCATCTGTAACAGGAGGCTGATGCCTTGACAGGCAGGGGGTTTGGAGGTCCGCTAGAACTTAATGGGAGCCATCTCGATGTGAAATTAAAAAAAAAAAAAAAAAGATAAAAACAAAAAGGAACCGTTTAGGTGTAATCTAAGGACAAAGTAAGGTTGAACTGCTGCTTGCATTATTTTGACATCTATGATCCAAACAGTGATGCTTTTCGCCGACATGTGTAATTGTGACCTAAGGGATTCTGAGAAATGAATATATTTACAGGGAGAGAAAAAATGCCTGCAGGTCTCCTACCTCCCCAACCTCCAGAAGGGGCAACTCCAGGGCACATGGATCTCCTTGGAGGAGAAGGTCAGACTTCAGAAGGTCAAGACTGACAAACAGGCATGTAGGTTTTCCAAAAGCTCCTTGGAAGTGTCTACAGCTCCACAGGGCTTGAGAATTCTTGTGGTCACTATTTCCAAAAATGATACTTTCCAAGGGGGAAAAGAGGGAGTAGATGGTGCTGTAGGTCTTCAGAAGGTCAAGACTGACAAACAGGCATGTAGGTTTTCCAAAAGCTCCTTGGATGTGTCTACAGCTCCATGGGCTTGAGAATTCTTGCATGTGGTCACTATTTCCAAAAATGAGACTTTCCAAGGGGGAAAGAGGGAGTAGATGGTGCTGTTGGTCTGTGAGGTCAACTAAGTTTGAGATGCCTTTTTCTTTCAGCTCACCTATTTGGAGAGCTTGTCCAATGGATATACTGAAGCTTCTGGCACAAAAGAGAGGGGATGAGCAAATTGAGTTGGTCTAAACCAGTATTTCTCGTGGTAAAACAATAGTCCCGTCTGGCGAAAGTCTCTTTATGTAACCACTTCATCCCCTGATGTAGACCCCAGTGGTTACACGTGTGTGACTTCAGGGACCACACAGAGGCCCTTCCCCAAAGAACAAAACTCTCAGTGAGGCAGGGATCTGACCTTTAACCTGGGCAGGCCTATTTTAGGGGATAAACAAAGAGATAGTCCCAGGAGTTAAACCTCTTGTGTTTGGATTTTTTTGTTTTTAATTCACACTGATGGTATCTGTTGTTCATTTATGGTATTTCCCTAAGTCGCAGCTAATTAAGTGGTTTTAGCAAACAAAGCCACTCACTCTCCTCCTTATTTGAAACAAGGGTGCATAAGTAGGGGAGTTTCAAATCTTAATGGAAATGTTTGGGGTTTTTTAGAGATTTATTGGTGTATAATTGACTCTCCAATTTAAGATGACTATGTTCCGAACCTCTAATATCGAGCCTGGTGAATATAGTTAATAATAGCAATATGTACCAGAAGTTTGCAGTGTTTGTTTTATCGACCTAAGGTCCTCATTCATTGCATCGAAGTGTAAAATGTGATCTATGGAGACAAGTTTTTGATGAATAAATGGATCTTCTTCCCTCAATTAGGTCCTGAATGCATTGTCCCCCAGACAGATGTAAAAATTACAGAGGATCTACTTGACTTACAGGTGGAGTGGAAAAGCTGTTGTCTTTCTATTGGTTTTTGGACAAGATGAGGGTAGTGGGATTTGTGATGCATATTGAAGCCCACAATTCCCATGGTGATCCCCATGGTGTGTGGCTGGCCTCATCAAGTAGATAGCCTCGCTTGGTTCCACAGGAGAGTCAAAGCTTCCTGGGAACTTCCCAAGAGCGTCTTGGGAAGGAGAAGTCAAGATTCCCCTCCAGGTGTTGATCGGGTTCTGAGACAGAGTACGGTTGATATGACAGTAAAGATCGAGAGCCTGTGCCCCGAATGTCTCTTGGGGCTTGATGTTTGTCTCTCCCATTCCTGTGTGTCTGAGTGTCTGTCTCCCCTTTTATCCCTCTCTCTCTATCTCTCTCCTCTCTGATTCTCACTCTCTCTCTCACCTTATCTCTTTTCTTTAAATGAAACTTCTACGTACGTAAACTCCATGGAGCCTGTTCAGTCCTTTCAAACATCCAGCCATTGGGAAATCTTTGCAAACATATAAACATTTTCTGAAATTTGTATCATCTTGTAAAGCTTGCATGCGCTGCTCCTGTTCCCGAAAAGAAAAACAAACACAAATGTATCTAAAAGTGAATAGTTTTAGGGACCAGGCTTCTTCTCAAGGCTTGTGCTAACTTGTCTACCAGTAACCCCCAGCTACTCAGAGTAAGTCTGAGCTCACAAACCAAAGCTGGCTCCTTTGCTATTGCCTGTACCAAGGAGAAAAGAGCAATTGTGATGGGTGAAAAAACAATAGGATTGCATTTTGGATCAAATGTTAGATTGGTCTTAGGCCGAAAAGTTGTGGTTTTGCCATGTGGCACACCCGGAGAAGGATGTAGTTAATTCTCGGCATATTGACTGTCAAAAAAGTCATGTGATCTACGTTGAGTTCTATTTACATCATTACCCCAACCATGAGCAGCTAAGATAAATTAGCCCCGCCCTTCAATGTCCAGTCTCTGCTAGGATGAATCCCTACTGATGTCATTACCTCCGACACTCCTGAGAAGGACGCGTTCCAACGTACAGATGTTCTATTGGCTTCCAAAGGCCACATAATAAGAGATGATCAAAGAGCCTCCTATCAATATCCTTCTCTTTTAGAATAGTTTCTGAAGACTACAGGTTGCCTCACTAACGGCTCATTATGAAAGTCTCTAAGTGTTGGACATCTTGTGCCGTGTAGATGTGGGGCTGCGGAGTGTTACCCAGCTGCACGTACTCCTCCTTTCTCAGTAAGGCTTCTGCACCCAACACCAAACAGTTCTGGAACACTGACTGATTATTCCACAATTCAAGCCAATTCTGACACCACCTACCAGGAAATAGGGTCAGATCCCACACAGTAAGGGCCCAAGTCCTACAAGACTGCTCCCCAACTTCAGATGCCAATTGTAAGTCCAGGTTGTCACCTGGGCTTCTGACTGCCCAGGTGACATTTGCTATTATATTTAAGTATTATAAACGTAAGATTAAATATCAGGGTTCTAACCACCCTTCTTCTTCTTGGGTTGGATTAATCTGCTAAAGTGGCTCACAGAACTCAGGGAAACATGTTACTCACTGGATCACCAGTTTTTTTATAAGCAGATGTAACTCAGGAGATGCATAGGGCCAGGTGTGGGGAAAGGGTGCAGAGCTGTCATGCCCTTTTCAAAGGTGAACCTCCCTCCCCAAGCCTCCATGAGTTCAACAACCCAGAAGCTCTCTGAATCCCGTCATTTTTTTTGCATTTTTATAGAGCATTCATCACTTAGGTACAATTGACTAAAATCACTGGACATTGGAGACTGATCAGCTTCCAGCTCCTCTCCTCCCTGGAGGTGGGAGGCGGGGACCGAAAGTTTCAATTCTCTAATCAAGTGGTTGGTTCCCCTGGCAACCAGCCCCCATCCTTCAGAGTCACCTCATTAACATAACAAGGGCATCTTTGTCATTCTCCTACCCCAGGAAATTCCAAGGATTTCTGGAGCTCTGTGGTAAGAATGAAGCGGAAGACCAAATAAGTATTTCTTAATATAAATCACAATACCATGCACAGCTCTTCCAGACTTGATCACTCCAGTTTCCTGTGTTCTTTATGTCAGAATTCATATATTTCTCTGTTAATATACGATTCTTGGCACCCCAAAGTCAAAACCTGTTATTTTATTACTGGAGTAAAGCACTTATACAGGGTCCTTTGAAATCTGGTAATTGTTCAGGCCTCTGACAGCTGTTTTTGCTTTTTTTAAAAAAAAATAATTAGTGTTTAATTTGTCAGCTTTTATTTTGCACATTTAACGCAACTTGTTAAACTATTACAGCTTACCAGAGAATAATATAAAAAAAAATTCTTTTCTGATAGTGTTTTGTCATGCCTGAAATTTCAAATGAAGCCTCTCAAGATGTTATACCTTAAGAACAAAAATAGTTTTTGGATTTTTGTAGGAATGGAATTCTACAGTTCAAAAATCTGGCTTTATGGATAGCCATGTATTTCACTAGGTTTTTATTCTACAATAGTAAAAGATACTTATTACATAAAAGGCCAAAATTATAAAAACTGAGAATATTTAATACAGAACTTTGATTTTAATCTTTAAAAATTGTAAGTATTATAAATGTAAGGTTAAATATAGAAAACAATGACAGATGGCCAAGAACCCTCTAAACAAATTCAAAAGATAATTTTTTTCAACGTTCTGGAATCTCTCCATTATTAAAATTATCAACAAAATCATTTTAAATTTATTGAGAAAAATATTGTGGCCCAGAATATGTTCTAATATGCTATATAGCTTGTGTTCTCTTGAAAGAAATGCCTATTTGGGTATTCTTGGGTGGACTGTTGTTTTATTATTATAGTTAAGAGAAGTTGGTGATAGCGTTGAACAAATCTCTGATATCCTTAACACTTTCCTATCAGTTGTTGAGGGAAGGATCTTTAAATCCTCACTTAAATTATTAATTTCTCTGATGGTCCTTGCATATCTCTCAGTTTGTTTTTCGCATTTTTGAGGCTCTGTTATTAGGTGCATAAGCATTTATGATTTTATATTCTCTTAATAAATTTGCCTTTTTATTGTTAAGAAACCACCTGTATCACTGGTCATATTCTTTGCTGTGAAAAGTCCTTTATGTGATAGAAATACAGTTACACCAAATTTAACCTCCTCCTGTCTTTAAATTTAATGTGTTTTACAAGAAATATAGAGACGGAGTCCGTATATGTAGTTGGTAGCATATCATGTAGTTGGATCTTGCCTTTGTGCATCTTGATCAACCCAGCTTTTAATCGGAGTTCACAGACCACTCACATTTAAGGTTATTAACAATATGGCAAGGTCTAAACACCATCTGCAATTGGTTTCTGCTTTTTTGTCTCATTTTGAGGTTTTTGTTTTTGTCATTGTTCTCATTTTCCTTTTTTTTTTTTTTTTTTTTTTTGCCTTCTTCTGTATTATTTGAATATTTGTTTGTGATCCTCTATTTCTTCCTTGTAAGTTTGCTAGCTGTACTCTTTGTTTTGTTATTTTGGTGATTGCTTTAGGGTTCATAGTATATATCATTAACTTATCATAGCAACACTCAAATGATATTACACTTGGCAGGGAGTATGAGAATATCGACAAAATTTACTTGTATTTCTTTCCTCTTCATACCAGATCAGATTTGCTTAAAGAATCATTTGTGTTTTATTTTATTTTTTATTATTATTTTTTCATTTGTGTTTTAAAGAGATGTAAGTAGGGGACACCTGAGTGACTCAGTGGGTTGAGTGTCTGACTCTGATTTTGGCTCAGGTCATGCATGATCTTAAGGTTGTGAGATTGAGCCCCATGCATTGCTGTACCTACCTTACCTACTGTACAGCACCATGGAGCCTACTGAAGATTTTCTCTCTCTCTGCCCCTCTTCCCCTGTAAGTGACATGTTCAGTCTCAAAATAAAAATAAAAAAATAGATAATTAAAAAAAAATTTAAAAACAGAGATTTAAGTAGTAAAAACATTTAACAATATCATTATAATTTTCATGTTGACATCATATTCGTTTAAACATTCAATTTTCTTGGGGTGCCTGGGTGGCTCAGTCAGTTGAATGGTCCAACTCTTGTTTACATCTGGGGTCATGGTCTCAGGGTCATGAGCCCCTGGTCAGGAACATGCATAGCTTGGTGTCTGTTTGAAATTCTCTCTCTCCCTTTCCCTCTGCCTCTCCCCCTGCTTATGTGCTCTCTCAAAATAAGTAAATATGATCTTTATAAAAAACACATTCAATTACCTTTTAAAGAGATTTAAATAATCAGAAATAATTCTTACACTTTTTTAAAAGAAGATTTTATTTCTTTATTCCCGAGAGACACAGAGAGAAGGCACAGGGAGACATAGGCAGAGGGAATGTGGGCTTGGATCCTGGAACTCTGACGCTCAACCACTGAGCCACCCAGGTGTCCCCAACTCTTAACATTTAATCCATGTAGTTACGTTTTCCTGATGTGCTGCCTTCCATCGTGTAGATCCATTTTTCCATAATCACACCTGATATATTTTCTCTTTGAAGGATTCTCTTAATATTTCTTGCAGGGCTACCTATGCTAATGAATTCCTTCTGCTTTTGTCTATTTGAAATGTCTACATCTTCTTTGATTTTAAAAGATATATTTGCTGGTTCTATGATTCTACATTGACTTTTTTGTCCCTTGGTACCTAATAGCTGCTATTCCACTATCTTCTTGCTTGCCTTGTTTTTCACAAGAAATCTTTCCAATCTTTTTTTTTATATTGTCTCATGATATGTAACCTGTCTCTTATGTCTGGATGTGTTAAGATTTTTCTCTTAATCACTACTTTTTAGCAACTTGATTATGGAATACTATGCATTTCTCTGAAACCCTGCATTCACATCATCTTACAACTTCAATAAATTGGAGTTTAATTCATGATGTTTGTATTTGGGGTTGACTGAATGTCTTGATGTTTGGGATTATAAATTTATATCAAAAATGGAAAATGATTTGTGATTTTTTCTTTAAGAATTGTTCCTGTGATCCTCTTCAATTGGATGTATATTAGGGTGTTTAATGTTTTTCCACAGCTCCCAGAAGTCTGTTCATTTTTGAAAACTTTCTTTCTCTGTTTTATTTCATAGAATTTTTATTGCCCTATCTTTAAGTTCACTAACCCTTTTTCCTGCATAGTCTAATCTACTGTTAATTCCTTTCAATGAATTGGTCAACTACATACATCTCAATCTAGTTCTCACATCTGGATGTTTGGTATGGGTGTTTTACTTATCTTTCATATCATTAGCTTTGTGAGCTTATGAAATACAGCTGTAATAACTATTTAATGCTACTGTACATATTCCACCCTCTGTGTCATTTAAGGATCCATTTTTTTTTTATCAATTTGTGTGTGTGTATTTTTAAACTTACCCTTATCTGTTATATTTTTTCAACTGTTTCCCATGCCTGAAAGTTTTTGTGTGGATGCCAGACATTGCCAAATTTACTTTGTTGCATGTTACGTACTTTTGCAGCGTATAGATATTTTTCAGCTTACTTTTAAGATGTTTGGTACACATGATCAAACAGTAGACCGTATTCTGGACCTATAAACAAGTGTCTGTAAACAAACAAATCAACTCATATATGTTACCTGAACACTGAACTGAACACAGTTCAGTTACCTGAACACAATATAATATATTATATATATATAATTATAATATAATAATAATAATAATAACTTAATTATTATTAAGTTATAATAAAAATTGAAACGTTTCTAAAAAATCCACCAATATTGGAAACTAAATAACACATTTGTAAATTACCTGTGGGTCAAAGAAGAAATGAGAAGGGAAATCAGAAAGTACTTTGAACACAATGGAAGTATAATTAGTAGATGTGTAAGATGATGCTAAAGCAGAACTTAGTACAAATGTATAGGTTTAAATAACTATGTTAAGAAAGAATGAAGGTCTTAAATCAGTGACCCCTGCTTCCTTGTTTAGAAACTACAATAAGAACGTGTCAAACCCAAAGTAAGCAGAAAAAAGATAACAGTGGAAGGGAATTAAAAGGAAATAGGGAAGCCAAAGTCATAATAGAAAAATTGGAATACAGACTCCTGGGTGGCTCGGTGATTGAGTGTCTGCTTTGGGCTCAGGTAGTGATCCTGGAGCCCCAGAGGAATCCCAGGATTGAGTCCCACATTGGGTTCCCTGCAGTGAGCCTACTTCTCCTTCTGCCTGTGTCTCTGCCTCTCTCTCTGTGTTTCATGAATACATAAATAAAATCCTTAAAAAAAAAAAAAGAAAAAGAAAAATTGGAATAAAGAAAATACATATAAAATGATTACCTTCCCTAATAACTAGATAAATACTATTCCAGGTAACAATAAAATAACATTCAAGGCCCTTGAGTTTGCAAATACAAAAGATTGACACAGTCAGCGTTTCCTCTTTCTCCCCCCACTGTGACTTTTTATCATAGAATTTCACTCTGAGTTAACAAAGTCAGGCTGTTACTTTCTGACCCGTCATTTCTGATGGCTTCTTTGTTGGGTTTTCTTCAACTTTGCTTTCTTTATGCTAATGTTCAGGCAGGTACCCTTCCCATTTCCCCCTTTCTCTTCCACTGTCTCCAGGGCAACAACCTAGTTTAATGATCACCTCTTTGACAGGGTTATTCCCACACTACATCAGATTCCCATCATCTCACTGAGATTCTGATTCACCCCAGACTTCATCTGGTGTCAGATACCTGTGTCTGCATGTGACCACAACTCCACAGGTACACTGTCACATTCGCGGTTTCTTTACTGGTTAAAACCCCACCATATTTTCCTGGATTAGACAAATGCTCAGTACAAGAACACAAATAATTCTTTGTTTTAGTCTATTAGTAATGAAGGCATCAGGTATTTGGGGACATGATCAAAACTTCATCTATGCATTGTTACAGTTAAGAACTATGTAGAATTGCATATTCTTTATTGATAAGTATATATTTGAGTTTATGTGTGTAAATATGTAAATATGTAACACGTGCATACTTATATGCAGGTATATACATATAATACAAAATATATATTTATGTCTTTTATGTAATATATAACACTTGTAATATCTATATTTATGTCTTTTATGTAATATAAAATATCGTCATAATTAATATCTCATTAACATATAATCACATATAAATATTATATTAATCTTAATTTATACAGTAGCATAATATATAAATATTAATTTATATGTGACATATAAATATTAATTGATGGACAATTATATAATACACAAACATTAATTCACATATAATTACGTATATAAATATTAATATATATGATTATAATATACTAACATTAATTTGCATACAGCGATATAGTATTAGAATATTAATTTACATGTAATGGTATATGAATATATAATTAAGCCATATATATATATATATATATATATATATATATATATATATATATAAAGTTCCAGGACCGAATGGCAATAGCAGCACACCTTCATTTGTCACCTCGGCAATTAAAGAAAAAACATTTTTTTAATCCCAGGAAATAAATTCTAGATCATTGAAGTAAGCATGAGATTTGAATGAACATAGAACACGATTCCAGTGATGTAAAATAATCTCTACCAAATAAGTTTGCCCACTATCTGCCTGATGAGAGAGGAGGTGGTTTTGAATTTAGAACAGCTCATGGCTCTTGTGTTCTATCTCGAGACCTAAGTGTATCCCGGACTTCAGAGTCTTTATTTTTCACGGTTCTGTCTGTGACCTTTCATTTCCTTTTGGAAAGCGACATCCCAGTTCTAGCTAGCTGTTTCCGGAGAGGCTCGTGCTGTCCTTATGCATGCCAGAGAGCACCTGCGGGGCATTTTAACAGTAGACCAGCGTTAATCGTTAATAGTCATCAACACGATATCATTTAGCTTATGATGCCCTGAAAATGCCTTCACGAACAAAATCAGAGAAGCCGAGGACTTCCCTTGGATGCAGGCTTCCTTTCAAAGCCTTGAATAGATTTGCGCCATAGAAACTCAGATAGCATCGTCAATTATGCTTCTAATTGTTTTCACCTGAATCACTAAGGGCAGGAAATACAGTCTCATTCTCCCCACTTTTTCGAGTCTCTGTCGAAGCCTCCCAGATCCTCGTGGGGAGTGCAGGAGCATCCCCTACAGGAAGGCTAATTTAAGGTGCTCTCGCTATCTCTTTTATCTGCTAATTTGTATTCACTGGTCGCGTTAGCAGTAATTGTGCCCAGAGAATTGCAAGGAGGTGGCTGCTGCAGTCGTTTGTGAATACATCAGCGTTCTGAGCTCCTGAAAGGATTCTTCAATTTTGTCAAAGGATTTGGAAGCAGGAGCTGAAATGGATATGGGATTTCTTCCCATTTACCCTGTGTTACTGATACAAGGTTCTCAAAGAGTGGTTCTCTCTCTTTAGAATTGTAAAATATTTAACCCCCACCATGCAGTTAATTAGAAACAGGAAAAGAAATTCGGGGAGAAGCACAGTTCTCCTTTCATTTCACTGGCAGCTCAGAATGGGGTCTTCCCACAAAGCAAGAATCGGAGAGCAACGTGCTTTGTGTGTGCTGATTGTGTGTGCAGGTGCATGTGTGTTCCTATGCGATCTTTCCCCTGGAAACATTTCTTTTTACATGTAATATGATGCTAAAGGATAAATCACCAAGTGCAGTAGTTTGCTAGGGCTGCTGTAACAAAGTATCTCAGACGAGGTGCCTTAAATAACACATATTTATTCCTTTCCTTCCTTGTCCTGGAGGCTGGGACTCTGAGATCCAGCTGGGGTTGAGGGTGGTTCCTCCTGAGGCCTCTTCCCTTGGAGTGTAGACACCTGTGTTTCCCCCCACCACCCACCGTGTCCTCACATGGTCATCCCTCTGTGCATGTCTGTGTCCTCTTCCCCTCTTCTTATAAGGACCCCAGTCCCGTAGGATTAAGGTCCACACTAATAAGCTCATTTTACCATAATCCCCTCTTTAAAGACCCTCCTCCAAATACAGTCCCGTGCTGTGCTCCTAGGGCTTCAGGGCTTCAAAATACTGATTATTTTGGAGGATGACACGATTCAAAGCATCACAGCAGGATTTAAGGCAAAACTAGATTTTTCTGCCCCATAGGCTATGTTTACTTAGGTAAATCAAAGTGAACTTTAAGCAGATATTTTTTAATTACTTATGGGTATGCATAAAGCTCCTTAGCAATATAAGCCCCAAATACAACATAAACAACATCCTGGCCCCTTCCCTTTGATGGCATATTTGAGGACCTACATCACAGCCCCCCAGTCTCATTGGCTTCCCCCGTGAAGACAGAGCACTGTGCGTAGTCCCAGAGCTGGGAATTTCTGTGCATCTTACTTACGTATGCTCCAAAACAGGTTTTACATTTGATATCTTGTTGTAAAACTCAATTCTCCACATACAAGTCTACAGGTCGAACTACTCTAAAAACTAATCTACTTTCACCACCCCGTGCGCCCCCCGCCCCCCCCCCCCCCACAGCCTGAGTCCTCTTGTTCAGTGACAGAATGGAAATATTTCCCCAGGTGACTCTCCTCTGCTTGTCATTACATGTGCATCTTTGGGGAGAAATCTGTGCCACCGGAATCAGAGAGAAAACACTCAAGTCACACCTCTATGATAAATGTTTGCACTGGCAGCAGATCTATGCAGAAACGAAGATGAGGAAAAAAAAAAAAACAAGAGGAGAAAATCGTGTCAGAAAAAGCATCTTCTTTTGTGTATCATGTCATCGAAATAGCTGTTGGTGATTCTGCGTCGGAAGGCGACGGCCCTGGGCTGGTGGGAGGTAGCATAAATGCAATGCGTTCCCTTCTCAAGTTCATATGTCAAGAAATACATATGTAAGTAAGCATATTGTGTAGATTTAGGGTGATAATCCAGCTGAATAACTAAAATCACATAAATTTTGGATTTCCATTTGGTCGAGGGCTAGAAATACTTCCTTTTAGTTTATATCCTCTGTTTCTCTCTCCCTTTTTTTTTTTTTTTGTTATATGATTATTTTAAGCAGGTGTGTGTGAAGTAGGAATTCTTATATTCAAGGTCACTGCTGTTAGGATGTATCAAATAGGCAAAGTTACTGTAACAAAACACTCATTCTTCCGGAAACGTGTCTCTCAGCTGGCACGATCCCCGATCCCCATCTGTAGTCTGGACGTAAATGGTGCCCTATTTCAGAGACATGGACGAGTCAGTGTGAACTCAGTGCAAATCCTTGCAGGATGAAACTGTCCATCTGGTTAAAGACGAGGCATTTTATGAAGCCCCTCAAAGTAGAATATTCCCAACCGGAATGAGTTCCCGACCCATGAAAGCCAAACAAAGTCTTCAGAAATCTTAGCAACTCAACAAGTTTTCTGGAACAGTACTGGACAACACATGTCCCCATCTCATTGGATTATCTGGATGTTAAAATAGGAAGACGCCCTATTTCTTTTAAACTTGCTTTCCAGGTGGGTGGCGAATATCCATGGCTCCTCACAAACCCTGACCAAGAGTAAATCCTTTAAGAAAGAGTGTTATCTATCCATTCAGTCAACCCAGTAGACGTCAAATCCTGTAGGCGAAGGGCGGTAAGAGCAACAAATCCAGAGCCCACATTCAAGCACATGCATGACGCATGATGTTGCAAATTGAACGCTTCCCAAAGATGAATGGATTTCACGCATGCCCTGTGCTTGACATCAGTTTGCACGCATATTTCTCCACCTTACCACTATCCTCAGACTTGTGGGTTTCCTGGTGAAATTGGCATCCCAATTCCCCTCAGTCTCCATCGATAGAATGTTTTATTGGGCAATACTGTTAATCTGGATGTCCTCTCTCCTCTCTTGTCCTGCTTTCCATCTGTGTTCTGGATTTAGCAGTCCCAGGATCCCATTCCTAGGACAGCATGGTCCCTGCCAGTGGAGAAGCTGGAGCAGTTCTATATCATCTCTTATATTTCTCTCTGGCGTCCTCACGCCATGCAGAGTAGCCCTAAATAATGTCTTCATTTATTCCGGAGAACCTGTGGTAAGTCAATGCTAAAACTGGTCTGGGCAGATTGAGTGTGGCTTGAAGAAAATATATAAGTAGAATCCCACTGATGGATTCTCCCTACTTGTTAGGGATGGGACCCGGCAGGAAGGTGATGAATGGCAATTAATCTGACTCTTCTCCAAGGGGAAAAGAAAAGTCACTGTAGGGGAGGCCTTTGACAGGGCACACTTGTAAAATTCAAAAAGATACAATTACAGGCTTATGCTTTCAGAGTTACTAACCCTTCCCAGGAAGAGGTTGATGTATACTTAGGTGTCTCCTGGGGCTGTCGGAGAATTATCTTATGGGAAAGTCGATGATTAATTATCATGGTGCTCAGCGAATCAGTGAAGCACAGCTTGTGCCCGCGTTGATTGAAAGCCCATGTCCAATGCAATTACCAGCTTGTCAATCAGATTTCTCAAAATAGAGCATGGAAACTCGCATGGGGCTGGTTAAAATATTTATATGGCATTAATTGTGGTTCCTGACACCGAAAACACAACATCCAAGAGAGAAATTTCACTGTTTCCTCCAAAATTCTGTGATGGCGTTAAGATAAAAACGATTTCTAGCCTTTGGAGAATCCTAAAATAGAAATCAGAAGTAAACATCTGCTTTATATTTAAATTACATATGGTTGAGGTGCCTGGCTGGCTCAGTGGGTGCAGCATGCAACTCTTTTTTTTTTTTTTTTAGCATGCAACTCTTGATCTCAGTGTTGTAAGATGGAGCCTCGAGTTGGGCATAGGGATTACTTAAAAATAAAATCTTTGCCAAAAAAAAATAATAATAATAAATTACATATGGTCAAAATGTGTAATAGCTGTGTCTAACGACAAAAGTTTAAGGACATTCCGCATCCCCACGGAAAAGTCTCCATGCAGATGATTAAGACGTGAATTAAAACATTTCTGTAAGAACAAAGTATACTAGGTGAAAGCTTACAGATAGGAAACACATAGACGCAGTTAGCTGAACTGGAAAGATCTTACACAGAATTTTGTACCAGCCAGACAAAAAAGTCTTACAAGTCAGACAAAAATAGTAGGTATACCAACCTTTGCTTCTACACGGGTGTGGGTGAAGTGTCAACATTGTCATATGTAGGAGAAGAAAGAGAAGGGCATGTGAGGCGAACACTCAGACACCCACACAAAGTGGAGATCAAAACATATTTGGTCAAAACAGCTCTTTATTTAGATGATTTTCTCCTTTTCTTTTCTTTTTTTCTCTTAAAGATTTTATTTATCCATGAGAGACAGAGAGAGAGAGAGAGAGAGAGGCAGAGGCACAGGAGGAGGGAGAAGCAGGCTCCACACAAGGAACCCGATGTGGGACTCGATCCCGGTTCTTCAGGATCACGACCTGGGCCAAAGGCGGCACTAAACTGCTGAGCCACCCACTGATCCCCGATTTTCTCCTGTTCATGAGTATTTTGCTCCTACTGTAACACCTCCCATCCATAGGCTCTGACAAATTACCGCTTCTGAAATACCCCACCCGCTAGATAACTGCACGATCTGAACGATACTTTTCTATCAGAATTCCCATCGCTTCATGCTTCCAACTGCATGACCCTCCCCCCTTCAGAATTTGAACTCACTGCATGGAAATGAACTGATAATTCTTGATTTATGGCACATTCTCATTACTCTCTAATTGCCTCTTTGATCCATCCCTCCCTCCCATTATCTTGCTTTTCCCCCCACCACCAAGTACATACACAAAATCACCTTGACAACAACCCATAGGTATTACCGACTCGTTCTTCATTCCATTCCCCCTGCCTCCACTGCCTTAAATACGTTGTCACCTTAACTCTGTATGTATTATTTTATTGCCTTAACATTCAAAGGATTTATGTATGGATTCTTCAAGAGGATATTGCAAGTTTTAAAACGAAAATGTGTTCTACAGCTCGTACTCTTTTAGCACTTACTCTTTCATTAATACATTGCAAAGTTGCCAGTATGTTATTAGGCTTTGTCCGGCCTGATTTCTTTTGATTGCCATATAATATTTTGTTGCATTAAAATACGACCAGCCTCCACTTATAATTTGTGCCGAGCGCAACTTTATTGCTTTTGACTACCGTGTGTTTCACTGTGGTAGTAAACGAATCCACACACAGGAGAACTTTAGCTGGGACGCGCTGCATCAAGAATGTTAATTTCCCACACGTTGTAAAGCCAACGAAGATGACTTTGTGCAGCTGGCGAGTCCTTGAGCTATGCCTACCGGGTGAAGTTAAACGTTATTTTCTAAGAACATCACGTGGCATGCATTGGACACAAGTGATGCGGTGATGACCCAAGCCAACCAACAGAGAAAGAATAAAGTCAGCAGATGAAGCACAGATTTTGAAAAGAAAATGAAACTTGGTATGGAGAGAACACATGAGACCAGCTCTCCCTCCCGGAGTTGAAAGAAAAACAGTAAAAATGAGAAAAGCAAGGACGAAAATAACAGAGATCTCATCTCCAATATATTTTTGCTGTAACTAGTCTCAAAAGTTGCTTGTGTTAGAAAGGGTTACTCATTGGCATTCCCCAAAAGCTTTCCCAGGAGCCAAGAAATATACTGGATGCTTCACAATTCCAATTATCCTGTAAAACTAACCAATATGTTGATTATCTCTGCTCTTGGCACCTAGAACAATTGTAGGCACACGTGAGTGCTAAATATATATTTTTAAATATGAAGGACGCCTTACTATTTATAAGTAGAACCATAATCAATCTTTCTATGGAAGAATGCGTATTCTAATGTCCTCCATCATCGGATAAATGGAACTGGGAAGACAATGCACCACCAGGAGATTTTACTATCATTAACTCCCACTTCATTCCTGCCTTCGTGGCTCTTTTATGCAGACTATGAGACAAACAATGTAAAATATGAATAAAATAAATGGAGTCAACAAATGCACAGGTTTCATGATAATAAGAGATTACTGAAAAATGTATTATCTTCCTACTAATTTCCCATATGAATGCGTATTGCTTTGTTAATGGAAAGACGTAAGCATTGTTTAAAAAAAAAAATAATAATTCCCCAGATAGCCCGAGTGGCTCAGTCTGTTGAGCCTCTGACTCTTGATCTTAGACCAGGTCTTGATCTGAGAGTCATGACTTCAGGTCCTGTGCTGGGCTCTGCACTGAATGTGGAGCCTACCTAAAAAATAATAATAATAATTCTTAAAAATTAAAAAAAAAATCAATCCCTTCGCATGTAGGATGTATGAAGTGATCCTCGGCCATAGGACTAAGAGCAAGCTGGTTGTGGTTTTATACAATAGAAGCCCTAAATCTCCCTATTTGAATTGCAATTTCAAGAAGCAAGCCCTTAGAGGGCTCAGCTGTTGGGGACTTGCAAAGGATGGAAAATGACAGTTGACATGTTTTCCTTTACTCTCAAGTCAATGACGAGCCCACTGGACATGACTAAGTAATGAATATTTGCTAATTAAATCTACTCCGATTTGTTAGATTAGAATCTTAGCTGTTGAAGTCAGTGACCCAGACTTGCTAAAATATCTGCACCACCTAGGAATTACCTGAAAGCTGTTTACTAACAATAAATAGCAAACAGTAAAGCAGCAAAGAAACAGTCAATGGCTTGAGTTGATGGCATTTAAATCCCTAAAAGAATAATGTTCTTATCAATCGTTGAGTGCCCATAGTATTGCAGACATCACGTTAAGGATTTTTCTTTTAATAGTTTATGAAGTCATTACAATGAGATGGTTGAAGCAGCTCATGCTCGTTTTACTTATAAGAGGAAGTCCACAGAGAATAAGGCACCTAGTGTCGCATAGTAAATAGTGGAGCTGTGTTCAGATGGAGGTGGAGGCTCCCATCTCTGATGAGAGCCAGTTCCTTGGGAAATATGAATAAATGCTCCTCTGCACATGCAAATGCTTCCTTTCATTCTTCTTAGCCTCTGTCCCTCTTTCATTTAGGACTAAGGGGTGGCCAGAAAGAGAGCATGAGGACCTCACGATGAAATTTGCTGGGTGATGCGGTGGGATGCTGTGAAACAATACACATCACCATATACTTGGAATGAGAGCTGTCTCCAGAGGAAACTGCCAGGGTCTGGACAGTGGACTCATGGTTATATCTGAGAAAATAAAAACAAGAAGGGAACTGACCCTACATAATTATCCCCCCCAAAGAGATCCCCAACCAGATCTCTGATACCTGGACCACAACCAGGCTCTGATAGCCTGCCTGACAAAGGGGCCTTTGGCTATGTTAAGGATCTTGAGATGATGCCATCATCCTGGATTACCCTGGTCCGGCCCATTGTTATCAAAAGCATCCTTAGAAGAGGACTTGAAGGTCAAAGTAGAGAGAAGCAGATGTCATCATAGAAGCAGAAGTGCAGTGATGTCTTTTGATGATGGAGGAAGTTGCCACAAGCTTCTCAAAGCTGGAGAAAGCAAGGAATGGATTCTCTCCTTGCATCTCCAGAAGCAACCAGCCCTGCTAGACACCTCGATATTTGCGCTTCAGGACTCATTTCGGAGATGCCTAGGTGGCGCCTGGTTACGTGAGCAACTCTTGGTTTTGGCTCAGGTCCTGATGGGGTCATGAGGTTGGGCCCCACGTTGGGCTTCGAGTTCAGCTCAGACTCTGCATACATCTCTCTTATGAGTCTCTCTTATGACTTAAATAAATCCTTAAGCAAATAAAAGACTCATTTTGGGCTTACGATCTCCAGAACTGTAGAAGAATAAATATGTGTTGTTTTAAGCCACTTAATATGTAATCATTTGTTACAGCAACAACAAAAAAACCTCATACGCCCTCAGTCCATGGCCAGCCCAGCCGCCTCTTCACCGTGGAGGAATTTGCAAATTATTTCCCTTGTACATTACTCAATCAGCCAGATATTCATCTTAGGGAGACAAAGCCAGTGATAGTGGCACCTCCCTGGAAGAGCTAGAGGACAGAGAATTCATGTTTTTCATTAGTATGTCCACCAAAGACAACTAAAATGCAAGTCAGGGTTCCTAGCATCTCACCGTTGTGACTCAACACGACCCTTTATAGAAGAAGAGAATAAGACATACTGAGTTATAGATAGGACAATTTCCTTCTGGGCACTTTTCATTGAGTACATGTGACCTAAAGGTAACCGAAACAGCCTCCGGAGTTGTGTGAGGACTGACATGGTTTTCTTCCTTTTTTTCTCCTTCTCTCCCTCCCCCCTGTAAAGTGTGAGCATTGCAAAGCTAGAAAATAAATTTAAGCCAGTGGTTCTCGAACTCCAAGGAGCCTCATAACCACCTGGATGGTTGTCAAAACCCAGATTGCTGTCTCCACACCAAAGATTCTGATCCTGTAGGTCTGAGGTAGGACCTGAGAATCTGATGCTGCAAGACTTCTCAGGGGAGGACGATGCTTCTGGTCTTTGGAGGACACTTTGGGAAATGCTGTTTTAACCTTTAGTCTACATGAATCATCCAGGGTAGTGATTCTGAACCTGGGATATTTTAGGCCTCAGAGGACACCTGGTAATGTCGGGAGATATCCCAGTTGTCACATCTTAGGGTGGGATGCCTCTAGCACCTACCAGGTGGAGACCGGGGATGCCACAGAATTTCCTACATACCGCGCACCCCTCAGAAGATGATCTGGCCCAAAAACTCAATGGCTTTGTGGTTGAGAGCCCTCATGACATAAATGGACATCCCCACATGCTATATAGCTTTGTGTCTTTGGGCAATTGACTGAGTGTCTCCAAGCTCTAATTTGTCAATATATAAAATAGAAATAAAATGTTAATAGTTATGAAAAAGATGAGACGGGATAATGCAACAAATTACCCAGCAGAGTGTAAACTCGCCGTGAAAATGTACTGATAGAAGATGCACCTCTCCGTTTCAATAATATATAATTTCCTAGTCAAGAAAGGCAGGTATTCAGAATCACAGTGGGCTGTGAGTTCCTGTTGTGGGTAACCAATCTCCTGTAACAGCAATGCAATCGCCCGGCAAAGAACGATTATTGGCCTAACCTGGAAAGATGAATCTTGAGAGTTGAAAGAACAGTATGTCTTTTCCCGTTTCCTCCCCCATGGAAACTTTCTTTTCTTGATACCACCCTGAGTAACCAGAATTAAGATCAGGCCAACAGAGATGAGCTCCATTCCCCGTGTAGCCGACCCACATCGCCATCTTATTTAAAACCCTGCACTGTGCTACTTAACTTGCAAATGAACCTGCCAGGATAATGAGTAAAGATGGAGATGTCTTTTTACAAAAGTTTGTCCATGGTCTCACTAGGAAAATCTCACCTCTTGTTTAAGCATTGGGAAAGCATTATTAAAGACTTGGATACGCGTGATTTAAAAGCATTTATTTACCCAAAAAAAAAAAAATCCTCTTGATGTTACAAAATTTATAGTTTTCCAAATGGTACTCTCCAAAGTCTTCATCTCCAGGGCCTGCTGTTTTGATATTTAATACATGAGATGTGTCAGAGAGAAGGTTGAAGAGGAGGAATGTCTATCAAAATTACAAATAATTTAGAGCCATTATGCAGGGGAACTTTTCAAAGAAGAAGCAGAAAGGATGAGACGTTTCAACGTGGCTCTGACATTCCTCTCTGCTCTTCCTTCCATCCTCGGTTCTTAATTGCCAGCGGACGCTTCTCCAAAGAGTGCTCTGACAGCTCTGTCTTCTCAGAGCTCGCATTTGGGGCAGTAAACAGCCTTTTTTCGTGCATGAGAGTCTTCAAATGCAACATTTATAAATACAAGAAGCAACCTGTAGGGCAAAGAAGATGGTTCTGCATGCTAATCGGTGAAGAATATTCTAAGCACCGGTGTCTACATAGTGTTGAGGAAGAGAGATCATGCTGGGCTCCTGCAGAGACCCGCCTGGCTGGGGCTGCCTTTTTGTCGAATAAAATGGACCGGGATGATTTGATCTGAGTTAGTTTCTCTCCAAGGCAAGTGTCAGCTCTAAAAAGGCTGTTGGGGTTTCATTGCTATTATGGAATATGGCAGGGACAGGGGCCCTGGGAAGTCATTATTCTGACACTTTGGCAGTTGTTATATATATATTTTTAAATGGGCTAGGCTTTTAAGTGGATGCCACCAAGGAGGTGAATTGATTGCTCGGATTTCTGGAAAATGTACTAAACCTACACTGGGAGATTTTGTGCTTCCCCCAGTGCTGTTTACTCTCATAACTGTGAAAGCAATATTACCACAATTATGTGAAATGTCCTCTGGAACTAACTCTTTCCTGATATTTCTTTTACTTATATAACATGTCTTTTATACTTTTTTTTTTTTAATGTGGTCGTATCCTGTGAGACACAGAAACACACCATCCATTTCATTTCTGAACTTTTAAATTAAAAACAAGAGACTTTCCCCTAATAGGAACTTTTTGTCCTGATGGCAAAAGAGTCAAAAACAAAAGTAGACTGCCCAGTGCTGATCGTGCATTTTGGTCTACCATTCCAGACCTGTCCCACTCTTAGCTAAAGCCCACAGAAAACCGTTCTGTTAAGAAAAAAAGAAAGAAAGAGAAAGAAAGAAAGAAAGAAAGAAAGAAAGAAAGAAAGAAAGAAAGAAAGAAAAGAAAAGAAAAGAAAAGAAAAGAAAAGAAAAGAAAAGAAAAGAAAAGAAAAGAAAAAAGAAAACCGTTCTGTCCATGACCCTACTTTCCAACTAAGTGTGTTCTTCAGTCAGCGGACATTTGGCTGATAAACTCATAAAACTACTAAAATTGTTCTAGCCATCATTTAAAAGAAAAATAGGTCTTGTTTTGCCACAACCTATAGGTTATCCCATCCCTCAGCTGTCATTCTCGAGTGTGTGCATCAGGAATGTTAAGTCATCGCTTTTCGATGCCCTATGTACTCTTCCGATTTTCATAATCCTACTTTCTTGCCTACTTTGTCTATGTCCTGAACCAATTTTTCCTATGATTCAATATGAACTCTTTTTTAAAAAATCAGGTTATTTTTTATGGACTGTATTTTATGGACTTTTCTTGATTCTCTAGGTTAAAAGACTGTATTTTATGGACTTTTCTTGATTCTCTAGGTTAAAAGACTGTATTTTATGGACTTTTCTTGATTCTGTAGGTTAAAGGACTACATATTCTTTCTTTTTATAGACCCACACATACACACAATCATCCTTGCTCTCTCCCTGTGTAATTGGAGGCACACTGGCTCGTGCTCAAATTGAAATTGTAATGTTTCCTACTTCTAACCCCAATCCTCCTACTCCTTCACCCATACAGGGGCCCATCCTTGACTCTCACTTAAGCCTTGTGAATTTTTTCTTTCATATTTCTCTTCCTCTCTTCCATCTTTGTCTTCCAATAATTTATCAGTTCAAGTCATGCTTTGACCATGGCAAATGTTCCTTACTTCCCTTTCTTGAGTTCCAGGGCAGTATTGCTAAAAACAACTCCTCCAACAGTGGAATGCCTCATTGCCCCTGTTCAGAACGTTTCATCCCCCCCATTGTTTAAGGTTGGTTACAAGCCTGCTACTGTGACCTGAAAGACTCTCTGTGATTCCTCTCCTTGCCTATCCACCCTCCAGCTTAATTAAATCATGCTACTTACCCATTCCTTCCTTCTTCCCTTCATCAAACACTAATATTGTACCAGATACCTGTCAAGACCAGTATTAGAAGCCAGGGATAAGGTGCTGTGGCCATAATACAGGACCTCACATTGAATATGGGCTCCATAAAAGTTTCCTGAATGAAATGTTGGGTTTGGAAATGTGGATTCTAACTGAGAACACACTGGGTTCCATGACCATGGCCATCTCATACTCTTCATTGAAGTCATGAAAGATATATGGATCAGTATTAGTGACCCAGATGCAAGAACCAGCCCACTCTTTGGACTCGCTATTATTGCATTCTTTTTTTAAAAATATTTTATTTATTTATTCATGAGAGACACACACAGAGAGAGAGAGGCAGAGACACAGGCAGAGGGAGAAGCAGGCTCCACAGGGAGCCCGACACGGGACTCGATCCCGGGTCTCCAGGATCAGGCCCTGGGCTGAAAGGCAGCGCCACACCACTGAGCCACCCGGGCTGTCCCTATTATTGCATTCTTGCCAATAGTCTTGACTGTGACTTGGTCTCCAAGATGAGTGTGCTCAGTGGGAGACCAGGCTCTGAAATGAAGCACTCATATGATTCCTTAGTTTTTATTTTCATATGTGCACCATGCACTGGAGTTATCACGCTAGGGTCAGAATATTTGTGTTTCCCCAAACTCTAACTCCAAGGTAATGCTATCTGGAGGAGGAGGGGATGCTTTGGGAAGCTTAGGTCATCAGAGTAGTATCCTCATGAATTTGATTAACCCTTATGAATTCTTAAAGATTTTATTTATTTATTCATGAGAGACACAGAGAGAGAGAGACAGAGGCAGAGACACAGGGAGAGGGAGACGGAGGCTCCATGCAGGGAGCCTGAGGAGGGACTGGATCCCAGGTCTCCAGGATCACGCCCTAAGCCAATATCAGGCCGTTAACTGCTGAGCCACCCAGGGATCCCCAAGGCAAAGCATGTTGAACGAACTGGGCCAATATCACAAATACATGCTCAGATCGATATATACAGTTTTCATGCATTTTAAAATAAAATAAGAGGATAGATCTCATGATCAAAGGGTTTTTACACTTTTTTTTTTAAAGATTTATTTACTTATGATAGACCTAGAGAGAGAGAGGGGCAGAGACACAGGAGGAGGGAGAAGCAGGCTCCATGCAGGGAGCCCGATGTGGGACTTGATCCTGGAACTCCAGAATCGTGCCCTGGGCCAAAGGCAGGCGCTAAACCGCTGAGCCACCCAGGGATCCCCTGTTTTTACACTTTTAAAGAGGATAAACAATAACATTTTTGGAGGTGATAGATAGGGATGTAGCATATCTTGATTATGGTCATGGGACCACATGTATATGAAGAGGTCCAAACTCCTCAAGATGCCTACATTAAATGTGTGCAATTTTCTCACGTATCAATGAAGCTTAAAATTAAATGTGTGCGTAGATACATAGATGTATAGGCAGGTAGTTAGGTAGATAGGTAGGTAAAGAAATAGATTAGGTAGAGAGCTGATAAATAGGGAGATAGGTAGGTAGGTAGATAGATGATAGATACATACACCCATATAAACATACATAGATAAAGCTAGGGGATAAGAAAGACACAAATCTCACATGCAGAAGATTCTGAGCAATAAATGTAAATACTTGGTCTTGAAGGATGTTAAGTGTAACTGGCTGCTCCTTACGTTTGTACAACAACATCCTAAAGCACATCCTCAGACCTTCAGTTTTCACAGCCAAGAGGCCCGTGAAGGAGACAAGACTCAATGTTGTGTGAGATCCTTATTAGCATTTTAGAACAGAAAAAGCGCATTAACTAAAAACTAAGGAGAGAGATACCTGGGTGGCCCAGCGGTTTAGCACCTGCCTTGGGCTCAGGGTGTGATCCTGGAGACCCGGGATCGAGTCCAGCATCAGGTTCCCTGCATGGAGCCTGCTTCTCCCTCTGCCTGTGTCTCTGCCTCTCTCTATGTGTCTCTCATGAATAAATAAGTAAAAATCTTTTTAAAAAGCCCAAGAACTAAGGAGATCTGAAGGAACTGCGAACTTGAGTGAATAGCAGTGTGTCCACATGTGGCAAAAGCCCCATGCTACTACTGTAAGATGTTAATAGAGGTAGCTGACTGCGGGGGTTATGGAAAGTCTCCGTACTATTTTCACCGTTCATCTGTGATCTCTTAAAACGTATTTTGAAAGAAAAAGTACGTCGTCCTTCGGGCGGGGGGGGGGAATGTAATTTCCCTTCTCTTGTGTTTAGAAACGTTTCACTTCACTTTTGTAATTGTAAATCATAGTTTTACAAAGTCAGCCTCATCCCTTACACATTTCAGTCGAAAGGGATGTAGACTTAAGGAGGCCCAAGATGAAGGATAAAATTGTAATTGAAGCAGCACCCAACGGGATTTGGGGGCACTCATGGCTGCAAAACTGGAACATTCTAATGTAGATTCTAAAGAAAGCTCCGAGTGCCGGGGTGACTGTGTTGGTGAAGCATCTGCCTTCAGCTCAGGTCCCGGCGTCCTGGGATGGAGCCCCAAGGTGGACTCTGTACTCAGCTGAGAGTCTGCTTCACCTTCTGTCCTTTTCTCCGGCTTATGATCTCTTTCTCTCTTGCAAATAAGTAAATTAAATCTTATTTTTTTAAAGAGTTAATTTATTTATGAGAGAGAGAGAGAGAGAGAGAGAGGCAGAGACACAGGCAGAGGGAGAAGCAGGCTCCATGCAGGGAGCCCGAAGTGGGACTCGATCTCAGGTCTCCAGGATCACGCCCTGGGCTGAAGGTGGCGCTAAACCATTGAGCTACCCGGGCTGCCCTAAATGAAAAAATAAAGCTCAGTCCTAGGCAACTTGATATCATTCACATTTCATGCATTCAGGAATAAGGAGCATGTTTACCCTGAGCCTCATCTGCTGTTCACCCCATCTGGATCAACACTGATTGCTTCGGCTGTGCCATCAAGGGATGAGGGGATTGAGAAAACCATGAGATAGAAAACCCTTGGAAGTGAGTCTTCTGAATCTGAAGCTCCATCTCACAAGCTTTTATATATATATATATATATATATATATATATATATATATATTAAAAAAAAAAAGGAATAACCAAGTGGGGGCCATGTCTGGAAAGCAAGCCACCAGCGAGTGGTGGCACGCTTCATGGAGGTGGCATCCGCTTGCCTTTCCACTTTTATCTTTGGATGAGAGCTGGATACTCTGGGGCACTTTGTTCTAAGATGCCCAAACATGAGCCAGCAGGAAACTTATCACAAATAGACTCGTTTAATCCTCTCAGGGTGCCTCAGAAATATTCTGTTTCCCTCATAACATTATATGGCCTCTCAGTTACATGCATTTATTTTACTGAAAAACATATTAGGTGAAAATAGTATCTGAATCAAATCAAGGAGTAAGAAGGAAAATGTCTCTCCCCAAATTGCAAAAGAGTTTGTTTTCCATTTTTTTAGGAAAGATAGATGGAAATATGGCTCATGCAGTCAGTAGCAGCAACTATCCCAATCCACCCTCCAGTTCTGGGACGAGGAGGCAGGGCATGGTGTTGCACTCACAACAAATCACTCTCTCCCTCGGTACTCCCGCGGGGTCACGTCTCATGGCAAGCTGTGATGTGCTCTCTGCTGCATTTTCTTCTTTCGCCCACTCTCCCCAGTGCTTCCAAAAGCGTGTAGTATTTCTAACTGAGTCCATGTTCAGCCAATACTCAAGACGTGACTTTTGATTGGAAAGGCTCCTGATCTTTATTCAGGAAGCTGGCAACCTGGGGCGAAGGCCATCTCTTGTGCAAAAGCCAACTCTGATGTTGCTGCCCAACCCAGAGATTTTTCAAGGGGTTTAATCAGTTAAGGGACTGCAGTGAGTGTCTGTGACATTACATCATTACATGCAGACTCGGTGATGCCATCTAGAGTTGTCTTGGTGCTTCAAGGTTGTGTCAGAAGGTCTAGCTCCTTGGTGCTCAGGCCAGAGGGGTGCCAGAGTATTCTGTTCTCACTGCAAAGGAGGACAAAATCTACAAATACGCAAAGGATGGCCTGTAAAGTCATTTGTGTGATCTTAGAAAAGAAAAACATTTTGCTAAAAGATTGTTAAGCTAATCAGAAAGCCGAGCGTCTCCTAGCTGACTTGCTGGGCTCTGTAGCCTGGGAACATTTCTGGTCCTTCACCTTCCCAAGGCCACCGGTCTGCAAATCTCAAAAGAAAATAAATTCAAAAATAAATAAATAAATAAAGAAGAAGAAGAAAAAGAAAGTAAATTCGTAGGGACGCCTGGGTGGCTCAGCCGTTCACGCATCTACCTTCGGCCCAGGGCATGATCCTGGAGTCTCAGGATTGTCCCACATCGGGCTCCCTGCGTGGAGCCTGCTTCTCCCTCTGCCTGTGTCTCTGCCTCTCTCTCTCTCTCTGTCTCTCATGAATAAACAAATACAATCTAAATAAATAAATAAATAAGTAAGTAAATAAATAAATTAGTTCTGTTGCAGATCAAGACACTTAGGTCAACAAGGAAGGGTTATTATCTTCAGTTGAAGCAAGTTAACCTTTAAAACCAAATGGAAGACAGATCAGTCTCTAAATTGCTAGGAGCAGAGGGACAGAGGTTGGAGAAACATTAAACAACCAAAATGCGCAGCCACATATTGATGGAGGACCCTCCCAAATCGGTGAACACGCTGTTCTCCATATGGCCTCAGACTCCATCTATACGCAGGATCGAGGCAGGACATGCCTGCATCGAGGCATCAGAATCAATGACCGAGGGGCACCTGGGCGGCTCAGTGATTGAGCATCTGCCTTTGGCCCAGGGCGTGATCCCGGGGTTCCAGGATCGAGTCTCATATCGGGCTCCCTGCATGGAGCCTGCTTCTCCCTCTCCCTGTGTCTCTGCCTCTCTCTCTCTCTGTGTCTATGAATAAATAAATAAAATATTTAAAAAAAAACAAAATCAATAACCGAGTGCACACATGTCCAAACCCATATTCTGGAGTGCAGTATGGTGGCTGAGACCACCAACCCTGGCGGGGTCATTCTCCTTGTTCGGAACATTTCTACCTCACCCACCTAGCCAATTCATTGACAGCAG
This sequence comes from Canis lupus baileyi, assembly GCF_048164855.1. NCBI lineage: Eukaryota > Metazoa > Chordata > Mammalia > Carnivora > Canidae > Canis > Canis lupus. Next base: position 122,905,945 of record NC_132876.1, read on the forward strand.
CAACCACACACATCTACCATCCATGGAAACACATGGTGACATTTAATTTTATCACTCATCCCCCTGGCGATTGTTAATTGTCCCGTTCATAATAAATCTGCATAATGTGTCGCACAAAATACACTATTTGTACCTTCACAAATGTTATGTAATTACTAATTCCTGATAGTTTCTTTAAAATCGCAGATACGCAATTCGAATATTGAAAGGAAATGTGCACACAATCATATTTTGTGATTCCTTTCTCTCTGGAATAAAAAGTAGAACTTGATTTGTTTCAGTGTTACACTCCTCATGGTTTTTTAGCTGCTTGCCTCCCTTGTCTACTTCTGCTCCACATCAGGGAAAACTCATAAAAAGCCCCAGTTCTCTGTTCTCTTGTGCTAGCGGGAGGTTTACCTCAGCACCGAGCCCTGACCCAGCGGAAAACCCAAACCTGTCTTCTTTCTCTGTTCTTTCTACTCATTTTCAGATGTTGGGGAGAAAGAATTTCCTCTGCCTTTCAAGGTCCTTCTGGCTGGACTGATAATCAGATTGACAGGAGGCAGATTAACGTGTTCACTGAGCCAGTCAAACAACGGGACATAGAGGGGACTTTGATGTAATAGGCTTTGTTGGGTTCCTCTGTGTCTACCAGTCCTGGTTCATAGCGTAGTGTAGTTATCCATGCTGAGAGCTCTGTGCCTGGAGCAGGTCCTCCATCTGAATTCCTTTTAGACAGTCATGGAGTGCGTAAAGAACCTTTCTTGAATCTAGTGCGTTTTGATTGCTTTTTAACTCAAAATGATCTTCATGACAAAGTGGCCCCATCTTGGGGCAGCCTGTGTTCAGCCTCTGCACAGACGAGCTAAAAAGCCTCTTAACTCTGTGTCCATCAGAAAGTCTCATTGTGGGAGCAATAAACTTTTCATACCCTCTTGGTGTGTGTGTGTGTCTGAAGCCATTTGTGGGGCAGATCCTTCCCAGCTCTGTGGGGGTGACCACAGAAATAGACATGGCCCTTTTCAGCTCAGAGACCCAAATTCTTTCATGACACTTGAGAGTTTCTCCTGTGTCTCTGGTCTGAAATCAGTCTCCTGGCTTTTCCTAAATTATTCACGACCAAAGAAAGAGGAGAGTCTCTTGCCTGGCTGAAATTAATGCTCCTTATGCTGTGGGCTGGGGAGAGGCTGAGCTTTCCAGGGCATGTTGTGTAAAGAATATGAGCCTTCTAAAAGCTGAGAAGAAAGGAAAGTCTGTTTACTAGACAGCCGCCAGCATCTGCTACAAGCAGAATGCCGTAGCAGGCAGTTGAGAGAAACCCGTCCAGACATCTCTGTGTGGAGTAGCTTTCCCTTAGTCCAGTTCCAAGCCTTGGCAAGCAGGGAAACAGCCTCTTTAATTTAACATTGTGAATATAAAAATAAATAAGCTCGCAGGGCACATGCTATATGAAAATATACTGCAAGGAATCATAGTTATCTTAGACCTTTGCCTGCAACGTTCATGTATTTCAATTAACTTTTAAGACCGTCTGATAGTACAGAAATGTACAGGGGAAGACGTCCAAATAATTGTGGATAGGAAAAGCTTGAGCTATTTGTAATCATGTGGAAAATTAATTAGAATTAGATAATCACAGCTTTTTAAAACGGCGGGATATTTCATTTAAAAATTCATTAATTTATGTATAAGTAACAATCTTTAATTTAGTGACTGTATTTTAGCATCTAATTATTTGTGGGAGAGCCATAATTCTCTCATTTTTGCAAAGACCCAAACAGATTCATTTGAAATCTGAACGACCAGAGGACCAAATTGTTAAGTATGGGGAAAAAAATACTTTTAAAAATATGGTGCCAGAGGTTGTCATCAAAATCTGTCATGACATAAATATTTGAAGCCTATTAAAAGCATCCTACAGCAGCGCGTTCATCAATATTGAAAAGAAAGCCAGTGGTGGTGGCTATGAAATACATGTTAGAACATTTTCATTAATAGTTTTGAGTTTAAAACAATGCACAGTTTAAAGGAGATATTTTACTTGAGGCAAGGGTGATTCTGAGGTACGTCTGGGGCTGTGAGGGTGTCATGCGGGCACTAAAACCACTCACAGCCTTTAGCTGGTGCATCACTCATAAGCCTCGTAGGGTTCAAAGTTTATGAACGTTTACCTGCCAGTGTCTGCAAGTTTCAACTCGGAGACATTTGTCTGGAAGAAAATAAAGTATTTGCTTCTGCAAAGCAACGTTATTAATAATGATAAGGTTCCCACACAACCGTCAAAAAACCTTCTCTAGGCCTGCCTCCAAAAGTATAAGATACTCAACACTTCCAGCGCACAACGATAGGAACGCAACATCGTGGTAGTCATAGCAAGATAAAATAGATTAGAATACAGTTTTCTTTATTAAATAACAGTTTTAGAGTCCTCTTAAACGTTTGTACACAAAATGAATGAAATTCATTTCCAGGATGATCAAGCGCCCGATGTGTCAACCTATAGAAGTTCTGCAGACTTTATTCTGGAGCCTTTGAGAAAGTTGGTGTGTTTGATTTCTTACCGTGGCTGAAAGAATTGAGACTTGACCAGAATGGGGTGTTTGGGCAAACATTCCTTGAGGCACAGGGATTGTCAGTAGGAAAACCCAAGAAGGGATCAGAACAATGATTGAGGAATCATCCTGGTCAAATTAATGAAAATGCTGCAGGAATCACCATTGAAGACAGAATTCTTAGACCAACTCTTATGTGAGCCATTGAGAATGTAGTTTAAAAATCATAATTGAGCACCCAGCGCAAAGTTTGTGGCATTTGAGGTTCCCAGCTCAATGTTCAAAATGCAAAGCTTAATTGTAAGGTAAATTTTTGGCTGGTTGGTTCATTTGTATATCTGAGTTATGGATTTCCAGAATTTCAAAATGCAAAGCACGATTGTAGGGTCATATTTTGCCGGCTGGCTCACCTGCGTATCTGAGTTAAATATTTTTTTAAAAGATGCTCCCTGAGGTTTCATGGTGACCAGAGTATTTTCACGGATATCCAAAGTCTTTTCCAATGCGCCAAAGTAACTTTAAACTCCACGTAGTGAGTCGTCACCTCATGAAACTTAAAATGTAAAACGTCGTACTTAAAAAAAGAACCTGTTTGCTCCATTTCCATTTATTTCTTGCGTATTGAAAACGTCAATTTCTGAGAGTCGAATTCTACGCTTCTATTTTCTCACGTGAGCCACAAGGAGGAGATTTCCTATTTTGCTTTATGAAATACTTTGCATTTCCACTTGTCGTTTCCAACTCAAGATAATCTGAATAGAACTCCGTTGAATGAATCCAGGTTTTGGTTTTACGGTGTTGTCTTCAGAGGTTAATAATTGGGCTGGAATTCGAAACACTCACACATATTTTGTTTTATGATTTCCTTCTTCCAGAAGAAATTATTGAACTGACTCTCTTGAGCCATGCTTTTCCACCTTTCCATGTTCCTACCATCTCCTCCTTATTGATGCTCATGTGTCAAACTTGTGTGAGCACAGCCTAGTTTCTTTGTAGTATGCTTCCCGTCCCACAGGTCCTAATACAAACTCGTTAGACAAAGTAATCCTAAAATCTCAATATTTTATTTTTGTGTTTTGCTTATCCACAAAGTACATGTCCTCATTGTTTCCCATGGTTTTTTGGAGGGGCTGGTAGCAAGTGGATACAAATGATAACAGACCAAAGCCTTCCTGGTTTAAACTTAAGTGAACATAATTATATTCTGCAGGGGGATTTGCACAACAATGAAACTGTTTTACCCAACAGCACCCCATATTGCATTTTAAAAATTGCTGTATGATACGAAGTACTTGTTCAATAAATATTTGAAAACAGACTCTGTAGACATAAGAAACTGTATTCCATTCCATTTTTTTAAAAGATTTTATTTATTTATTCATGAGAGACAGAGAGAGGCAGAGACACAGACAGAGGGAGAAGCAGGCTCCCTGCAGAGAGCCCGATGCGGAACTCGATCCCAGAACCCGGGATCTCACCCTGAGCCAAAGGCATACACGCAACTGCTGAGCCACCCCGGTTTCCCATATTCCAGCTTTTTAAAATGAGATTCCTTGGCGTTAGCATGGCGTTTAGTACTTTGGAATTTTTCACATACTATATGATATTTATTAAATCAAAGCATACACTCTACGACTATATTGGATTCTTGCCAAAATTGGGGGTAACTCATTTTGCTGACCTAGACTTAAGTTTGATTTGTGAAAATGTAAACAGTAATAAAATCTAAGGACAGAACACTTAAAAATCTGTCAAGGGTATAGGAGGGAGAGATCAGAGTAGACAGTATATTTTGTCCAAAATTAGGTATTTGTTTCAAAAGAGTGGAGCTTGGGATCTTGCACAGAAATGATACCAATGAAAAAATTTGACCCTGCGGATTTGACAAGGATTCTCTGCCCAGCATAATTTTTGAGTTGTTATAATTATGTTTGTTTTTAATTGGAAAAATGTGAAATGTATAGTTCTAAGAAAGATGTATACAGGTACCAGTACGACATAAGTGGCATCCAATAACAAAATTTTTACTTCCCCTTTTTTAAAAGAATGTGAAGACATCAGTAAGCGTCTGAGAGGTAGAATGTAACTCAGACTCTCCTGAAATACCAAGGGTGGATATTATGTACTGCTTTCTGCAGCGATGCTCTGATGGAGAAAATAGGGCTTATTGATGTTTCCATCCTAATGACAACTATAGCAGCAAGAAGTAACGACAGAAAAAACACCTAAGGAAAGCTGTAGGACATCCTCAGAAATCCCAAGGTGACAACAATTATAAATTTTAAATTGTCGGGACAATTTAAACTGAGCCTGAATGACTCAGCAGTTGAGCATCTGCCTTCAGCCCAGGGCATGATCCTGCGGTCCTGGGATTGAGTCCCACATCAGGCTCCTTGCATGGAGCCCGCTTCTCCCTCTGCCTGTGTCTCTGTCTCTCTCTCTGTCTCTCATGAATAAGTAAATAAAAAAATATTAAAAAATTATTTTTTAAATTGTCATTTGAAAATGGTCATTTTTTTGAGGTGGGCATGTCAATATCTTGAGGCAGCCTTAGAAGGTTCCATTTTAAAGAGAACTTTAGTCTTGAGGGGACAAGTTGTGATTCTCTATTTTTGAAATACGTGATTTCCATTCCAGCCAAAGAATCTTTTTCAGGAATATGTCATGACCCACCACCTTAGAGTCCTTAGAGCTCTCATTGAACCTCAGGGTTCTTAAATTCCAGTGATGAAAAAAGCTGTGCAGCAAGACTCTGAAAACCCAATGAGAATGTGCCATATTTGAAGCACACACACACTTCTAGGCAGTGACTCATTAACTTGAATCAGATGCTCAAAGTCTCCATGGTCCCAGAAATATTAACAACCACGGACAGTTCCTTTGACTTGTGTTCTTATTTTTTAAATGTTGGAATGAGAGAACACGGACCTTCACATCGGTTTGACCTCTACAATTGTATGCATCTCTGAATTATATACTCACTTCTTGGAGGCAAAGTCCCTTCCTCCCACCTTCAGTATCTTGTCTTAGCATGGCCTTCTAATGCCTCCACAAGGAAATAACCCCCGCTGACCCCAAGTAGATCAGAACTAAGAATTGCATTCATCAGTGCTCACAGACTCAAGATTTCCTTGGAAGAATGTGGCCGATACCATGGTTTATTGCCTCTCAGGGAAATACTTTCTAGAAATCATAGTAACAATTAAATAAATAAATAAATAAATAGATAGATAGATAGATAGATAATTTTTTTAAAAAAAGAAATCATTACTATGCCTATGTTTTATGGAAAGTGTCTTTTCCATAAACAAACAAATAAATACTATTATTGGGCACCATGTTATTTATTTATTTGTTGCTCTAGTGCCATCTTGTTCAAAGGATCGGTCATTTGCAATGACTCCGTTACCTTAACCAGTCTCCAAAACCAACAAGACTGCTCATTTATGGGAAACTTTTTCTTTCCCAGTAAGTGTTCACCCACTTTACAATCATTTATCATTTATTTCTCATTTAATCTTGTTGCCTTGTAAATGCTCACAGATGGAATCCCAAAGATGTGAAAATGGGAGGCCATATTTGTCAGCATGGCAGGGAGGAAAATAACACCCAAAGCCATAAATTATTGGGAATGTCTATGCAATATGGCAAAGGCAGGCATGGACGGGAGACGTACCAGTCAGGTCATGAGTCATGACTGTAGAGGGGATAAAGTAAAACACGAGCAGAAAACACATCTGCATCAACCACACCCCCCCTACACTTGTTGTAGGAAGGCAACCATTTCTGAATGACCCTCGGTGTAATCACTTGGCATTAGGACTTTCAGAAATTTCATCAAGAGATGCTTAGGGCCACCAGCCAGAGTCATTGGCTTGAGTCTGTACCCCTTATGCATGTCTTCTCAGAAATTGCTGCATCCTCATGGCGGGCATCAACCTTTAATTTATGCTACACGAGGTCTTTTTGCGTATCTTGTGCCATGTTGCCAAGGGGCTGGGTACTGTTTTTCCTAAGATTGGCAAACCAAAGCCATTTCAAGAAGTGAATTTGAGATGGTGTATTTACAAGTCTTCTCTCTGAAAAAAGAAATGGAGATTTGTTGCTGTTTTTGCTTTGGTTGTTTTGTGTAACGGAAATTGGGAATGTTGGCAAGGCATGACGCCGTGAGCCAGAGAATATTGCCACTGAGTGAGGAGCCAGCATAGCCATTCAACAGAGGAACTGATTGAACCCCGCATACATAAGGGGTGGAATTCCCAAACCTTGCTCCAAGATATCTCAAGAGGGTAAAACGTGGCAAGAATGGATTGCAGGCAGTGGGTGAGACATGGCCCTTACGTGTCACCTCATATGCTGCTTCGCCCCTACTACCATATGACTATACGACCACCATCTTGTGCCTTTGACAAAGATCATAAAAACTAGAGGTGAGCCCTCATTCAAAGGATGCTCATGTCCTCAGGGGCCGGAGTCCCATCCTTGAGAACCTAGGAATGTGCCACTGAAACACAGGAGATGATTTAGGTAGATCTTGGTCTTGGGGCCAGACAAGGAGGCACATGGGCTGTCTGATTTCACAAGTATATTTCATCTGGTCTGCAAAATGAATTTTTAAAAGCAATTCACTTATATGTACTTTAAGCTCGAGACACGTTCGTCAGCACCCTATAGTCCCCATCATTGCACCCTACAGTCCCCACCATTTCCATTATTCTTACTCCTGGCCCTAAAGGACTTTAAATTGCCAAGCACTGCAAAGGATTGAGAGCTCTCACACTCGATAATTTTGTAAATCTGAATTTACCTAGGGGAGACAGAGCAAGACAGCAAAGAAATGTCCACTTAAATAGCATTATGATTTCCATCTTTAATAGACTGAATACATGTCTGGTCTAACTCCAACTGTAAATCATTGCCTTTTTTTTTTTTTTTTTTAATAAGACAACTGAGCGATTTAAAATCCAATTTTTCTTCTTTAGGGCTTTATCTATTAATCATTCATTTCTAAATGGAAAATAAGTTCGGCAAGCATAAACTATTGGTTATAAACTTAGCATATCAAAAAAGCTCATGTGCAGAAATCCTCAACAATATAACAAAGACCAGAATTTGTTATTAGCCTGAAATAAATTTTCATTAGGAAGGATGAGGGTATCCAGCAGTGGAATTGTGACGGGAGGTGGTTTACCTTGAATATCCTTCAAACGTGCTACTCTGAGAGCTAAAAATTTAATAAGAAGTTATTAGATTAAACTTTCTTCTTTGAAAACAGTGACAGAGTTACATGGGCTCTGATCATAATCATCCGTTAAAAAGACATGTCAAGGGAACCAACTGCCTTAAGAAAATGTAAGACTTTGAGCCAGGGAAGTTTTATGATATGGAGAAGTTTGACTATGGCTGTGGGAGAGGAGTGAATAATCTTGGGTGGAAAAAGATGTCACCTTGCGCCCTAGAAGAATTAGTGGCATCGCTTCTAGCAACTTGACCAAAGGTGTTCTCTTCACCTAGGAATTTGTCTTTTATGACAAAGTAAAGGAGGGTTGTGGCTTTCCAATTCAGAGTCTTATGGCTAAGACTGAGTTGTGCTTAACAGAAGGAGTTGTGTTAATGGCCGCCATGATTTCATACCTATCACGCCTTTAAAAACGTTACGTGCTTATCTGTTCCCTACCCAGGAGGTCTTAATCGTGCCATGCTATGTATGAGGCAAACAAACTACAACTCAAAGAAACAAAATCCCTTGACCGGGGGGTAAAATTGGTTGTGTTGGTTTTCACGAATCCTGGTTGACTTTACCATTCACACTCTATGTTGGGGATTGCATTCAAAACAGTAGGGATGGTAAAAGGAAGCCCAGGAGAAATCTTACCCCAGTATTGGTTATAGTGTTTCAAGATTTCTACATAATCTCATGACTCACCCCTGGACACAGCTCTTCATGTACTTGAGAAATATGAGGTAAGAGGGGTGCCTGGTTGATCAGTGGTTGAGCGCATTTACCTTCATCTACCTTTGGCTCAGGTCATGACTGCAGAGTCCTGGGATCGAGTCCCCATGAGGCCCCCTGCGGGGAGCCTGCTTCTCCCTCTGCTTCTGTCTCTGTCTCTCTTTCTGTGTCTCTCATGAACAAATAAATAAAATCTTTTTTTAAAAAAAAACAAGTATGAGATAACAAGTCAACTACAAAAAATGGCTAAACTTTGTTATATAAAGTTGAGAAACGGGATATTTTGGTTCCTTCATCGAAGACCAGGTTGCCAAGTACAATATGCAAAAAAAACAAGTGAACTGATAAAAGCTGGTAATTTTTGCCTAAGACACGTCTTTAAAAGTTTTCAGTGTTTTCTCCTTAATTGAAGTAAGGATATGTTAGGAGCTTAGATGTTCTTAGATGTTAGAATTTTCTCCCCAAATTCATATGTTGAAGCCGTAGCTCCCAGGACCTGAGAATGTGATTGTATTTGGAGATGGGGGTCTCTAAAAATGTAAACAAGGTAAAATGAGGTCAGTAGGGTGGGCCCTGATCCCAGAGGACTGGGGTCCTTATAAGAAGAGGGGATGAGGATAGACACGCCCAGAGGGACGACCAAGTGAGGACATGAGGAAAACTTGACATCTACACACCAAGAGGAGAGGCCTCCGGGGAAACCACCCTCAACCCTGCCTGGATCTCCGACTCCCAGCCTCCAAAACTAAGACAATCAATATTTTGTTAAAGGCACTTGGCCTGTGAAACTTTGATATGGCAAACTTGCCAAATTGATACATATTTAAACATATTTATATACATGAATACTTGTATGTATATGTATTTATGTCTCTATTATATACATAAATACTTATATGTATGTATACATATTTACGTCTCTATATATTTATAAAAGAATATATGTATATATATAAAGGAATAGACAACGTTAGCATGTAAGGAAATGAGGAAAACCCTTGGCAACGCCACCTCAAAGGGCACAAATACCATCTGGATGAAATCGACTTCCCTCAGCACAGACGCTTGGCTCCAGGTCTGTTCGTTCCCAAAGAGCTGCCTGTTGAGAACGAGGGTGGATGGTCTTGGGCATATCCTACAGGAGAAATGTGTTCTACTCCGAACAGTACATGCATTAGGATGCTTGGGAGCAAACTGACTCTTTCCTGGGTGGAGTAGTAGTCGGAAGGATCTCCAAAAATGTCCATGCCATGATCCTAGAAAACTGTGGATAACTTCTATCATGTGGCAATAGAGAATTTGCCAATGGAATTAATGTTGGGGAGAATCTTACATAGGGAGAGTGTCCCGGATTATTGGAGATAGAATTTGCCGATGGAATTAATGTTGGGGGGAATCTTACATAGGGAGAGTGTCCCAGATTATTGGAGACGGAATTAAGGTTGGGGGGAGTCTTACATAGGGAGAGTGTCTCGGATTATTGGAGATGGAATTTGCAGATGGAATTAAGGTTGAGGGGAATCTTACATAGGGAGAGTGTCCTGGATTATTGGAGTCCCTTCTGATCCCGTGAGGTCTTCAATGCACAGAATGATTTTGGCTAGAGGGTAGAGAGATATGGCAAAAAAATTAAAAAATGGAATCTCCCAAAGCAACAGAAGGACTCAACCTGTCATTGCTGGAGAAGGCCACATGCAAAGCATGAGGAAGGAATATGGGTAGTATCTCGCAGTAGAATCGGGCCCCTCGTTGACAGCCAGCGAGGAAACACGGGGCTCGGGTGTCAATTCAGCCAGTATCTTGAGTGACCTTGGAAGCCATTCCTCCCCAGAGCCTCCGTGGAGGAGCACAGCCCTGCCAATACCTTAACTGTGACCCTGGGAGGTTCTAAGCAGAAGATCCCGCTGATCCATGCTGTGCGCAGCCTTGTGACCCATGACCACTCTGACATCGTAAATGACTGGCAATGACAGCCGCTGATTTTTTTTTAAATTTTTATTTATTTATGATAGTCACAGAGAGAGAAAGAGAGAGAGGCAGAGGGAGAAGCAGGCTCCATGCACTGGAAGCCCGATGTGGGATTCGATCCCGGGTCTCCAGGATCGCGCCCTGGGCCAAAGGCAGGCGCCAAACTGCTGCGCCACCCAGGGATCCCGATTTGTGCTGATTTGATAGAAAACCGAGAGGGATGCTTGAAACTTGCCCCTTCAATTATTATTTCCCATTCATTCGTTCGTTCAATGAATATGTAAAATCTAATATGTAAAATGTGTACATATTAAAGCCGTATTACGTGCTAGGCATATTGCAGACAACTTTAAGAAAAAGTTAAAATTAAGAACGTAAATAAATAACAAATAAATAAAATAACAAATAACAAATAACATAAATAACAAATAAAATAAAAATCATCCCCCGGTTTGCCTTTTCTTTTCCAAACAGCTACCCCAACTCTCTTAACCATGTCTACGTTTCTTGACAAAGTCATCCGCTGTATGGCTTTTACAAACTCAACACGCCATTCAAGAGCCGCCCACGTCCACCTACCTCCTGCCACTAACTGAGATATTATGTTGCCTTTTGGTCTCCAAAGAAAAGTGTGGACCAAATTCACGGGACTTGTGTCTCCTTAGGAGCATCCCACCCAACTATCCATTCGCTCCTTGAGTCTGGGCTTCCTTCCATGACCGGGAAATCATTTTCCTGTCTCATCTGTGGCTCCTCTCTATGATCTCTTTCCAAATTTTAACTGGGCTTGGTTGGGGACTTCCCTGTCCTTCCTGCCCTGGACTCTCTCTCTCTAGGTGACTATATCTCATGCCTATATTGATGAACCTCTAAATCACTATACCCCCGGCCCTCTTTTCCCAACTCTTATCTTATACAATCAGCTGAGTTGGTGGTTTCCGCCAGTTTGTGGTCCCACAAGATCTCAAGTTTATCAAGCCCAGAAACAAAGCTTCGATTTTTCTCTTCAGACTTGTTGGAGGAGGAGGACGTGGACGAAACAGAATAAAGAAGGAAAACAGAGACGTGAGAATACAAAATACATACCATGTTCAGTCCCTGAGTCGGTGCAGCTAAGTCCCGCCTGGATCGATCTTGACCCCCTGGACTTCGGGGCTGGGTCAGGTGATCAACGGCCTCTTGTGTGCTAGGCCACCCGTGTCTGCTTCCTGCCACTAGGAGCTGATTCATCCTGTGCAGCCCGAATCATCACCTCTCTGCTGCTCATGCCCTCATCGCATACTGGCAACGCGGCCTCTCGGTCTTTGCCCCAGATTTCCATTTCCACCGGCCCTAAGATGCGCCCTGCCTGCTGCCCTGCCAGCGCCTCCATGCCCACGAGTCTCAAGACTAATCAATCGCCCCGTCCCTACTGCCGACCCTCCCTACCAGCTTCCTTCTTCTTTCCTTGGCTTCCTCCCTCCTACTGTCAGGCTGGAATGCTTTGGGCTGATCCTGACCAAGCTGTGGTGCACACAGCCCTCATCCCCCCCACCCGGTGCGTCAACCAGTGGCACTTCACTGACAAAAGTCACGTGTCCAGACTTTAGCCAGGATTGTGTCCTCAAGAGCATCCTTGAAGGAAAAGCAAGACCTCCTCTCTCTTTCCTCACCCCATGCCTCGCATCACCACCCTGTATTCTCTGTCCTCTTCCTCATCTGCTGTTGGTTCCTCATTTCTCCATCCTTCGGGTGCTCCATCGCCTTCCACACCAGGTCTCCGTCTTCCTCCCACCCTCCTTGCTCTGACCCCCTGGATGGCGTCCTGGACTCCTGTGCCTTCTTCCCTCTGCCTCCTGCTGCTTCTCTTCTCCACCTCTTCCCCCTCCTGCTCCACGTGTGCTCCGTGCCTCCTTCTCCGGGGTCACCTCCTCTTCTCTCTCCTGCTGTCCTCCTTTCCCTGCCTGTGCCTTCCTCACTGCCTCCCGCTTCCACCATCCCTGAGGTCCTCCTGAAGATGTGCCTGCCTGGCTCTGCGTTCCCTGCTCCCTCTGCCTTACTCTCGTCTCCTCAAAGCCCCTCCAACGTGGATGTTGTCCTTCCCACTTTGGGAACCCAGCCTCTGTGAACAGGAAGGTAGGACCCCTCTCCGCGGGGGCAGAACCAGTTCTCATGGCCGACGTGGGTGCCCCAAACATGCGACTCGTGCTTCATCGTTCGCCCTGGTGATCCTACAAGCTGTGCCACCTCACATTTTTTAAGGATTATTTCTTTATTTGAGAGAGACAGCACACAGGTGGAGACAGAGAAGCAGATCCTCCACTGAGCAGGACTCGATTTCAAGACCCCGAGATCATGACCTGAGCTGAAGGCAACACACGTGTTCACCTGAGCCACCCAGGCACCTGGTACCGTCTCGCATTTTGAAGCAAGTTCTAAATGTCACGTGAAACCACTTTCCCCACCTTTCTCTGCATGCCTTCGCAGAAAGTTTCATCAACCACTTGTTTGAGGTTACTGACTTCATTTTTCTCCCCTTTATGCTCTCTTGAGTCCATTCCCAGCCGAATGTTGTCCCAATGACCCCATTGAGCCATTTCTTGCACAGTTTCGCCAATGGTCTCCTTCAGGATAAACCCATCTATCATCTCGTGATCTTCCTTATTATCCACATCAGCACCAGTTTACCCCATTTCTCTGCCACTCCTGCTGGCAGCCCCTTGCTCACCTCATTTGTTTGATTTTTATGGATTTATTTAATAAAGACAAACTTTATTAAAAAGAAAAAAATTCCCCTTTCTTTGTACCACTTCCACAAATGCCCTTTCTTCTTCCTTTTTTTTTTTCCCCTTTCTTCTTCCAATGAACATACAGACACGTGTATGAGATGGAATGCTTGACATTTGGCTTACTTAGCTTATTGGATGCTTTGTCTTTTCTGCTGAATTTTTATTCTCTTGGGGCCCAAAGCTGATAAATTTTGCTCTTTCTCACAGTGTGTAGCATATGGAAGACTCTTACTAAATATTTGTTAAATGGATAATAAAAGAGAGAATGAATTTTATCATTTTTTACTCTGTAAGCCCAACATCTCTACTTAGCTTCATAAAATTCACAATAGAACGGGTTGTCACTTTCACAGTTAGTTTTTATCTTCAAGATAATAACAGTAGCTACATAATTCCAATTCTGCTGAACAGCCAACTTTTTTTTTTCCTTTTTATCATTTCTTGTGTTATTTAAGTTTCTCTAATGAGTTTGAAAATTCCATTTCAGGTTGCAAATGAAAAATTTAATCATTGCTTTTTGATTTGGAGTATCTCAACAGATGTCCCTAGTTTACTCTCTATACATGCAGGGTTTTTTGTTTTGTTTTGTTTTGTTTTGTTTTGATATTGTGATGCACAGAGTGAGCACATTGGTTTTACTCTTCCCCCTCTCTGCATCGAGAGCTCAGCCTCCCCAAGGGAGATGTGTGGCGAAACCTTTGTTCCCTGTCCAGAAACCTTTGCTCCTTGACTCAAAATATTTTAATTTGCTCCTGGAGGCCCTTAGTGTTGGGAGGATATTGAGACCATATGTGTCTGGGGAATATCTCATTTCAGTCATTTGTTGCTGAGCCTGAACACAATTCACACTTGGACTCAAATTCTCCTTCCTGATTCTGTAATTTCCACCTGTGCATCACTGATTCAAAAACATAGAGTTTGGAGGAACTGTGTTTATGGCTTTTATTTATGAGGAATGGCCCCGTCATATCCATATCCTGAAATCCAACTCAATGACTCACTCTTTCTGGGAAAGTATCGTTCCCACCGAAATCACTCACGATCTCTCATTGACTGCCACTTGCTCACGTCTGAGGATACCATGCCCACGGCCTGCAAAATAGTAGCTGTTTCCACACTATGTGCTGTTTCTGCATAAAAAGGTCTGGACGATTTTGTTTTGATTTGAGCACCTCATCTAATTATTAGTAATTTTTACACTAGGCAACGTTCATGTAGAGAAGGGCATGGGCGATTTTGTTTGGGCTTGAGTGCCTCAACTAATTATTTGTAATTTTGTTTTAATCTCATTAAGACTCAGTGCCTTTGCCTTTTAAAGTCTTCATCCTTAAAAAAAAAAAAAAATTCTTCATCCTTGATCCCACTGGACAGCTGTATTTATGGTTAAAAAAAAATGTGACATGCTGAGCCAGGGCTCCATCTGCCCATTATTCCTACATAATATTTTGCCGCCAACAGCTGTGAGATGTCCTTACTAGTTTTCTGGTGGGGCTTCACAAATACAAGGATGTCGCGTTAACACTTGTCTTTTCCAGAGCCTTCGATCTCAGGGGCATTTTTTTTAGTGCATTATATTTTTAATTTCTCTAGGACTCCACGATATCTGTTTCCATTTTTTTTTTAATTTCTCAGATGAACAATTGGAAGTGAATCAGAGCACCAAGTGGCTCTCCAGAAAGTTCACAGCCATTTAGGAATAAAACCAAGATTTAATACGGGTGTGCTTGCAACGAATGCACCTGACAGGAAGAGAGGGTATTATGTCATTTAAATAGTTGTGATGGTGAAATGAAAATACTACATTTACACAACAGTAGAAATCAAACATTTCTATAAAGTAGGCTCTTTTTTTTCCATTTAAAAAATGTCCTTCAAAATATACTTTATCGTAAAAACGAAAGGAAGCTGCATTACCGCCATTCAGACCAGTATGAAAGAAGGACATATGCTTGTTAAGGTTGTACCTCAGGAGCCTCATTCGGTGCCTGGGACACGAAGGAAAGGGAACAGAAATACATTTGTTACTGTTATACACACTGTTTATTGTGTAGCTTTAGGTACACCACAATTACACTGTGTCATAACTTAAGTCTGTTTATTTAAGTACGTTTATTGCTACATATAAGGGTACAGTTATAGTATACAATATCCATACACAGTTAGACCTTTGCATGTAACAATAACAAATGTATTTCTGAATGGATGCGTTGTATCTATCTGCATATATTTAAATATCACAGTTTTGGGGCACCTGGATGGCTCCATCAGTTAAGTGTCTGACTCTTGGTTTCAGCTCAGCTCATGATTTCAGGGTCCTGAGATCAAACCCCACGTCGGCCCTGCACTCAACAGGCAGTCTGAGATTTTCTTTCTCTCTCTGCTCCTCCCCCCGACTCTCTCTCTAAAATAAATAAATCTTTAAATTAAAAAAAAATATCGTGTTTTTATAACCATGTCACAGTCACAAGTTGTAGAGACTTTGATTATATTATTCAAGATGAATTATACATATATATAAATTATAAATATATATGACCATATATATACAGCTTATTTTAAAAAAATATTTTATTTGTTCATGACAGACACAAAGAGAGAGGGGCAGAGACACAGGCAAAGGGAGAAGCAGGCTCCATGCAGGGACCTGATGTGGGACTTGATCTCAGGACCCCGGGGTCATGCCCTGAGCCAAAGGCAGTCGCTCAAGCTCTGAGCCACCCAGGTGCCCTGGCAAATTAAATAATTTAAATACAATTTTAAAATTCAAAATTCACCCCAAAACTTAAAAAAAAAAAAAAAAAGAATGTAATGCTCCACTGATGGAGCCAGCCAGGCGTCCACAACTTAGAACTCTTTTAGCTGTGGTTTCAACTTAGGATTTTCAGGAAAGGAAATGCAATCCATTCCACTAGCAAAGACAGATGGGCAAAGGATCATGTTGCAAATAGGCCGGGCACGTGGTCATTCATTCATTCCTGGACGTATTCATTCAACTTCATCCACAGCCCTTGCTCAGATTACCTGATATTCTCTAGAGCCTCCTTTATGAACTGATTTCTCTTTTATACAGTTTGTTTACCCCCTAAATTCCACTCTCTGGGGTCCTGCTCTTCGGGGAACTCATCTCTGAATCCCCAACCTTTCTGGACTGTAGGATATTTCCATGTCCTTCTCCCCACCTATGAGATTGTATACAAACTTGGGGTTTTTATCACCATGGTCAGCAGGTGCATGCAGAGAAAACTCAGATTTCTTCCCTCAACGTCAGTCTTCATTTCTGATCTCTGAGAAATACTCCTGAGGCTTATTTGTTTCTCTAAAAACGTCCCCTCTGTGTGTTGACCTCGAGGGTTTGTATAAACATTCTTGGTGTCGCGTTTCAATCCCATGCACAATTGCCATCCTTCCGTGTGTTGCATGGAGCCACCCTATGCATCTCCCATTCATGAAGAAAGTATGATGGGGGGTGTTTTCTGACCTGTGGCTGCTGACATTTGCCTTGGGTCCTGCTGCTCCCCGGGGAAATGGTGACTGAATGCTTCTTCTCCATCTCATGGATGGGCAACACTATATATGACTAATGAATTCATGATGGGTGAGGTGGTTCCATTTGAAAGCCACCAACCTCGAAGATGGCAGGATCAGTCCCCAACACTGGGACGTGTACGTTGCCTCCTGGGACGACAGATTCGTAGCTGGTGAAGGACCTCAGTTAAGGGCCTCGGGGCACAGCTTGTCCCTGTAGCTCACCTCTCCTCACCTCCCCGCCACCCCCTGCCATATGCATCGACAGTGACTTGATAAATTGATGTGTTTCAAGACCTTTGTAGAGACATAACCCACATTCTGTTGAATTTATGCATTGAAAGGTGCAACCTAATGCTTTTTAGTATATTCCCGTGTGTACACCTAACACCATAATTCATTCCACAATATTTTCATTACCTCCCACAAAGAAGCCCTGCACCCCTCAACAGTCCCCTCCCAGCTCTAGGCAACCTCTACTCTACTTTCTGTCTCTGTAGGTTCTGCCCATTCCTCGCACATGGAATCCTATTTTCTGGGATGTCTCGTTTCTGACTTAGTTTGCTGTCCATCCGATTTTTCTACGCGTTAGCATTTCTTTAAATTGTTGGATACTATTCCATTGTATGGACAAACCACGTCTTATTTATGCATCTATCCGCCGATGGATAGTTGGGGTTGTTTCCACTTTTTCGGGATCACAAAGTGACGGTTCCATGAACAATGCTGCAAACAATGGCTGTTTGCAGACAATGTTTCATGTGGGCAAATATTTTCCTGAGCGGGCTCCCAGGGGGGAAACTGTGCAACCCGTGGTCAACTGTATGCTTAACTATTGGAGGAGCTGCTGTGTGGTTCAAAGGCTTTACATGACCCCCAGCCACGTGCAAGCATTCCTTTCACCCCACATCCTCCCCAAGGCTCCTTAGGATCCCTCTCTCTCCTTGCAGCCACCCTAGTGTGGGAGAAACCCTATCTCGGTGTGGTTTTCACTTCTGTTTTCCCAGGTGCTCATCTGTGCCATCTTCATGGGCATATTCCACATATCATACAGCCTCTTGTTTATCAAGCTCTCTGTACTGCTTCCCTTACCTATTTAATTTTTTTTTTAATGGTTGTACATCTTGATTGTAGAAACTCTTGGGTGGTAAAGTCCAACTCATCACTCACTTACTTTCATTATATATGGATTATAAATAACATTGTTGGTAATTTTTCAATAAAGACAGTCCTTAAATAAAATTTATATATTTGGGATGCCTGGTGGCTCAGTGGGTTGAGCAGCCAAGTCTTGATTTTGGCTCAGGTCGTGATCTTAGGTGCATGAGAAGGAACTTTGCCTAGGGCTCCATGCTCAATGGAGAGTCGGCCTGAGATTCTCTGTCCTGGTCATTCTGTCCCTTCCTCCTCTGCTCGTGCTCTCTTGCTCTCTCTCTCAAATAAATACATAGATCTTAAAAAAAAATTATATGGTAGACAAGTCCTTCCTCTGATGAGAAATAAAACTGCATACCTTGTCTCATGAGCCTAAGTTGATCATATTGAAGATGATCATCCTGATAAGGACTCCTGCCTCCATCCATGTCAGGTGGATCTGAATGCCCTCCTATCTTCTTTTTTTTTTTAAGGGATCATTTCTCAAATTTAGTTTAGAAAAGGAATAGTAGGTCAGTCTGGCTCATCTGCATACCTTGACTTTTCTGAAGGAGATCATCCTGTCTGTCTACATGCTCATAATCCATGCATTTGAAAACACATTCCAGAATTTTTCCAGGGAAGCATTTCAAGGTCATTGATCTACAAGGATCACAATCCATTTTTTACTAATGACATCATTGGCCTGTCAGGAGACTTCTCCCACCTGAGTTCCTTCACAGTGGCTGCAAACTCTCTCCCTTCTGGCTTTCTTATTTGGAGAATGCTCTTTCATATTTTCTTTTAGGCTACTCTGGGATCATTTTTTTTTCCCTTTTCTATCGAAGTCTACACTAATCATTCACAACATGGAACACTGAATTTTCCTGATCAGTGGCTGTTCTTGCGTCTCTTTTAAAACTTTCAGACTTTAGAAGGTGGGACAACACTGTTTGAGAACCCTGATCCAAGCAGAAGGAGGCGCCTGCCAATCACACTCATTCTCATTCTCAGAGAGAATTCAAAAAGAAAACTCATAGGCCAATGGCCCATTTTGTTGCAAATTATACTTTCATTCTAAAATGTAACACATTTCAATGTAGGTTCCATCTTGATTAACAGACTCACCATGCATTCTAAAATGTATTCTAAAATAGAAAGGATAGTCATAAATGGTGCCAAAAATTGATATGCCATCAAACCCATTGGCTCCTGGGCATTAAAAAAAAAACTAAACCATGAATATTTTTTATTCAATTCTCCTGGGCTGAGCAACGCATAAGCAGCTTCTCTGTGGTTTAGATGAAACCATTGGATTGATTTACTGAATTCAGCTCAAACATTATATTCTAATGCATGTGCAATTTGAGATCTATCTTGTTCTTTTTATATGAACTGAAGCTCTGTCTTTTATTTTTTAATAACATCAGATTCTCTTGGCTCCAAACCAAACACGTGAAACCATAAGCAAATTAATGAACTATTACTTTTTTTTTTTTTAGTTTTATTTTGAGTGCAGTGGAGATTTAGAATATTCACAGACTGATTTGCAACTACATGCAAATAAAGGTTCGGTGTAGGGTACGCATTTAAGAAACCCTCTAAATGGGCGCCTGGGTGGCTCAGTGGTTGAGCATCTGCCTTTGGCTCAGGGCATGATCCCGGCGTCCTGGGATCGAGTCCCACATCGGGTTTCCTGCATGGAGCCTGCTTCTCCCTCTGCCTGTGTCTCTGCCTCTCTCTGTGTCACTCATGAAGAAATAAATAAAATCTTTTTTTTTTTTTAAAGAAAGAAACCCTTTAAATGCTATGTCCTGAAGCCTTCGATTTGTCAGAACACCCATAAAGAACTGTTCCAGAGGTCATGGAGCGGGATTAACACACAACAGTGATAAATGTTCTGATCTTTTGCATGAATTAGGTAACTACAGGGTTTGTTTTTGTTTGTTTTTTGCAAAGCTGAAGCTAAAGAGGCTCACCCTTTTTCCATATCTTAAACACAGTGGCTATATCTTAATGCCCATTTTCGAACGGGAGGCACTCTGACATAAGGAAATGCATCCACTAGCTTCATGGACACTGACAAATTAAGGCATGGCGTTTCAGACTGCATTTCCTCAGTCTTTGTTGTTGTCGTTGTTGTTATTTACATTTGATGACCTCAAACAAAATAGCGTGGAGAGTATTTACCTAAAAACGTTTTGTTAGCAGACGCACCCATGTCGTCCACCAGGCAGACGCATCTCCCCGTGCATCATGAGGGCTCGCTGAGACACGCGTCCCACGGTTCCATCAGCTTCATGGGGAATCAAGTGCTCTCAAAAGGACATGCATTTTTCCCCTTCGGCATTTAGGGGGTTGGCTCGTACCTTTCTAGAACCCCCTCACATCTCAGAATGTGTGAGTCTCCTTTTCCCTGGGACTCTCACAGTTAACCAGCACCCTCGTGTTGAGTGCATGGCAAACATTTTCACAGAGTGACCCAACCTCTTTGGAGAAACACCCCCAAGGGGTCAAACAGTGTCAGCGCAATGATGCAATAACTAAAACAGAACTTCTGGTGCTCATGGAAGAATGTCCTAAGCAGTGCTACCGCGGCTTCAGACAGAGTCAGCCACGAAACAGCAAGTGCACCTAAGTGCCAAGTCTGTTGGCTGAAACACGATGCTCTTGTTTCTGCTCTGACTTCCTTAGAAAATCCCTAAGTAAGTATCCATAAGGAAAATCCTTAAATCAAAATGATCACTTCAATTTATGAGGGAAATCTCATGTTAGAAAAAATATATTAATTTTTGCTTTGCCTAAAAACTTCCATAGATAAGAATGCTGTATCTCGTGCCCACATCCCTGGGCATGTGCTCCCTGGCCAGGTGCAAAGTTTTCCTCGGTTGTCAGAATCACTGGGAGGGTTGTCTCAACAGGGTGGTGCAACCGATGTGTGCAGAGTCAGGGAAGCTGTGTCATAAGGGCGTATCACACACACGTAGAGCCCAGAAGTAGACAGGGCACAGTATCTTCTGGAATCAGTTCCTACTTCTGATTTCATGACATCCGTGTTGCCTAGATGAATACATACGTAGTTTGGGTTAACCGTTAGGGCTCAGCTAGTTCCCAGGTCCTCCCTGATCTTGGTTCTTGACCAAATCCACTCTGAAACCACCCTTTTGTATGTTTTGATGCTTGATTCCCCGTGTCCTTTGAACATGTTGTCCGACTTCTCCTTATTACTCATCACAAAATGGTAGTGGGGTTTATGTTTCTGCACAGACCAGACCACAGCGGATTGACCAAGATGAATCTTTTGTTTCTAGCTCTTCCATGTTTGAACTGCTGGGTATTTGGGGAGAATGGAAGCCCTGTGCTCTGATTCATCCAAAATTTCCCATGATAGCCTGCTCGTCTTGGTCTTTGTGACCATGAAAGATGTCTTGCCCACATGTGTGGAGATGGTTTCCACCATTACATAGGCATGATAGCTCACAGGAGTGGAAAAATTAGCTGGGAAAAGTGGCCTTTTGAAAATGCAGTGACTTACAAGCTGCGTCCATGATTTCCATCTCCATTGCATAAGCTAAAACTCGTACCTATACGATGAGAAGCGTCTTCTGTGAAGCGCTCCACCACCCCGTTACGTTCTGTAGGAGATGCAACAACATTCCTGTTCCCAGCATGACACTCTACAGAGCACCTGGACGTCCTAGAATTGCTTGAGTGTGAGCATATAGGTGAGGACACGGGATTAGACATTTTGGGAACTGGAATCAATTTTCCTTTTGTTTCATTCCCGAGTTATTGCAGCAAAAGTAGATAGGATTATGAGGGGCAGGCATTTCAGTGTTGTTTCTCATGCTAGGAACTGGCTGAGATAAAGTCTGCCCCTGAGACCATTCAAAGAGTAAGGCAGGGAATCCCTGGATGGCCCAGCGGTTTAGTGCCTGCCTTAGGCACACGGCATGGTCCTGGAGTCCCAGGATCGAGTCCCACATCGGGCTCCCTGTGTAAAGCCTGCTGCTCCCTCTGCCTGTGTCTCTGCCTCTCTCTGTGTGTGTTTCTCATTAATAAATAAATAAAATCTGTTTTTAAGAAAAAGAGTAAGGCAAATAAAAATGTGAGTGGAAAGTTTGCTGAATTACCTTGTAGGGAAACATAACGATGCCTTTGGGTCACGCTCTATAAAATGTTCTCTCTTGAATACAAGCCTCAGAACAGGAAACAAGGCTCCCTAATATTTTCATTTTCTATACGTCACCATTTGACATTGTTAATATTCCCTTATAATCTCTGCAGATACGACCACAGCTCATCTTTGGAGATAATTCTACTTTATTCCCTTGGGGTACTTTGTGAAATCAGAAACGGCATCAATCTATGATCTGCAAGCACCACCCACTTCATATGCGTCTTCGTCCGTTTGGGCTGCTGTACGAGAATACTGTGGACTGGGGGGCTTATAAATAATAGACAACTATTTCTCACACTTTGGAGACCTGGAGGTCTACCATCAAGGCACCTGCAGATCTGGTGTCTAGTGAGGACCTGCTTCCTGATTCATAGACGGCAACTTCTCACTGTGCACTCACACAGTGGAAGAGGCCTGGGTTAGTGGGGTTCTCTATAAGGACACTAACCCCACCAGAAGGCACTCCACCCTACAATTCAATCCCCCCCACAGGGCCCAACCTCCTAAAGCCATCGCCTAAAGAGTCAGGATTTCAACATAGGAATTTGGCATGGAGGGTGGGGACACAAGCATTCAAACTACAGCAATATGCATATATATTTTTTCTTTTATCCAATCGTGTACCAACTATTTCCCAGTAGTTACACAGGCAAACAGACAACCATGTATCCAATATGTATATATATGCATTTTTTCTTACTCCCTGTGTATCAACTACACACCAAGGGTTACACAGATATACAGACAACCATGTATCCAGTATGTATATATATATATATTTTTTCTTACTCCCTGTGTATCAACTACATACCAAGGGTTACACAGATACACAGGCAACCATGTATCCAATATGTATACCTATATGTATATATTTTTTCTTTTATTGCTCTCTGTACTGACTACTTACCAGGGTGACACAGACAAACAAGCAGACACACACAGTGTCTCTGCTCATTGAGCTTATATTCAAGGCCATAGACTGGCAGGAAACAAGAAGGAAAACACACAAGTGAGACCACCGGAGATCACCATAAACAGCATGAAGTTAATAAGCAGGATGAGTGATCAGTAACTGGGAGGAGAAGGTGTTCTGGTGATGCGAGGTGTCCAACATGTGAACCCAGCTTTACCTCACTAGCCATAGATGCAGGTGTAGATATTAGGCAGGTTCAAAGCTAATTTGCACCTCTCCTACCGGCAGCATTTGAGCCAACTGTGCAAATCCCAGTAAGCACTGAAAAAGAAACACCATTGGGGCACCTGGGTGGATAGTGGTTGAGCATCTACCTTCAGCTCAGGTCGTAATGCCAGGGTCCTGGGATCGAGTCCCACATTGTGCTTCCCACGTGGAGCCTGCTTCTCCCTCTGCTTATGTCTCTGCCTTTCTCTCTGTGTCTCTCATGATTAAATTTAAAAAATCTTTTAAAAAATGCTGCTTCTCACACACCTATGAGCTGTCCACCGTGGATTTCCGACCAGACAGTTGTTCTCATTCTAGAGTGGATGCAGCATCCTCTCCACGAAAGGTGAAGAAATGATGCACACAAGAGTGATTACACAGCATGAGTTATGTAATTTCTTGGGGGAAGATAGGAAGAAAAAGGAAGAATGATGTACACAGTCTCCCTGGATTTCTTTTTTTTTTTTTTTTTAACTTTTATGATTTTTACTTTAAAAGTCATTTCGAAGACATCCCCTTAGGTAAAATAGGATATTCTTTATTTTATTACAAGCAAAAGAACGAACTTTAATTCACTTCTCTAGAGATTTTCCAACTTCTATAAAGATGATAATGTGCACAATAAAATTTAACTGACTTCTAGAAAATCTACTATAAGGAATTTCATTTGAAATTGTCTTGAACTTTTTAAAGGCTTTTTTCTTTTTGTCTTTCTTTTTTTTTTTTATTTTATTTTAGTTTTAGTCAGATGTTCCTTCTTCAGAAGACTTTAATATACCCTTGGGGCTTCAGATGCTATGACAAATATTCCGGAAAGCCATTTCATTTGGTGCCTCAGGCCTCAATCATGAACACGAGCATGTGATATGAAACAGAGGATTTGGTTTTGATTTTGTTGACACTGAACTACAAAATAACACGTATTCAATTGTAAAGTTTAATGCAGCCATTAACACGATAACCATACTTACACATGTGCATCACCTCCCCCATTGATCCATGTCCCCCACATTTATTATGACCGATGAACTCACAGGGACATGTCATCACGTAAAGTCCGTAATATACATTGGAATTCATTCTTGGCATTGGACCGTCTGACTTTGAACATATATGCCCCAAGTCTTATCGCAGAGAATAATTTCACTGCCCTAAATCCCCCTTGTACTGTGCTTATTCATGCCCCCCTCAGCCCCGATCCCATAGTATATATACTGCTTCTGTTTCTCTAGGGAACCCTAACACAACAGTGTGTTCCTTTCTCCTAATCATGGAGACCCCAGTATTAGATACATCTGCAAATTCAGTTTGACCACAATCACAGATTTCAGGTATAAGGGTATGAGAAGAAAGGAAAAAAGGAAGAAGAAGGCTTTTGCCTGCCTGGGATCATGAAGAGGAACAATGCTGGCTAATCAGCCATGCGGAAGCAGCACCCATCACCCCATAGATAAAAGGGTCTCATTGGCATGGTGGACCCGGCAGGAGCTGACAGCTGGTGATATTCTTGCTGAGAAGTGGGGTGTATGGCACTGCATGACATCATCTACTTCTGGGTTGACCAGTCGTATAACAAGAGTTTCATGGAGTGCCTCAGTCTCCCAATGAACTGGAAGCACAAAAGGCCAAGAAGAGGCCAGCCATAGGGTGATGGGGTTGATACTCTGTGTCTCACTGGCTCAGGGCTTAGCTTGAGCTCACACCACGCATTTGGGTCACCGAGCCCATAGCCTCGAGATGCATTGTGGACTCGATAGCCTAGGAAGCTAGAGCCACTGCTGATCAGAAATCCCCCTGCAGCTAGGCGAGCCAAATCCACTCTTTTGTCAAAATCAGTGACCCCTACTTGGGTAGAAGAGATCAATCAGATGAGCTCTGGCCCCTGTTTTCAGGGGATAAACTCAGAATAACGTCATACTGGCTTCCACAAGCTCAATTATATGGTTCTGGATGAGTGAAAGCCTAAAATACTATTGTGCTGTAAGATGTTTGATGCTGCTGCATAAACCCCATCTGTGTCCCTCCCTCCCATCTCCCTTCTCCTTCTTCCCCTCTTCATCCCTACATATATGCAATTGCACTAGAAGCCTTCTTCCTATACAGCTTTCTGTTGAACAGGGAACTCAACAGACGAACAGTAAACGATCTCTGTCCTTGAAGACGTCCCCATCTATTGCAAAACCCTGATAGGAAAAGCAGAAGCACGATGGGACTCCATGATCACTGCTCTTCGGGGCAGCAGTGGACGCAAGAAAGGAAAAATCCCTTGAACAACATACGCATGTTCTTACGGAAAAGCTACTACCACGGTGCAGCCGGTAATGTGTAACATGAAGCGGCCCAAATCAGAATATGAATATTAAAATACTAATTCAAAATTAGAGCTGGCAAGGAAAAATATTCCTTCCATGGCCCAGTTGGATTTGCTCAGCTCATTTGAAATGTTGGCAGCATATGGCAACCAGCAAGAGCAAGCTCTCAAATAGAATTTCTAAATGTTAGATCAAAGGAGAGTGAATTAAGAAACAAAAAAGGATCCAGCAACTTGATTTGTAAGACATCTGCTGCATGTCGGCAGGCTCAAGTCTGGCTGCATGTGGCTGTGTACCAAGAATGAGATGTGAAATCGAGGGGAGCCCGCTTCCAGGAGACACTCAACACCTCAATCTCTCCACAGTCCCATGGGTCCTATGCATGCAGAGTATCCACAGCAGCATACACAGCATATCGCGGGAGGCAGCAAGCCATAGAGAGCCCATTACTCCTTCTACTCCTTCTTCTCATCTCAACTCGCAAGACCACATAGCGCGCACGCAGTCATGGGCGCCACCCCGATGCTTTTGTAATGAAGCCCAGATAAACGCCCAATTATGACTGTCCAGCGGGTAGCCATGTGCAAAAGAGCTGATGTGGGTTACGAACGCCTTTGTGGATTCCAGGGCAAAATTTAGAAAATTGGATGAAAAAGGCCAGACTTTTTTTCCAAGAGTGGAATGAACATTATTTCAGTGGGCATACATCCCTAACATAGAGGAGCGCTCCCAATGCATGGAAAGAAGTCAGGTGATGCATTCATGAGTGGTTTAAATGGCAAGATACATTACTGCTGTCCTTATCTTTCTGGTTTTCCCAATCATACCATCCTTCTACCCACGTTTTGTATGGTGGTGCCTTCCAGGAACCAGACCTTGGTTCTCCTGAGGCTGATTTAGGGGATTTTTGTTGTTGTTGTTTCTGTTTTGGTTTTTTTGGCAGCAAAGCTCCCTCAGGGGAGGAGCAGAGGGAGAGGGAGAAAGAGAATCCACAAGGAGACTCTCCCTTGAGCATGGAGCCCCAGGCAGGGCTTGAACCCACAACCCTGACATCATGGCCTGCACCAAAACCAAGAGTCACACGCTTAACCAACTAAACCACCCAGGCGTCCCAGCTCCCTCAGACGTTTTAAGGAGACATCTGCCTTTCTTACCCGAAACCTTCTTAAAGCCATAGATTTCAGACAGTTATTGAAGTTTCCCAAAAAGTTAAACATAGACCTTCCATGTGACTTAGCATTTCCATCCCTTGATACCTACCCCAAAATATTGAATGCGAGGACTCAAGACATGTGTGTACGCCGGCGTTCACTGTAGCGTTATTCATAATGCCCAAAAGGTGGACACAACCCTGAAGTCCAACAGAGGAATGGATAAGCACAATGGGGTTCATCCACATAGTAGAATGTGGTGCATACATACAATTCGGCCTTCAAAAGGCAGAAAGTCCTGCCATGCTATAGCACGGATGCACCTTGAGGTCCGTGAAATAGGCTCCTTACTCATGACCAAGTTCTGTATGATTCCAGTTATATGGAACCTACAAAAGTCGTAGTCACAGACACGGTAGTTCTCAAGAGCTGTAGACAGGGACGGGGAGTTAGCATGCCCTGGGTCAGAATTCGGTTTGGGAAGATGGAAAAGTTCAGGAGACAGAGGACGGGTCTGGTTGCACAACAATGGGAAAATATACTTCACGCCAGCAAACTGTATGCTTGAAACTAGTTAAAAAAGGTAAGTTTTATATACACACACCCCAAAACACCTACACGAGTCTAGAGGCCAAGGGAGAGAGAGTACAAGGAACAGCTGGATCGAAGGGAGAGTGTCCTTAGAATGGAGATGCAGGAGAAGGTGCTGTGTTCCTAGAACCCAGGGATTCCCGGTGCCAGGGTCCCTGCAGAAATAGCGAGTCCTCGGATACAGGTGGCTCAGCACCTTGCGCAAGCGTGCTGAATGCTGATGCAATTGGACCGCCATCCCCACCTTTAGCATGAAGCATCGGTGCAGATTTGGGAAGCAGCCAGGGTTCCCGCATCAATCACAAGAAGTTTGCAAAGAGACAGAGTGATAAGAGGGGAACTCATCCGCCAGGTCAGGACCGCACGTAGCCTCCTGCCTTCTCAGAGATGCCCACGCTCCCTGAGGTCTTCCTTTTCTACTCCACCACCTTCAACAACCAATGAAATGTTATGGCCTCTTTGCATGGAGGAACCCAGGATGATATCTCCTTCATTTCCGAGAACATGAAATTGTGACTTGTCTTGGAGAGCGTGTGCAAAATTAGCCTACGGATCCAGATCCTCACTTGTATACTATGCTTTTGGGGGAAATGACAGCAAAGTCATGCCAGAAACAAAGCATTTAGCAGCACATCCCTTTGCCCTCGTCCCCAGGTCCTGAGAACCTTCTGGGCCCGTGCATCTGTCTCAGCCTCCATAAGCTCTCCTATCGTGAACTCATCTACCTCACTTGTACTCACTTCTCAGAAGCTAAAGCAGAAATGCGTGAACGTCCATGAAGCCAGGAATTGCAATAACTGCACCAAATCTTAAATAATAAGTCAAATTACCATATAAAAAAACCTGAAAGAGCCTGATCCCATGAAAGACAGGGAGGACTTTCTGTGTGTGCTGACACAGAGGGATGCGCATTCTTTATCCATTGAAACTGAAATGGGTGTGTGGACTTTCAGATTTTCCACTTTGCCTTCACTGTATTTGGATTTTTCCACAAATATGTTGTGCTTGGATTTATTTTTCCACAAGGACCCCTGGATGTTTTGTTTTTATCTGTATTCATATTTAAATTGGAAGAAGTCACATCGTTCCTATTTGCCCATTTATTCTCAGGGCAGAGACTATAGCTCACACTATGGTCTCAAACAGTATTTCTGGTCGCATAAATGAAAGAAATGTCAACATTATACGTACTGCTTCCTATTCCATAAAACCATATAGACCCCTCTGAGAATTTCTGCTCCGAATATTTGGATGCACCATGAATGTAGGCTGATTACATTCAAAAGTAAGCAAGCTAGCATTTGCCGATAACGTTTACAGAATTTATGAAGACAATCTATCCAAGATGTCTTTAGGAAAGCCATTTGGGCAACTGGAAATCCATCATAAGAATAAAGAATAAAGTGGATTAAATCCTGGCACAGGAAAAGATTAAGATGAAGACTTTGGTACAAGGCGGCAAAGCGAACTCAGTGAGTTGTTTCAGCTTTAAGGAAAAGGAGGTTATGGGATAATGATTTCATATTCAACACAAAGATTTTTTTTTTCACTTCGCTTAAATGATTTTTTTCCCTTTTGCCAACGCCAGCCCATGGGATAGCTAAGAAAAGCTAAACGCCAAGGAGCTTGTAAACACAATGAAAAATGAGGCAATAAACCTTATAGAAAATAAACTTCAAGCCGGTAATTCATAATCCTAATTAACCAACATACGGAAACGGGACTCTGTGTCCGAGGCCAGTTGAAGCAGGTGAGGAAGGAGAATTCTCAAAATTCTCAAAATGGGAACAAGATCGTTGTCCGAGGCGTTCGCAACCCAGAGAAACTATAAATTCGGAACGAAACATCTTTGTTGATAAAATTTATATAAATTTAAAGAAATTTTATATAAATTTGGCAATTCATATAATTTATGGGACATTTTTATGCACCCTAGTTTCTCTGATCAAAAGTCTTTCTGAAAAAAAAAGTCTTTCTGAAGGAAGGAGGCCGCGGCATTATCTCTGTTCCACACACACACACACACACACACACAGTATTTATAAATATTGAAGCTCGTCGAATTCACACATAAACAGAGATGGAAACCACAGACATGCCCTAGTATCATTTTATCCCATCTCCGTACCCAGTTGTACTTTTGCAACCTTTCCATTGGATACTGGGTATCTTGGCATGTGTTTGAGTTCTTGGGATTGGGGGTGGGGGGAGTAGTCTTTCTCATCATAGTTTTCCTATAATTGTGCTTTTAAAGACGCTACTTCTTCGTTTCACTGAGGTATAACCAACATGCAATTTTACGTTAGTTTCAGGTGTAGAACATACTGATTGCACAATTCTCTATGTTCTACGCCAAGCTGTGCTCCTTATCGGTCAGCAAATAATGTGTCGCAGTATTACTGTTTTTTAAAATTTTGTTTTTAAGTTCAATTTAATTTAAATGTACTGTAGAATTTAGTGATTCATCAGTTGCATAGAACACCCAGGGCTCATCGCATCACGTGCCCTCCTTCATGCCCATCATCCAGTGACTCCATCCCCTAACCCCCCTCTCCTCCAGCAACCCTATTTGTTTCCTAGACTTAAGAGTCTCTTATGGTTTATCTCCTTCTCTGATTTCATTTTATTTTATTTTATTTTATTTTATTTTATTTTATTTTTCCCTTCTTTCCCTGGTGTTCATCTGTTTTGTTTCTTAAATTCCACGTATGAGTGAGATCATATGATAATTGTCTTTCTCTGATTGACTTATTTCTCTTGGCATCATAGCCTCTAGTTCCATGTACGTCATTGCAAATGGCAAGATTTCATCCTTCCTGACGGCTGAGTAATATTCCATTGTATATATAGACGACATCTTCTTTATCTATTCATCTGTCAATGGACATCTGGGCTCTTTCCATAGTTTGGCTATTGTGGACATGGCTGCTTTAAACATTGGATATTTATCCAAAGGATACAAACATAGTGATTCGAAGGGGCACGTGCACTCTATTTCTACCACTTTCCACAGTAGCTGCACCAATTTACACGTAAAGTGCATATTTCTAAGAGCAAACATACGTGGCTTTAAGGATGACATGACATTTTTATAGCAAAGTGGCAGTGACGTCATGTTAAGACTGTATTATCATCAGGGTAATTACTCACCTACTCACCTTCAAAGTGAGTTGAGCTAAGACATATGACTCATGCTGCGGGGTGGCCTGGGGTCTGAACCCAGCTCTGCTTCTATAAAGGCAAGCCCTCTTGTTCAAACATTAACCCAAAACACATGATGGGTTCCGACTTCAAGAAAATAATTCAATAGAATGATCCCTGCATGCACAGGGTATCTCTCAGGACTTTATAAATGTAAAAGTGGGTTTGCACCCCATCCTCTGGGATCTGGTGTAAATGTGAATGTGCACACCACTCCTCTGAGATCTATGTAAGTGTGGGTGTGCACAACACTACCCTGGGCTCCGTGTAAATTTGGGCACCCTCCTGAGGTCTTGCATAAATGTGAGCATGCACTCCAACCCCTTGGGATTTTCCTAAAATGCAGATTCTGATTCAGTCCCTGAGACTCTGCAGTGGGATTCCCCCCCCCACGACGTTGTAAGGTGACCGATTCAACAACCACCCTCTGAGGCACAAAACCGCAGGTTCTTGATTTTTTTAAGGGTTTAAGGTCCCAGCTTGGCATGGCTGTTGGTTTCCATCTGTCGACATGGAGCCATTTGAACACATTGGCATCGTCCCTGGGGTGGGCACTCAATAGGAATCCTATAGTGTTTTTTATCAGCTTTCTTCAGATGTAGTTCAGGTACCATAGGAAGCACTGTTGAAAGTGTTCAAGCCAGTGCGTGTGTATATTTAGTGTATTCAGAGTTGTTCAGCCATCACCACCGCCTATTCCAGATCATGATCATCACCCCAAAGGACACCTTTAACCACGGCTAGTCCCTGCTAATGTCCACCTCTCCAGCCCTGCAACCACTAATCTACTTTCTCTATGAGTACATCTGCATGTCCGAGGCAGTTGATATAAATGGACTCAAACACCGTGTCTTTGGTAACTGGCTTCTTTCCCTTACGTTTCCTTTACCAGATTTCAAATGTGTCCTACTATGAATAATTCCGGTTGGGATGCTACAAACATAGCCCCGCTGCAGTACACTAGGTGTGTAGTTTCCAGACAATGTGTGCATCATGGAAGTAGATATTCCTTATGTTGAGCTGAGATGCTAGAATCACGCTCCCTTGACCCCCAGGGTTAATACACACTCACGTACGTCGTAGTAGGCTCCTGTGGTTTCAGACCCAGCTTTCAAGAATATTATGTTTTAACTTCCATGCAGCGACGAACCAACAGAGACTGACACCAAAGTACATTTCAAATTTTCTAGGCAAATTCCAGACATCTGTTTTGCTCTTTTTCTCATATTTTCTCACTTCTCTCTGTTTTTCTGTTAAGCATAAATGTTACCACCAAGCCATTCTGTGCTTATTTTCCCCAGGATCTCTTAATAATCCAGTAACTGCTAGGAGTTTTATGAATTAGTTTGGTGTGTGCATTGCTCTGTCCCGTCCTCCCAACGGTGCTGGCAAAGAGCAAGATAATTTTAACAATTGCAACCAATCACTTTAAACAGACGTATTGACAAAATCTAGAAAAAAAGGTATCCATTGGGTAATGGATTTTCTCAGAGTTATACTGTCTCCTTTTTTAATAACATAGAATTTTCTTTCAGCATTATACCAATCACCAAACTACAATTTCGCATAAAAAATACTTGATTTAAAAAAAAAAAACAAAACAAAACACCCTCTTGAGTTCATTAACACTAAGTGCTGGGAATTCTGCTACATAATTCTTTCTATAACTAAGCTTGACAGCCCAGCACAAAACGCAAAACCAACAGTTTTCCTTTAAAGATCAATACCTTATCAAGGTTTATTACGGTGAGGAAATATTCCGTCTTCGATGGCTTTCCATCCTCTTTCTATCAATAACACCATTCTCCACTTCTGGTAATAGCTTGCCATGGATCATTAGATAAATGCCTTTTTAATAAAGAGAATCCAGGTGTACTGGTAAAATGCTATGATTGAGTATCTTTAATCTCTCGGCTTCATTAGGCAGGGACAGGCTATCATGCTTTTTTCCTAGTCATTCTGCTCGAGCTGCCAACCCTTCCCTGTGGCTATTAATGATGACAGCTCATTCATTACTTTATGAGAATACAGAAACATTTCCATCTCCATCCTACATATTTCTCCATCCCCCAAGATTGGCAATTTAGAAAGCCACTTCCACACTACCGGAGCTAACTGCCTGCATTCCCTTCCCTGGCAAGCATTTCCAACATCGCCATACAAATGCAGAATTAATGGTCATCGGTTCAATGGATTTTGATCACTTTCTCCCCTGCTCCTTACCTTTTGACATAGGTGGCGCGCGCGCGCACACACACACACACACACACACACACAGAGAGAAATCCGGGCATCGATTATGATTCATAGAACATCAAATACAACAACCCCAAACTTAATTCCTTCTTAAAAGCCACATCATGGGGATAAGTCTCGCTGTGCAAATGAGAACCCATGACGCAGAGCAGCAGCCTCTTGACACGGCCTGAGAAATCACTCAGGTCTAGAATCACAGGTGACTCACACGATAATAACCTCTCATTTTAAGGATGAGTAAAATCACCCTCTTTCTAAGCCTTTGGCTACAGTGTAAATGGAGGAAATAGTCTCCTATTTGATAAAAGGCTAGTGTCCAAGACCTATAAAGAAGTTACCAAACTTGACACCCAATAAAACAAAAAATTCAGCCAAGAAATGGGCAGAAGACATGAACAGACATTTCTCCAAGGAAGACCTGCAGATGCCCAACGGATGCATGAAAAGATGCTCAACATCACTTGCCATCAAGAAAATGCAAATCAGCGCAGCCCCGGTGGCCCAGTGGTTTAGCACTGTTTTCAGCCCGGGGTTTCCAAATTAATAATTCAGAGAGAAAAATTGTGAGTATCGTCACAGGCTCTGAAAAGATATATGTGAATTTCATCATTATTTTTTATTTTATTTATTTATTTTTTTCATCATTATTTTTTAATAAAAAAAAATAAAATATGAGACATTCTCATAAAACATAACTTATTTAAAAACGTTCCCCATCACACGATGAAGATAGTTATGGATACAGTAACTAAGGCAATTTAATATAAGAAACATAAATTTTGGGATCCCTGGGTGGCGCAGCTGTTTGGCGCCTGCCTTTGGCCCAGGGCGCGATCCTGGAGACCCGGGATCAAATCCCACATCGGGCTCCCGGTGCATGGAGCCTGCTTCTCCCTCTGCCTGTGTCTCTGCCTCTTTCTCTCTCTCTGTGACTATCCAAAAATAAAAATTAAAATTAAAAAAAAAAGAAAGAAACATAAATTTTTAAAAAAGAAAAGAAACATAAACTAAAGCAATGTAATATAAGAAAGATGTCTGCCACTTAGGAAAACAAATATATACTTAGGTATATATATATATTCATGTAGTGAAAAATTCCATAACTACCTGAAATTATCCTTTGGTGATAGCAAAGAAATTTGTGACATTTTTAACTGCAAAATTAATATATTATTCTGCATTAGTACATTCTATCTCTGTATTTATATAGTCTTAAACATAAATGAAGATGAGATAAAATTGAATAATACAAGGATCTCATCATCATCCTTACAAGAAAAATATAAAGATACCAGTTACTGAACATGCTATTAGGCTATTTTCCTGCTGAATTGGAGGACCCTTCTTTATTGAAAACGTATCCTCGTTTCCTCTTTTGGCCTCTTCCTCCTCTTTCAATGATCATAAATGCAAATAGGGCTTCATTGATACCCATTTATATCTCAAAGAAATGTCAATTTTTGACGGCCACAAGGACGGGCTACATACAAGGAGAGAGAAATTCAACAGATATTTAACAGGATTGGGAGAGCGGGTGTTGGGGTGGGGTCATGGCCAATGAGCCCTGTGCCTTACGGCAAGGCACGTGGAAGGGGATATAAGTCATTCCCTCCCCATCCCACTGTGATACATGAAAACAAAGTATGGTGACATGTTGGTTCTATGGGGCCAATTATTAATCATGGCAGAGGTTGGGTGTTTGGCTTCATGGTGTCCCCTGTTTCCTGTTCCTCATCACCCCCTGCAATTCCCATCCTGGCTCTGCCTTTACACAAAGCCACTGGGCTAGTTCTCATCGGCTTGCTTTGGGCAAGGCCATTGGGCGCCATTGGCGTGCTCTGTGGACCTGCCCTCTCCTTCATCCTGTCCAATAGCAGAATGCCAATGCCCCGGGTGACCTCCCTCAACCTGCCTTGGGCAAGTTAAGCCCCTCTTCGTCTCTAAGGCAGCACCCAGTGTGGGGAACTACCCATGGTGTAGACCGTGGGGTGAGCAAGAAACCACAAGGTTAGCATGACCATGATGTCAGCAGGATTCTTGTTGGGTGAAGTTGTGGCCACTTGAGGTTGTTTCCACAGCAGACACCGCAATGGGCAGACCCACATCCATAACTCAACACTGATGCAAACCGCGTCCACATGGGAATTCAACATACCCACTGTTTTAAAGACACTGGGAGACTTCTAGCCTCTCACCTGTTGTGCGAAGCCTTTGAGACAATCTGTGACAAGGAGAGGAGGACCGTTATTTCAAAACCCTTTAACTTGCTAAATAAATAATTAGTTCCGGGGTGGACAGAGTCTTCGTCTTCTCCATGACACGACCAGGCTCTCAGTCAAATATTCTCCGACAGTTGCTTCCTGTTGACGTTTAAAACTCCTTCATTTTCCTGTGCATTTGGCCTTTTTCCTTACATGCCCAGAAGGCAAGAAAACCATAAAAAAAGGTTAAACGAATATTAAGGTGACTGTTTCACAGGATAGAATAATTTCATTTAATGAAAATAAACTCCACTGAACTTGTTTCTTTGGGCCACATAGATTAGCGCTCAGGAAAAGGTCAACTTGATATTTTTTATTGTTTAGATGACTTTTTCTTTCTGTCCCTCCAAACACCTGGCGTTTGGTTAAATGAAAACAAAGGACAGCCAGGCTCACCACTCAACATTCTTCTTCTTCCACGTTCCAGATGATTTTTTTCTTTTTCTAAAATCTAAAGTTTTTGCCACGCTTGTGAAGCAAAGCATCATTCCTGGGCTCGCATGGAAGAAACTTCTTAGCAATTTCTGTGTGCTCATGAAGCGAACACCACGTGTGGGTTTCCTCCCTCTTTTCAAACCTGGCAAAAAAGTCTGAAGAGAACCCAAGGATACACCTGCCTTGATGGGGTCACTGAGAAATGAGATGTTCGTGGTGTGACCACTTGGTGCTATGACGTCCTTCCCAATAAAACACGTTTTTTTAGGGGATACATCTTTGTCCGGTCCTTATGATTTAAAGGAAGCAGATGTCAACCTCAAGGGAAAAAAAAATTAAAAAAGATCGAAGCACCTGCCATCACGAGAATTTAAACGTGAAAAGAAGAAGAATACATTGTCGGTTTTCCTACCTCGAGACAATAGTATGTGCTAATTTTTGAACATGCGAGGCAACATTATTAAGCATTTCTCAGGCTGGTGAGCCGAGTTGTGACATACAGTCCATTACTGAGCACGGATGTCAGCATGCAGACAGGTTTCCACTGACCACAGGTCATTTCTGTATTTCTATGGACATTCCTGAAAACACCGTCAGGCGTCCATATACTGATGGATACAGTTGTAGGCACCCTGGCTTGATCCTCCATGGAATTATGCTAAAGTGAACACCCTATAAATTCCATTGATACGAAATTTCCAGAATAGGCAAATCTGAAGACAGCAGCTGAGAAAGATGGGGAAGTACGGAGCGAGGGGTTAATGTCTCTGGTGTTGCCTTCAGGACCGATACAGATATTCTGGGATTACGCAGTGGTGACGCTTGCACACCAGTGTGAACATACTCAATGCCACTGAGTTGCACGCTTTCAATGGTTAATTTTAAATGAATTCTGCTTCAATTTAAAAGAGTGCACTTGCATGTTCTGGGCTGTGAGGCAGCCAGTGTGTGCAGGGCTGACTCAAAGCTCCTGATTCTCCGTGAAGATGCTCAAGACCTGGCACCTGTGCATTTGTCACTTGAATGAGCTGGAAGGAAACATTGCTCGGCTCCTCATTGGCTATTGTAGCTGCTCCCTCCCTGCAGAGCTCAGCATCCCAGCCCCCCAAGCCCACAGGGCTCCCCATTCTTGAAGAAAAGAGCTGCACATGGCTGGCACGCCGCTCATCACCAACTGCGTGTGTGCTCTTCTGTTGCTCCCTCCCCAAAATGCAACATGAGGAGTGACTCTGATTGGCAGAGATGTTTGGTTCAGGGACCCTGGTTGTCTGGCAACTCCTTCCTTTTTGACCTGCATCGTGCTTGGTCAAGGAGCCTGTGTCCTTTGCACTGACATGCTGACATTTAATTTTCCACGTGCAGCTGCAATGCACAGTATGCTTTGCATACTACGGTTGATTGTGGGGAAAGCCTTGCTCTAATGGGCGTCTGCTATTTTAGAGTCTGCTGCAAGGTTCCTCTGTCTCATCGGGTCTGTCTCTAGAGTCATCACCCCCGTGGCTGGGAGCCAAGTTCCAAAGAGCGACCTTAAGGCAGCGATGGGAGACCTCCGTTTCCTGTCAATTCTGAGACAGTATCTCCCTGCTTTGGGAACTGTGCCTGGGATTATGGCAGCGAATGCATTTTTTGCATTTACATAAAGAGAAATTCTCCAAGGCCATCCATTTAAAAGGACTGATGGAGTTTTCGTACGATGTCAAATGCTTACCTGAGTGTCTCAGCATGCCCTTTTATTAGTGTCTCGACCAAAGTATAAACCGTAAACTTGGAAGCGCATCTCACTGGTTCAATTCACAGGCTCCTAATTGATTCTCAAGATTGGATTCAATGGGAAAACGTATTTGATCATTAGAAGCCCTTGCTCCTTTTGTCATCACTTTGATTGAAGTCTTGCGATGCATCTTTAGCACCAACACAACAGTTGGGGATACTGTGTGGTCTCTAAGGAGACAGATATCTGCAAACCTCATGTCCAGATGCAAATTATCTTTGATTAAAATCTTGCAATGCGTCTTTAGCCTCAACACAACAGTTGGGGGATATGGAGATGTCTGTGAACCCCAAGGTCAAAAGCAAATCATCTTTGAAATCTTGCAATGCGTCTTTAGCATCAACACAACAGTTGGGGATACTGTGTGGTCTCTAAGGAGACACATGTCTGCGAACCCCGTGTCCAAATGCAAATTATCTTTGATTAAAATCTTGCAATGCATTTTTAGCACTAACACAACAGTTGGGGGTGACAGAGATGTTTGCGAACCCCAAGATCAAATGCAAATCATCTACCCATCCTGGAGGAGAATGGCCACACATTAAGTCATTCATTTTCAATGTCTCATGCACTAACTAAATTCTTTTTATTTATTTATTTTTTTCTAACTAAATTCTGTATTTATACATAAACCTCTGGGAAGGGGCTAATTAAAAAATTATGGGGCAGCCCGAGTGGCTCAGTGGTTTAGCGCTGCCTTTGGCCTAGGGCGTAACCCTGGAGACCCGGGATCGAGTCCCACATTGGGCTCCCTGCATGGAGCCTGCTTCTCCCTCTGCCTGTGTCTCTGCCTCTCTTTCTCTCTGTATCTCCCATGAATAATTAAATAAAATCTTTAAAAAACTTTATGGTATCCACAATGACCAAGAGCAATGAATCCGGTGAGTCACAAAGCCAAGTTGTGCAGCCACTGGTAAAACAGGGTATGCTAACACAGTTGAGCAACCTGCTCTTGAATATTTCACGATTCACAATGGAAATAATAGCAGTGATATCTAGAGTGGAGGTCAGATAGTTTATGATACCGCATACTTTTTCTAAATGCATGGAATTTTGTAAAATTTTCCAATGCACACACTACTTCGTCATGTAATGTTTTTTATCAGCCGTATATGAAATGTCTAAAATATACCATACATGTGCTAGACACTGTAGATATGAAAACATTAAAAAAAAAAAAAACCGGGATCCCTGGGTGGCTCAGCGGTTTGGCGCCTGCCTTTAGCCCAGGGCGCGATCCTGGAGTCCCGGGATCGAGTCCCGCGTCGGGGTCCCGGCATGGAGCCTGCTTCTCCCTCCTCCTGTGTCTCTGCCTCTCTCTCTCTCTATGTCTATCATAATAAATAAATAAATATTAAAAAAAAAACCACCTGCCTTCAGGGCAATGACTGGTCCTATGTTTGTGTTCATTTCTCCATCTTCAAAACTAGGAATTTGATGAGATACAGTCCACGTTTGACATTTTAGGAAATGCAAAACGATGGAGATGGTTCATAGACCTGGGGTCTCTAGGGGTTGGGGGGCAGCAAGGGAAGAACAGGTGGAGCACAGGATTTTCAGGGCTGTGGAACTATGCTGTACCATGCTGTTAAGGCAGATACCTGTCCTATAATTGTGCGAAGCCACACGGTGCACAGCACTGAGACCAAATCCTAAGGTAAACTGTGGACTTGGGATAGTATCATGTGTCAATATAGGTTCATCCCTGGTTAAATAAAGAAAAGCACCATCTGGTGAGTGATGCTGTGTGCTGGGGAGGAGGGGGCATAGGGCATAGGGGGCCTGCCTCTCAATTTTGCTGTCCATCAAATGCTTTAAAAAAAAAACAAAAAAACTTCAGTCTTAAACACGCATATATACACAATGGGAAGACTCATTTTAAGAAATGCAGACTCCAACTTGCACAGTAGCACAGAAAGATAACCTGAGGGACGCCGGGGTGGCTCAGTGGTTGAGCATCTGCCTTTGGCCCAGGGCGTGACCCCGGGGTCCTGGGATCGAGTCCCACAGGGAGCCTGCTTCTCCCTCTGCCTGTGTCTCTGCCCTCTCTGTGTGTCTCTCATGAATAAATAAATAAAATATTTTTTAAAAAAGAAAAAGGTAACCAGAAAACATAAGAGTGGGGAGCCCTGTCAGATTACTCACTGTCACGTCCCCAGGACCCAACAGAGCCGTTCCTCAATGGTATCTGCCCATTTTTATCTTCGTTTGAGAGAGACAGACAGTCACCGCTTCTTTTTTGAGCCTCCCGGCATGATGATGGGGGCTGGAATCAGCTCCCGGTCAGAAAGTTCCAGATCCTCACCAGTTGTTGAACATCCACTTGAGCTTGAGCCCCGCTGGGCAGCAAGTTCACAGCTATGTCCCAGGAGGAGCCTTTCCTCATCCTGAGCCTCCACACTCCTGCAAGAATTCAGGGCAGCAAGCCAAACAGGAACATATTATGCTAGCGATTCAACTGTCTTAAAGCACATCCCAATATTTTATCTTCTCGCTCTCTTTCTTTTTTTTTTTTTTTTTTTTTTTTTTTTTAACAACCAACACAGCTAAACCTTAGCGAATGTGCAACATCGTGCCCGCAGGCAAAGACTCCCGGAGATTCAGAATAATGTCCTCCTAGTTTGCTTCACAAGGATTCTGTTTGCAAACCGAGCTGCTGGCTGTTTCTCTACAAGGCGGTTTTCTTTTTCCCAAGGTAAATGTTTGTAGGTTCAAAGAACATCGCTGTGTAAAACTCTCCAAGCCATGTCCTTCCGATACCAGAGGGCTCCTTTCTTCTTACTCAAAGCGTGGCTACGACATATGTTCTTGACATATTTCAAACTGTTAATTAGTAAGGAGGATGCTTTGAAGAAAAGAGAGGGAAGAGGTTTCTTTAGGAAGGTGGAGAAATCTTTCTCCCACAGCAAATTATACACACCAAAGTGGTTATTCCATTTACACGCAACGCCAATGGATACCTTCATGAAAGGAACCACCAGCAGTGCCTGCGGGGCTCCATTAGTTAAGCCAATGCCTTTTGCTCAAGTCATGATCTTGAGGTCCTGGGATGGAGTCCAGTGTTGGGCTCCCAGCTCAACGGGGAGTCACCCCTTCTTCTGCTCATGTCTTTCTCTCTCAAACAAATAAATAAAAATTTTAAAGCAAAAAAAAAGAGGGGGGGAGAAAAGGAAATTTTATTTCACACCCCAGAGATGCACACGCAGCCCATGGTTCTGTTCTGATACCCTGCCAATGAAGCCGGCATGCTCACAGGTGAACACGAACTCCTTTCAGATTGAAATAAACTTATTACCATTTATATTTGAAGAGTTTTGGGTAATTTGGGAGCCATTAGGGGGAAAAAAATGTTTGTGCACAATCCACAAAATCAAAACTTAAATCTTTTGGAAGATGGGTCTTGATGCAGATGTGAGCCACAGAGCTGGGTGGCACAAAGCCTAAACCCATCCCATGCAAATGAGGTCCGGGTTACAAAAGCGGCTAAACTATCATCCCGTTCCCCCTGCCGTGGCCACATCCCACCTCCAGGACTCCCGAGTGAAAAACCCCCATTGACAGTTTCATTTTCCATTTTCCAATCCCCCGGCTGAGATGAAAATGATTTCCCACCGCAAATTGCCTGCTGGAGCAAAAACGAACGGCTTTTCAGGCAAACACGCTAA
This sequence comes from Canis lupus baileyi, assembly GCF_048164855.1. NCBI lineage: Eukaryota > Metazoa > Chordata > Mammalia > Carnivora > Canidae > Canis > Canis lupus. The sequence continues at coordinate 122,946,830 of NC_132876.1, forward strand.
CATTCCCACCTGAAGATTTGCTTCTAAAAGGTTATATTTTTCCTCTTCGCTTTAAAGATTAAAATATCCAATTGAGCACAGAGTGGCTTTGAATTATGCAGCGGCGGGGAATGTGGATATAAATTTGTTCATTGTAAACAATCTCTTAGATTTCATACATCCTGGCACCTTTGGCATGAGGATGACACCAACTTTCTGCTTCACATGACCAGTCAAGGAACCGTTCTTTTCTACCTTCTGATGACAGTGAGGCTGGTGCACATATTACAATTTAATCCTCATAAAAACTGGCAGAAATAGAAAACTACTTAGGAATGTGACTCCAAGTCTTAATTTCTTAATGGTCGCCTCATCAGCATGTTTTCTGTTTATTGGTTTTTTTCTTTGAAGATTATACTGGATTTTGGTTTATTCCCCAAACTCTTACCACTTGAAGAATAATGCATAATATACACCAAAAATTTACCTAATGTTAATGATATTTCTGTCTAAGATTTGTCTTTATGTTTAAAATTCCCTTTTTTATAAGTCATATTGGATTAGAGTCGACCCAAATGGAGAAGGCATTTTAGCATCATTCAGTCTGCAAAGACCCTATTTCCAAATAAAATTGTATTCACAAGGACTGAGGGTTAAGATGTCACACACCTCTTGGAGGGAGAACGTATTCCAACTGACAACACGTCCCCCAAATTAGCATCTGTTGTAATACGCCTTCCATTAATACTCCTTTCATTATATATATCTGCATGTATCTATCCATCCATTTGGGACCATTATACACTTTTATTTTATTTTTATTTATATATATGGGATACATATATGTCATATATAAAAATGGGATATCCGTTCACTTGGGAGCAAAGTCAGTTATAATATCTAACACATAAATGACCTCTAACAATATTCCTCAACATGGTTAGGTGTAAAAAAAAAAAAAAAAAAACCCTTTATGGAAACTGATGCTCATTAGCATACACTCAGGTGTAACATTTTAAATTTAACATGACCAAATCAAGGATGGCAACAGTGAGCACGAGCCTCAGTCCAGGGTTCGCACTTGGGTACGGAGTGGATCAGAGAGGGTGGCTGAGGACAAAGTGTCTACAAAATCTTATAAATTAACAACCACAAAAGATAAATCAATCAACAATAGCAACAGTGAACACACACACACAAAAATGTCAAGAGCATAAGCTTACTAATGTTCATTATGGGTGGTGTTTGTCTTATGAGTTTGCATTTGGGGTCATTTTGAGATTTCACCAAAGAAAGCCACAAATACGGTGAGCAGTGATGATTTATTTATAAACAAGATCATAACACGATAGGCTAAAAGATTTATCTGCCAGTTTATCCAATCTGTGGTTTGGATTCCTTGCTAGAGCCAAGGAGTGTTCCCTAATACAAATTTTGATGGAACACCAGGGAGCTGTGTCACGTTAAATTCAGCGTGTGTTAGAAACTCATCCTGCATGTTTCCGCCTCTGCGATCTCCTGTCACCCCCTGCCTCTGCTTCTGGGAGTAGCCCGGGTCTTGTAGAAATCTAATTTAGAAGCTGTACGTATGCCATTCAAATTTAGGATGAAGCCATAATCCACATGTGTAAATGAGTCAGAGATCTGCCCATGTTCTTAGTCACGTGATGTAAATCTTTAATATGCTCTTCCTTCCCTGCAATTTCAGGACTTCGTTTTTTCAAGCGTGCATTTAAATTAAAACCACAATGAGATGTGACTTTGGGAAGGCAAAACTCTGATGGTAGAAGAACACCGCCAAAGATAATAGCGTCCCTTTGCACTTGGGGCACTGTATGGAGTTTGATGGAGCGCCTGTTCACTAACCTCAGTCCATATGATCTCACCTTACGTTGTGTGCCTCACGACAGCGAAGGCATGATGCTCTTGAGCTCTTCTTTTGCAGGAATGAGCTCCACGGTCTCAGGGAGCATCTACTTAGGAAGTTGGCAGGAATCCTCTTAAATTGCAGTTAGTCTAATACACTTTCCAGAGGGAGATGAGATGCCAGTGCTTTTGATGGCTCATGAGGCCACACCAACTCCATCCAGCAGCTATGGACTGGTGCCAAGAGAACCTCAGAGACAAATGACTCCCGTAAAGCCCGCTGTCACATAGGCCGTCCTGGCTGAAAACCAATGTGCTGTAAAATTGGACCGCTCGGCATCCCCACTTCCCAACAGGGTGTGCTAATCGTCTATCTCTCTTGCATGTCCGGAGCAACTTGGATCATTAAATAGGCACATCAGAAAAGACTCACAGCTCAGAAAGCTGTTACCCACACAAGCAATATTACTTCTCAGTATATTTTCTGGACCATTCATGTTCTGCTTCTCTCTCCTGTTAAGAAGGTTCATCCTTCACACTGCTGGGTGCGGGTTCCAAGAGCCTGTCTGTCTCCTTTCCTTCCGGGAGGGACATTCTGGTGCACTGTTAAGCTCTGTGCATCACAGACCAAAGTTACACATGTCAAAGGTAGGGAAACCGTTTTCCACCTACCTCACCCCTGAACGATTCTCAGCCAACTTCTATAAAACACCATGATGTGATGTGCACAAGACTCGGAGCAAGGATTCCATGGTGGATGAACAAAAATGCAAGGTCAATACTCGTATGCAAAGTGATGGTCCATTTTTATTGTTAAGTTTTTGAAATTTTATTTATTTACTTATTTAGAAAGAGAGACTGTGTGAGACAAGTGGAGAGAGGGGTTGAGGGTGAGAGAGAATCTGTGCTCAGCGTGTGGAGCCTGATTCAGGGCTCAATCTCAGGACCCTTAGATCGTTATTTCAGCCAAGATTAAGAGTCTGATGGTTAGCTGACTAAGCCATCCAGGAGTCCCTGTTCATTTTTAAATAATACCATATGAGGCATCTGGATGTCTCAGTTGAGCATCAGATGCTTGGTTTCAGGTCCGGTCATGTCAGGGTCATGAGATCCAGCCTCATGTCCGGCTTCGTGTGCTGAGTGCACAGTCTGCTTGAGATTCTCTTTCTCTCTCTGCCCCTCTCCCCATTTGCCTCACACTCTCTTTCTACATAAATGAAATCTTATAAGAATGAATAATAAAAATATAAATAAAATACCATAAAATAGTCCTACATTCCAGGGTTCAAAATAGTGTTCAGTCCATGTCCAAAACATACTTTCTCACACATTATATTTCCATCCCAGGACATTCTGTAAATATGCAAGCTGGTCTCCATGGTTCTATCCATACACATCTTGATTTTGCAGCTGTGTTAATAGACTCCACAGGTCCTCATGCACAATGCCTTGGTCACTCACTCATGTACCTTGGAGATGTTTCTATACATATATACCTCAGTCTCACATTCCTTTCCTACAACTGCATGGTGCAGTAACCCCTCGATAGAAGACGAAAGTCCATTGTGTCTTCCAGATGGCAGGGCACTCATGAGTTCTCCTATCCCCAACTTCCCTTTGCCAAATCTTCCCTAAATAGTTCCCAGGCATTATAAACCCAAAGGGTTGAACATAAAAGGTTCTGATGTTTTCCATTTCAATCAAGATCAAGACCATATCAACCCAACCTGAAGACTTTGGCACCATTTGTGACTTCCCAACTTAGGCTCAGTGTTTATGTCATGTTACTTACAAGACGTGTAAATGGTTACCCTCCCCCTTGCAATTCAATGCAAAAAATATATATTGAGGTCATAACCCCCCAGTGCTTCAGAATATGACTTTATTGGGAAATAGGGCCATTGCAGATGGGATTTAAGACGAGGTCATATCACAGTAGGGTGGGCCCCTAATCCCATATGCCTGGTACCCTTATAAGAAGAGGAGACTAGGACACCGACCCACCAGGAAGGAGGCATTCTGACATTCTGAAAACTGACTCAGGTTGGAAAGAAGCATCCACAAGCCACCAGCAGCTGGAAGAGTCAGGAAGGACCCTTTGCCTACAGGTTTCATAGGGAGCAAGGCCCTGCTGCCATCTCGATTCCAGATGTCTGGCCTCCAGAATTATAACACCATAAATTTCTTTGCACAACTTCCCAGATGCCAATCCATACTGCCAATAAACACTATGTCTTGAAATACTTATCAATGTATGTTTCCTTACTTGAAACATTCATGCACCTGCTCATTGACCAGTGAGATTATATCTATCTTATCTATCCTGCGTTGGGTGATCGGTGTTTGATTGATTGATTAACTGATTGAGAAAGCATCCGTTGAGTACTTATTAGGTACCAGGAATTGCATATGAGAACTAACCCCCAATCTTATTCCTTTCTCATCGCTGGATATCTCCCTGAATCTCACTCCAGCATATAAAGTCCTACTTCTCTGACAAATCGCTTCTTTGTTCATGCTGCCTCCTGGGCCCAATCCCTCCTGACATTCTCAATCTCCAAAATTTATGTGAAGTCACATGTCTTCTTTGCTCAGGGATGGAACAAAAGGCTCTCATGCTAGATTACTTACTGATCAGAGATACCATGAGGGAGTCTTAATCACGTTTTACTTTTTTTTTTTTTTTTTAATGAGTGAAGATGAGATTTAGACCCAATGAAGAGCCAGGGAAGAACAACAGAGGACTATTTGGAATGTGGTTTATGCTTCTAAATCTGTTTCCGGGGCACCCGGGTGGCTCAGTGGTTGGGTGTCTGTCTTTGGCTCAGGGCATGATCCCGGGGTCCTGGGATCGAGTCCCTGCATCAGGCTTCCCACAGAGAGCCTGCTTCTCCCTCTGCCTGTGTCTCTGCCTCCCTCTGTGTCTTTCATGAATAAATAAATAAAATCTTTTAAAAATTTTAAAAAATAAATCCATTCCTGTAGTATAGCCCATGCACCTGCACAGGAGAGGTCCCTGAGCTGAGGCCCATGCCATCAAAGTGTCTCCTTCATGACAAATACAGGTCAACCAATAAACACAGAGGGTTAATAACGCATGAGGCATTCTGTCACATGGGATCTAGGGCTTACCTCTTGCAGAGGGGAAATGCAGCCTGAGCTATCTGTTCCCACGACTGACACCTTTCATGTCCCAAGTACTGATTTTTCATCCTGAACTCAAAGGTGACGTCCCAATGCCCCAAAGGTCTGTGGGTTATACCCTTGCTCTTTATGAAGTGGGTGATGCTTTGAGGTGTGGACAAATTTGAGCTGCAGAATTGTTAGGTGAGTGAAAAAATGCATTAATTACTCCAACCCTACCACACAGAGGGAATGCAGAATAAGGGTCTGTAAGCCATGGCTAGGAATGGCTTTTCCATGGGCGGGTGATTATACTGTAAACCAATGGATAAGCACCTATGTAATAACCTCGATTTTACGTCCAAGATTGAAGCTGACCATATTTAATGTTGGGCTCCTTGCAGAAAAAGCTTGCCAAGCCCTGATGCAGCAGATTATTGAATAAAAATTAGCCTCTCCCAGCGCTGCCAAGCTCGCACTCCTCTCTGCTGCCTATTTTCTAAAATGTGGTTCCAGATGTTCTCACTGACCACATGGTGCTCACGAAAGCTGACGTGGCCACTGAGAAAGGCGTTATACTAAGCATTATATAATATTATATAATATTTTTTAAAAATCATACATATAGTCCTATATATATTACATATAAATACTTCTGTGGGCAGTACTATACATATAAAATCATGTCGATATTTTAAAGAAGTATCGTTCACATCTATAGTTTGATACATATATGTACAATACATAATGATACATATACGTATACTTGCATAATGCTACATAAATGAACATGTGCACGATGCTACATAAGGCTACATATGTGTATTGCATAATGATACATATATGAATACGTGTATAATGCTACATATATGGACATGTGCATAAGCTACATATATATGCATGCATAATAATACATGTATGTATCAAACTATAAAATGTTTTAAAAATATTGCTTGATATATATTTAAAGCATATATTATACATAATATATAATGTATATCGTGTTACAATATAGATATATAATTTACATTAATATACAAAGTGCATATTTAGTATACTGCTAATATGCCTATATATGTAGTTCAATGCATTACATTGGGATTTTGGTTATCATTTCTTATTTTAGCCACCAGGCCAATGCTCAACAGTAGATCAAATTTCATTTTGAAAGCATAGATCGGAAGCCCTAAATGTACTTAAACAATTTAGGTAATAAGATTTGATATGTAGGAACTAGAATTTGTGTTATATTCTTTTAGTTCTAGGATATTGTTATATACTTTAGGAGAAAAGCAACTTTTTGGAAATATGAGACATATCTTAATAATTTGATATTTTCTATGTATTGTATTGTATAAACTTTTCACACAATCACATTGCATTATTTAGTCTTTTAGAACAGGGTCAAACAAAGGAGGTTTAATTGCTGAAAATCGTTACTGAAAAGCCAAAGGTCAACAGCCACAGAATTCCAATGTCCTCGAATTCACTATTTTCTGATTTTAAACATATTCCTTACCTTACTTTTTAATGTATATTGTAGCAAGATGAGACCTGTAAAGCAGTCTTCAGTAGAAGAACCAGAAATAAATTTACAGATCTCTGTTTCAAGCCAACCACGGACGCACTTCTCCGGGAAATATGCTAATTTTCTTAGTGAAATGTGATGTGTGATGTGAAACATCAACTTTTCCATTGCCTTTTTTTCTGGATAAAACTTACCAGGCTGGTCAAGGGACACTTGGGAAGTCTCACCTACTAATAAGGTTCCTGGCCACTCACTGTGAGCCATCCTTTGTTTATCTGTGAAGGAAAGTCTTGAAATACTGTGTAGAGATTCTTACAGCATGCTCCATGTGCACCATTTTATTCCCCACAGATAATTTTAACAAGTTACAATTTGGGAAGACAAGGCAAGGAAGGTTTTCTGATCTCCTGCCATCTTTCTCTCGATCCTAAGAAATTGAGCAAACCTGGCCTTCCTTAATAAGGTTTCTATTGGAAGATGAATCATACCCCACTTCCTGGTGTCCCAAAGAGGAACAGTTTGAACTGCCCTCACTGTCAATCATTTCATGCACAAGTTGGAAGTCAGGTGAGCTTACTACTAATCAGACCTTGGTCGTTGTCCTTGGTCATCGATGACACAAGAATGAGTCTTTGTCCTTATTTCCACATTAGGGGCTGAGAGAGACCAAGTTCACAACTGGCCACCACAGTCCAGATGTACAAAGCAAAAGAAATGTCACCAAATAAAAAGCTAATGGAGGCAACATCTGATTATTATTTAATGTAATTTTTTTTTAAATTTTTTTATTTATTCATGATAGGCACACAGTGAGAGAGAGAGAGGCAGAGACACAGGCAGAGGGAGAAGCAGGCTCCATGCACCGGGAGCCTGACGTGGGATTTGATCCCGGATCTCCAGGATCGCGCCCTGGGCCAAAGGCAGGCGCCAAACCGCTGCGCCACCCAGGGATCCCTATTTAATGTAATTTTGATTTGAAAAACTCCATGTCTGGTTTTCTTTTTAATGTTCTTTTTTTTTTTTTTTTTTTTTAGAGGGTGGAGATGGAGAAAGAAAATTTTAAGCAGGTTCCACACCCAATACAGAACCTGATATAGGGCTCAATTTCACGACCCTGAGCCAAAACCAAGGGTCAGATCCTTAACTGACTGAGTCACCTAGTCCTTTTAATTTTAATTTAATATCCCTTTTAATTTAAAACAATGTTTTTCTCTGGAATTAGCAGTGATGGTTGCACAGCATTGTGAGCAGACTTAATGCTACTAAATTGTACATTCTAAAGTGTCTATTTTATCATGCTAAGAAATAAACACACAAGCAAATACTTTAATCATTAAAATCACTTCAGCATTTTCATAATTACAATTCCATAATGTTATAACTATCCATTACATATGTATTCTCTAATATGTAGACTATTATATCAAAAAGATACTTTAATTAATATCAATGAAATGACCAAATCTGTGAAGTAATAAGATTTTAATACTATCAATAATTAATGAGATATTAAAATTAATTTCAGATCAAATAATTAAAATCATTAAATAAGAAACAAATAACTGATATTACATTACTAAAAATTAACTATATGGATAGAAATTACTATTTAAACTTTTTAAGCTCTGTATTTCTGCCTTTTGGATTTCTGACTTAGTCACTCAGTAGCATCCAAAGAACATCAGTGAAAGTAGTCAAAGAGATCTCCAAATAACCAACTAAAATAAACATTTTTTTACTGAATAAAAAGTTCCTGCCAGGGACAGTTTTGTATGTTTTTTTTTTTAAGATATTATGTATTTATTTGAGTGAACACAAGTGGGGCGTGAGGGGCAGAGAGAGAAGCAGACTCTCCACTGAGCACAAAGTGTGACCTGAGGCTTGATCCCAGGACCCAGAGATCATGACCTGAGCCAAAGACAGATGGTTCACCAACTGACCCATCTAGGTGCCCTAGTTCTGTATGTTTTTTATAGAAAATAAACACTATGTACCTGAGAGTCGCCAGACCTTGCTTCACTGGTGCAGTCCACACCCAGTGTGTGCAGGTGAATGCACCTGTCCAGCAGAAGAGGGATGCCCATGTCCCCACAGTCAGCTCTTCCTGTTAGGTCAGTGTTAAAATAGTGCCAGGGCATCTTAAAAAGCTCCTGGCCCCCCAAATAAATGAGTAAATCTTTTTTAAAAGGTTTGGGGTGGGCATCGGACTCTTGATTTTAGCTCAGGTCATGATCTCGGGGTCCTGGGATCAAGCGCCACGTTGGACTCTGCTTAGAGGGAGTCTCCTGGAGATTCTCTCTCTCCCTCTGCCTTTGCCCTTCCCACTGCTTGCAAGCTCTCTTTTTCTAAAATAAGTAAATCTTAAAATAATAAATAAATAAATGAATAAATAAATAAATAAATAAATAAATAAATAAATAAAATTTTTTTAAAAAAGAAAAAAGATATTGGCCCCATGACATACAAATAGGATCTGTCGGTACGCAGCTTGCCTGTTCACATTCATAAAATGTGATTTTGAAAGTGACATTTAAGAAATTTTAATGAAGCCCCCCCACCTGGTATCATTTTTTTTTCTCTCCGGTTTGCATGAATCATGCATTTGCTGTGCTATCTAAAGCATCTTTGCCTACATGGAGGTCACCGTTTTGCTCCTATGTTTGCTTACAGAACGTTTGTAATTCGGTGTTTAACAAGTAGACCGGCGATCCCTTCCTAATTAGCTTTTGCACACGGTCAGAGTTCATTTTTGGTCTTTGCATATATTTGACTGTTAAGAAGACAAAGGAGCAAGAGCAGGTGGCAGCTGTCAATCAAACAGGGAAAAAAGAAGAACCCTAGGTTTGGGGGACTTGGTGATGCCGGCTGCCTTTGAGAAATAAAAATGGAGACATTGCAGAGACTGTCAACCACTCACGACCAGACGTCAGAGGAGAAATTGCATTTATAAATATTGAGTCATTAGAGAAAAACACATTTCTGTGAATGAAAGGAGAGTACCTATTCCAGAATGGAAGAGCCCCAAGGACTCATGACATGATAAGGCCAGGAGAACAGGAGAAATACACCAAGAGTGTGGCTTGCACACCAGGAGCAAGCAAGGAGATGGACTTTGTAGGGAATCTGACAGAAATGTTCAATCCAAGAACAGAATAGTCATCCACAGGTTTGATGCTGCAAAACAAAACAAAACAAAAAACAAGATGCTTGATATGCATGCATTTTTACAATAGTTTTGATTTTATTAACAGAACGCGGTAGGTTGGGGGTATTCCAAAGCCACCTGGCTTTCAGGGAGTTTCTTAAAAATGTATAAAATAGATCATGAGAAAAAGTAAATTAAATAAATAAATAAAATAAAATAATATAAAACGAAATAAAATAAAAATGTATCATGGCAGTGACATACGAAGAAAAACCCTACCCCAAATTCCAAGTAGCAACCAGCCCGAAATGCCTCAGCTCTTTCAAAAAGATGTGTTGGTGTGTTTTTGGTTCAATTAAAATGTGTATGGTACGTCTACCCATTTTTTAAAATTTTATTTAAATTCAGTTTGCTGGCATCTTGTGTCTCCATTTTGAATGATGTCCTGTCCTTTGGCTCAAAATGACGCTCTCCATTAATGGAGTGATTCCGGAGTCTAGAGCATCTCCAGGTGACATCACCTTCCATCGCCCCAATCAACAAATACAACATTTCCAACGGGACACGCGTCACCCAGACTTCCATTCAACCTGACAGGAAACTCGTTCTTGGATTGACCAATCTCACTTGTATGGTGACACCGCACGCTGTCCCATCCTGACAACTGCACACATTGACCTCCTTTGGAATACCCCATCCTCTTTCCTCTTGGGTGTCCTGCAAACCCTACATCCTCCATGCTTCCCCATAATTATGGGCTTATATCACTTGCTCCCTCCCTGCGGTCTCCATGTGTTTTCGACTCCTACATGTTCCTTAACAGTTTCTATTCTCTTCATTTTTGCTCTTTCCACATGAGTTATACCAATTGATTTCCCTGAGCCAGAACCAAAGTGTTGTTTGCCCTGAAAATATGCCTCATAACTCTGCTATATCAACCATAGCATGAAGGAGAGTGTCGTGCACACAGGATGTGCTCCGTAATCCATCGATTCATGCTGTTATTCATTTTATTTATTTATTTTTTTGTTAGGAAAGCACAGATTCCACAAGCAACTGTAAACATTCTATGTTCCCAGCAAGAGGCTGGAAATGATCATCCCATTCTCTGCCCTCATTATCCACTGGGACAGTTCTACCCTCTTGAATATCCCAATTTGCAGGATCTGCTGTGAATTCAAACCCTCTACTGCACCCCAGCTCCCAGCCCTACCCACCAGTCTGCTTCATAAACCATCCTTTCTTGGGGCAGAAAAACCTTCTGCTTTTCTCCACTTTTATCAATTTGTCTGTCCATGTATGGATACCATTGATCTTATTCCAGTGACTGGATAGTATGTATTGATGCAAGCTAAAGAAAATCTTATCCATCTCCAATAAAAACAGAAAAACAAGCAGGTGAGTGGCAGTGGGCATAGAAGGTACCAATGTTCCAGAATTCCTTTGGCTGGGAAACAAAGTCAGCCTCACATTTTAGGGGAACAGAGGGAATAGCCGAGAATCCATATAAAGTCACAAAACTAGACATTACACATCTACATCATGTTACTCACCATTGAATGAAAAAAAAATGGGTTTTAACTGTGTCTCCTGCATGGATGTCCATCCTATGGCTCGGTGGAAAATTCCAACAATGTGAATTGAGCAGCCCATGCTCATGCTCTCTCTCTGAAATAAATACATAAAATCTTTTTAAAAATGAAAAAACAAACTACCGTGTATGCAGCATACATGTAAATTTGAGGTAGAGAATCGTGCCTCATAGAGTCAAGACAAGAAGAATGATTGTGTGAGAATCTGATTGTGCGCTTTGCATTTGTAATGGCAAGAATCTATTTTACAGAGCAATTAAATTTATTAAATTTAGGACAAGTTCTCGAAAAACCTTGGGGATAGTCCCGTAGATCCGTAGATCCCACATCTGGAGTCCAGCGATGTGTTACACCTTATGCATCCCTGCAAACATTTTGCAAATGTCTAAGCTTATATTTTCTATTCATCCACTTACTTATTTAGATCTTCATATTTGGAATATTTAGTTATGTGCAAAATAGGCTTTTTAACATGCTTTGATCCCTGAATCAAGTGGGAAGGTCACGCAAAAAAAAAAAATAAAAATAAACATAAAAATCTGCCACCATGTGATGTGTGGGTTTTCCGGAACCCTGCTCAATTCACATTGTCGGAATTTCCCACCGAGCCTTAGGATGGATCAAAAGTCGCGCAACCAGAAAAGCAAACTTCGCTGTTGATAAGAATGATTTTCTCTCCTGTGTGCACGACCAAATCAGAGGCCCAGGTTACTCTTTGCTTCTTTCCTGTTTTTTTTTCCACCCAGGAGGGTGGGGGGCGAAACTTGACCTCTGGAAGGTTAATTGCACATTGTGAAATCCCTCCCTAGACAAAGCAACTAGATAAAACAAAAACTTTGTGCATATGTTGCAGTTCTGAAAATACAACATAGTAGGAGTGAGGGGGTCACATGGTCTGAGTTCCCAGGTAGAAAAATGTAACAAGTTTGCAAGAGCTGAACAGATTCCCTACACTGTTTCCACATAATGACACTTTGAATCCTGCCTGATCCCTCTTGTGTATACATGTGGAGTTAATCTACCATTAAATTTCATCCGCTGGGGATCCCTGGGTGGCTCAGCCGTTGAGCATCTGCCTTCCGCACAGGGCCTGATCCTGAGGTCCCGGGATCAAGTCCCACATCGGGCTCCCTGCATGGAGCCTGCTTCTCCCTCTGCCTGTGTCTCTGCCTCTCTCTCTGTGTCTCTCATGAATAAATAATTAAAATCTTAAAAAAAAATTTCATGCCCTGATAAGGACCATCAACATCAAAATTGCTGGAAAACATACCTAACCACTTCTGGTCCTGCTAAATGGGGTCAAATTGGAAACGGGTGCAGGCACAGAAATCGATCATTTGCACAGAGCAGATCCATCTGTTTCTTTGAAAGGGTGTTTACGCACCTTCTGGGGTTCCCACATCTTCATTTTCTGGGACTCAGCCGGGTCACCGTTTGGCAGCAACACGCGCATCTCTGTAAAGACTTCAGACCCGGCCGGCGGTAAAGGCATCGTACCTGGCCCAGGTTCACTAAGCATTTCCATCTGCTGTGGACACAAGGAGTTTGGGAGTGAACAACATCCGTCGCTGGGGGAATTTGCCACTGATTCATTGCATTGACTGGCAGGGCCACGGTGTTAGTGGGTTAATATCTCCAGCGGGCAAATCCCCAGCACACTTATTTGCCATCGTGAGGCTCCCATTGGAATTGCCAGCAGCGCCGAGGTGAAGGCCATCCCTAACCCGCCACAGGCCGGTCTGTGCCGCCGCGTGGCCCCATTGGCCGTGTTTTCCACGAGCCCTCCCTGCTGACTCGTCTGTCAGCAGAGGAATGGGAACTGTGGTGGGAATTTTAATAACCCCCAGCAGGCGTGTGTGTCCAAAGGCATCAGCTTCTCGTTTATCCTCCTATCACCAGCTATTCATCGACATCTCAGCTCCAAAGGGGGAATCTGGGATTCTCCTCCATCGGGCCGATGGCTGAGCCCACGTCCTCCTGCGACAACCGCCAACCTCTGCTTTCTGAGCTGAAAGCGAAGCGATCCCCCAAATAATATTTTCCTGACCTCTCTCCGAGGGATGGTGTTCCCTTAAAAGCAGCGGCTTTACTGGTAAGAAAGAGTTGTCTCTGCTCTATTTTTTTTTTTCTGCTGCTGGAAAATATTTCCTTATTATTGAATTCACTCTTATATTTAAACGTACTGGGATCCGTGGGTGGCTCAGCGGGTTAGCACCTACCTGCCTTAGGCCCAGGGCATGATCCTGGAGACCCGGGATCGAATCCCACGTCAGGCTCCCTGCATGGAGCTTGCTTCTCCCTCTGCCTGTGTCTCTGCCTCTCTCTCTATCTCTGTCCTCATGAATAAATAAAATAAAATCTAAAAAAAAAAATTAAAATAAGAGGGAAAGCAGAGTAAAATCATCCAAGACCTTTTGCATGACATGTTTTTTAATTTAATTTTTTGACCTGTTTTTTAAAAATGTGTTATTTTAGGGACACCTGGGTGGCTCAGTGGGATAAGCATCTGCCTTTGGCTCAGGTCATAGTCTCGGGGTCCTGGGATGGAGCCCCGGGTCAGCATCCCTGCTATGCGGAGAGTCTGCTTCTTCCTCTCCCTCTGCTCCTCCCCCTGCCCATGCTGTCTTGCCACCACCACCTCTATGTGGTTCCAAAATTTGTCACCCCCCAAAAAGACCTCATCTCCATTAGCAGCCATCCCATCCCCCTCCCCAGCCCCTGGCGATCATGAATCTGCTGTGCATCCCTGTGGATTTTTTACAAGTTCTGCATCTTTTATATCAATGAGGTCACACACTGGGTATCCTTGGCCTTGTGAGTTCTCTCACTGAGCATCCCATACTCAGGGGCCTTGCATATGGTGGCAGGTGTCAGAGCTTCATTCCTTCTTCTGTGTGTACAGACCACATTTGGTGGATGCTGTCAGCCAGCCACGGGCATTTGGGTGGTTTCCAGGGTTTGGAATATCATGAATATTGCTGCTTCTGAATACATGCTCATCCAAGTTCTGGTTGGTACCTGTTCCCAGGTCTCCCTGGGCACGAACACAGTCCTGCGGTTGCCGGGTTATCCTACCACCAGAGGTTTAACATTTCCAGGAAAGGCTAAACGGTTTTCCGCAGCAGCTGACCTACTTTACATCTCTGCCAACAGTATCCAAAAGTTACAGTGTTCCCAACCCTGGAAATACTTGTTACTTTCCATTTTACTGGTTATGGCCATCCCGGTGGGTCTGGTTACATCTTAATAGAAATACTGTTGAATTGAATGATTTACAACATACTTGCTAGAAATGTGTTTTGTGCTTTTTTTTTTTTTTTTTGAGATTTTTATTTATTTCTTCATGAGAAAGAGAGAAGCAGAGACCCAGGCAGAGGGAGAAGCAGGCTCCTTGCAGGGAGCCTGATGCGGTACTCGATTCCAGGACCCTGGGCTCATGTCCTGAACCAAAGGCAGATGCTCAACTGCTGAGCCAGCCAGGTGCCCCCAAATCTGTTTTATATTAATATATCTTACAATATTCTTGCTCTTCTGGGATTTTTAAAAAAAATTTATGGTTTAGAAAGATTTTATTTTTAAGTCTTCTCTGCACCCAGGATGGGGCTCAAACTCACAACCTAGAGATCAAGCGTTGCATGCTTCACCCACTGAGCCAATGAGGTGCCCCTGATTCTTTCTTTAATTGCAATAAATAAATAGCCTTAAACGACGTGACTCATCTACTTCTCAAAAACTCGGTTCCTTTCCGAAAGAGAAAAACTAAAATCACAAACCGTGGGACACCTGCTACAGAAGAGAGAGCAGGTCAGGACAGCAAATCCGGGAGCTCCTATCACAACTGCAAACGTGAGCATCACTTTTAAAAACTATTTCACAAGAGTCGCAGTTATTTTGAGGCATGCATCATGCCCACAATATGACCCCATGAAAAGCCCATTTTCCAATTGCAAGGATTCTCAACCACCCACTTTATTTTGTACCATAGTCTACTTTGTAACATTCACTTTCGAGAAAAATGCAACCTTTTGTCAAAAATGCAGTTGCGTCAAAACGACTTTGGCATGCATTACTTCCCATTATTTCACTGTTAGATATTGCTTCCTTCTTCTATGCAACTACAATGATCTCAGCCCCTTCCTAATCTTTAACTTCCGTCCAGTGACTTCCGACGCTTTTTTCGCCAATGTGGACAAAATTGGCAAAATATCGTCTACAACGTTTTGCCAAGTAGCAAACCTTACGTGGTTTATTTTATAGAACCTATTTCCGGAGATCATACGTTCACAGGACCACTTGGAAAAGGAAAGTCGTATAAAAAGTTTATTTAATTCAGACTTTCAAGCAGCCTGCAGGCTGGAGATGAATATTTGCAGCATCACCTGACACGATGCGGCCGAGAAAATGCGCTTCTTCCTTACCTCTGGGTTGGAAGTCACAGCCTTCCGTGGGCAATCCTGTTAAGCCTGTTTTTTTCTGTTAATTCCCACTGTAAAAACAGGGGCCAGGCTTTTATGCTTCTCCTTAAATCACGCTCAGCTCTGGTCTGCAGGCTGTATAAGTCTCATTTCTCCTCTGCACGGTATTTGACTTGTCAAACGCCATTCAGCCGGGGGATTTTCTGTTGCCTGGAAAATCCTCTTCATCTGCGCCCCTGACACCCACAGGACGTCTTTGCAAAACTGTTGAAGAGGGCCGGTGTTCAGGAATAGGAACTTTTCAAATCATGTGCTAATATTCCACCTTGACCGACCTCTCGCTGTGCTCTCGCTTGTCCTCCGGACGTGCTGACACATAGGGGAGTTTGCGGGCTCGTGCTGTCAGTATTCCCAATTTTTTTTTTCTTTTTCTTTTCTTTTTTTTTTTTTTTTGCACAAGAACACAAAGTCCTGTAATACCAGGAGCTGTCCACATCTAATGGTTGGTGAAGCCAAGATTTACAGCACACGAAACCCACTCCAGATTCTACACACACGTCGCCCAGATCCACCTGCTGCTCTCGGACTCGAACCCATGCCAACCAGCCACTGGAGAATCATCCCTGTGCACACAGTAATCACCACAGAATGCAAGAACAGTAGCATCAGGAGCTCACTGTCTCAGGATTTGGTCGCAGCATGCATGGAGAAACTAAATCTTCTCACTCGAGACTTAAAGCATCATGTTCTCATTTTCTTTATTTGCGTAAATCCGTCTTTGTGTGTGTGTGTGTGTGTGTGTTTTTTTTTTTTTTCCTTGTCTTTAACTCTTCTTCAAGTGCAAGGCCTGGGGATTTCACTCTTTTTTTTTTTTTTTTTCCCATTCATTTCTGATTCCTAATACATGACTCAAAGCTGCTGGTATTTCCCGGAACACTTTGACCCTCACCACAGAGCTTTCCGTGAGTGATCGTCTCTATTGTTCTTTCCCTAATTGACTGAAACTATAATCACAGTTTTAATGGTTAACCTGACAGTTATTTCAGATGGGGCTATGAGCTTCCCAAGCACAGAGGGTCTTTCAGTTTCTATTTTTCTCTGATATTAAAAATGTATCACTTCGTTGCATTATAGTTGGTGGCATTTACTTTTTTTCTTTTCTTTATTTTATTTTATTTTTATTATTATTATTATTATTTTTTTGGAGTTGGTTAGGAAGATGCTGAGGTCCCTTTTGGTTACTGCATGGAGACAGTGCAGACAAGGAAAACTCGTGATCACTTGTCGAATGTCTACTCATACTATTTCCACAAGACTACAACTGTAAATGGCAATATCCAGTATTTTCCTTTACCATCTTAAAGGACCCAACTCCCAGCTAATCAGCCTTCATTCTTTCTTAGTTTGTGGATAACTTTTAACCTACCTATAGATCATTAAACAGGCATGGATTCTCCAATATTTCTGAAGTGTTAATTTTCTTTCTTTTTTTCTTCTTTTTTTTGCAGTGTTCATATCAATTTATTATTTTTTTTGTTCCTATCAATTTATACCAGAAGTGTGCCTTTGGGTCCCATTTTCCAATTAATAGATGTTTTACGGATGTTAAACTTGAAGATTTTTGATAGAGTCGCCCAGGTATGTTGACATCTGCATTCAGAAATTTGCAACCTATGGGACACCTGGGTGGCTCAGTGGGTTAAGCATCTACCCTCAGCTCAGGTCATGATCTCAGGGTCCTGGGATTGAGCCCCAAGTCAGGCTCCCTGCTCAGCAGAGAGTCTGCCTCTATATCTCTCCCTGGCCCTCCCTCTGCTCCTGTGCTCTCTCTCACATGCTTTCTCTATCTCTCAAATTAATAAAATCTTAAAAAAAAAAAAAAAAGAAAAAAGAAAAAATTTGCAACCTAGCAAGAACACTGAAAATAGCTCTTCCTCTTTCTGGTTTCTGCAGACCATTTACTGTAACCATTACTTTTACCATACCTATATGGTATATACGTAGCATAATATATATACAAATATTATACTAATACGTGGCATGTTTTGTACATGTCTATTATACTAACGCAAATATCTAGACTCTTCTAAATGACTTATAGTTGAAACTAGCTCTCGCTGACCTGTCACCTCTTCCTCTTGTCTTTGCTTCACTCACGAGCATTTTTCCTACAAAAGTTTTCAGATTTTCTTTTTTAAGACACACAGCAGGCACTGTAAACCTGACTATTTTGGCAAATGCATACAGACATGTACCCACCTCCAGCACCGAGATATGCAACCTTCTCATGCCCCCACAATATGCATCTTCACCCTTCTAGGTTAGACCTTCCCCACACCTCTGGTCCTGACATCACTGCCTTCCCTATGCTTTTGTCTTTTCCCAAATGTCCTGCACATGGATTTATACACTTTGCAGCCTTTGGATTGTGGCTTCTTTCACTCATCTGAGACACATCCGTCTTGTTGCCTATGGCCCCAGGATTTTGTCACCCTGTCTGGTTGTGTTGTACAGATACACTGCACGTCCTTGTGTGTTCCCCAGCTGAGGGGTAGCTGAGTTGGTGCCAGCTTTCAGTGATTCTGAGTAAAGCCACAGTAAACAGTGTGCAAAGATGTTAGTATCTCCTTTGCATAGAGGCTCAACACCCGCATGACAAAATCACATTCATAGCTTTGTAATTTCTATCAACTATTCATTTGTTGCAAATTTTCCTACAGCTAGAGCAGTGTGTAGTGCAGCTCAGAATACCAAGATCTCTAAAAATGTCACCAGAACAAATTTTTTTACATGCCTCTGGGAGGCACTTGGCTGCTTCAGTCAGAAGAGTGGGTGGTTTTTGATCTTGGGGTTGTGAATTTGAGCCCCACATTGGGTGGAGCAATCATTTAAAATCTTTAAAAAATAATAAAATTAAAAATAACAAAAAAATAAATAAATGCCTCTGGTCACAAGAGTCTTTAGTTATTACTAAGGAACAATAAAAATAGGATGGTAATATCCATATTTTACTCAATTATTCCTTTCAAAAATGTGTTCTGCTCTCAAAAAGTATTGGACAGAATGGGAAATAAACATATTCTCCCCCCCCAAAAAAAACAAAACAAAACAAAGAAAACATATTCCCAAGTTCTCAAGTAACAAAGTACATTTCTTATCGACATTCCACTCGTAGCATAAATCCTATACAACCTTTTAACTGCACAGGCAACTTTGTTTAAATATTTAATAGAGTTTAGGAGCAGGAATAATTAATGTACTATATATAATACAGATATTAAGTATATTATGTATGCATTTTATACATGTTACGTGTACTTTACATATTATATATAGTAGTACATTGGTATATATAGTGTATATAGTAGTATAATATAAAATGATTACACAGAATATATTATATTGTATGTATTTTACATGTTTTATATTGTAGCACATTAGTATATACAGTAGTCTAAAATAATTACATATAATACACAATGGTACATATACTATAATGTAATTGTTACATATCACACTATATATGTACTATATCAGATATACATATATATTTTTAAATTTTTTAATTTATTTTTTCATCAGAGACATAGAGAGAGAGAGAGAGGCAGAGACACAGGCAGAGGGAGAAGCAGGCTCCATGCAGGGAGCCCGACGCAGGACTCGATCCCAGGACCTGGGGATCATGCCCTGAACTGAAGACAGACACTCAAGCACTGAGCCACCCAGGCATCCCCAGAGATATATATACTAACAATTCTTCAAACATTTGCTAAATGTGAAAACAGTATATATAGTGGTGCAATATATACTGTATATACATCTGATGTATACATATACCAACAACCCTTCAATCATTTGCTAAATCAGTGTTATCCAGCCTCATTCTCTTAGATGTACCATGGCAGGGACATTTCTAAGTCTAGTTTACAGAAAATATGGCATCTTTTAAAACATTTTGACAGCTATCAGAGCCTTTTAGGAGAATGTTTAAAAATCACAAAAATATTTCTGTGGTGTTGCTTGTTCTCTGTTCTCATTTGTAACGTGGTAGGAGGAGGATCTATATATCCAATGGCAGACGTTAACCCCAAGGTCAGTCCAAGACCTCTGCAAATCTATGGAAAATGTGGTGCTTTCAGGAGACCAATTGGGTTCAGAAAAGTTCAGCCATAGCTAAATAGAAACTATATGGCTCACTACAGTTTAAATTAGACACAGAAATAGGGCTGAAGTATTTTCTAGACTTTGGAGCTGTTTAAACCTCGCAAACTATTTGCAAATCACGGATCTGATGAGGGACTTATAGGCAGAATTTATAAAGAACTCTTACATCTCAATAATAATAAAAACAACCCCATTAAAAATGCAAAACAAAGCCACGCAAAAAGCCTCATTCATGCATGGTACAATCTATCCAGAACGTCTTTTACTTTTCTCTTTACATTCATTTTTATTAAATGAATCAGAATGCTAGTGGAAACATTTTTTTAATTTAATGCATAAACATATAAAACCCTTTATTAGAGATACACCTTCTCTCTGAGTCCTGGGAGAAAGGCTGAGAGTCTGAGATCCAGGGTGGGGCTGAGCCTGGTTCCTCCTGGGGTGTAGACACCATGTTCTTCCTGTGTCCTCCTGTGAGTGTCCCTCAATGTGTGTCTATGTCCTCATCCCCTCTTATAAGAACCCCAATTGTGTTGGATTAGAGTCACCTTAATGACCTCATTTTACCTTAACTCCTCTTTAGAAGACTGTATCTCCAAATATGGCCACATTCTGAGGTCTTGGAGCTTAGGACTTGACAACGTGAATCTTCGGGAAGACACAATTCCAGCCATAACATTTGAGTAGTGGTAGTCATCGTCTACTGCTGGAGTGATTGTTGGTAGAAATTTTAAGAAATAAGACATTAAGAAACTAAATATCAACACTGTTTCTATACAACCTCATTCACACATACACTAAATATGAGAATGAAGTCTCACATTCAAGCACAGCACAGCACCACCTGTTTATGAGAAGGGCTTCATTTTAAATACAAAACATCAGGTATGGGTAACACACCTGATTTTTTGTATCTCCGAAAATCTTTTATCTCCATAAATCTTTTTTTTTTTAATCTTTAAAAATTTACTTTAAATTCAATTAATTCGTATATAATGTGTTATTGGTTTCAGAGGTAGAGGTCAGTGATTCATCGACATCCAGTGCTCATTCCATCACATCACGTCCTAAACTCCCATCTCCATAAATCTTAGAAACCTCCCAGCCATCCCCAATATCCTTTTATGCCAACTGGTAGACTCCTGGTTCATCCCTAATGACTTGGCGAACGATGGGGCTGAAACTTATTTCTGAGAATTCAGGTTGAAATCAGCGTTCAGGGACCTGTGGTCACAGATACACACACACCCCACTGCTCCTTACCCACGGCTTGCAAAGACCTTTCTTGCACCAGTTCCATAAAAAGATGACCTTGTATGCATCCACACACACACAGGACTACTCTCTATGGAGATAATGTCCAGTTGTTGCTATTTTGTTCAGAGGCTCTTCTGGTTAAACTCACTAGCATGCCATTTCTGTGCCCCAGATCAAATAATCCCATCCTTGAGTGAATTCCCACATGCTCATCTGCCTTCTAAGGACCCTGTGTGTATCATCCCAGGCATCCTGTCGCAATTCCATGTTTTGTTACAGGCTTTTATCCTCCTGATTTGAGGTCATCGCCCACAGCCCTCAAACTGTGGTTCATCCTGGTGGGACCCCAGCTGCCACGGCTGGAATTCCAACCCTGGCACTCGGGATGGCTTCCAGGCTCTCTTGCAGATGCCTCCTCCTAGAGTCACCTGTTAGGCATTTAACTTGGTCATGACAAAGAAAACCAAACACAAGAGCAAGACGATGATAACTGGCTTTCAAAGGCATTCTGGATGGATGTTTTCCAAAAAGATCACTTGAAAGATTAAGACTATAAAAAAAAATAAAAACAAAATAGCAAACTTGCAGCATTTAGGAGACAAGACTTGTCATTTTAGTGACTGTTTCATCTTGGGGAAAAAAAAAAAAAAAAAAAAACCTGGCCACAAGTTTCCAACTTGTTAAAGAAGAATGATAGTCATAGGCCTGGATAGTTCACAGGTTTTCTTGTGACACTCAAATCTGGAATAGGAGAGTAGTGAGAATTTTAAAGTGTTACACAAATGTAGATTAACATTAAGAGATTTGGGCATGGAAGACAGAATCTCATAAATTCTACAACGGTGTCGAATGCTGCCGTATAGTGTAATATGAAGAACTAGTGGATGCATTTTAAAATATTTTAGGGATCCCTGGGTGGCGCAGCGGTTTGGCGCCTGCCTTTGGCCCAGGGCGCGATCCTGGAGACCCGGGATCGAATCCCACGTCGGGCTCCCGGTGCATGGAGCCTGCTTCTCCCTCTGCCTGTGTCTCTGCCTCTCTCTCTCTCTCTGTGTGACTATCATAAATAAATAAAAATTAAAAAAAAAAAATATTTTAGGGATCCCTGAGTGGCGCAGCGGTTTGGCGCCTGCCTTTGGCCCAGGGCGCGATCCTGGAGACCCGGGATCGAATCCCACATCGGGCTCCCTGCATGGAGCCCGCTTCTCCCTCTGCCTGTGTCTCTGCCTCTCTCTCTCTCTCTCTCTCTGTGAATATCATGAATAAATAAATAAAATCTTTAAAAAATATATTTTATATATTATTCAAGAGTATGTATATGTATGTATATTATAATATATTATGTTACTACATTACTATAATATGAAGTGGAGGTATTTCAAAATATTTTATATATTATTCAAGAGTATATATATGTATGTATATTATAATATGTTACTAGATTATGTAAAATATGTAACATATTATATTAATATAAAATATAGTATATGTGTATATAAATATATAATTGTATGAAATATATAGTTTTATGTATAATGTATCATTGCACTGTATATTTATATATACATCATATATATCATGTTAGAGATATATATACATATAATTCTCATTCCTTCTGAAAGGACTAATAGTCCCCTCTCTTTGGAATATATATTTTTTAAAGATTTTCTTTTATTTATTCATGAAGGACAGAGAGAGAGAGGCAGAGACACAGGCAGAGGGAGAAGCAGGCTCCAGGCAGGAGCCCGATGTGGGACTCGATCCCGGACTCCGGGATCAGGCCCTGAGCCAAAGGCAGACGCTCAACCCTTGAGTCACCCAGCCGTCCCTGGAATATATATTTTAATCAAATGAGAACTTAAGACTTTAAGGAAAAATAATACAAAATATAGCACATTAACTAAGTATCCTGAGGTCCCTATTTCCCGTTTATGAAATAATCCACTTAATGTAAAGACTACTTTTTAAATACAGCATACTAATAAAGTCAATATTAAAGAAAACCAGAATGTAGTCCTTATTTTTTGTTTGCTTTCACAAACCTATAATCTGAGGCCAAAAGGCCAAAGAATCCGAACACACAAATTACTGCCTCTGGCCTAATTTTCTGTCAAGCTCTGGAATGTTCCTCCTCTGCTCTAGCAAAGGTGAAAACACAGATTTTGCAATTCCGCTGACTTTATAAAGAATGTGAAAGCCAAGACTTTGCTTCTCCTGCCATTTTGTTGGAGGTGACAATAGGGAAGAATCAATAGATTGATCAGACCGTAAAATAAACGAGCTAGTCAAAATAGATGAATCCATTAGAAGAATGCCGCAGCATTTCAGAATACTGATTCTGGAAAACTCTGGGCCAAGAAAGTGACCCGCCCTCAGATGCAGTTTTGAAAGATGCCAGCTTGATGCTGTAATTGCAGACCTTAAAAATCAGTTCACGTATTTTTGGGGTTTTATCTTTCTTCACACAGTCTGTGGGGAGAGAGCTGGGTGGAAGTGCAATTTATCCATCACGCTTTCCTTTGAGAAGAACATCTTCCATGGATGTTTTTGGACATGGGACTGTGCACGGAAAAGCGTCCTCAGCCTCCTTTGGTTCCAGACATGGCCGTGACATTCATTTCTGGCCCATCACATGTAGGAGAGATGCTGAAGGCAGATTCAGGTCATTTCCAAACCAATCTGCTTGCCCTCCATTCTTTTTCTCTGCTCAATTGGCCAACAGGAAAACCCTCTTCCACATCTCTTCACAACAGTGTGATGGATTAGATTATGTCCCTCATGGGGAGGGGAAAAAAGATATGTTGAAGTCCTAACCCCCAGTACTTCAAATACAACTTTATTTGGAAATAGGGTCTTTGCAAATGTGATTAAGTGAAGGATCTGGAGATGAGACCATCCCAGATCAGGGTGGCCTTAAACCCAATGACAGGTGTTTTGATAAGATGCACAAGAGGAGACACATCCACGTGAGGATGGAGACAGACACGGGAGGGATGTGGCCACCAGCCCAGGGACGCCTGGGGCCCCAGACAGGAGGGCAGGAGGGACCCTCCCTGGAACCCATTGATCTCAGTGGTCCTGCCCCATGTAGACCTCAGACCTCTGGTCTCCAGAGCCAAGGGATTATGGATTCACACTGTTTTAGGCTCACCTAGTCTGTGGTCCTTTGTTACAGCATCCAGAAGACACTCATACCTGCAGTTTAGCCTGTGTTGTTCTGGTAGAAAAATGCCGATCGTGAAAGCATGTGAGATAACACATTTATCATATTTTCCAGCTAAAACTGGCCCAATACAACAACCTCATTTTACAGGCAAAACTCAGTTCTGGTGATATGAAAAAACTTTCCTTAGGAGTAATTGTCTATTTTTGAAAGATGGACTTTATCAGGTCAAAGGGGCTCTTTAAAAAAAAAAAAAAAGAAAAGAGTTTGCTAACAGTTTTTTTTATCATGAATTATTAAGATTTATTAAATGTTTTTTTTAAATACAAAAAAATACCAAACAAAAAAAAAAAAAAACAAAACAAAACTTTGCCCTCTACTCTCCCACTGGATTGAGTCATGTTCATGTATTTGTGAGTCATCAACCATTCTTAAATTACTAGGATAACCACAATTTGGTTATAAGGGACAATTAAGAAAATAGTTGTCTGAATCATACACTACTTCCAAATAAACACTGTGATTTTTTTATTCCCACAACAGTGCTCACGGGAATGGAGTCTAAGAAAAGCACTAGATAGGATTTAGACTCCCCACATACATATATAGTTCTGTTTGCCTTGTTATTAGCATGATTTATTTTTTTAATAATTTTTAAAAGATTTTTATTTATTTATTCATGAAAGACACAGAGAGAGAGAGAGACAGAGACACAGGCAGAGGGAGAAGCAGGCTCCATGCAGGGAGCCCGATGTGGGACTCGATCCCGGGACCCCACGATCATGCCCTGGCCAAAGGCAGGCACTAAACCACTGAGCCACCCTTAGCGTGATTTAAATAAAAGTGAAAAACAAAGAAAAATCCACCTAAATGTGCCAAAAAACCATAATAATTAACTAAATCATACAACAATCATCCAATGAAATAAATGATATGATTCAGATTTAAATGAATGTGCATGTTGCATACCTTCCCTATATGAAGGACCCCAAATAGTAATTTGTGATTTCTTTCTTTTGCATATATATAGGCTGTACATTTCTTTCTTTTTTTTAAGATTTTATTTATTGATACTGTGCATTACAGGATTTGACAATGACTCGGTTTGTCTGCATTTCCTCCCAGACCACCAGCTCCAGGAGGTGGGGGCAGGTTCTGCTTTGCTCTAGTCCCCAGCTCCTAGCATGGCCTCCAGCTAAGAGCATGAGGTTGAAGAAATACTTGCGGAGCAAATGGATGTTTGTAGTGAGAAAATAGTGGAGAGTTATTACAATGGCCAAGGTGAAAATTAAGCGCTCCGACCCACAGAGCAGACACAACGAAAGACTGCAGTGGAAATGGACAGCAGGCATTCGTGCTAGCACTTAAGGTGAAAGCTGCTCCGGCTTAAAACTGCTCTTCAAACACCCTGGGATGGTGCCATGTGGGGGACCAACCTGTCCCACAGTGAGTCCAATACAACCAGTTTCCCCTCCTGTTTCAGAAAAGAAAACCACTGGGCGGTGGTGAGGGACAGAAGGAGAGAGAAATCCTAAGCAGGTTCCACGCCCAGCATGGAGCCCTACAAGGGATTCGATCTCATGACCCCGAGATCAAAAGTCACATGCTCTACGGACTGAGCCAGCCAGGCCCCTCTGTGTTTAACTTCTCGGGGAACCACTCAACTGTCTTCCACAATACTGCACCATTTTACATTTCTACCATCAATATGTGAAAGTTCTAATTTCTCCACATCCTACCAACACTAGTTTGATCTATAATATGATGTCTATGTTTTGTCTAGCCGTCCTAGTGGGTGTGAAGTGGTATTTCATTGTAGTTTTGATTTGCATTTCCCTAACGGCTAATGATGTTGAGAATCTTAAAAAAAAAGATTCTATTTATTTATGATAGACATAGAGAGAGAGAGAGGCAGAGACACAGGCAGAGGGGGAAGCAGGCTCCAATGCAGGGAGCCCGACGTGGGACTCGATCCTGGGACTCCAGGATCGCGCCCTGGGCCAAAGGCAGGTGCTAAACCACTGAGCCACCCAGGCATCCCAGCCTGTACATTTCTAAATAATGCAAGTGTTATTAAAAATAGTCGATATGAAAAAAAAATAGTGGATATGAGTTTTTAAGTGTCTTTAAAAACCTCTTTCTCTTCTTCCCAGATTGAAAGACAACTAATAATAACCAGTGTTATTTGGCAGCATCACTCAAAACAACGCAGATATTGAAGAAAGTGTTATTTACCTCCTGGTGAAGAAAAAGAAGGATTATCTAGGAACTCTCAAAAAGATGCAGATACAAAAAAAAAAAAAAAAAAAAAAAGATGCAGAGACATCCAAATGCCAATGGCAGGCAAAAAATAAAAATAAAAAAAGCAAAATCAGAGGTGGGTTCTTACTGGCTGTGGATGGTCCATTTGTGTTGTTGGGGATTTAGGCGCCGATGAGCAACTTGATGCATTTTTTTTTTTTTTTTTGCAATTTGATGCATCTTACTAGAGACAGCCAGTGTGTGTGTGTCAGGTGTATCTGGGCGGGTGATCATCCGCACCTGTTCATTCCCTCGTGTCTTCCGAAACCCTTTAAGGATGTGACAAAATGGACCAGACAGGTGTCTTGCCTCAGGGGACAGGGATCCTGGGCTGACAGGTGTCTTGCCGCAGGGGACAAGGATGTTGAGCCCACAGGTATGCCATGAGCCATCCTGAAGCTGCCTTCATCCATCCACATCCTATTCTTCTGCAGACACGCGTGGATAAGTGGCTCCAAACATTGGCCCTATTTGATGCCTGACCTTTACGAAACCGCAGACTACACATATTTAAAAACGATCCGATATGTCATTAGAAGCATGCTACCCTTTTCAGCAGACATACCGTTTCCACCTGGCCCCCAAATATTTTGCCTTCGAGTTGTTGTGCGACGTCTCTGTGCCGCCGCGTGAATGTTCTGCTTGACCAGAAAAGTCCAAAGCTGATAATTTGTTTGACCTTTGTTTAAAAATAAATTGTTTTGCCTATCAGAAGATAACAGGGACATGCGGGAAAATAATGAGCCGGACTGTCGCTCGGCCAAGGTAGAAAGAAATTGGATGAGCAACCACTGAGCCTTGAAAGATCCCGAAGCTTTCCGTGACATTCCTTTAGCTCATAATGCATTATTTAATGCTGTTTGCTATCTGGGAAGAGAAAAACAAAAAAACAAAAAAACAAAAAGGCTGAAGTGCTTTGAACAACTGATGTCAATATTGCCTGAAATCTGCTTCACTCACTTTTTTACTCCCCTCATGTCCAAGACACGGAAAATCCACCTGAACCCTTGGGTTTCTTACCAAACGGAAATGTCGCAAGGGCTGGGATTTAAGAAAGTGCCGCGTCCTAAAGACAGGGCTTGATCTCTTTGTCTACTGAAATGTCAAAAATGGTACCCAAGCGTATTCCTGAGCGTATTTATTAATGGATTTCCACTCAGTGATCTTGGGAAGGGTGGTTGACCTCAACACAAACCCTTCTTCGCCATACGAAGCCAGGTCGTTCATTAATGCGTCCCCGCTATCCAACCAAGGGACACCATTTCTCATCCTCCCACGTGGTGCTCATGCTTTGGACATTCGACGGATCATGAAATCCTTAATTTCCACCCCTACCCCTACCACTCCCCTGAGTCATAGGGCATGGGCCGCATTTTCTTCCCCCCCTAAATCGTATCAAACTCACTTATGTTCACACATTCATTTTCTGAGTCGTCATGCAAGGAGCCTTAAACTATGTAACTGTGATCACGCGTCCTTATTTCCTGTTGACCCCACTGTGTCTGTGTCTGTGTCTGTGTCTGTGTCTGTGTCTCACCAACCTCAGGAGATGCCCACTCTTGGTCAACATCACAGTCGCATATGGAGGCAGAACAAAAATGCGGCAAAGCTCACTCCGGACCGCCCCGGTCCAGCCTTCTTGTTGGCCTGTGCTTCACCTATGGGAACATCATCTCTTTACCTGACCGGTGTCCCTTCATATTTTGCTTTTCTCAGCCTTCCTTCACGGTGCTCATTTTCCCTCGACCATGAACACACGGAAGAGGAAAACTCACCCGCGATTGCTGATTTGCTCCGTTCTGTTCTGAACCGATGCGTTTCTCTTCTTCCGAGCCTCGACATCTTTCCCCGTGTCGATCTCCGGTTATGTATAAAGTTATCTCTCCTGGGCAGCCCTGGGTTTCTTCATCCGTTGCAGGAAAACACTACCAGCGTCTCCCTATAATGTCATAAATGAAAAGTTTTTCTATTCCCTCCACATGATTTTCCTGCAAAAAAACAAACAAACAAAAAAACAAAACAAAAAAACTCTTCTCTAGCTCTTGGCCCAGAAGCTATATGAATCCCCTAATCTGCATTAATCATCACGTTTTTCCCTTACGTTTCCACCTCTCTTTGGATATTTGAATGCAAAATGCGTCTTCAAATAATCACATACGTACATCAGGACGTGTGTTCCACAACATACATGACAAAACGCAGCCTCACACCATATAACATACGACGACCGTATTCCCATCTCTTTATGGATCCACTTTCTTGACCTCCCCATTATCTTTCCAATACTGTTTCTACTCTGTTCCAGTAAGTTCAACGAGGCATGTACGACTGAGCAAGAACGATGGAGCAGAGATCTTGGGTCTGCACCGAGAGCAGGTCTTGGACCTAGATCCTGAGCACACCTGCCTTTTACTTTTGCAAGGAAACTGCCTAAATATTTTAGAGTGAGATATTATAAAGTCAAAGTTTTAAAAATTGGTAACGTGTATCTGTGTCTTTGCTTTTCGTATTTTAAGATGATGTAGTTTATAACAGCCTGGAGGACAGGCTCAAAGTTCTCAACACGTATGGGGCAGGGGGTGCGCTAAGGGTCTTGTGCCTGAGACCGGCCTGATTTCTTTCCACCTCTAGTTCTGGCTCTTCACTTCTTCAGTATCCCATACTCCATCCACCCCCTTCACATACGCTATGTTCCAGCCCCGCCCCCCATGGGCGTCCATCCTCCATCCACACCCCTCACATACACCATGTTCCAGCCCTGCCCCCCCTGGACATCCATACTCCATCCACCGCCCCTCACATACACCATGTCCAGCCCTGCCCCCCCAATCAGCATCCATACTCCATCCACCCCCTCACATATGCCATATCCCAGCCCTGCCCTCCATGGGCATCTATACTCCATCCACCGCCCCTCACATACACCATGTTCCAGCGCTGCCCCCCTTGGGCATCCATACTCCATCCACCCCCTTCACATTCACTATATCCCAGCCCTGCCTCCATGGGCGTCCATACTCCATCCACCCCCATCATATACACCATGTTCCAGTCCTGCCCCCCCGGGCGTCCATACTCCATCCACCCCCATCACATACACCATGTTCCAGTCCTGCCCCCCTGGGCATCCATACTCCATCCACCCCGTCACATACACCATGTTCCAGCACTGCCCCCCCTTGGGCATCCATACTCCATCTACCCCCTTTACATACGCCATATCCCAGCCCTGCCCTCCATGGGCGTGTATGCTCCATCCACCCCCCTCACATACACCATGTTCCAGCCCTGCCCTCCATGGGTGTCCATGCTCCATTCACCCCTACAACAGGCTCACAATCACCTGGAAGCCCAGTAATTCTGTTGGGTGTGTGGCTCATGAAATAAGATACAAGCCCTGAATGTGGATGCAGGCAGAGCCATTGCAACAGAAATTTCCAGGGTCCCAGATACTCAGAGCGGGTTCTAAAATGGAGTGCAGGTTCTTGATCCCTTGGACTCCTTGCAGGAAGCTATGTGGGTGGAGGAGAATCAGAACTGGGTGCTTGCAAGCCGAGTTGAGGACAGAAGCCTGTGTAGCCTTGATGCTCATGCTTGCGCTGCCATCAGGCGTACTTCGGAGTCATCACATAGCCCGTCCAGTGCACAGCACCCATCCTGGGTTTTCCATCCCTGGCACCTTTGAGTGTCAGTCACCAGAATGAGAGTTGCCCAACGCTGGGCACCATTTGCAAATACCCAAGAAGGGAAGAGCTACTTCTCTTCGGCATGCTGCCCCATGCCTGGAAGGGGAGGACTTGTATTTGGCACCAGGTCTACGTTCGTACAGATGCCCTGAGCTTTAGGTATTCTAACCAACCCTTGAGGAGGGCATCACCCTTCTTTCTGAGTGACAGGTGCGCCCTGGCTAACCCACCTATAACCCACCTTCATGTGGAGCATACACTGCCCTACCTATTCCTGTAGTGGTTAGCTTGGGTTTCAGCATGAGCCACTGAGCTGGACACTTAGAACGTGTTCACGTTCCCCTACGTATGTTCTGCTCACCTGGTGGCTTTAGGAATTTCAGGTTCTTTTCTGGTTAGAGTATTTACTCCTAGCTTCTCTGTGAACAGCCGGGTCCATGCGGGCTGTCAGTCTGTCTTCATTCCTGCAGACCTTCCCACGTTCCTGTTGCTATCATATGCATTTCCGTAAGAGAGAGTGTTTACTTGACTTCCCTCCCCGCCGCTCTTCTAAACAAACTCTGGCATCTGCTGTCTATGGAGAGGGGACAAGCGCTTATCTCTGCTTCCTTGCAAAACCCCTCGTGACGCTTTGCTTTGTGTGCAGAAGGCTGGTTTTGTTTATCGCTTTGGAGACACAAGTCCACAAGCATTAGTTTCTGTTGCCTCTCACTCTTAACGCCTGCCCTGTCTGTGTGCGGTCGGAGCTCCTGCAGGCGGATTATGTCGAAAGTTTTCTCTTTCATCATTGCAACGGGCCCTACAGCTCTGTGTGCAATTCTCAGCTGCTTTGCCTGGTGATGTACGCTCTGTCTCCCAACCAGAGAGGCTCTCAGTGGAAGCCACTTGGACCTTCTGTACTCGCCCTTCAGAGATTCCCTCTTACTTCCCATGTACTCCTTCCCTCTTACCTTCTTTATTACTATTATCCTTTGAGACATTAAACCACCGTTCCTTCACAATAGGCCTTTAGATCTTTCTTGCATTATAGTGCCTTTCATGACATCAGTAGAAACGTGTGATCGTATACCTTAGATGCTTCCTTTGGCCTACGACAGGAGGAATATCTCTGAAGCTTATTGCCACCATTTACACATCTTCATGGATTCAATAATATCAGAGTTCTACTCTAATAAGAAGTATTGGACAAACCGCTAGACATTTTCATGTCCACATTAGACTCAGTCCCAGGATAATTTTAAAAACGGCTCTCACATGGTAGTAAGTGTCTCCCTGAATATCTGAGAAGGTAGACACAGCAGTAAGATCACACAGAAAGGATCAGGCCAGAGGAGACGGTTAACCACCCCTTAGGGCACTTGCCACCAAATTACTTTTAAAGACAAAGAAAAACACCTTGCCTCAGCTTCCCAAGAAAAAACGAACACCCCAACCCAAAATTGAACAGTTCTTTATGGTTCTTCCACTCATGTTGTTTACTGCACCTTCCAGGTACCGTGTGCATCTGCTTGAGATATGGGGCAAATGGCGGCACCTACCCACAAGAGGAGGTGGGATCTCGAGACTTCGAAAGAGGCAGGTCATCTGGGAAAGTATTGGCCTTATGAAGGATGGGCCGGTGGGCAGCGTCTACCTGAGAACTTTCCTTGGGCTGCTCTATTTTGTTACAAACCGCCTTTCGTATCAGTGAGCCCCAAACAGCAATGACCAACCCTGATCACCTAACATAATATCTTCCCCGACTTGAGAATAGTCAGAATCTCACTCATCACTGAGAACCTCTCTGGATTTTGTCTGTCCCTCCTCTACTTAAGTGGCAAGCTCACGTTCATCTCCTAAATGACCTAAATGGTGGGGTTACCCTTTCAAAGGCCCTCACAAAGTTGCGGTGGAGACAAAAACCCTACCAATACCCCATGCAAAGTTGCAGGGGAAATGGAAAGAGAGGTATTAGTAAAGGTAGTTCATCCATCATTGTAGCCAACTCTCTTCCTCAGCAAGTGGACCCCAAGGGATACACCTCGAAAATTTTCTCACTGGTGACCTTAGTTTCCTCCTTTAGTCTCCCTCCCCATTTTAGGCATCTGAAAACCACCAATGGCCCATAAGTCTGCAGCTATTTGCTTCTACTGGTGCCAACACCTCCAGTAGAGTCATCAGTAAACCAGGCGGCCATTATGCCTCCACCATCAAATGGTCATGGGAACCCCCACCCACCCCATGAGGCCACTAGGTATAGGTTTCAGAAGAACAGGCAGTGCAACAGAATGGGAATCACAGACTGTCAGACCAAAGATCCTTCATATTTAGGTCCTGCTTCCACCCTCAGGAACTGTGAAAGCTCAGTCCCAATTATGACCAAAGG
Source organism: Canis lupus baileyi (assembly GCF_048164855.1). Classification (NCBI taxonomy): domain Eukaryota; kingdom Metazoa; phylum Chordata; class Mammalia; order Carnivora; family Canidae; genus Canis; species Canis lupus. Next base: position 122,979,414 of record NC_132876.1, read on the forward strand.
CTGATGCCCACACCAACTCCATGGTGGTGGGCATGGGCAGTTCAGGATGGGGACCTTGGGTTGTGTAGTCACTAAGTTCTAACTGAGCCTCTCTTTCTATTTGCTGGGACTCAAAAAGCAGCTCTGAAGCTGGTTTTCATTGAAAGGCTGGCTCTGTGCAGAGGGAGACTTAGTTCATAACCTTGAGAACTTGACTCTTGTCCTCATGTAGATGCTTCCATCAGGTTCTGATTAAGCAAACTCTACAGGTGCTATTGGGTCCTCAAGGCCAAGTAGCATGGCTGCTTCCCCCGAGCTGCTAAAATTCCTCTCCTTAATGTGGTCTCTTTGGAAGCACTGAAACCCAGTATGTTTGAATACCCCAAAGGAGGGCTGGAAAATACCTCTTCTTCCAATTTGGATGAAATGCTCCGACAAGTCACAGCCAGCAGACCCCACAAAAATTTCATAAGAGTGACCAATCTCTTAATTTGTGTGTGATATTCTTCTACTATCCTTGGCTAACATTTCTCCTCCAAGCCCTTCAAGGTAGTTGCTTCTTGCTTAGCAGGTGCTATCGGCACGATGTAATCAAAACTGGGTGCAAGGATGAGCCTGTCTCCTGACGTAGCATGGTCATCACAGACTCCTCCACTGAAGATGGCTCCTTGATGGAAGTTGGCATAATACATGGCGTCTCCTGTTACATCCCTGCTTCTTGAACTGTCTCCTTCTGACAGTTGACCTTTGATGATAAGAAAAGTGACACAAAAGCATTTGCCATATCCATGGGTGCTTCCAGGTTCCAGAGTTGATGTTAACCACGTGTGGAACAGCAAAGAAATTAGCACCACCATATGAGTAAGCTCTCCATGATCCATGAAATCTCTACAACCCTCCAGCTTCCAGTCAAGCCCAAGAGACTCCTTATATTGGCTTGATTTAGTTTGCTAGGGCTTCCATAACACAATACCACAGATAGGGGGGCTTAAACCACAGCCATTTATTTTTCACAGTATTGGAGGCTGGGAGTCTGAGATCCAGGCAGGGCTGAGGGTGGTTTCTCCTGTGGCCTCCTCTTTCCTGGGTGTGTAAACCCCATATTCTCCCATGTCCTCACGTGGCTGCCCCTCTATGTGTATCTTGTCCTCATCCCCTCTTTTTATGGGATCAGGGCCCATCCTAGTGACCTCATTTTACCTTAATCCCCTCTACAAAGACTCCACCTCCAAATTCAGTCTCATGCTGAGGTCCTATGGGTGAAGGCCTCAACATGTGAGTTTTGGGTGGACGCAATTCAGTTCATAACAAGCACACAGTAAGGAATACTATCCATACATTATTGACAGACTCTAAAGACAGCACTCATCTCCAGTATTTCCCAGGAACTTACTGGGTTGTTGGGTGGGTTTACGGTTTTGGTAAAAAGAGATTACCTGACAGGTCCTGCTATTATAACCCTGACTTGAATGTAAAAAGCTAATGTTGAGGTCCCTGCTAGGTATTAAGTATATGGACTCAAAATACATATGTTGAGAAACAGAAGAAATAGTGACATAGTGGCTTAGACCAATGACAAGGATTTGTATCATGACTCCATTTAAATGAACCCCTTCCCTGAAAAATCCCCTTCTCAGTTTCAAGAAAAGTGTTCTGAGCCATGGAGGATGTGTGCTAACTCAGAGCCAGTAACCCCAAATCCTCAAAAGCCTGGTCATTTTCATTCTTAACATAAAGTAACTTTTGTAAATGGCATCGACTCACTTTGGGAACACGCCTTGGATGTCATAACAGGGTCCTTCCTGGATGACTCCCAGTCTGGAAATAATGAAGCTCTGGGTACAGTTGAGGCACCACATGCCACACTAGAAGTACCCATTCATCGTAACTATATAGTTTCCCAATGTTGGAGCATAACACATGCAGCTTCTCTCCTTGGGCCCCGAAGATGTCATGATAAGTTAGCCTTCAACAGAGATCTTGGTGAGTGAAACCTGCCGGTTCCCACACTGATCCTGATCTCATCCACCACGTCTAATGATGTTGAGTGCTTAAATAATCTCACGTGGACTTCACTCACTTTCTTCTTCCCCAGTGATGACATGAGCACATTTCAGATGCCACAGGATATGACTCTCATCCCTTGTGTCTGAGTCCATTAAGGCTGCCATGGCCAAATCCCACAGATTCCCCCATTAAGAGACTCTTAAACAACAGACATTCCTTTCTCCTAATCCTGGAGGCTGGAAATCAGAGATCCAGGCATGGGCAAGGCTGGGTTCTGGTGAGATCTCTCTGCTTGGTGTGTAGACAGGGCCACTCTCCTGTATTTTCTCCTGGCCTTTTCCTTGGCCACCAGACCTTTTACATCAGAACCCTACCTCTTTATGACCTCATTGAGCTTTCATTACCTCACAAAAGCCCTATCTCCAAATCACTCTCTCCCTAAAATAAGTAAATCTTAAATATGTATACTTCTTGGAGTTCTTATGAAGGGAGAGGACCTTATCATGAGTCCCCATGGAGAACACAGGTGGGTCACATGTGCCCAGAGTCTTCATATTCCTCCCTTCACATCCCTCTGGGGGCTGTGTGACATCACACCTTCTTCAGTCTTCAATCAACACACCAAACATTTAAAGGCCCTCCCAGATGCTCTTGTAGATGGAGCCGTAAAAATAAATTTAAATAATTTTTAACAATTTTCCTCCTTCCTTGACTAGCACATTCAGTATCTTTCCCCATTTCCACACATGTTCTCCTGGATTTCCTGGTTTAGAGGAAAAAAAATAAGCTTAATATTGCCTTCATTGTAGGGCATGCTTCTCTTCTTCCTGGATTCATTTAATACAAATGACCCCAAGGCCAGCTGGGATCTGACTTTTCAGATCGTTCTGGAGGTCACTGGAAAGAAAAAGAATGGGGCCTAGAGAGAAATGACAGTCCCTTGGGAGGTAACATCTCAGGTGAGCTGATATTTCAGGTGAGATGACATCTCAGGTAAGGATGTAATAGGGTGTTCCCACAAGGTCAGGACTGAAATATCCTGGGTATTTATGAGTGAGGGAACATCCATGTCAGGATGCCCTCTCTCTGTCAAATAAAGAAATAAAATATTTTTTTAAAGGATAACAACCGTTGGAGTGTCCCATCCTCCCCATCAACTTGACCAGAAACTAAGGAAACGTCCCCATGATAATTTGTTGAAACCAAGTAGCACGTCACCAACTAAATTTCACATATATCAAACCTGGGCCCATAAAAAAAAAAAAAATCGAACCTATTTTAAAGGTAAGTTGGACAATCCCTTCTTTTCTAGTAATGCCAAGAAATAACATTTTGAATCAGGAATTCTTTTTTTCTTTAAGAATCCATAGATCAGGGGATCCCTGAGTGGCTCAGAGGTTGAGCATCTGCCTTCAGCCTAGGGCGTGATCCTGGGGTCCCGGGATTGAGTCTCACATGGGAGGAGCCTGCTTCTGTGAGGAGCCTGCTTCTGTAAGGAGCCTGCTTCTCCCTCTGCCTGTGTCTCTGCTTCTCCCTCTGTGTGTCTCTCATGAATAAATAAAATCTTAAAAAAGAAAATAATCCATAGATCATGGGGCATCTGGCTGGCTCAGGCAGTAGAGCACATAGCTCTCGATCTCGGGGTTGTGAGTTCAAGTCCCACATTGGGCGAAGAGATTGCTTAAAAATAAAATCTTAAAAAAAAAAAACCCCATTGCACAGTAAGAAATACCTACCTGAATCTATAGCTCTTACTGCCCGTGAGCCAATTAAAATGGCTTTTTGGAGTCTTCCATATTGCCAAACCACCGTCTTCACTAAGCCCTGCATTGAGATTAAAAATTTGAGTGCCTTTGATCATAACATTCAAGCATCGGTTCAGATAAAAATAATGTACTGGAAATCCCCTTACATTGATGGTCCATTATTGCAAGCATTTCATGAATGTGTTAATGAGGGCTCATCACTGACAATGGAACACATGGAATTGAACTCTAAGTAGAGATAACACGTTACAGATTATTGTGTGGTTCAAACTTTGTGGGTTTTTTTTTTTTTTTTTTTTTAGAGAGAGAGGAGTGAGTGCCATTTCAAGCCATCCCTTGAAATAAATATGGCACTGACCAGTGGGACAATCCACTTGCCAGCTTCAGAAGCCCCAGAATGACACAGTAGGATATGTATATTGTTATTATATTATTATATTATAGGATTCTTTTCTTTTATGTGTGTATTAAAAATGAACATCACTGGGACACATATATATATATTTATGCATGAGCATAAATGTTGAATTGAATTAACATAAGACTGATGAGGTCATAGACAGCTGTATGTGCGTGTAATGTGTATGCAGGTATATACATATACCTATGTGTCTATATATCCGTGTGTATATGCAAACAGTGTGTGCACATATATGTGTGTGAGTGTATATATATACACTTATTTTCTTTTTTTAAATTTTTATTTATTTATGATAGTCACACAGAGAGAGAGAGAGAGGAGCAGAGACACAGGCAGAGGGAGAAGCAGGCTCCATGCACCGGGAGCCCGCTGTGGGACTCGATCCCGGGTCTCCAGGATCGCGCCCAGGGCCAAAGGCAGGCGCTAAACCGCTGTGCCACCCAGGGATCCCTATACACATATTTTCATGGATACACACCATACGTAATATCTATAATACACACACACACATAACACAGGTGCTTTTCATATTCAAAAAGTGCCATTGGGAAGTCATCATGAAAATCAATGTTTAGAATTTATGAATAAACCTCCAGCTTAAAGATTTTTAACTCTGTGATTCTACAATGTTCCTTTGCATCATGTCGAGGGCTTGAGTTTGGAGCCATTTCACATGGCACTTATTCGTGAAAATAAAATACAGCCCTAGCAGACATTCACCAACTAACTTTTAGAAGCCAACTCTACTTAATCTACTTGCAAAAATATAGGCTAATCAATATTGTGTTGATGAAGAGTCGGGAAGTCCATGCAAGAGTAGCCTTAGGCTCTTCCTACGTGCTTCTTGGATATATTCAACTGAAGTGAAGAATCGCACTGCTGATCTATCCTGAATTTTTGTTATTTTCATTCATGGTTGTTTATGTCCCATTAATACTGTAAATCTTGGTTTGGAGGCATTTCCTAGGGCTACTTTGTGACACGGCACATCCCGCATTACGCTTCGCCCTCTTCAACCAACTCTGTTTAAAAGCATTTTATAGCAAGACCTGTGAAATGGAAGGGGAATAATATTAGCAGTGTTTCTGATGAAATGCTTTTAGTTGAGGTTTTAAGGATTGATTAATTCACTCGAATCGCATAAAAGCCAACATGAAACGTAAGGTTCTCAGAGTGCAAACTTCAGCGCGGCTATCTTAAAACCCGATCTTTCTGACAGCGAGGCTTAGAAATCAGGAGGATTTGATGAATTCCAATCCGGTCCTTTGTTAATGGACTACATCTGATGCAGCAGGTCCCGAGAGCATGCTATCACTTTATATTCTGTTCGGCAGGAAGAAAAGAACATTCTGTATTCAGCATTACTCTTCCTGCAAATGTAATTGTGCCTCCAAAATGTAAGTGGGGTTTCGTGCTTGTAAAATGCGACATGCATTAAAACGAGCATTTAGTGGAACTGGGCATGGTGTCGTTTCAATAAAAATACATGAATTTGTCTCAATTATCCTCTCTCCCCCCACCTTTTTTTTTTTTTTTTTTTGCAGAGTATCTAGCTTTGTGTTGCTTCTTTTTCTTAAGACTTTATTTACTTGAGAGAGAGACAGAGAGAGACAGAGAGAGACACAGAGAACGTGAGCGGGCAGGAGGGGACAGAGAGAGAAGGAGAAGCAGGCTCCCCCTGAGCAGGGAGCCGGATGCAGGGACTCAACTCCAAGACCCTGAGATCATGACCTGAACCCAAGGCAGACGCTTAACTGACTGAGCCACCAGGTGCCCCTAGTATTGCTTTTATTTGGCTAAAGTTAAACACAATATTATGCAAAAATATAAAAATAATAAAGAATCTACTTGTATAACTTTACAAATGTATTTGATGCCTTTTTGTAGGGACTGATCTCCTTGGTTATTTTTTTTTATTTTAATTGAGAAAAGTAGCCCAATTTTTTGGACCATTTTTACTTCCATGAAAAAAAAATATAGTATAATTTATATAATTTTCTATTCATTCAAGTACATAACATGTGTATACACATATGTATATACGTACATATGTTTACCAGTTATAGATGTATCGTGTCATGCATCTCTCTATATCCACACGTATAAACGGACATATAGGTCGATACAAAATGTTACCTGTCATCAATAATTATACCGTTCGGAAAGCTCTGAGGGTGATTAGCTATTGCACTTTAATTAACAAATACTTTATGGCCAAAAAAATAGCTCATCATCATCGGAGCTTTCTGCAAGTTATAACCACTGATGACAGATAACACTTTATATCGACTTATATGTCCGTTTGTATGTGTACGTAGAGAGACATGCGGGACACTATACATAATGAAGTAGTAACCGATACTGTAGTATTGTGTGAACATAATTCTAGATGCTTTATTGTGACATCAGCTTTATTGAGGTGACCTGGAACCCAACCAGCAAGCTCTCCGAGGTACACCTATAAAGTTAAAGGACATAGGCCATATTGATTTATTGGAAACATATCAATAACTTTATGGTCTGGGACGTCTGGGTGGCTCAGCTGTTGAGCGTCTGCCTTTCACTCAGGGTGGATCCAGGGGTCCCAGGATCGAGTCCCACATCGGGCTCCCTGCATGGAGCCTGCTTCTCTCTCTGCCTGTGTCTCCGCCTCTCTCTGTGTCTTTCATGAATAAATAAAGTCTAAAAAATAAAATAAAATAACTTTATGGTCTTTGCTTTGCAATGTGTTAGCCCTCGCGTTTTATATGTCCAAACAAGGGCTGAAGCGTTGACACTAACTTTTGTTAAATAGGATGAATCATTACAGAAGTTTGTTTAAAAACGCTTACCCACTCAAATATGGTCAAAAGAAAGAGAGATTTGAATGTTTCAGAGTCTTTATAATAAGATATTTGACATTCCTTACCAGCTGAACAGTGGATGTAAGAAACATAGTTTCAAAGTTTAGATGCATCCCTTTTTGTTCAGATACGTGGGGACACCTGTCATCATATCCTTGGGAAGACTTTTATTAAACATGCACCATAAATCAGACACTTTAAAAATCACGCAGCGCATTCAGGCTTTTGTGCTATGGAGAGAATTGAAATCCTTGATATTTTCCTCAAAACTATAATAATTATAATGATAATTTTTCAACATCATGGCTTCATCTTGCTATGGCCATTCTGTCTCCGCTCTGCATTGCTATCTACTGACCCCAACGTTATGCCTTAACCTGATTTAATCTGGATTTCACATCGTCAAGGCATCGACACCACGTTTGCTAAGCTTTCTGATTACCTAATTTTCAAACTCAATGAACAGCAAATCATTGCTAATATTGTTGCACTTCCCTGGAATATCTTTCCTACCTACAACCATCAACATTCTAGACGTTCCCACATGAAAGCTTCTCCTCTCACATCCTACTCTTGGCAAGAAGGACTATATTAATTATACATAGAAAGGATTAGGAAATGCTCCCTTATCAACCACGTTGATGGGATTATTCACATCTCATGAAGACTATTTTACGGTCTTTTTTTTTTTTAATTGAAAGTGGAAGTTCTATAAAACACAATGTACCTGTTGTCTTTGAAGCTTGCAAAACGAGCAAAACCATTTATCTCCATATGCCTTGTGTTAGAGCTATTTATGCTCACATCATTCTTCCCCACCTGATAATGAATTCTGGGAGAACAAAGACTATTTTTATTCGTCGATTTATTTCTGACAATCTCTAGCATAATTCAGTTGTCGCTACTTAATAAATGTTGCATTGAATTTCTTTCCCTTCAGATCACATGTTTTCTTATCAGAGAAGGTATTTAATGCACACACAAAGTATACATTCCTGGGGGGGTCTGGGTGGCTCAGGTAAGCATCCAACTCTTGATTTCTGTTCAGATTTTGATGTCAAGGTCATGAGTTCAAGCCCCATATTGGGTTCCATAGGAGTCTGTTTAAAAAAATAATAAGGGGATCCCTGGGTGGCTCAGTGCTTTGTCACCTGCCTTTGGCCCAGGGTGTGATCCTGGAGACCTGGGATCGAGTCCCACTTCAGGCTCCCTGCATGGAGCCTGCTTCTCCCTCTGCCTGTGTCTCTGCCTCTCTCTCTCTCTCTGTGTCTCTCATGAATAAATAAATAAAATCTTTAAACAATAATAATAATAATAAAATAAAACATACATTCCATCTTTCACATTTCCATACTTCAGGAGACCTGCATAATCTTAGAATGCATAAGAATATAATATATGTGAAGTACATTGTATTCAGAGTTAATTTTTCTTAATATATTTTGAATTAGCCCAAGCATCACTGATGTGCGCCATTTAAAATGGCAGTGCGCACTACCTACCACTGGACACAGAAACAAAATTCCCCATTATTGGTATGGTGGGACTCCATACCTTAACATTTTTGGAGGAAAGAGAAGGTTTTGAAGGCGAATCCTAGGCCACTATAAATTCTCCACCTTCCAATGAGGCCAACCCGATACTTGATATTGATCTACTCACATGTTTGGGTATTTTCATATTTTTTTTTAAAGACATGGTTGTATTTATGAGAATGTGCCTGCACCCACACTGGTAGGCCCCCTCATGACCGAACACAGTGATTACGGCTCATTAGTCTGTTTTGCTACATGGCATGGAGTTAGCCAGATAAAATATGAGATGCAGTTAAATTTGAAGTGTGGATAAACAATATATGTTTTTACTGGAAAAAGTACTTGCCATATACTGCATGGACACATTAACAACAAAAATATTCACTGTGTATCTGAAATTCACATTCAACTGGAAACTTTGTACTTTTATTTGCTGAAAGTGGCAAACATTTGTTGACTCATTGGATGAATGAACAATGTAGTCAAGAGTTGGGGGTGGGGGTGGTGCTGGGTGGCTCAGTAGGTTAAGCATCTGCTTTGGGCTCAAGCCATCTCAGGGTCCTGGGATGGAGCCCTACGTTGGACTCCCTGCTCAGCAGGGCGTCGGCTTCTCCCTGTTTTTCTGCCTCTCCCTCAGCTCATGCTCTTGCTCAAATAAATAAATATTTTTTTTAAAAAACGCTTAAGGCTTTGGAATCACCCTAAAGGGAAAAATACAATAACCACCATGCAATCACACCCTTTAAAACACACACATGCACGCACACCATGTACTCTAATAAAATTCCTACAATGCATAACTTTTCTCCCAACTTAGCTGGCTTCCAATGCCAGTGTCTTTAAGGAATTTGGAAACAGTTGTTCTCTGCATGATGTTTTTTTTTTTAAGTTTAATCATTCCTCAGGTTTTATTTCTTTAGGCTAAGTTATCCAAATTCTTTGATTACTCTCCTCTGTGTCTGTTAAATATTTCAAAACAATGGTTTTCATTAATATACAATTGATGCTAAAGAAAAATTGGGGAAAGACCAGCTGGCTTAACAACTCTGTGGAAAATAAAGGCTCTTTCTTGCTACTTAATGATAATATTGCATGTTAATGTCTAATCAGAAGAGCTTCTATGAATAATGTGAAGAAGTTAGCATATTAATGAACCCGGCCCATATGCTTAAAAGTTATGAAAGTCACTGCTGGATTTTTATGTAAAATAATAGTCTGTGAAGATAAATATGTTTGGCAGGTTTTTGATAACACAGCCACTGGTCTTTATTAATCTTAGAACTGTGTCATTCAGATATTATCAATTTGGATAGGCTTAGACATCTCAAAGAAAATACTACTTCAGTTTCTTTATTGAAAGAAAGTGGAAGTCAGATAAAAGACATTATAGCTATAAAATCTCAGGAGTTTGGCAGAAGTACACAACAGCTTTGGAATGCTAATGCCACGCCACAAATAACACTCGAAGGTAATTCCACTCAGAGGTTTGGAAGCGTCGAGTACCGAAAAGTCTAATTAGTACAGCTAATGTGGATGATTAAACGAAGGCTTCTCTGGAGTGAATTCTAAAACTGTGAATTTTTTTTTCTGGCAGAATTTAAAAAAAAAAAAGAGCTAGCAAAAGAAAACAAGTCTGAAATATCATCTTTGGTACAGCCATAAAGAATACACTCGACGCCTCTCACATTTGTCTGAGTCGGTCAAATACAAAGCCTGTCTCAGATCCTGACATTAAAATATGCGTAAACTGGTAATTGTTTCGACAATCATGATAAATCTGTTGCTCGTATCATTGGCTACATGGAGGGATTACTCTTTCTGCAATATCCTCAGTGATTTCTAACTAGGATTAATGATGGGATACAGAAAGAAAGCAGCGCCCAACACATTCTTACAAAGAGCAAACAGGACGGGTCTTTAAAAATAAGATATTGGACACAGGATCAACAATAAACATTTCCAGATGTTGATTCTCCTGTAATAATAAATGCAATCCAGGCAACCATAAAAACATGCACATATTACATTTATGGAGCTTGGGAGGATGATATTAAATTTTCTATGGAAAAAATGTGTGAGAATAATTAGAAATACACTAAAAAAAAAAAAAAAAACAATGTGATTGAGAAGTAGCCCTACCAGACACTGAAATAGTACAGGATCTCTATTCTTTTTTATATAATAAAAAATAAATAAATAAGTGGAGTCAAAGAGAAAGTTCATAACTAAGCTCAAATATAAATGTGAATGTGCATAAAACAGCATCTCAAGTTATTGAGCAGAGATTTACTTTTTACTACATAGTGTTGGGGCAACTTGTTAGACATTCGGGAAACAATTGGCATGAGTTATGTATTTCACACCAAAGGAAGGATGACACTCTGGATGAAGACACTAAATGCTAAAAGAAAAATACTAAAAAAAAAGGAAGAGAGAGAAATAAAATTATTAGTGCCAAAAGATAATATGAGTAAATTCCTTTTCATAACTATGACTAAATACCCAGATATGTCAGTTTTTAAAAAATCCTATGTTCCAAGTGTTTTTGAATGACAAAACAGACAGACAAAAACCAAGCAGACAAACAAAAAACCCAAACCCAGATACTATTAACAGTCAAAACACAACTTGCAAAAATAAGGAAAATAGTCACAACATAGATCATAGATTAAGTGCTACATAAACCTAATATATAAAATTTTTCTGTAAATTGAGGAAAAAACAACTAAAATCTTTTTTTAATTGGCCAAAAATCACTAATAAGAATATATTTACAATATGGCCCTTGATTAGAGGAAAAAAATGCTCAGGCCCACTAGAATTAAACATTCACCAGAAGGCCAATTCCCTCCTAAAACTTTTCTGAAAATTTGCTGTGGCTCTGAGGAAACTTCAGTCTTCACAGGTTTCCAGGGAACCCAAATTTTTGCAACCCCTTTGAAGACAAATTTGGAGATATCTAAAAAAACATTAAAGCAAAGAAAACAGCAAACAACAATGACAAAATCATTATGAATTCCTTTACTTTTAAGCCATCAAAGGCAGTCCTCAGAATTTACCCTGAAGATATGCCTCCAACAGTATGAAAACACACACCCCAAAGGAGACTCATTGTAGCACTGTTTGAAATTACAAAATATTGAGGAAAAAGCCCTCAAATGTCCATATATATGAGGGTGTTTGAATAAACTATACACACAATTAGGAGATGGAATCAAAGAGAAGTTTTAAAAGGTTCTTTTGAGATAGCATGGAAAATTATCAGATAATATTGCTAAGTTAAAAAAGCAAAGGATGGAAGAGTAATGCAGTCTCTCTCTAGTGCACACACGCAAAATCGAAAAAGTAAAGTGGAAAATGAGAAGGTTCATTTGTAAAGAAAGTAATACAACAAGAATAAAGCAGAAAGTACTAATATATGTCATGTTTGAGGGTGAAGCTAAACAAGATGGAAAGATCGGTGAAGTGGGGATGAGTAACAAGGCATTGATGGCAGTAACCCTTGTCTGAGTATGCCTTTTTAAAATCATTATTACTTGTATTTTTTTATGTTTATATTTTTATTTTTTGAATAGGCTCCATGCTCAATGTGGGGCTTGAACTCACAACCCTGAAATCAAGAGTGGGATACTCTACCTACTGAGGCAGCCAGGCACCCCAAAATTGTGACTTTTAATACTGTATTATGCATTGCATCCTCAGAAATAGACATAATCAAAAGGAAAGAAGAAGAAGAGGGGAAAACATAAAAGTTAATTCAAACAAACACAAATTAACCCAACTCTATTTCCGATGAGTCACATCAGCACATTGAGAGAAGGCAGACAGAAATGTACCTCTGCACAGAATGCCAACTGTCTCCCTGGGTGAATCTAAATGCATGTCCAACTCCCTTTGATGCCACTGGCTGTCACTGGTGTGGATTGGTCATTCTGTAATGGCTTAATGGATATTCTTGGATAGAATAAGTGGGTAAAGGGCACCTCGGTGGCTCAGCCAGTTAATTGGGCAACTCTTGATTTTGACTCAGGTCATGATCTCAGGGTCCTGGGATCAAGCCCCACATCAGGCTCTCTACTCAACAGGGAGTCTTCTTTATCTTCCTCTCCTTTTGCCTCTTCCCCCATTAGTGCTATATCCTTTTTTCTCTCTAAAGTAAATAAATTAATCTTTAAAAATAAAAAAGAACAGGGCGGCCCGGGTGGCTCAGCAGTTTAGCACCACCTTCAGCCCAGGGCCTGCTCCTGGAGTCCTGGGATCAAGTCCCATGTCAGGCTCCCTGCTTGGAGCCTACTTCTCCCTCTGCCTGTGTCTCTGCCTCTCTCTCTCTCTGTCTCTCTGTGTCTCTCATTAATAAATGAATAAAATCTTTAAAAAAATTAAAAAATTTAAAGAAGAACAAATGAGTCAATATCTTGTGGGTAATGGAAATCACTGTGCTCACTGCTGGAGAATAGATTTTAAAAAGATAAAAAAAGAGGAAAGCTAGGAGGAACCTATTAATTAGATTTCATATATGTTGTATATATGATACAATTTATTAATATATTATAGTATATATACATAGCACATGTAATTATAATACAACAAATGCTACATATTTTATATATAACTTTTTTAAGGTGTTTATATGTTATAATATATAGTATTACATACTATATATAATATGTTAATATGTGTTGTGTGTAATTATCTTATACTTATTATTGTGCTTTAATTATATTTATATCATATAATTATTTGCATTAATCTATATTATGTTCTAGGAGAGGATCTACAAGAATGACATCCCCCAGACACCCCACTAGCAATGAGCACACCCATCACCTAGACCATGGTTTCTAATTACCATTCCCCACTAAAAGGAAGTGAGGCAAAAGGCTGATCCCAGTGCTGGGATTATGGAAGAAGCAGAGTACGCCCCTTCATCTTGCTGTGCCAGAAAGTAAGGAAGTGTTCAGACAATGTGTAGGACACACTTGAGGAACTTAGCAGACATCTTGCAGAGACACATACTGACCAAATCTGGGGCAGTGTAGGCATCCAAATAGGTAATAATCTACCTATTCTAAAAGGAATGAATAGGGAGAAAGGGAAAACACTTTCTTGCTAAAGAAAGTAATTGGAATAAACAGAAAAGTGATATAGTTTGAAAATGAGGAAAATAATGTCATTTGTCAACCATCTGAAAATCAATCCCTTCAGGAAAGAACCAACTTGGTGGGTAAAAGTTGGTGCAAAGAAAGATATTTGCCTTCAGAGGATCTCCCCACAAGATATCTGTTAATTGCAAAGGGAAAGTTGGTACCATTACAGAGAGAAATCCATGAACTGAGCCATTGATGCAAATGTCACCAGAAATAGGATATACACAGGCCAGGTGTCTGTGTCTGCTGATGTGATTCACTGGAAACATCACGTCTATTTTGGGGTACTATCAAAAATGCATAACTTTGCCTGATCACAAAACATCCATCATATCCAAACCAAGGGCATCCTTAAAATAAATAATTCCATCAGCATCTCAAGAGACAAAGCTCAGCAGCCCTTCCAGATCCAAGGAGATTAAAGAAACCTGAGAACAAAATAGGAGCTGGGATCCTGGATGAGAAAATATATAATCCTTCACTTCTGTCATAGAAAAGGAAATAGTGGGACAGTTGGCAAAGGTTGAACAAGGTCTGTGGATTAGAGAATCGTTCTGCACAAGTGATATATAAGGGAATTTCTGTGCCTTTAAAAAAATGCACATTAAAGTTTTTAAGAATGAGTGAAGGTCAAGGTGCCTGGGTGGCTCAGTGGTTGAGAGTGTGCCTTTGGCTCAGGTCAGGATCCGAGGGTCCTGGGAGCCTGCTTCTCCTTCTGCCTGTGTCTCTGGCTCTCTCCCTGTCTCTCATAAGTAAATATCTATAATCTTTTTAAAAAATCAAGAATGAGAGAAGGTTATGTCTACAGCATACTGTGAGTCAGTTATAAAATCACACACATACACATATAGGAAAATGCACAATAGTAAGAAGAGAGATAACTCTCTCTCAAGAAAGGAAACATCTAAGAATTTATGAAGGTCAATTGAATGTCATACATCTCAAGTCAACTACTCTGGAAGCTAGAAGACAATGAATCAAAGTCTTTAATCACTTGAAGAGGGGGAAAATATATTATTTTAACCCAGAAATGTTGTAAGAAGCCAAACATACAACAATTAATGTTTAAAAAATATATAAGAATCCAGAATGTCTCCTTTACATCCCCCCATACACGCTTTTTACATTTAAAATCTGATCATTAAGGAGACCTTCCATCTGAATGAAAAGAAATAAAAGAAATATTAAGCCAGGTCACCAGAAATTGCACCAAATCAGAAGAAGAAATGAAAGCTCAAAGAAAATTATTAGAGAATCCAGCAGACCTTGACACTTGGAAGTGTGTTTGTTTAGCAGCAAAGTTTCAGTGATGTTAAGAATACATTTTCATCTCTGTGAATCCAATTAAAATGTTTAAATGAATAATATTTACATAATATTCAAATACTTTCTTTTATTGAGTTAGAACATTTTTGGAATTCAACCAACCATGAAGCCCAAAAGACTTAATTACATTTCAAAAAAAAAAAAATTGAAAACGTAAAAGTGTCTTTGTAAAAAGCACAAATTGGAAGGAAGAAAAGGTAAACTAATTTTTTCCCATATTTCAGGGGGGAGAAAAATCAGAAACAGATTCCAATGTATCTTAGACTATTTGAGATCATTTGTGAGGTCTGAAATGCTAATTAGCACACACACACACACAAATATATATATAACGTTTGTGTTTTCTTTTGGAGAGTGGGTTCCCTTTTAGATTTCCCTTTAATAAGAGCATTTTGATGAGTTTCCGTGAGCTTTTGAATAATACACATCTCCCAATTTGCAGTAGCGAGGGGTATAAATAACTTATGCGTTTACATGTGTAATATTTGAAATCTCAAAACACCTGTAATTAATTGAAAAGCAGAGTGTCTCCTGCAGGGAAGGGGTGATGAGCCCTGCGATGGGGGTTGCTTACTGGCTTGCAGAAGGCTCTTCCTAGCTTCGGGGTGGGGGGTGAAGGGTAGACAGGTTCCCTAACACTTCCTGGGGCTGCTTTGTAGCCTGTAAACCATGGATGCCGCTCCCCTGAGCTTCCAAAGGTGCTGTGGATAGCCGTCAGCTGAAACCCAGCATAGACTCCACAGTGCTGCCTCAGCAATTTTTTGGGGCCTTCCAACTCCAGGCCAAAGCAGATTCGTAGAGATCATGAAATATAAAGCAAGCACTAAAAGCCCTTCTAATAATAGATCAAGGATACTCAGTGGCCCCCATATGTGGCCCTTGTCTCTTGTATACTTTTAAAACAGTTTTTGCGCACTGCAAGAGCTTTGCACATGGATTTTCCCTGTCTACATTTCTACCATCGTAGAAATCAAACCTGAGCATTTGTAAGTGCACATATTAATTTATTTAAAAATAACAACCATGCCCGTGCACGGTACGAAGTATCAGATAACATGCATGAAGGCGGGTGGTGTATTTTCCAAGACAATAGGAATTAGTGAAAAGAATGCCATTCTTGGGACGTTGGGGTGGCTCAGCTGGTGAAGCATCTGCTTTTGGCTCAGGTCATGACCCTGGGGTCCTGTGATGAGGTTTCCTGCTCTTTGGGGAGCCTGCTTCTTCCTCTGCCCCTCCCCTTCCTCATGCTCATTCTCTCTAATAATTTTTTTTTTTTTGAAGAATGCCATCCTTTCACATCTTTGCAAATGTTTTAAAGGTCTGGCTTAATGGGAGACACATGGATCCTCCAAAGCTTCTTCTGCAGCCAATCTGTTGCAACATGTTGTTGTGGTTGGCAGATGAACAAAATCTGCACTCGCGAGGTAGGCAATTAGAAAAGAGAAGGGTACTTTAAGAGCCTTTTGCAGGTTGCTGTGATTTGAAATTACACCAGAGCCCAACAAATAAATGGTAGTTCCTTAAATGTGACGCGCCATATGGGATGTCAAGTCATCATCAAGGAAGTTTTCGTAGTCTGCCCTGCTACAGTCAATAACCGCATCTAGTATGGCTGGCAGTTTAGGGGGCCCTATTATCCATGCACGATTTCATTAATAACATCACACACTGTTCATTTGGAAAACAGTGCTCCCGTGAGTCGTGCCAATTTTGCAGCTTTTGACAGATTTTACCACACGGTAGCCAAACCCACCTATGTTAATAATCACCCCCGATCTGGTCAGAAAGCATCCTTAAATAAGGGGAGGCTGTCCACGTTCCAGCGCTGCACACACGTTGTCCAAATCGCTTTTGTTCACCTGCACATCCAAAGCGATCATTGTCAACAAATGCCGTTGGTTGTTTGCCTTGAAGGGACGGACCCATTTCATTCATTTTTGAGAAAAGGCCCGCCAGACACCAAACCCCGAAAAATGATGCTTTGTCACTCCTTGTGTTCATTCTGGTAAAAAACAAACAAACAACAAAAAACAATGCTGTTCCGTCTTAAAAAGATGGGCACTCAGGGGTCGAGATGTAATCAAGGGAGTGGTTCTGCTTCTTTTTTTTTTTTTTTTTTTTTTTTTCTGCTTCTTGAAGGACATCCTCAGGTGGAGCTCTCTGGTCACTGTGAGTGCAGGATGGCAGAGGATTTCATGATGACGCGGATGGCTGAGGGCCACTCTTTGTTTTTCTTTTATTCTGGTAAGATCACTTAATACGAGACCTGCCCCCTTGAATTCTTGAATACGTAAGATAACATCTTTTGGAAGAAACAATAACAGGTGTCGGCCACCATGTGGAGAAACCTCTTGCAACCTCTTGCACGGTTGGTGGGAATGCAAACTGGTGCAGCCAATCTAGAAAACACTACGGATGCTCTTCAAAAAATCAAAACTAGGGATCCCTGGGTGGCGCTGCGGTTTAGCGCCTGCCTTTGGCCCGGGGCGCGATCCTGGAGACCCGGGATCGAATCCCACGTCGGGCTCCCGGTGCATGGAGCCTGCTTCTCCCTCTGCCTGTGTCTCTGCCTCTCTCTCTCTCTCTGTGTGACTATCATAAATAAATAAAAATTAAAAAAAAATCAAAACTAGAGCTACCCTATGACCCAGCAATGGCACTACTAGATACAGTTGACCAATAAAACTATATATATAAAGCGTAGAACGTGATAACTTGATATATTACATACACTATGAAATAATTTACGTTATCAGGTGAATTAACACACCCATCACCTCAGACCCCAGGACACTAACTTCATTTACACTAAATCACTATCTTTTTTTTTCTTTTTTTTTTTTTTTTTTTGCTAAATCACTATCTTTTGTGGCAATGCTGTAAATGTCAACCTGATAAAAAAAATAAATAAATAACTTCTGGGTATTGTCATGAAAATAATCCTGACCTCGCATGTCCCCTGAATGGTTCTCAGTGACCCCAGGGCTCTACGGATAGGCCACACTTTCACAGCCATTGTTCTTTAGGAAAGCCTAGTTAGGAAAAAAAAAAAAAAAAAAAAAGAAACCATGCCTTAAAATCCTGCAAAAAAAAAAAAAAAAAAAAAAGATTATAGGAAACAACAAACCTTGCTGGTGATTTAATGAAGATTTTCTTTCCATATGGAAGAGTACGTTCTATTTGCTGGACATGTTGCCTGGTTGAGAAACACATCTCACTTATCCATCAAATATCGATTCAGTGCCAACTGTCCACCACAAAGGAAAGCCCCTGAAACATGCTTTCGGGGGAAGAAAACAGCTAAATTGTAAAAGCGTAGAGAGAAGTTACATTGTGCCAAGCAAATGAAATTGTTTCTGTGGACAAAGCCATGGTCGCATGTCATCCTCAAAGCCACAGCCACGGTCCCCTAGGGATTCCCAATCACGGCTTAGATGAGGTTGCCAACATTCTCCTCCTTTGTCAACTACCAAAGAAATGTGCTCTTTTTTTGGAGTTTCCTTATGGGCTGTATTTGGAGCGCCGCGCTTCCTGTCCAAGCCACATAAAAATGCGACATTCGAGGGTTCCATCTACCATCCCCATTCAGAGAAATGCTTCACATTTGCCCCACCGAAGACATGTTTCCTGGGTTCCATCCTTTCCTTTTTCTTCCTTCTGTATTTCTTCTCTTTTTTTCTTTGCCCTTGACTTGCCCACCGTGAAGCAGGTGTCCCAATGGCGAGCTGACCTGCTGGTGCTCTTTCTGACACCGCAAACTTCTCTTGTGACTGCTCAGAGCCCCGCCACTTCTAATTTGGATCCTGCACCACAAAACATCCCTGTGGGTGTGAGCAGACAGGTGAAGCCCCGCGAATGACTGTAGGATGGATGCCAGGAGGCGGCCAAGGGTGGGGAGCAGGTACTTTGTGCAGCAAGGTGAGAATTCCTTAAAAAAAAATTCACACCTGTGTTTGCACTCCATTTAAAGGGGTTCAAAAGCAGCCAGTTTTCACAAACAAAGCCCTTTGCTGTGGCTGAACAAGAAGTGTCTGACTTGAGATGCAGCAAGCAGCCACGGCCATCGGCAGTTTCCTAGACAAGAAGACCGGGTGGGGAGGCCAAATCCTGTGCCATGGGCCTCAATTAACCCTGGAGCCCAGATTCTGCTAAGTTGTGAGACAAATACGGACAGAGTCAGCTGCATGAAAAAACAGCCTTCGCGTGAAACCTGACTGACATTCAATCCCAGTGAATGGACGCAGAGAGTCAAAATCACAGAGACCTACTAGTAGACGCATTCTCACACCACGCGTGTTCTGAAACATGGGATTTTTTTTTTTTTGGTAGGCAATGTCACTCCATGTGTGCCTCAATAACTAAAATGATTGTGTGCACATTTGTCAGGGCCCTGGAGTTACATGGTCATGGCTCCCACCTGGGTCTTCAGCTGCCTCTATGGATGAAGGCAATCATGGCAGCCCCATCTCCATCATCAACTGACCATTTTCTCCCAGAGCACCCCCAGGTCTTCTTCCAAAGAGCATGACCACATCTGTCCAGCCTCATGCACGTCGTGGTGCTGAATGTGTTCATTAGCAACCAGCCAGAGTAAAGCACGCTGCGTCCAAGCTGCCCTAACTCTCCCAGTGTCATACATGAATGGAGGCAAGCTTGTTGGAGGTCATGGGAAGGCTCACACACCCCTTGTCATTGGAAGGGACCACAGCAGCCCAAGCACTCAACTCCATACCTACATGCAAGGTAGGCTACCCGTGCAAATATTTGTAGAGTGCAGGAGTCTGTTTGCAATTTAAAGCATGTCACATTTTCACAAGGTTTCCATAGTGGATTGTATGGTGACATAAAAACCCAGGGCTCTGAGCAGCACGGGTGGCTCAGCATTTTAGTGCTGCCTTCGGCCCAGGGCTTGATCCTGGAGACCCGGGGTTGAGTCCCACGTCGGGCACCCTGCATGGAGCCTGCTTCTCCCTCTGCCCGTGTCTCTACTTCTCTCTCTGTGTGTCTCATAAATAAATAAATAAAATCTTAAAAAAAAAAAAAACCCAGGGCTTCACTTTTGTTTCAGATGCTCAACCAACACTTGGTCATCACCCCACACTTTGGCGCCATCTTCCCCTTTCTTAATTAAAAAAAAAAAAAAAAAAAAAGGCACGAATTTCCAAGCAGAACACTAAATTTGCAGGCTATAGAAGAAATAGGACACGGGTCCTGGAGGATAAAGGTGATCCCAAATATGAAGGAGACACGATTATCTTTTCTTTGTCCCCTCTTTCTGGCATTATCGCCTCTTATAGAAAAGGGAGCCCTACTAAATTTTGTCATGTCAAATGTATATTTAGTTTAAACACAGTTTTGTCAAGCACCTAACAATGGAAGCAGGTGCTTTTCGAAGTAGGACACGACCATTTCTGCGAGGTAAGAGACCAAAGCAGCCAGTCTGCGGTCCCTGATCCTTCAGAAAGCTGCAGGAGGCTTGCGTGTGCAAACACAAAAGGACAGATGAGCTCTCCTACCAGCAGATGTGAGCCAACCAACCCCTATCTCCATAACTGATGGATTATTGAAACACTATTTTAGGTTTGGATACCGAAACTGTGTTTGCAATGTGAGCATCGAAACTCTTTGCAATTTAAATACTTGAAAGTGATCTCAGAGACTTACCGGCTCAGAACAAACACTATTTCTGAAATTCCTACTTTGGGTTTTGCCGACGTCCGTTTTCTGGAAGCTGGCATGACAGAAGGACAGATAAAGACCTTTTCAGGATCTCTGGGTACAGACCTGGTTTAGGACGTGGGGATCCTCCCCATGGCTCATTGCACATATCAGGTGCTCAATAAATGTTTGTTGAATGACGAGTCTTTCAAACACAGAACAACCTTAGAGACAGAATGTTCTCCACCTTGAGCCTCACGCCCTTTACCATGATCAATATAATACCCACCCGTTACCCAGGGTCACTTCCATCCTTCCTCCACAGAAAGGATGCTTGTGAGCGTTAGATGCTGAAATGCCGATTTTTAAAAAAATAACCGAGTCCATGCCATTGAAGATCAAGGAAACGCATCGTGAACAATTAGTTATAATTTGCATTCTGCATGGGGATTTTTTGGTTCATCGGTCCTGTCATTTCTAATTTATATATTGTGGGGATAATGAGACCAAGTAAATTAAGAAGTCCGAGGGAGTGTGCCATTCCTAGTCTATATAAATAGACACCATTCATGGTTCGAGAGTGAACCAGAATGGATAATAGCCCTTCATTTTGCGTTAGTGGGTGCAGAGACGTGACCTCACGTAGAAAACATCATCCGCAACTACATCCATTTTAGAAAAAGCTCAGCTTGAATTTTTATCTCCCATAGTAACCAATGTGCTCCTATTCAAGCGTGACTAATATTGCCCAATGGGACAGATTTCACATCATGGAAAGAGGCAAATACACAAACGGGGTATAAGCAGATCGTCATGAACCACAATTTAATGACACACCTCCAAGGTGTGCGCCTTCATGACTCAGATAAAACTGGCCTCCCTTTTCTGCATTAAAAGTGGGGGAAAGAAAAAAAAAGTGGGGGAAAGTCTAAAGTCTATAAAAGTATGAGGTTGAAGGCGTGGTTATTATAGGAAGAAAGATCTCTGGGAAGCACACATCAGTGGCACAGATGGACATATAGGGACTGTGTGATATTTCCTTGTGGTGTGTTTGATATTTTGGCCTGTAGGGAACCCATGGCTTTCAAACGCCCCTTTTCAAAACTGATAATCATTCGTTACCGACTATCAAAACTGCATCTGCATCTTCTGCACACATAACAGGGGTGTTTTATTCACAGCTACTCATGTGGGGAGTACCTGTACTCTATGACTGTTTTGCCGGTTTCTGTTTGGTAGTCATCCAAATGAACACAGCATGACAACTTTCATCTTGATTTCCAATTTTCTGCTAACTCGGTGCTCCGAAAACCTGAATTCATAAAACTGTGTAATAATCCCATTGCTAACTGAACACATATCGCTTTAGAGACGTCACCGGAGCCTCACTGCATCCCAGCTGGGAGACGGCACCTCACCAGCTTCCAGAAGTGAAAATCGGAATTTGCTGGATGCATCTCTGCCAGGAAAGACACCTGAAGCTCTCTCCCTTGGGCCTGCGAATTTCCCAGGCCCTTCCTTTTCCCGACAGAATTTAATGCTCCCTTCTTAATTTTGTTAATTTCCATGAATGTACTTTGCAGCGCTGGACTCTAACTCTTAGAGATCCACAGTGCCCTTTCTCAGCTCACCTAACAGGACATCACATAAAAACACACGTTTGGTTTTATCTTATGAGCCCAGGCAAAGATAGGGAAGCAGTAACGCCTCGCTTACTTCTTTTTAAAGCATTGCCCTAACAGGTATAGATGTATATAGGGGTTTATCGCACAGAGAGGTAACTCAACACAACACAACATATGCCACACAAATAACAGATAAGACCCTATAAGCGACCCTAGCGGGAGCATTAGCCATAATCATACATCCTACCCACAAAGAGCCAAAACAATGCATGTGAAAAAAAGCAGGTTGGTCCTTCCCAAAACCTAAGCAAAGAATCTAAAAGTGTAAGAGTAATACCATGGCTTCTGATGAGGAATTGAAGGTGAATCGTTGATCGCATATATACATATATGCACAAGTGTGCATATACATATACACACGTGCACGTACACACATGCATAGTTTCCATATCACAGGCTAATTGTTGATATTACATGTCTATGTGTCTATATATGGGGCAGGTCTAAAACCAATGATTACTTACAGATACATGCTACAGACCTCTAGGGGTAGACAGGCTATGGGTATTGACATGGATGGAGGCGTAGATAAATGAATGTGTATGTATAAGTGTAGGTAGCTATAGATAATCAATGATTAGCCTGAAATCTTGATGCAGTCATTGAAAATTTATCAAAGGCAGAACTAGGAGGTCAAAGAGAATAAAAATTTTTAAGGAACCATCTGAAAATATCACTATATGTCTAAGTTTCAAGTGTTTATACACAAAAATTGGAGATAATGTGGACATTTCCAGAAATGTGGTTCTTTAAAAATTCTCATCTGTCTTTGTCCCCCCTCTGCCCCCACCACCGTGTTCCTCCCTTGCACAGGCTTTGATGCTTCAGTTTCTTTTCTGAGACCCTTGACTTGACCAGATAGTCAGCATCTCTGGAAGGTGCCCTTGTGTAATGCCCGCAGTCCCGGGCCGCCGGCAGTGTGATGCCTCCAGTAGAAATTCAGAGAGGTGTTAAAGGGTCAGAATGGAGTGGGTGGTGATCGCTTGCTGCTGCATGTCAAGGGCATCAGGGACCGGCTACGGCCCCAGGAAGCACAGACCCTGCATCTGCTGGGGTCAAGGGCAGAGCCCAGCCAATGGGCCGGCCCAGGGCAGCTCACGGCAACATCCAACAGTCGCTGAGCCGCTGTCCACTGCTTTCATCACCCAACATGATCCCGAGTGCAGCCCTCTGGGGGCACGGTGGACTGAGCTTGTGCAGGGAGCAAGGGTGAAATATTGGGACACATCAAGAGCACCTCTCTAGCTGCGGGAAAGCTCCAGGGCATGGGAGCCAGCAGATGTGAGCCAACCAACCCCTATTGTTGCAGTTGACAGAGAACTCAACTGCAGGTGGCCTCGTTTTATGGGACATGTTGGCGAGGGCAGAGGTCTGTGCACAGTAAAACCAAGAAGCTTTCTGCAACTGACATGGCTTTGGTCATCGAATTCGACAGCACGGCAGAAATGTCCCAAGGGCGGAGATTGGGAAACTGTCTGCCAATGCCCGTTCTATGGCAATGAGAACAGACCGCACGGCCACTTAGCATCATCCAAGGACTTTGTGATTTGCACTTGCTGGTGTCCATGTCCGCGCAGAGAGGTGGGCAGGTGCTATCACCACCAAGCCCGTTGTAGAGTGGAAAAGCATGCTGTGGATGTAGGCAGCATGTTCAAGGTCGTGGGCAGCAGCGGGCCTTGGTGGGGGAAGGCGTGGAGCTCTTGCATGATTGTGGATGTGGTGTTTGCTTTCTTAAGTCAACACGGGATGCGCATCTTCAAGTGCACCCCAGCTTGGCTGTAGTTCAAAGACTCGTGTCTTGAACGGCTTAAGTGATGACCTCGTGTCCCTGCCTGGTTCCTTCCATCTCAGTACCGCTCACTCTCTGCTCTTTACTGCCCTTTCCTCCCATCCCTCTCTTACCAAAAACACTCGCATAGGAATTCTCATTTCTCGTCGAAACCTGAAGGTGTGGGTTCTGGGTGGACACAAAATGCCACACACTCCGTGCCTATTGAGATGGGATGCACTAGAAAATACGAGCCCTGGGTTTCCACTTCTGGTTTCGGATGTGGGAAGAAGTGAGAGACCCTCATTCCCATGGTAACATCAAGAGGGCCCCCCGAGTGATGTGAGACTCACAGATACTTGTGGAGCTACGGAGGGCCGAGGACACAATGAAGTTTTTATAAACTGAAGTGCAGAGACGGGAGTCCTTCACAACTAAGGCATGAGCCACATGAGTTTCCATGAGAAAGAAAGAAAGAAAGAAAGAAAGAAAGAAAGAAAGAAAGAAAGAAAAAAGAAAGAAAGAGAAAGGAAGGAAGGAAGGAAGGAAGGAAGGAAGGAAGGAAGGAAGGAAGGAAGGAAGGAATAGAATTCTACATTGAAAACATACAGAAAATAGTCCGAAAATGAAGCTGACATTTCCCCAACAGCTCAAAGTTGGGGAAACTGGGCGCCAGCAGCCACATACCTGGACCATCCCCGTCCCAGTCCCGGGGGTAGCAGCGTCCTGCAGAACGCATCGTCACGGTGACCTCCGCCGTCAGCGGTCTCTGATCTGGAAACCACCTAACGATTAGTTACCCGATCTTTGTTCGAAATGAACACATGGCTGAGAGAAGTAATTAGAAATTACCCAATTAATAAAAATCACCCTCCACATGTTCGTTTGCCCATTTAATTCCTCACGGCGTCTAAATTTAAAACAGGGCAAGTCAGCCATGTCTGAGCTCCATCATTACGCTTGATTTCAAGATTGAAGACCCAGCAAGGAAGGATGGCTTTGCTCTTGGGGAAACCAGGACGCCGCCCGCAATGCATCACCTGAAATCTCAGGTTGGTCCATATCAATGCACCATTTAGTGAGAAAATAAACAAAGAGGAAATTTCAGGGCTCTTTTTTTTTTTTTTTAATGAGATAAATCACTTGAATGCATCTTATAAACATCACATCATTCAGTTTCTAGCACTTGATGCAGACAGTATTCTACATACATTAACATCATGTATTTTATAGACACACCGTCAACATCACTAACATTTCTAGCAACTTGTGAATCTCTCAAAATACCTAAGGTCTTTGAACTATTGAGGCATTTCACACAGTGCTGCTTTATCTGATGACTATTCATGGATTTTCATAAATACGTGGTTTCTGGGAGTTGAGTATCTTTTTAAGGTGTATCTAATGTAGTAATGGCTAATTTAAAACTCTTGCCCAGTGTGATGTCACATCGCATTATTTGACTAAGTTTTTGCACACAGAAGGAAGCTATCACATTGCCTCCTAATGGTTTCAGACGCGTGCACTGGTTTCCCCAATGATGTTAAATATGGCGGCATGGAAGGTCAAGGTCAAGTAGGACACGCTGCCCCAAGCCACATGCCCTCATGTTCATCATGTTGGTTATACTTCTCTTTCCCTATCTCATTTCAGAGAGCACAGGTGATTACCAGCCAGGATGGAGGGTGACACAGACGCAGGCTTTTATTTACACCTGTGAAACCAGGTGATAGTTTAAAAGTTATACACAACAGGTAAATGATTGCACATTACATGTGAAACCGAGGATGTCTTTTGTGTTGGCTAATTGCATTTTTTTAAATTTATTTTTTATTTTTATTTTTTTATTTTATTTTTATTTTTATTTTTTTGTTTTCTGTTTTTGGCTAATTGCATTTAAATTTAAAAAAAAAACAGAAAAGTAATGAGTAACTAGAAATCTCTATTTCCATCTTCTATTCAATCTTCAATTTTCTGGAGTAGAATGTGGTCATTTTCTGCACACAAGTGTGCAGTCATCAAAACTTCCTGTGGCCACATTACTTTTCCCTTTCTCCCCAAAATAAGAGCTTATGATTTACATAGGAAAACCGTGTTCCGTGCGTCACAGTATATTGACTTTCTTAGCTCACCTAATATGGAAACAGCAAACCTTCCTCATTCATCAAGACATGAGAGCGTAAAAAAAAAGAAAAGAAAAAGAAATGAGAGCGTAGAGCATTCATGACTTATCCAAACACTGGACACCTTGGTGTCAACAGGTTTAATCTGGGTTCTAATTGCAGCCTCAAGGGCCACACGGTCTTTTTAGGAGGGATCTATCTCTCTTCTGCATTATTTTGTAGACTAACGTCCAAGAATTTTCTGTGGACAGTGTCTTTAAGAGGGCAGATAACACACTGTATTTCAAGCATAAATATTTCCCCAGATATTTTTCTGGGGGAAAAATGGGAGGCAGAAAATATTGTTTAATGGCACATAAGTACCGTATGATTTTTTTTTTCTTTTGAGATCCCAGAAGCAAGTTAATTTGTTTTGTAGATGGCAGGTTGGGGTAATTGCTACAGAGAAATGGATTTTCAGGTCCCCCCGGCTCTTTAAACAGCCCTATTGAATTTTTTGTCATCTCTTTACACTCACATTGACTGACTTTTCACTGTGCACAAGTCCATACCCAGAGAGGGTGTTGTTCAGAGAAATGCACCCATCCATGCACAATCTCCATGTGATTTGCAGCAGTACATCCTCTGAAGGACAGATCACATTCACGTATCACACAGAGCATAGGACTGTGTAGACGTCGTGAGGAAGTTCTACAACGGTGCATCCCCATGGTTCTGGAATTCCTGTAGACGGTTTGCTCAGTAATGTGATTCCAGGGAACAATGAGAGACTAGCAAGGGGAAGATGGATGGCAAGAAGATCGATTAACAGCCTTTCTGAAGGCTGAACGGTATTCCATTGTATGTGTAAACCCCATTTTCTTCATCCACTCACTCATCGATGCACACTTGGGTTGTCTCCATGCTTTGCTACTGTGAGCAACGATGCAATGGACTGGGGGTGCAGAGATCTCTCCAACATCCTGATTTCAGGATATTAACCCAGAAGTGGAGTTGAGTTGTTGGATCACGTGATAGTTCTACGTCTAGCTTTTTTGAGAACTTCCATATTGTTTCCATAGTGGCTGCATCATGTACCTTCCCATCAACAGTGTAAATGGGTTCCAATTTCTGCACACCCTGGACAGCAATTGTTACCCTTAAGAAAAATAATAGCCACTCCAACTGGTATGAGTTTATATCTCACCGAGCTTTTCATTTGCATTTCCATGGTGATTGGTGATTTTGAACATCTTTTCATGTACCTACTGGTCATTCTGTTGTTTTTGGAGAAATTCCTATTTAAGTTTTTGCCCATTTTTATTTTTTTAAAGATTTTACTTATTTATTCACGAGAGACCCAGAGAGAGGCAGAGAGACACGGGCAGAGGGAGAAGCAGGGAGCCCGATGTGGGACTCGATCCCAGGACCCCGGGGTCATGACCTGAGCCAAAGGCAGATGCTCAATCACTGAGCCACCCTGGTGCCCCTTTTAGCCCATTTTTAAATCAAGTTATTTGTTCTTTTGCAATTGAGTTGTATAATATTCTTTGGATATTAAATCCTCCGATAGAGAAAGTTTCTGTTATGTAAGATGAACACATTCTAGAGATTTGATATACAACACAGTGTCTGTAGTTAACAGTATGGTATTGTGCACTTTGAAATGAGTGAAGATGATAAATCTCATGTTAAATGCTCTTACCACATACACTGAAAAAAAAAGAGAAAACCAGGAATCTTTTGGAGGTGGTGGACATTTTTAGTACCTTGATAGTGGTGATGGTATCATGGGCGTCCACCTGTGTCCAAACTCATCAAGAAACATGTGCAATTTTTGTGCATCAATTATACCTAAGTAAAGATTTAAAAATTTAGTGCAAAAAATAAAGAAGCTGCAAGAAGTTCACCAATCAACAGGGGCTCTATGAGGTATATTTCAGAGCTGCAGATGCTCATGGCAGATGGGGGAATCATGTACCCATTTATCCTTTGGGTTCTGTCTCCTGTTCATCAGGCACCTCTAGGTACGTCTCCCTAGATGGACAAACCCTAGAAGGAAGTAAAATATGGAAGGTCAGGCATTGTAGGAACATACCTGCATAAAGCTGCTAAACCCTCATGGATGGCTCAATATCCATGTACATTTTAGAATAAGTAGGAAAAGTATATGAAGAAACCCCAAAAGGTATCTCTACACACATCTACACTTTTACTTCCTCTTCATCAACTAACTTACATTTAGCTGATTTTATTTTCATTTAGCTGATATTTATTGACCACGTACTATGTGGAAAGGTCCATCTCTTAAATTCTTTTTATCTCAAGCAACTTTATCAAACAAATAAAAACCACAGGTTCTTCCTGGACAAATATAATAAGCACACAATTATCCGTCTTCAAAGGATGGAAAGCCACGTAGCTCCCAAGTAAAAACCCATCTGTATAACAGCACGTGTAGTACCCAGGAGTTAAAAGGATGAACAAAACCTTAATTCTGTCATTAACAACATCTGAATGAGTAGGATAGACAGGTAAGGTCCACTAATGTTGTAAGAGAAGTTGAAATAAGAGCCATACTAGAATTATAAATAAAACTTCAGGGAAACCCCAAGGAAAGGATATGACTATTTCTAAGCCCATTTAGGGTCTTAAAGACTTCTTGGATTTGGTGAAAAATAGAGGGTTTCACCTCAAAGCCACAGGATAACTGCACAGGTACATGTACCCTCTTGCTACTTATGAAACATTATCTATGCAACGCCGATAAGTACTTTTAGAATCTCGGTCTTGGTATATGATAAGGGAGACCAACGGCAATTTCTTTGCCCAAAGAAACAAAGCGGCATTTCAAAAAGTTATTGTAAATCAATGCAGGACTAAGATAAGCTTTTAGGACAAGGCAATGGGAAGGAGATTCAGGGAAAACGAAACTCATTAAGGGGAAATTAGTCATGAAAATGGAATTTAGGGGAACCCAGAACTCAATAAATAATCTTACTACAAAGTTCACTAAAAAAAGAAAAAATAGGTGTTGAGTGAATTAGTTAGGATCCAAGCCTGGCTCTGGGAACTGATTCAAAATAAAGCCTGTGAAAATGGAGATGTCCTGTCTTGTGCAGGTAGGTTTAATGATGGCTCCAGGGTGTGAAGGATTTAGGATATTTTCATCTTATGTTTCTATTCTTAGATATTGCTTTTGTCTGAAAATCCAAGGAGGCTTACCACAATGGCCACAGTCCAGCCAGAGAGAAGAGAATTTGCTCTCTCAGGGCAAGAAAGAGGGGGAGGACTGCCTTACTTCCTTGCACATCCTATGCACTGGAACTTCACAGGATCACACCCGGCTTCAACAGATACTAGGACATGGACACCATTCTGTGCACCCAGGGACCCCGTAAATAGAGAACATTTTCTTGTTATGAAAGGAGTGTGTTAATGCCAGACTCTGCCACATTGAGATAATATGAAAGGAAATCTGTAGTGTGTGTGTATATGCAAGTGTGTGCGTAGTATGTGTTTAAGTTCAGGACGATGTGCATAATTTCCATGCACAGTGGGAAGCTCATTAGTTCAAACACGTGCATACGTGTGCATAGTTAATAATCAAACTAGATTCAGGATGGACTCACTGGGTACTCCTGAATTTGCATATATGTATTATTTTTAAAATAATATTTGATGAGCACTGGGTGTTACACCCAACTGGTGAATTATTGAAAACTGCATCTGAAACTAATGCTGTCCTGGAGGTTCATTAATTGAATTTAATTAAAAAAATTTTGTCCTACCTTAGGAAAAGGTACATGGGTGTTGTATCCAAACCTACAAATTCACTTTCCAAGCCAGTGGAGAGGCTCTAAATCATATGATCACATCCCAATCCCCACTGTGTTTAAAGATTATTGTTTCTGGACATATATATGTTACATACTTTTTATTATTTTAAATATATTTAATACATTGTGTATTGTATGTAATATATTAAATAATGTAAATATTTATATATTATAAATGCATATACATATATATTTATATGAAACTATACATATATATCTATATATGTATTTTTTTAAGTGAAGAAGAATTCTATTTCAACAGATCAGTGATTATGTTTCATTATTTCAAGTAAATGTCAACCTATCCCAAGATGTCCTTCTGCCTGCTGCACGTAAGTAGACAGAGGGAGATACTGAAAGACACAGACAGTGAAAATGAATAGACCGGATGGTTCACACTGCTAATTCTACATTGGTGTGATTATATGTGATTTGTGGTTTTTATAACATCCTGATTTTCTTTACAAAAGTTTCCTCAAGTGGTTGATTTCTTTTGAAATATGGAGGGTTAGTCATTAAAAAATGACAAGTACAAAAATGTGAATATTTTAGATGAGAAAACATATATATTGTTCAATAAATCTTTGTTTTGCCCTCCTTCAGTGCCCCAAAACTCTTGCCGATGAATGAGCTTGGTTCATTTTGTTTTCTTCCCACTAAGGAACTAAGAGAGAAGTTACATTTTCTGCAAGCCAGTGGGATGAAGTGAACACACTGAAATGATGTATTTGCCTCTACAACAGTCTTAGCAGGAAACATTGGCCCTCACACAGACTCTTTACAAGTTGGAGGATAGAATATTAGAAGATGAGAGTCTTTATAAATCAATATAATGTGAGACTCAAGAATAAGAAATAGCCCTGGAAGGAAAGGCTTGCTACTAGGGCATGCAGCATGTTGATTGTGGAAACTTTGTGAGAGCTCACGGAGGAGCTTTGTTACTCAGCTACTTCTCAGAAGAGAAGGGGGAGACATGGAAAAGACACAAGTGTGCCACTCCAGGGCCTCAGAAAATCTTGTTTTCCCAAGAAGGTCATTGACCCTTGTGTTCCATCCAAGGGGTGTGAGACCTTCCCTAAGGAAGTTGGCAGAGAACTTCTGAAAATACTAGTAACTTTGAATCCATTTCTGAGTTAAAAAGTTTAATGGAGTGTCAAGAATTAAACCACCAGCCAGAAGTAATGAAGACTCTCCCACCCCAATGTGAGCAGACACCATGTAGGAAGCAGCAAGGATGCATTCCCAACCCTCCCACCCAGGAGGCTAATTGGTGGCAGGTGTCTCCATGTCCAAGCACCAGTGACAAGTGGCTCTTCTCCCTCACATGTCAGTGGGGGCTGAATAGGCAACCCGGACTTATATACCCCCTGGCAGGAACTAGACGCCACCTCAATCCCCATGTCATGATATTGCTAAGACATATGGGTTAACAAAGACCCAGAGTCTCATTATCATGATGTCCACAATGCCTAGCTTGCAACCAAAAATCCTAATCACATCAAGAACCAGGAAGATCTCAAGCTGAGAAGGAGCAATCAATAGATGGCAGCAAGATGTCAGAGATGTTAGGCACTGGGCCAAGGGGACAAAGGAATCCTTCCATATTCACTCTTATAGTTGCACATGATTCTAAAATTAAAAAGATTAATTAAAGATATGCTGTAAAAATAACTGAGCTGGCTTGGTAGGTGGAGCATGTGGCTCTTGATCTCAGAGTTTTGGGTTCCAGTCTCATCTTCAGTGTGGAGATGGTTTAAAAACAAAAATCTTTGGAAAAAAAAAAAAAACAAGGGGATCCCTGGGTGGGTCAGCAGTTTGGTGCCTGCCTTCGGCCCAGGGCGTGAATCACAGGATCGAGTCCCACATCGGGCTCCCCGCATGGAGCCTGCTTCTCCCTCTGTCTGTGTTTCTGCCTCTCTTTCTTTCTGTGTCTCTCATGAATAAATAAATAAAATCTTTAAAAAATAAAATAAAATAAACAATAACTGAAATAAGATATTGTTACTTTTAAATTATAAGACATTGTTTTAGGAAATAAAATTATTTGTCTCATCCCATGTTAAAATATAATATATAATATTTGATCATATAAAATGATCAGTATATAATGATGACATACAATGATTATAATATATATTATATAATATATGATAAACAATGATTATACTATATATTATATATAATGTATAATAAAATTTATAAATACATCTATTACTCTGTGCTGAGACAAATTATACATATATTTATATATTTATATATATTATAATTATAATTATATATATAATTATATATATATTCCTTGCATGGTATGCTACATATACATACACATATAAATATATATCTGTGGTGCATTATCCATGTATTTTATATATATTTCTATAAAACATGTGTGTGGAGTGATATTTATATTAATATATATCATGTGATACATATACATATGTATATTTGCCAACTACTTTTCTATTACTTATCTAAGATTCTATCTACATAACCTATACTTCCACTGATGTACATGATAAAGAATTAACTAAATTTTATCATCATAGAGTCTTAAATTGTAATATCAACCTACTATAGGAAATATATATTTTTCTTCAAGGTTTGGAAGTAAAACTACAACACCAGTTCTTCGAAGTTCCAATTACTTATTATGTATTAGGCACACAAATAATCCTAACACTTGTATTCATATATGATACATTTTAATTTGACACACAACTCAAGATTAATTTTCCAGAAATTCAGGATGTCCGTGATGAGCTCATCTTATATTGATTACATCTCCTAAGATTCTATTTCCAAAAATGTTTATAGCAGCAACGTCTACAATAGTAAACTATGGAAAGAGCCCAGCTGTCCATCAACCAGTGAGTGGATAAAGAAGATAATGGAATATTACTCAGCCATCAAAAAGGATGAAATCTTACCATGTGAAACAACATGGATGGAACTAGAAGGTGTTATGTCAAGTGAAATAAGTCACTCAGAGAAAGACAATTACATGATCTCATTCATATGTGGAATTTAAGAAAAAAAAACAGAGAAGCATAGGGGAAAGGAGGGAAAAATAAAAAAAAAATTAAAACAGAAGGAATAAAATTATAAGAGACTCAACTCTAGGAAAAAAATGGGGTCACTGGAGGGCGGTAGGGGACAAGTTAACCGGGTGATGTGATGAGCACTGGATGTGATAATGTAATTAATGAATCACTAAACTCTACCTCTGAAACTAATATGTTAATTAATTGAATTTACATTTTTAAAAATTGAAAAAAAAAGTTCACATTCACAGGTACCAGGCATTAGGGCGTCATTCTTTGGGGGACACAAGTGAATCCACAATGCACACACAGAAGTTTAATAATGCAGGGTTGTGTGAAAGGGGTGTAGGGAGATGCTGTGAAGTGGAGCAGTTAGGAGAACATGGAGCTGCTCAGGGCATGTAAAATAGTCATGTGATTTATTTAAATGCGGCGCCTTAACACCTGTGTGGTTCTGCAGTTAACAGTCCTCCGTTAGCATCTGCTAGGAAGCTCTTGATGGAAGAAGCTGCTCATCTTTCATGCCAATACATTCTCTGTTCAGTACTCTGGGTTTGCTGAGGGCATCGTTGAAAAACCAAACCCTTCGATTAAGAGAGCAATCAGTCAAATAGGTCTGAAACACCCTATTCTTTAGCAAGAATTGTTTTGCCACGTTGACAATTTTGCTGATTATTCTCAAAATGGAGCTGTGTGAAGATGCACTGCGTGAGAACGCCCAATTCAAATAAGTATAAAATGTAAAAAAGGAGGGTCATTGTCAAACTCAGTGATGTGCATTATCAGTAGGAAAAGCAGGGCAGACTGCCTTGAGTTCAGTGGTGATTCATGTTGCCAGGAGGCGGGAAGCTCAGGCTGCAAGTCCTGATACTAATAGAATAATGACCTGCTAACTTCTATGGAAGGTTAATAAATGCACTGGGAGAGAAAGAATTTGCTCAGTGGGACAAGGGCCCCAGGTAAACAGGGAGGAGAGAATCCAAACAAAGCAATGAGGCAAGCAGCTTACATCTGTGCCCAGCCATTTTCTGAGCTTCAACACTTCCTGCATAAATGTGAGCAAAATGTGCTTACTACATGGACCTCCATGTGCAGGGAACTTCCAGAAGAAGGTCACGTGCAGCCCACATCAGTGTTCACCACCACATTGCACAGCCACACCCATGGGTTCAGTGCTGCACGGAGCTCCGCATTTGTAAAAACCGCACGTTTGAAGTCATGTTTATAAAGTCTGCGGAAGCTCAGATACATCCTTGGTGTGGGCTTTGTGCATTCCTCAGGATCCCGGTTGTGATTCTATTTCGTGTTGGGCTGCTGACATTACTAACTGAGCTGCTTTCAGTCTCATCTCTGTGAGCATGATGTCTCTTCTGGTTATGGATATTTCAGAGCCTGGGTGGACAGTAGGTATGTTTTTGAGGAGAGGATGATGAGAGAAGCTTCATTGTTTTTCCTTCTGTATCAACTCCGGCACCCTGGCCATACAAAGGAAGTACCAAGGGTGACTAGGTGGCTCATTTGGTTAAGCATCTGATGCTTGATTTCGGCTCAGGTCATGCTCTCAAGGTCTTGAGATTGAGCCCCATGACAGGCTTCGCATTGAGCATGGAGCCCGCTTAAACATTCTCTCTCCTTCTCCCTCTGCCCCTCTCCTTGTACTGTCCCACTCTCTCCCCCTCTCCCCCAAAACCCAAAAACAAAACAAAACACAAAAAGGAAGGAAGGACCAGTTGGTTCTCAGTCACTCACAGAGTGAGGAGATTTGAGAGGATGCTTCTAGGTTCATCAGTCCATCAGCCTGGAGTATCCTGGTTCCAAAGGATAAGCAAAGAATAACCATCAACTCATTCAAAGACCATCACAAGAGCACCATTGATTGGCCTTGACTGAGCAAATGAGAACCCTGATGCCTCCAAAAAGATATTTCAAAGTCCTGATGGCGATACCTGTGCATGTGACCTTATTTGGAAATAGAGTCTTAGATCTGAATGTGATTGGTTAGGTTAAGATGAAGTCATCCTAGAATAGGGGTGACTCCTATTCCAATATGGCCAGTGTCCTTAAGAGGCAGGAAATGTAGACATAGGCAGGTACATGCACAGAATACTATGTGGAGATGAGGTCAGAGATTGGGAGCGTGGGGGGGAGGGGGATATTTGTAGAGGCCAAGCAACACCAAAGATTGCCAGGAAGCCACCAGAAGCTGGGAAAGGGTCCTGGAATGGATAGCCCTTGAGGGCCTCCAGAAGGAGGAACCAGCCTTGCTGACATCTGGATCTCAGACTCCCAGCCTCCAGAACTGGCAGAGAATAAATCTCTGGTGTTTATGGCACCCAGTTTGTGGTACATTGTTACAGCAGCCCTAGCAAACTAACAAAGCTATACACAATCCTGTATGGCATACCTTAGGAATTAATTTGAATAGCGTCAGCTGAGGTCCCTTTATCTCCCTACATCTGCATACACTTGAGGAGAACTCACTGGGCTACCTCTACACACCTCTGTCCACCATAGATTTAATGTTCTCTTTGTCCTGAAAGAGGTTACCATAAGAACAAGAAAACAATCGCATGCCTTGAGTTGGGTGGTATTGTCAAGAGAATTCCTCAATCCACACACTAACAAAACAGAGCAAATATGAAAGTAAGGGCTCTTGCAGGTAGTACCGTCTGGAGGAATTTGCATTCTGATTGAGGATCATCTCATTCCTGGTAATATTTGTTAGGTCATTTACGACAAGGGTCATGATTTCTGAAGCATCGCTGTGTTAGTGAAAGGCCAGCCATGTTTGTCTTTGCTCACACAAAACCAATTTGAATGCAGAGGACTCACAAAAGAGAGCTCTCCGTATGGGTTTATTTTCACAGGGGATTATTTTCCCTCTTAAATGGGTGTTACTGCTGTTTGATCAGCTGGATGACTTCTCTTCAATATATTATTAAAATGTGGCAATGACCTTCAAGTCAATTATGCTATGTCAAATTCTCCATCATATCAGCATTGAAATAAGCACTTGAAAAATGCAGAAAGAAACCTCTTGAAACAAATTTATCAGGGTGGGAAGCATTGTCAATCTCTTTCCATGTGTGTGTGAGTAAACATACTGGAATGCATAAATGGATGGGCGAATGGATGGGTAGGTGGATGGATGGATGTGGATGGATGAGTGGATGGATTGATGGATGGATAGATGGGTGGGTGGGTGGGTGGATGGAGGTACACATGATTAATGGATGGATGGATGGATGGGTGGGTCAGTGGATGGATGAATGGCTGAATATATGGATTGATGGATGGATAGATGGATGGATGGGTGGGTAGATGGATGGATGGACAGGGATGGACAAATGGGTGGATGGATGGACAGATGATGGATGGGTGGATGGATGGATGTGGTTGGATGGATGGATGGATGGGTGGATGAATGGATGTGGTTGGGTGGGTGAATGCATGAACAGATGGATTCATGGGTAAATGGATAGATGGGTGGTGGGTGGATGGAGGTACAGATGATTAATGAATGGATGGATGGGTGGGTCGGTGGATGGATGAATGGATGAATAGATGGATTGATGGGTGGATGGATGGACAGATGATGGATGGATGGATGGATGGATGGATAGATGGATTGATGGATGGATAGATGGGTGAGTAGATGGATGGATGGATGGATAGATGGACAAATGGGTGGACGGATGGGTGGATGGATGGACAGATGATGGATGAGTGGATGGATGGGTAGATGGGTGGGTGGGTGGATGTGGTAGGATGGATGGATGCATGGATGCATGGATGAATGGATGTGGTTGGGTGGGTGAATGGATGAATAGATGGATTCATGGGTAAATGGATAGATGGGTGGGTGGGTGGATGGATAGACCGACTGATGGGCAGATAGATGGATGAACAGAAATACAAATGGATGGACTGATGGAAGGATAATGTGTATATGTGCTTATATTTCACCTGTGAAGATGCTAAATCACTCACTAAGAACCAGAAATATCCATTAATAGGTAAGAACTGATCATTTCACTTCAATTAGAAAACACAGTGTGTTAGAAAATCAATAGCATATTTTTACCTCCAAGCGGAGGAGTGCCCAAAAGGAGGCAAGCCGTAGCCGTTTCTGCTCACTTTGAATGTAGTCAGAAAATGTCAACCTTAATAAAAAGCAGAGGCAGTGCCATGCCTCCTGTTAGCAGGTCAGGCCAATGGACTTGCTTTGGACAGACGTCAAATATTGAGATGCTCACAGGTGTGGCAGGCTGTATTTTCAAAACA
Source organism: Canis lupus baileyi (assembly GCF_048164855.1). Lineage (NCBI taxonomy): Eukaryota > Metazoa > Chordata > Mammalia > Carnivora > Canidae > Canis > Canis lupus. Next base: position 123,016,815 of record NC_132876.1, read on the forward strand.
GGCCACACAATTGTCTCCTGAATTAAATATTCTTCTTCTATGTGACTTTAAAACACACCATCATAACACGGAGTTCAATCCCCCACCTCTGGAGTCGACAAGTGCGCGGTGGCTGCAGTCAAGAGAAGGTTGCAGAGGTAAGTTCAGTGGGTACAGCTGTGTCTCTCAAAAGAATATGTCCATATATTATCCCTCAGAACATGTGAATGGGATCTTCTTTAGAAAAAAGTTGTTTGCAGGCGTAATTAATAGAAGATCTCAGGATGAGCTCATCCTGGGTGAGGGTGGCCCTGAATCCAGTGACAGGAGTCCTTGGAAGAGAAAGAAGAGGAGACGGACACAGAGGAGAAGTCACACGAGGATGGAGGCAGAGATGGGAGGGGTGCGATTACAAGTCCAGGGATGCCTGGAGCCCCAAGAAGCTGGAAGAGGCATGAAGGACCTGCTCCCCAAAGCCTCCGGAGGGAGCATGGCCTTGTCTCACCTGAACTCACTGGATCTTACCCATTTTGATCTCAGACTCTGGTCTTCAGAACTGCATTCCTGTTGCCAGAGCCCATAAGCATGTGGTGTTTTGTTAGCATAGTCGGTGTGGTATTTGCAGCCATAGTAACCTGTATGGTGAGATCTTTCTGATCCCTGGGATACTTTCATCTACCATCCCGAGTCTCCCAAACTTCCCCAATTCCTGTGGAACAGTGAGTCCTCAACACACGGTGTACCCTCTGGACTTTTGCACACATTCTTGCATACGGCTTCACCTGTAGTGGTCTTGCAAACAGTAGGGCCAGGATACCCATCTCTATACTGAATTCAAGATGATACCAGCACAAATTTTACCTTAGTGGTCAGTATTAGTTTACTCAAATCATAACATTTTTATACTCAGACTCCTAGAACTTCAAGATAGCTTTTCTAAAAGATAATTTTTAAGTGCAAAACAGAACACCGATCATTGGTCCAAATATTTTTAAAGTAAAATATGTCATGATTATGACTGTAATCATCACAGGTCTCAATCTCTATTTTCTGTTTATCTGTACGTAATCAGTGAAAATAACTTTTATTTCACTCACTAAGACTATGCTGTCCAGTAGGATGGCCATCAGCTACACGTGGCTATTTACATTTAATTAGAATAAAATATTCAGATCCCCGTGGCAAAGTAAAATGGTGCAGCACCTATGAAAACAGTTTGGTGGTGCCTCAGAAGATTAAATGTAGATTTACCATATGATCCAATAATTCTTCTGTACATACTCTCAGGAACTGAGGGCAGGAACTCAAAAATATAGTTGTTTGCTCATACTCTAGAGCAGCATTAGCCACAGTGGTCAAACTTATGAGCAACCATCAACGGATGAACAAAACGTAGTCCATCCATGGACTTGGAATGGAATTTGATGGAGCCTTGGAAAGGAAGGATGTTCTGACACCTGCCAAGACGTCGATGAACCTTGGGGATATGGTGCTCAGTGGCAAAAGCCAGTCACTAAAGGACAAATACTGTATGATTCCACTTATATGAGGCTCCCAGAGGAGTCGCACCCACAGATGCAAGCTGGGGGCTGGAGGAAGGGAATAAGAATGCATTTAATGGGTATAGAGTTGGGTTTTGCAAGATGAAAATGTTTGGGAGTCTACTGCACAGCAGTGCAAATATACTGAAAACTGCTGACTGTGCACTTAGAGATAGTTAAGATGGTAAATTTCACGTATGGCTCTTTTTTGGCATAAAAAAAATCAAATTATTTCCTCTTGTTGCCCCAGCCACATGGTAAGTGTAGAATAGCCACAGGCAGAGAGCAGCATCACAATGGGCAGCCCTGATGAAGGGCACTCCCACCATCATGGAAAGTTGGATTTCACAGTGTTGTATGCAGTCGTAGATCAAAAAGAGGGAAAAAAATCGGATTATTGTAGCGTTAAGGACAGATACACTAGCTAGATGGACACGGGCAAAACATGACTGTCTTTGGGTGTGCCTTTGGGCCACCACCATTTGTGAGGCTACGTCTTCATAATGGGAACCACAGCCCTCCTTTTTGGGGAAGACAGCTGCATGACAATGGTCAAAGCAAGTGCGATTAGCAAGAGCTCACAATGATTAGCAATGTGAGGATATACTGCAAGATCACACATTATAGGAGAAAATGAGCATCTCTAGAGGAAATTTCATTCTAAAACAAACAGTTTCTAGATTTCTAGCATTTACAGCTTAAAAAATAAAGATCCTTGGGACCTCTTGAAACAAGAAGGTGGGCTCCGAGAATAGCAAAGATATTAACAGGAAGTGCACAGTTTCCAATGCAAAGGAGATGAACCTACGTTTTCTGGAGTCCAGGTGGTTGAATCGGCATCTGTATTCAAAGTGCGTTCTGAGACACGTAAAAAAGGAATGATTCTTATTTCAGCCAAGAAGCTAGAGATGCATGTTAGAGATGGGTGAGTCTCACCAGAAAAAAATCCTCCTTCAAGAGGAGATCTTATGTATTCATATCATCGTTCCCTACTATCACCAGAAAAACAAAGTGGTTGAAAGCTGCTCATCTCTTTTGCATAGACTATGTGGAAGTTAATAGGGGGGAAAAAAGGCCCAGAATATCTGTAGAGAGATAAGAGGTAGAGATAGCCATGTCAAAAAGACACTTTCCGCAGGACGTGTTGGCACCGGCCGGCCTACGGATCTCGTCATTAGAATCACACCGAGCAGGCTTATCAATATCTGAGAGTCAGAGCGATGAGCCAGATTGGGAAGGGACAGAGAGTTAGTAGAGGTGCTCTACAGTCAAGCAATGCTTAAAGGTGGTTGCCTGTACACCATGTGGTCGGGCGATGAAAATCCCTAGTGTTCAGTGAGGGGCGTTTAGCAAAGAATCTCGCTCCCCCAAGCATGGTCCTTGGAAGGCAGGGTCAGCATCCCTAAGAGCTCGGAGAGGAAAATGCACAACGTCCTGCGCCTACCTTTGCTGACTTGGGATCTGCACGCGAGCAACATCACCACGTGATTTGCTTGCATATTAAAGTTTAAGACTCTGCAGTGGGTAAAGTCTAATTTTCCTAGACTGTAAACTTATATAGTGCTCTAGTGACTCTAAAAAATTAAATGGAGGCTCACAACGTGGTGGTGACCATGAGTACACAATACTGGTTTGCGGGTCGGCACTAGGCGATAAGTCGAGGGACCCCCAGGGATGGCCCTCCCCGCGGCTGTGGCGAGCTATCGGCCCTGCTAAGCGCCTTCCCAACTAACGGAAACTATTGTATTTTGATCCCACTTTATATCAGAAATCTCCTTTTGCCTAATTAATTTGCAATTGGTACACAATAGCAGAAAGAAAGTCTTTGATTAACTAAGCTCTTTTTAATTAGAGCTTTACAGATAGAGGAGGGAAAACAGAACCAACCACTATTCCGATGAGAATCATGGAGCAGGAGAAGAGAAACCACATATAATCCAAAATAAAACCCCCAACAGCAACAAAAAATCATAAGGAATCCCTGTGCTTGAATGAGTTAATAATACCCTCTGCAGTGTGATGAAAATAACCCTGGTTACTGATCTCTGCATTGTCATTCCGTATTTCTCAAATTTTAGGTGGGTCGAATTAATTTAAAATGTGTCATTTTTCTGACCTAAAACCCAACGTTCTGCTCACTTATCTCACCAGGCTCTTATGATAAAAATAATATATATGTAGCCACTTTGTACAGTGCTTACCTAGCTAACTTATTATTTCTTAAGAGAAATGCATTTGTCAATACCTTGTGCTCTCTGCAAAGATTTTAAAATTCCACGCAGGGGCAAAAGCGAAAAAGCATTTTGGCGCTGCATTTTTCAAAGGGGCAAGATAAGCAATCCATCACGTATTAATAAACGGCGGGTGACGTGTGTGCTGATGGTCACATCTCACTCCTCTGAAGACAAACCTTGAAATAGTAATGCATCTAAATCGAATCTTCTGGGAGGCATCCAATCTGGATTTCCTTTTCTTTCACTTTGAAGTGCCTGTGTTGGTAATGGGAACCAGGCATCAAGGGACTCGCAACCTTTCAACTTTTCGCGGAACGCTTTTGAGATTTATTTGAACTCCTTTTACCCTTACTCTCTGCCCACCACCCTTCACCCTTAAAAAAAAAAAAAAAAAAAGAAAAGAAAAAGAAAGGAGGCAGGAGAGGTTGGAATGAACGAACAAACAGAAGGGGAAAGAGGAAAACACCGTATTTCCACATACAATTTCTTTCAGTAAAATTTTATTATTTATTTGCGTTTTTTTAAATTATTTATTTGAATATGAAGATACTTTCCTGTAACTGCTGAGACTTCAGACTCATAAATCAAACGTCATTGTGATAATGTCATGTTTCTTCTGTGGTGAGTTTGGTCTCGGGCTTTTCTTGAGAATGGAGAAAGAAACCCACACTTTTGCCTTGTCTGATACTAAAACTCCATTTTGATTATGTCCCTCCCAGCCCCAAAGCTTTAGATGGGGCTCTCACCTGTGTTCTCTGCCTTCCACCCTTTCATCAATCTTGGCCAAGCATCCATGTGCCTTCACCTGGGGGCTCCAACCAGTCTCCCGTCCTATGCCCCCTGGTGCCCTCGGCGATTCTGAGGTGTGTTTCCCTACTTTATCCAGAACTCTAGATGCCCCGTAGCCATGAGAAAGCAAAATAAAAATAGCGCTCAAAATGGAGCGTTGAACAATTTCGGGGAGAGATTCTAAGACAATGGAGCCTCTCATGGACAAACTGTGACACAAGAAACTTGCCAAACTGCTTAGACTCAAGTGGCTCAAGTCAAATCGTGACTTTCTCTTTGTTTATTCGTTTGCGTAGTGGCCCTGGGCAAACATCATTGGTGCACATTTGTTGCATGGCTGGTCCACACACAAGGCGGGTCTCCGCACTCAGGCAGGGGCAAGACATTCTTGAGTTTGCTCTGACCAAAGACAGTATTTTCCTTTGTCTGTACATTAGCCTACCCATGGGATAGTGAGTCTAGGGACTGAGGACTTTCTTGACCTCTAGGTCCATCCTTGTCATCTCAAATGGCAGGACATCTTCCTTCCTCATGGCTCAGTACTATTCCAATCATCCACTGGAAGGCATTTAGATTTAAACAAAAGACTCAAAACCATAAAACCCTGAGAAAACTACACTTCATGGGATAAAGTTCCTGCACATTGGTCTCAGCAAATTTTTTTTTAGATGTGACACTGAAACCACAAGCAACAAAAGCCAACGTGAATAAGTATGGCTGCCTCCGCCATCAGCATTCTAAGAAACAGACTTAGCTGCAAAGTGTGGCTTATCTTCAAACAAAGATACTGATTTTACATCTCCTCCTCCTAATGTCATAAACTTGATCTAATCTCATTGGTAGAAAACAAAATGGTGGGCGTTCTGTTTCCATGGATTTGCCCGTTCTGCACTTTTCCTATAAACAGAGTCATACAACACATGGCTTCTGGTGTCTGGGTTCTTTTTCTGAGCATCGTGGTTCTGAGGCTCAGCCACAATACCTCCTGGGGGCACAAAGAATTGTAGGTGGCCCCTATTTCACATGACAGCAGCCTGCACCCTCTGCACTCCCAAATCCCCTTATTCCATTCTGCTCCTCTCTTTTCTACAGCACTGATCACCTGTTGGCATCCTATATAAGTCAATCACGTGATATATCTATTGCTTATTGGGTCTTATGTCACTAATGGTGAGTGCTGGGAATTTTGTCTATCTTATTCTTTTATTGCCTAGAAGTATGCATTTAGAAATACAATTGAATATATTGTGTCATATTATATTAATATTATATTATATTATATACCCTGCTGTGCCATAATTATTATATGTTGTATGTTATATTACATATTGCATTATACTCTATCATATGGTCCCACGTTATATTTTATTCCAATATATCACCGTTCTCGTCTTCACATTTATGACCTCAGAAACATGTTCGTATACTATCTCACATGTTCATCCACTGTCCTACCTGTAAAGGTTTCTAGAATCTCTGTTTGTAACTTGCAAATTCATTTGCAACAACTTCATGGCTTTATGTGAGTATCATGTGTTCGGTTTAAAGATGGAGTGTATAGCTGTGCGCCAGAAAGTAAAACTCACGAGTCTCTTAACTGGTGTTGGGAACCATGACGCTGATTCTTACTGAACTTCTCATTGACTTTCTGAAATGGCCCGGCCTTGCCATCAAGGTAAGATCCAAAGTTCACAGCAGAGCCATCAGCCTGACTGCTCCCAGAAACGAAACCAGAGGACACTGTGCTTGACATTTCTCCGGGTCATGGGGTTGAGTGGGTCGATGGGTTCAGATTTTACAAGTTGTAATTACTCTCCATAAAATACTCCCCTTCCACCTTCAAAGTTAACGCTCAGCTTCCACAGTGACACTTCTACGAGCTCGGAAAGGCTGGTAAGTGCCATAAATTGAATGTAATGACCTAATACTCAACTCATACTGAAAAGCCTACAGTCTCCCCTGCTTGCATCACACATCGTGGGGCATCTTCAATCCAGCTCAGTCTTCTTTAGAAGACTGATCTTCCTCAATCAGCAGCATGGAAAGACCTGGCTTCTGAGACTGGCGAGTGCTAAGGATGCTCCTCACCATGAGCAAAAGCACAGGGATTTGGGTTGCCAAAGGCTGTAGCAATGATGAGCATGGCATTTCTGTTTGAGATATTCAGGTTCAGGACCATTCCTCCAAAACCAGACTCTTGGCCCTTGGCTATTTGCTCTTTCTCTTGCCACATTAGGGTTATTTACTCTTGTAATTAAAGCCTAATAAATGGTCTTCTGATGTGCACCTCCCGAAGAAGAATAGGAATCAATAAATGAGCACAGGAATCATTGCCTGTTGCCTGTGTCACTCCTGGCCATTCCCATTCTCTCTGTGATCAAAAGACTCATCTCATCCATATTTGTGACATGCATTACATTCTTCACACTTCAATTACAAATTTTTTTTTTATTCTTGCCTTTATTTTCCATTATATTTCTGTTTCCCTTCTTACTACCTCATCGAAACTCCCCCTGCTTTTCTACTGGTCACATATGGTGGTCCCTACTCAGAAACATGTTCTTGGAACATTCTATGTCATAAATCATGGAGACAAAATGAACCTGCAGGCATGAGACAGAAGACATCATAGCGGAGCAAGACTTGCTGCATGGGGGTTGTAATAATCCCTCATTTGAGCATTGCTGGTGCCCCATCTTATTTAAATTCACTGGAGCCCAAGAGCTAAACAGTAACCTCACATGCCAGGAGCACAGGTTCAGCCACAGTCTATAGATTCACATTGAAATAGAGAATGGAGGATGATGGATTCACCTGTGGGGTTTCTTTCTGATAAATGGCCCCTTTCAAAGAAAGCTCTTATCTTGATGACATAAGCCTAAACAATACCTAGAAAGTAGAAGGAATGGGTGGTAGTGCTCCTTGGTAAATCCATTTTCACCCTGGGCTATTCCCTATAAGCAGCAAACTCTCTCTCTGGAAACTAGCCTAAAAACTCCAAAATGATATACAAAACCATGGAGAGGTGTGTAGCAATGTCTTGATCAGTGGCTGACCCGCCATTTTACCAACACATCTTACGGAAGCAGATATCCAAATCTGGAGATGTAGGTTTTGGTGCTGGCATAATGTGGCCACCCTGCAATCAGCAGGCGGGGAACCCCTGGTGTCCATTGCAGGTATGTATACACCTGACTGTATTCAATGGAAGACTGACTGATACCTTCTGGGCTCACCATTCATGGATTCTGTTGTCAATTCATAAACATGTCACTGGCAAGATGCTCAGAACTTTGATGCACATACACGATTATGTCCATGCATGATCCCTCTGTGCTCATACCACCTTCTGGATCAGAATTCTGTCTTCCTTCCGGTGTCTCCCATCACACAATGCTACATGTGACCATCTTCCCAAGGTATCAGGTTCTTGATAACAAAACATAAACGTAGGGGTCCTTCACTGCATTTATCCCCGAGGTAGGTATTTGCCAACAGTACAGTAAAAACCCATTTCAAACTCAAAATAAGGAAAACCATTGACTTTGGAGAGCTCAGCAGAGATGCAAAGAATCTACTTTCCCTCTGGATGCACTGACTGAGGAGGAAGCTCTTGTCTTCCTGGGAACGATGACCACATCCTTTGAGGAGAAACTAGGGGCAAGCAGATGTCCAGAGAACCCAGTTGGAGCACATAAGACATCAGATAGCAGAATGGCAGAAAGAAGAAGTAGGAGATCGTGCCCGTTTGAGAATTGTCCCACGGAGTGCTTGCTCTGCACTTATAAAAACAATTTGCCATTTAAGAATGTGTTTCTCATGAAATACAAGAGAAAGTATCCTCCAATCTCATTAGGGGGCCGTGAATGAACAAACCGTAGGATATTGCATTGTATTTTCTGCAGCATACAGCAGACTGCTTTAAAGAAGTGGTTGTTCAGCCCACCTTTCTTTAATAACTAAGGGCTTTTAGAGTTGAGGGGAGTGTAAATCTCCTATAAGAATAGCTTTTTCCTTTTAAAAAAGTTTTCATTCTATACCAAACAATAAAACAAATAGGCAGGAAGTGATTAGTCATTAATTGGTCATTAAGTTGTATGGATATTTCTGAAAAACAGAGTCATGAATAGGGCCTGGCATGTTTGAGAGAGTGAAACTCAAAGGTACAAAAAATCAAAAATGATTTTACCAGATTATTTTATATGGAGGGTGTTACTGGTTGAACTGTGTCTTCCCCCAAACCCTGCCCCTGGCAAAAAAAAAGATATACTTGAGTTCTAGCTCTTGGTATATTAGAATGTGACTGTATTTGAAAATAGGATCTTAGCAGCTTTAATTAATTAAGGATGAAACCATCCTGGAGGAAGATGGGTCCTTAATCCTAGATGACTGGTGTCCTTAGGAGAACAGGGCCATGTGGAGACAGAGACAGGAAGTCCATGCGAAGCTGAGGGCAGAGATGGGAGCGATGTATCTCTCTAAGCCAAGGGATGCCAAGATTGGCATTGATACCTTGATTTCAGACTTCTCGCCTCCGGACCAGAGAGAGACAATACATTTCTATTATTGTCAGCCAACCAGTCCGTGGTACTTTGTTATGGCCGCCCCAGAAAACTAAACCAGATGACGCGTATAAAAACAGAAATTAAATCAATAGACCCATCCAAGTGTGAATTTGAACTTAGAAGCCTCAGGTTCTGATTTTCTGAATCCTGCCTTTAGGGATCTCACTCTCTCTTACCATGGTCCTGGATTTGCTTCACTGGACCAGACTCTCCCATGTCCCCTGAGCGCTTAGCTTCTCCTTCTCCTCAAAGAAACCAGGGATTCTGTGCAACAACCCTACATTGCAGCGCATTTTGTTGAAGTCTATAAAAATAGCAGCTATCAATGGATTTGTCTTCAGCAGCTCCGTCAGACTCCTCAGCCCACAGCGAGAGCTGTAAAATTTATTCTCTGTGTCTTTCCTCTGTGTGACATCCACATAGAGGTTAGATCATGTGTTCACCATCTAAGGCTATCAAATAGTCCTTCAGGGCAGTTACTTGAATTTTATGACTGTGTAGACTGAATCCATCCTATCTCACTTGCAATTAGGCTTCAGCTGGGGAGGTCAAAAACAAAAGACATCTAACACCCATGACCACCTTTCAGAATGAGGTGGCCAATAATACATCCCCCAGAGGATGCAGCCAGATATTTCATTTAAGGTGTAAAATGTAGATGTCAAGAGTTTCTGGCCTTTCATGTCTTTCAAATGATTCTGGTTCCTTCAATTCAACAATCATTATAAACTCATACTCACTGTCTAACTGGAAAGCTGAGGAATACTTATGGCTTGAATTGTGTCCGCCCCCCACCCAAGAAAGAGATGTTCAAGTCCCAAACCTCAATATCTCAGAAAGTGGCCTAATTTGGAAATAGGGTCTTTGCAGATAAATTCAATTTCATGTGCGGTCATTGTGAGTCAGCGTGGATCCTCATTGGTTGACTGGTGTGTCCCTATAAGGACAATGAGATTTGGATACAGACAAACACAGAGGAAAAAGGCCATGAGATCATGGAAACACATGACATGGAGCCAAAAGCAGGGAATGCCGAGGATCACAAGCTGGGGAGAGCCCAGGAGCCCCCAGAAGGAATCGGCCATGTCCACACTTTGATCTCAGACTTCTGGCCCCCAGAACTGATGGAGAATCAACTTCTGAGTTTCTTTAAGCCACTCAGGTTGTGATCATTTGTTACAGAAGGCTCAGAAAGCTAATACAGGTGATTAACAGGTGCCGTCAAATGGAAAACAAGTTCATTTGAAAAGATTTTACAGTGTTAAGATTCATGTCATCCACCTGCTGTCTTTACAGGGAGTAGATTTCTCTGCTAGTTTCCTGCTTTGATTTCTACCATCTTTGTTCCACAGAGGAAACCACCCGTCCACATCGCGCATTCCGAAAGTCAGCACAAAGATCGGTGTCCTGTGCTACTCTGGTCTTTCATGTCTTTCAAATGATTATTCAAATCATTTGAAATCTAATCATTTGAAATACAGGATCCAAATCCTGTATCCAAAAAGAAACATAATACATATGGGTTTGCAGAATACTGGACTTTTGGGACATGCAATAGGGAACTTAAAAGCCCCAAAAACTTCTAAAAAGCTCTTTGGCTACCAAATTCTGCACAAAATATCCCCTTCTTCTAACTAACACTGTCCAGCAGTTTGCAACATTGCAATGATAGAAATATTATGTCACCTGGGCTTTCCAGGAGCCAATGCCAGCTCTTGGCCTCATGTGGCTATTAAGCACTTGAAACGTAGCAAATGTGGCCAAGGAACTGGGTTTTACATCTGAGTTCATTTCATTTCATTTCTTTTTATGTCAGGTATCTTAACTGCATTGAAATAAATGTATTTCAGTTGTACCTCATTGTAGCTAAAGTGTGGTCACGTGTGGTGGTTGGCTACCATATTGGATGGCACAGTGTAGACCAAGGATCCAAGTTGGACAGGAATATGTTCTTCAAAAATCAGCTAGCCTTCAAGGGCATTTCACACCCATGGACACTGAGCTAGAACGGCTGTTAACCAAAACCACCGTAGGCAAGCATTGAATAAAGTTTTGGGTGGCTGAAAATAAAATGTTCCTATTTCAAACTCATTGTTCACAGGATAAAAATAGGGCATGTGCATGTGTGGGAGTAAAACAATAAAATGGTCTAAGAAGAAAGTGATGGGATCATTTTCCTGAGGTTCAATATGGTAATGAAATATTGAAATGTCTTGAAGGTAAGAAGTTATAAAAATGTACTCCACAGATACAGTAATGGAAATCCCAGGATTTCTGCCAAATTTCACTGTTCTGACAAGTGAACAGCAAACACCAAGTCCCGGTCCTCTCTTTAGCACAAGTTGATGATTCTCATAGATATGACCTTGGGCATGTCCCTCCATGGAATACCACTCCAGGCTGCTCACGTTTCCATTTCTTTCTTCTATAACTTACCCTAAAAAAAAAAAAAAATCACTGAGAGTGAACTGGCCCACCCCTGAGGAATTATTTCACTGCATTCATTGTAGAAGCAATTTATAAAGGGCCTTTCTAAGTCTTTAAAATTAACATCGGAAAGCCGATTGTTCTACGGCATAAATAAGGCGTTCTGAAAGTGCATCCGTTGTGTATCTAATAATAAATGTTCATCGAAGAGGACCTTTGGGTTTCCAATGTTGAGCTTCAGGGGGATGCAGAATTCACTTTAAAACACACCTGAAAAGGAGTCAACACAGAAAACGTCGATACCATTAACTATCTAATTGAAACAAAAGAGAAGGCACCATTTTAGCAAGAAAGATTTTTTTCCTACTCTTACTCATTCTCATTACACGTGTGAATGGTTTAATTTCGTGGTAAAATAGGTAAACTTCTCTTGGTCTAGGGACAGACCCCCTTGGGATTATATATGAAAAGGAGAAAAATGAAAAAAGAAACATAATACGTATGGGAAGGCAGACACTATAGAGTTCTCATTGCCCTACACACACACATATCTTAAGAGGATTACTTATTTACTTATTTATTGTGATAAATGGCTGGTTTCTTGAATAGAAGGAGATTTATAGAGGGTTTCTAGAGAGACCCCCACTGGGACTAGAGCACTTTCCCATCCAACCATTATGAATGTTCTATAAAGGGACTAGTGGGGATCCTGGTGATTCATCTCAATTGCCCTAACACGCGGGAAGAAGAGAAATCCAGGAAACTCAGAACATAGGAGCCCGTAGGCAACATCCAAAGACGTGCTTATCAGACACGCCTCTCCAAAGAAAATGTATTATCTATTTAATTTATATCTGTTTAAGACACTCTCGTTTACAATGAAAATTACTATGTTATCAGTACAGTAAAAAATTACGCGCATACACGCACATACCCATTCACACAGATACCTCAGTTTTTCACAAAAATAATGACGAAAGAATTCCTTTGCTTCTTAAATAGAACTTAATAAGGAACGTTAGGAAATATTTTTCAATGATTTTCCAAATGTTTGGCACCGCTAACATCTTCTAAAACAGGCAAACTCAGATGAGCGCCATCACCAGCGTGACTATTGTATAAACACCGTCCCTTTCTCCTTTTCCCCCAATCCTGTAACTTTAAAATGTTTATGCCCTCTAGGAAACGTAACATTCATATGTGGGTGGGTAGGGTGAGAATAATGAGACATGAGGTTGGACACACACCAGATACAGGGCATTTCCCTGCATCTACGAAGCTGTTATTTTTATCTATCAATAAAACTGAATATTTTCTTTCCAGTTGCCTGGAAGACCAACAAATCTGGCCATTTTCTATCTTTTGAGAATCCTCTGATAAGTCATTTGCATGTAATCCTAACCAACATTTACTGAAGACCCAAAGTTTTCATTAGCATTATGTGAGCAGCCATGGTATGGATGTCCACTGGAACCTTTCTAAGAAACAACACTAAACATTTTTGATAAAAAAACATGTCATCACTGCGTAGCAACCTAACTGTTCATCAGTGGATGAATGGGTAAAGAAAATGTGGTCTCTACATATAATGAAATATTTTCCAGCCTTCACAAGGAAGAAAATTGTGCCATTTGTGACAACACAGATGGACCTCAGAGGAGTTGTGCTAAGAAAATAAGTCACAGAAAGACAAATAGTATATCATCTCACTTATATGTGGAATCTAAAAAAAAAAAAAAAAAAAAAAAAGACCAATAAAACACAGACCTCAGTGAGAACATATTGGTGGTTGGGGACAAAGGATGGACAAAATGAGTGGAAGGGGTCAAAAGGAAAAAAGTTCTAGTTATAAAAATACCCAAGCCCTAGGCATGTGATGTATATCATGGTGACTATAGTCAATAATACTACACCATATATTTGAAAGTTGCTACGCGTGTAGATCTTAAGAATCCTCATCCCGGGAAGAAAAAAAACTGTGTAGCTATGTTTGCTGACAGATGTTAACTAGACTCCGGATGGCGATCTTTTCCCAACGTATAGAGATACCGAATCATTACGCTCATATGCCTGACACTGATATAATGCAGATTGTCAATTATGCCTCAATTCTTAGAAATGATGCCAGAGTGAGCTACATAACATAAACTCCGAATGGAGAGCAATAGAATGGTTTATGAGGAATACGGGAAGGGGCTTGGATATGTAGGTCATGCTCCAGGAGAACGGTAATTCTGTGCAATTCTGTCCAATATGGGTTTTTTTTTTTTTTGCACCTCAAAGTTGATCCTTCTCTGCATTCCATAGTGCACTATTACGCGTGTTTTTATTTCCATTCATGTCCGTCTAAACAGATGTAGGCAAAGCACAGCCTGTGGCTGACATCTAGTCCACCTCTGCCTCATTTTTTTTTTTATAAATAAGGTATTATTGGGACATGCTGGTGCCCATTCATTGACATACTATCTGTGGCCATTTTCATGCAAGAGCAGAGTTGCATATGGGGGACAGAGGCTCTATCGCCATGAGAATGTAAAATATTTATTGTCTGCCTCTTTACAGAAAAAGTTTGTGGATTTCTGCATTAAATTAGCAAAAGCTAGCTAAATAATAAATAAATAAATAAATAAATAAATAAATAAATAAATAAAATAGCAAAAGCATGGAAGCTGGAAGTCACCAATGGCTTTGTAGAGACCTCATTGTGCCTGAGGCCACAGTGGACTTCACAGAATGCAGAAACATAATCTCATGCATTCCTTTCTTTGATTCTCCACGGTGCTTGGTTTGCACCTGCTTGGACCCCGCCCCCATCTATCTCCAAGCCCCAGAAAAACATGAAGAGATTACCAAGACACATTCACACGTCTCACAACACAAGAAGAATGCCAAATAAAGAATCAATCCTGTTTGAACTAGAGTTCATGGTTGGATTTGTGAATCCTATTCACATCCATCATCCTCCATAGCATCATCCATATAGAATCCATCTGCACCACATTCTTTTTTTTTAAAGATTTTATTTATTTATTCATAAGAGACACAAAGAGAGAGGCAGAGAAATAGGAAGAGGGAGAAGCAGGCTCCCTTCAGGGACCCCGATGTGGGACTTGATCCCAGGACCCCGGGGTCACACCCTGGGCCAAAGGCAGATGGTCAACCATTGAGCCACTCGAGCATCATTTCATCCTATTCTTAATGACCCCAAAGCCAACGTGTTTTGTTTTTTTGTTTTGTTTTGTTTTGTCTTTTTGTCTCCCTACTATTCTTCCTAGATGCAGTATCTTGAAGGACAGGTCTGGATTTGTGATTGCGTTTCCAGCCACAACCAGACGCCTGACCTTGGACAAACTGAATGACTTTGAAACAATGAAGTATGCGAGCAGTGCATGCTCTCTCTCTCTCTCTCTTTTCTTTTCTTTTGACTATTTGTGTTCAAGCAGCTAAAAGACCGTCCCCACTTAGGCAACCTGAGATCAGCTTAGGAAGGCCATTACTGCACAGAGCAGAGAAAATCGCAAAGGAGACTGAATTTTGGTAAGAAAGGCTTGGGAATTCATCATTGGTCTGTGGAAGGTCCATGCAAGAATCATAAACAATGAAGCCACAGCACAGAAGCATGGAACCGATGAGCCCTCACGTCGCCAGCCAACCAGGGAGTCCAAGGAGATGTTTTCTCCACAAGCATCTGCTGGCCACTGGTAGAAAACAGAAGCTGAATGGAAAGACTCAGGAGCGAAGTCCGTCAGAGATATCCCACCTCCCCGACTCATCCTTCATTCTGGTCTCCTCCTTGGATGAGGTCCACGGCCCGTGAATCTTCCCCTGATTTGATAAGCAAACTCAGAATTTCAACAAAATTCAGAGTGACAGCAACCCTTGGGTTGTTTCCTGTGATGAAGAGTCTCTTATGCTTTGCCCCCCTCCCTGGTTTTATCTTATTTTGTTTTTCCTCCCTTTCCCTATGCTCCTCTGTTTTGTTCCCTAAATTCCACATGTGTGAAATCGTATGATAATTATCTTTCTTGATTAATTTATTTCACTGAGCGTAATACCCTCCAGTTCCACCCATGTTGTTGTAAAAAGTAAGATTTCATATTTTTGTTGTGGTTGGGTGATGAATCCCTGACCTCTACCTTTGAACCTAATGATATACTATATATTAATTAACTTAACTTAAATTAAATTTTTTAAAAATTCAGAGCAACAGCAGTTCATGATATAGGACCCCAATGAACCCATCATAGTGAGGATCTTTCTCTAGAAACACCTGACTAGTTCACCTGCTATGTTCATCACAAAATGTTGAATGCTGAGCTCCAAAACTGGAAAAGCCATTTACACTTTACAAAGCAGGTGACTTTGTAAGACGAACTTGTACGTGCAGAAGTAAAATTCAAGATACAAAAATTTCTGCCATTTTCCTTAATTGGTGGAAAACATTATTTGGAAATGCATCTCTCAAAGACATGTCCCTCTTAAAATACAGCACAAGTTTCATTTTATTCTTTTTAGGAAAAACAAAAAAGATACATCAAGGAAATTCATGCTATTTGTCTCCTAAGAATAAACCACAAACACATATTTAATTCATAAGTTTTGCAGTTTAAACTCCTTATAACTTTTAAGACAACTATTAATAGACAATGTAGTTGCAGATTTAAAAAGAAATCTCAGGCTCTAGAATGTTTGTTTATGGAAAGCAGGGCTTTTTCTTGTTTGTTTGTGTATGTTTTACAACATTCTCATTCTTTGGTAAGCATTTACCCAACTCAACAACATTAATGAGAACGAAAATAGCCAAAGCAGAGAGAAAGCTATTTTTAAAAACGCAAAGCTTGGTTTTGTTGTATTGTAAACAACGTAAACAACATTTTGATGTACATGGATGGAAAGACAGTTTTTCCATCCCTCAATCTGTTGTATTGTTCTGGATACTGTTATATAAATACCTACATACATATTTAAATATTATATATATATGTATTCATACACACCTGTGTGCTATTCTGTTGTTCCTCTGAACAAATGATGCTCAATGGAGCTTTCACCAGCAATAACCATGTTTAACCAAGAAGGGAGACAGGCCCAGCCTTATAAACCATGGGGGAAAGAGAGGAGTCACATATATAAACAAGAAAAAGGCACAGTCTTTTCATTTTCTTTGTTTTTTTAAAAAATATTTTATTAATTTATTCATGAGACACACACACAGAGAGAGAAGCAGAGACACAGGCAGAGGGAGAAGTAGGCTCCATGCAGGGAGCCCAATGTGGGACTCAATCCCAGGACCCCAGGATCACGCCCTGAGCCCAAGGCAGATGCTCAACCACTGAGCCACCCAGGCACAGTCCTTTAATTTTTTGACCAGAAATACATTTATAAGCAGCCACAATAAATATTATGGCACCTGCTCTGTGCGTTTTGCAGGTGCGAGCAACTCCTCCTTGATACCTGGACTGCACTTGGATATGGTGACCCCACCATGCAACGGCAGGTACAGGTGACAACGGTGAGACTCATTTACTTAGTATTTTACCACATGGCCCTCCCTTTGCCTCCGCGTGTCCTACTTTCCCTTCCTAAACCAGTGTGGGATGCCAAACAACTTGTTTCAAATGACAGATACTAGGTGTTGGAGATATGAGTCCAACCCAAGACTCTCAACGGAAGGACTTCACATTCCCATTGGCCTGCACTTGCAATCTTGGTACGTTTGCAAAGATAAAAATAGTGACCATCTTTTAACATCACAGAGCCTGAAAACATCTATTTTCTAAAAAATAAAAAAAATTCGTTGCAAAGGGATTGCTTTTATCTTCCCAGTACCCCTTTCCTAGGGTCAGAGATGGCTCAGCACTGCTCATCATGCCCTCTCTTGCTCACGGACGCATCCTCTGCTGCCTTCAGCTGTGGTGACATGAAGGAAACTTTGCAAGGAAACCCCAAAGAACCAGCAAGGAAATCACAAGGGTGCTTCACTGCACCTTGGCCCTCTCTTTTAATTTATTATGGGAAGCTGGCAGGTGGAAACCAGGCATCGTTTGTATCAGGTCTTGGGTGTCACGCACTGGACAACCTCTCCTCTTACTTCCTTCCTGCCCCACTGATACAAGCCCCGTTTCTCTTTCTCCCACAGAAATACCCTTGGAGACAAACACTCCCTTCAAATATTATTGACTACATTTCACTGGTGCCTTTGGTTACTGATTTAGAACAAAATTGGATTTAGGTGTTTATTATATAGCACAGCGACGTATAAATAAGTATAATTATAAGTCGATGCATGAAAGCAACGATAAATGCACAGAAAACCAGACTAAATATTTACCGAATATTTGGGAGGGCAAACCTCCAACACCAATAAGTTGTGGGAACCGCGGAAAACGAAAAGCGAGCAAACACGTTTTTGAAAACAGAAACAACGCTGAAAATCAGTAAATGTTATAAAGCAAAAACGTACGCAGAGGCAGAGTTGTGCCTATTAAACTAGCAATCGTGAACAAACAGAATTTGGGGGCACCTGGGTGGCTCAGTTGGTTGAGGCCTTGACTCTTGACTTCGGTTCAGGCCTTGATCAATCTCAGGATCATGAGTTCAAGCTCCACAGTGGATTCCACACTGAGCATAAAGTGTTAAAAAAAATTGAATTTACTTAAAAAAAAATAGAATTTTGTGGAAGACAACCGCAAATAGAGAGTCCCATACATAGATACAAAAATTGTAAGTGGATGCCCCTTTTCTGGGTGGAAACTCACACGTAGGCATCTGAAGCCTTTATATATAGTTATAGCTTTCATCTTTAACCCAAATATTTGACTGCAGAGAAGCTGTCCTATATAAACCCCTGGAAGTTTAAAGAGACTTTCCAAATACTTATCACATTTTTTCAGGTTAAAAAAAAATGTCTTGGAACATTTAGATATTGGCTAACTTAAGATATAAACCCATAGAGGGGAACACTATTGAGAAGTGAAGACTATGTATGACATGTAGTTTTCTGACTGATTTACAGGACTTTAGGTATTTCTTTCTGGGTTTAGCAATCGTACGTCTTGAGTCGGTTAAGGGTGAGAACATAATGGTTCCCCCCGGTTTGACTGAGATGTAGCTGACACATAACGTTGCGTTAGTTTGAGGTGTGCAACGTAGGAAGTCAATACGTGGATATCGCAACGTGATCATCGCACTCCTAGTTAACCCCCATCACCTGCTATAGTTACAAATTTTTTTTCTTGCCGGGGGACCTTTGAAGACCAATTCTCTTTGCAGGTCTCCAGTGCACAGCACACTATTACTAAGTATGGCCCCACGACATCCCAGGACTTCTTTATCCTATAACTGACATTTGCACCTGTTGACCCATCCCTGCATCCCCAGCCTCTGGCAACCAGCGACCTGCTGTCTGTTTCTTCACGAACCGTTAACACCAACATGCAGGAGTAGACCACCTTCCCTACTGGGGTGCAGTCAAGAGGGCTTCGGGAAGCGAGTGGAGACGGGCATGTCCTATCACAAATCAGCTCTGGCCGTGAGATACTGAACTCACACACAAGCCAAGGCCCAGAATGATGCAAGTGAGCCTCTGGGCTGCACGTATTTGTACAAAAATCAAATGAGCCTCTGGGGTGCACATATTTGTGCAAAAATCAGGGGGAACTATGCTGAAATCGTTTGCAGGAATTAGAACCAAGCCAAAGTCCCGGGTGATGGAACGGTCACTTACAGGGTTGCATTTTCCTACCTGCCAGGTATCCTGTGCAGCTTACCACTTGGGTAACCTCATACACACAAGCCTTAATTCGTCATCTGCAAAGTCAACAAAAAGCACTTCCTTCTAGCGGAACTTTTGTTTAAAGTTTGCTGGGCCTGTTAAATCGACGTCCCAGCACATCAGCCAGAAGATACATAAGCATGCTTTTTTTTTTTTTAATTTTTAAAATTTATTTGTTTTATTTTTTTTCATAAGCATGCTTTTGCCATAGTTCTGCGTTTGGGATTTTTTTCCCCCTTTTTTACGTACCTTCTCTACGACGGTGGTCACTGTAGGATGGCGCCTGTAAAGGCAGAGTTGTGATTGGTTTATGTCTTATTCTCTCTCACAGCACTGAGAACCTCAGCATTGGAGAGAAGCACTTCAATCAGCCATAGGGGACGACACCGTCTGGGTGGGCTGGTAGGGAATATCTGGCAAATTCCCGGCTGAGCCACTGTGGTGACATCATACTCACGCGGACTGTTCGAATTTAACAACGCAGCTGCAGCAACGAACGCAACAAGACCCGACCCGACCGTATTTTGCAGGGGGTAACCGCTCCTTTTTCAAAGGCTGAAAAATCCCCCATTAAAAATGGAAACCCTCTGCACCCACAGTGCACTCAGCATGGGGTCAGCGCACACGTTTGCAAATGTAATCATCACAGACGTCGTCCTCCGGGACTCCCAGAAGGACCTGGCAGGACACACTCAGTCTAACCAGACGGCCTGATTTCCAGTCTTTGACCGTAGAGACACGGCTTTTGTTTCAAACTCTTCAAGAAGTATCATGAAATGCATCAATCATTCGACCTTGGAGGACAGAACAATATCTCTTGGAAGGTTTCTCCTTGGAAGGGGGAGCAATAGGGTAGCTCATACAAATATTGGATCACAACACCACCGACCCAGACATTGGTTTATCATGATTCATTGAATTCTTAGGCACTTTCAAAAATTAGGGACACGGGGCACCTGGGTGGCTCAGTTGGTTGAATATCCAAGTCTTGACTTTGGCTCAGGTCATGATCATCAAGCCCTGAGTCTGGGATTATCTCCCTCTGCTTGAGATTCTCTCTCTCTCTCCCCCCACTCTCTTTTTCTGTCTCTAAAAAAAATAAATTTTTAAAAAGCAACACCGATTTATTGTAATCTATAATATTATAAATGGAAATATGTTAGAAATTTAATATATTATGTACATAACACGATGTATAGAAAATATACGTGCTGTTTATAATGTAATATAATGTTTATAAATATAATTATAGAATTTATAGTGTGATTCATTTAGCTCTTGAACAATGTGGAGTTGAAAATCCATGTATAACTTTTGACTCCCCCAAAACTTGACTATTAGTCTACTACCAAAGAGATTTACTGATAACGTAGTCAGTGAACATGCATCTCAATGTTATACAAATTATATATTGTATTTTTACTGAAAAAAAGAAAGCGGGAATCCCTGGGTGGCTCAGCGATTTAGCACCTGCCTTCGGCCCAGGGCATGACCCTGGAGACCCGGGATCGAGTTCCACGTCGGGCTCCCTGCATGGAGCCTGCTTCTCCCTCTGCCTGTGTCTCTGCCTCTCTCTCTATGTCTTTCATGAATAAATAAATAAAATATTTTTAAAAAGAAAGCTAAAGACAATAAACTGTGATCAAGAAAATTATAAGGTCAAGAAAGTACATTTATTTTTTATTTCTCAAAAAAAAATCTGTGTGTAAGTGGACCCATGCACTTCAAGCCTGTGTTGTTCAAGGGTCCACTGTAATACATGATAAGTAACAATATTTATCATAATGAAATAAAATGTCATAATTTCACATTATTTTGAAATTCTGAGATATTGACTAAACGCATGGCGTGCGATCGGTTTGCAATATCGACTTACATCAAATTATCATGTGGTATCCCTTAAACTAATACCATAGATGTCAACTATATCTCATTAAAACTGGAAAAAAAATCTATTTTAAGGGAAAAAAAAAACAACCAAACTGGAGGCCTTACCAAAGAATCAATGATCGATTATCATGTAACAGGCTTATCCAACCAAGGGTGAGCGCAGCAATGCAAATATTATCTCAGAGTCCGACATAGGACACCTGGGGACTGCCCCATGACATCATCAGGACAGATCCATGGATGGGCCAACCGACGTCTTTCCAAATCATTAAATCCTGTCTATTTTTAACCTCAGGCATTCAGACGGTGTCTCCTAGCACTTGACCGAAACTCTGAAAGCAGAGTGTCATTCAATAGACATGTTGCAAGCCATCCTAAAAATGATAGACTGTCCTCGTAGAAACACGCGTTCGCCAAGCTGTAGACCTGTCATGATTTGTCACGTCAAGGGGTGGCTTCTCCGTGGGAGCTTTATTGCTCATAACAATGATTGTGCCTCAAGTCTGGCCGGAGGCGAGACTCTGGTTTCTGTGGCAGGGGTCTCCACTGCCTGAACTCAGACGTGGCCAAGCTACCGTTTGGAGCCGGGATCTGTGTGTGGAAGGGATCACACGTGTGTGCACGCGCAGTTCAGTGGGCTGCCAACAGGCAGAGCTCTCCCGGTGGAGAAGGAAGGGAGGGACGACATCGGCAGATCTCAGACGTCTTCCACGTGACACTTGGGAGAAGCAAAACAAGGGCCCCCGTCTCCAATTTTGGCGCCAGTGCTGTTCCCAGGTATGGGACGGAAGACAAGCTGAAAGGCGTCCGATCAGAGGAACGCCATGGAAATTCTGACATGCCCCGAGGCTCACGGCTTTGTCTTTCCTTTTTTAGACATGCAGCATCAATATCAACTAGTTCCTTTGGTTGTGGCTCTTGCTGTCTTTGAGCCTCTGATCCTTCCTCTGAC
Source organism: Canis lupus baileyi (assembly GCF_048164855.1). NCBI lineage: Eukaryota > Metazoa > Chordata > Mammalia > Carnivora > Canidae > Canis > Canis lupus. Next base: position 123,038,966 of record NC_132876.1, read on the forward strand.
GGGTGGCTGCTTAGGGAAGCCATCTCTTTCTTCTGAAAGTGACTTTCAGAAGATAATCTAGAAGGTGGAATATCGTATTTTCTGGCTTCTGAAGAATTGGCTAAATAACTATGAAACCTGAGAAATGCCATGTTTGTCCCCCGCCCTCCCCCCGAATCTCCTACAAACAAGCACACACAAAAACTCACCAAAGCAAGACGACATCAACACAAAAAGGAAGATCGATGCGGTGGCGTTGAACTATATTTTCCATGACTCGGTGGTATCTTTAGGATAGCGAGGGCCCAAATCTCCTGAATATACAGGGATACGCATCGAGACACCCAGACTGAGCAGGATTTGCAAAACTGGCTGATGTGAAACCTGATTCTCCTGCTTCCCAACATGTGGAAGTGCTTCCTGGAAGTCGGCGTATTGGCTTTTCCACCCGAAATGAACCTCTTGGTGGCTCTTTGAACAGCCCTTGTTATCTGTTTGTGAATTCTTGCTGCTGATGTGTGACATGCACTCAAATATCTGTCACCTCTCGGAGCCGGGGTCAAAACGAGCATCCCGGAGCAGTCCTTAAGATGACCGCCTGCCAACCCTCTCCAAGCTGGGGGTACTGCCTCGCCCAGTGTCCCCACTCCCTGATATAGAAGAACTGTTCACAAAACCATCTACATGGACCTAGACAAATGCACCCCGGTCAAATGTGTAGAAACTATAATTATATCACACGTACTGGGTTTTCAGGGTATTTCTATGCATGATCACTTCACAACTCCCTAGACAGTGTGCTCGTTTGTCTTTGGGCATAATGACATGATCAAAACTCTTCTTTTTTTTTTTTTATGGTCTCCAAATTCTTAAAGTCAAAGGAAAATGACTTCTAGTATGGTATAAGCACCTGAAATCACGCTTGTGTCTTTTACTCATGCTGCCATCTAGACACCTGTTTATTCACGTTACACCATAAGTTCAGGTGCATTTTGAGTTAGCAGTGATTTTTCTTGCGTACTACGTTTATCACACCACTCACGATGACCCATGTAGGAATTTTTTTTTAAAGATTTATTTATTTATTTATTTATTTATTTATTTATTTATTTATGATAGACATAGAGAGAGAGAGAGAGAGAGGCAGAGACACAGGAGGAGGGAGAAGCAGGCTCCATGCCGGGACCCTGACATGGGACTCGATCCCGGGACTCCAGGATCATGCCCTGGGCCAAAGGCAGGCGCTCAACCGCTGAGCCACCCGGGGATCACTCAGGTAGGAATTTTTGAACATTTATATCACCCATCAGGTATCAGCGAGCCTGAGACACCGGCAAAGACGTAGGCACACTCCCGCTCAGTAAATGAGCTAACCTAGCAAGAGCCACTTGCTTCAGACTATTTAGCAAACGGTGTAAAGCAAATTGGTTTTCTAGTCAACGTGCAAATAGACAAGTTTTGCTCTTAAAATAATGTAAAGCCCATTATCCAAGGGAAGGAAGAAGGCAATGGTTTGTATTATAGACAATGCCATGCTTGGATCAGCTTTTCCCAACTTGTATGGGAATAAAAAGGTCTTCATTTCATTTTATTTTGGTTCGTTCTAGGACGAAGCAACTTTCACTCTCACACCAGCAATGTCCTGCGACATGTAATCAGGGTCTGTCTCCTGAAGAAAGGCAATTCTGGCAAATTAATGGAAAAATGTGAAGCCAGGCCACGCATGCTCTATTCTGCTAGTTTTCCTTTCAGGTCTCCGGGGCTGCGTTACAAAGCACTTATTACCATATTGATATGTCAGCAGCTAAATTGGTTTTATGTCTCAACCAATCAATTCCGTCTTCGCCATAATTTCAATCATCTACGTAGACTGTGCAAAATTGCGTCAGACACGGTCATTGGTAAACATGGTGAAGTGTGATGTTGGCAGTGAGACGATGGTAAGAACCAGACCATCAAGTGGATGGGGTGGTCGGTGGAAAGCATGCGGGGACATGACGGGACATGATGGCAGCATGGAGATGCCTTAGTGAAGATGACCAGGGTCCAGCACCACGTCTGCAAAGTCCTTGAGAGCCCGGCTGCCCGACTCCAGCCCTCCATGGGGAGCTGCCTGAAATGAGTCTCCTACCTGGTGGGCGTCACAGAACAGCATCCCATCCATGCTCCTCTCCCAGCTTTTAGCAGAAAAACTTTCTTTTGCACATCCCGCCTTAAAAAGGAGCCTCATCCGCACTCATGATCTCGTTTACGGAAGTTCAGATTTAGTCACAGATGTAGTTATTCAAGCAGATTCATTTCAGGAAACAAAAACAAGGTCAAGCGCATGGGAAACTAAAGACGATATTATTTCTTGCTTATTTCTCCATTTTTTTGGTGGGGGGCGGGAGAGTGGGATATAATTATTTAGCATACACTGTGTGCGATAGTGCACGTGAGCACAAGGCAATGTGACCGAGAAATAGTGGCTCAAACAACAGGATAGATAAAAAATAACAATCACCAAAATATAATTATCTACATGCAATAGGGATGTAAAGTGAGCCCGCGATTGTCAGTCAACTAGTTTGACTGTAAAAAAAAAATTTTTTTGCATGTGTGTAGGAGGTGATAATATCTGTTCTTAGAATGTAACAAATCTTATTTTTACCGTATTCTCAGGGATATGTAATATTTTTATCTTTTTATGTAACTGATCTTTTTTTTAAAATTTGAAATTCATAATTGCATTTTTCTTCGTTTCCGATTTCCACCTTCTTTTCTGCTTGTCTCCATTTGTGTCTACAGCATATTCTAATGTATGTCACTTTGAATTTTTCCTAATCTTGCTGCTTTGCTCTTTGGATTTTGCACACGGCAAATCCAACCACCCATAGCCCAAGTAAGACCCCACTGAGCTTTTCAGAAAACTTCATGTAGAAACAGCATAACAATTATAACCATAGGAATATTAAGAATTTTTATTAAATCCAATGGTGGGTATATTTTTTCTTCCAACACATTAAACTTAGGGAAAATATTTTTTCCCACTGACATCATAAACAAAAGGTCAGCGATGAAGAGCGAAGGTGAACTAATAATCTTCAACCCCAAAGAGACAAAAATAAGATTAATTCGACTTTGGTGATTTTGACCTCCAAGACATATATTACAATAGCACAAAATCTGTATTTATTAGAAAAAAATCCTTAAGCAAAATTGGATTTTCAAAGATGTCTATTTCAGTGTGGATGTTTGTCAGAAGTTCTGGCATCTCCAGAAGCACATAATCAACAGGAAGAAGGTTTCCACAGTTAAAGAGGACAAATGATCATTTTGCATTGGAAGAACACATTTTGAATATGCTATAAATCATAATGCCTAGGCTTTTAAGACTTTTCTTTACAAGGTGGTGGGGCTTAGCCTCCTGCATTATTAGCATTTCTTTCAGCTCCTCTCAGACCCAGGCACTTGGGGTTCTAACTCCATCAGCTCGTACATTATGCTTAAATTTTAATATTAAACGCTTAGCCCTTCTATTGAAAACCTTCGATGGCCCAGAGAGGAAGAATGCCAGCTAGAATTAAGGAGTTGCTTTTAAAAAAGGATAGTGACTTCAGTTAGTAGCTGTATAAAAGTCACATAAAAACATGCACGAAGGATCCCTGGGTGGCGCAGCAGTTTAGCGCCTGCCTTTGGCCCAGGGTGCGATCCTGGAGACCCGGGATCGAATCCCACATCGGGCTCCCGGTGCATGGAGCCTGCTTCTCCCTCTGCCTGTGTCTCTGCCTCTCTCTCTCTCTGTGTGTGTGACTATCATAAATTAAAACAACAACAACAACAAAAAAAAACATGCACGAAGATGTGCCGTACTTAAAACTCCCAAACTCACACACACACAAAAAAGAATACTTGCAAAATTGCATTTTTGTCCCCTCCACACACACAGATGTCCATCATTAATAAACTGTGGTAGAAACTATAAACCTGGTGGTCATTTGATTGGCCTAAAAATAATCCAATAGTATGAAAAGGGGACCCCCCCATAATAAAAATAATGGATATACTACAAATGCATTTCATGTGACACATGAATAAATGTATTATCACAAATACTGGGTACAATGTACAGTATATTCTATTTTTCTGCAGACTTTTTCATGATAAATGCCTTTCTGCTCAGCTTAGTACACAGAGGGAGGTGTCTCGCATTTGCATAAAGAGACATTCTATAAAAGTGACAACCACGGGAAAGAAAAGAGGCATGGTGTGAAGTCCTGGATCCTGCCGTGCCTGAAACCGCCCTTGTTGACTTGTGCATTACAAAAGCCTATAACTCACCTGCTTCAAAATGGCTTACTATTACTGAGACTCAAATCACGTCCCTCCAAATAAATAATACAGAGCTCAATGTTTGTCACCACACGCTCTTCCACAGAGTACATGCTAATTAATGAAATACTTGGGGATAAGAAGAACCCATTGACCTGAAAAGACCCTACAGTGAACCTGTGACCCTTCTGCTACCAAAGTTTCCTTTGGGGAGAAAGCACAATTAGAAAGTATGTCATCCTGGGGAACAGAGACTCATCTTCTGCCGGTTTGGTTTGTCGTCTAGTGTGAGAATGGTGCACGGGCGCCAAATATTGTGATAATCTTAGTAAAAATATACCATTTGCACCATCTTGGAAGAGAAACCATGTGTTCTGCACAGCGAGTCGAAAAGCTTCCCCTATTTAGCTTCTGGTAACAGCAGATTAGCAGAGGCCGATTCCTGTGCGTGTGTCACAGAAGGGATTCGACGACTTACCCTTCACATTTGTGCTCTTCCTTCCTGTGCAGAGTTAAATAAGAGCAAATTCGAAATCCCGTTGGATCCTATTCGGAGGTGTGGACTGAGTCCTGATCACATGTCCAGTGCTCTTCGAAGCATTTTGGAGAGAGCGTTGTGGAATAAAAAAGGTAGAGAGACACAACGAGAGAGAAAAATCCATCTTTTTGGGGGGACCCTGATGCTAGAGAGAGGGAAAAAGGATAAAATTAAGTAATATGCAATATTTGTCAGGGGATGGTAACAGCTAGAAAGGGAAACTGCCGTGCTGGGACTGGAGCAGTAGACACACGTTTTGCACAGAGCAGTTTCAGAGGCTCCTCTTGACATATCACATCTTGGAGGAAGTTGGGGAGTCAGCCCCAGGGCACAGCGTGGAACACGAGAGGAACAGACATGATGAGAGCATGAGTGGGGGTGATGTTCAAGGGATCGCAGAGACACAGGCAAGCGTCAGCCGGGCCACCAAGAGTGGAGATGGCAGAGAGAGATGGGAAGCAAGGAGATCCGAAGGGGAAGAAGCTCTTGTAGGGCTTCTGACACAGGACTCTACTTAGAAGGACCTGGAAATCATTGCAGGGCTTTCAGGGAGAGACAGGTGTGCCTGGATGTGGTTTTCACATGCTCCCTCCAAACCCAGACCAAAGAAAGAGAAGTAGGAGCACCGATGGGCATGTGGAACAGAATGACACACATACGGTCATGGGAAACGTCTAGATTTCCAACGTATCCAGAAAGATGAGCAGAATATGCTGATCCATTCAATGTGACTTATACACGAGGCAGAAGGAATTCCTGAAGATTGTTGATGTGTGCACCTGCTCAGCGGGTGGCATTGTGTTTTGCATCCCTGAGAAAGACCACGGGGTGGACTAGACTGGGGGATGGAGGAGGCACTCCACAGTCCTTTTTTTTTTTTTTTAAACAGGTCTGTGATGCATCCACAGGGGCAGGTTGGTTGTAGGATCTGTAAGTTCAGACTCGCCTACAGTCCTGGGGGAAGCAAAGAATACAGTGCATATGAATTTGGGAGCTGGGACATAAAAGATACTTCAGCAAGCCTGTAGAACATGATGAGATTGAATATGGGACGAATGTATAAAAAAGAACAATTCATTCTAAGACTTGTCCCGGGAACCCTGCAAAGAACCATCCAGAACGCTGCAAAAGGACCATCAGAGGAGCTCTAAGAACGTCCAGGAACAACTGCAATGAGCTGGGGGCTGTCAGGTGGGTGATCTGCTGCTTCCTGCCGAGCTCAGGAACCAAGCAGAGGACAGAAAACGGACAATGCCATTTGTCCACGGAGGGCCCTGGGTGAGAGCAGCAGGAGCTACCATCTTACTGGCCAACATTCACACAGAAATGTCAGGACACGGAGCCCACGTGGTGAGTGTGGTGGAACCCACATCATGGGCATTTCTGAAAGAGCAGTTTTGCAGGGTCTTTATGGGGTTTCTTAGTTCCATGTGGTTATTCTGCAGCAGCGTGTTGGACGTTGATGGGATGACAGCACAGAAGGAAGACATGGTCTGTGGAGGGGATATCGGGGAGCACCCCACGGAGCATCATCCTTGCATAGGTGGGACGGCACAGAACTCGTGTCCAAGCAGAGGGAGCAGTTTGGGAAAGAACAGTAGGATCGAGATATGCACACATAGAGGCCAGCATGCTCTTCAGACCCCCTCCACTCCTCCTCTGAGGACATACTTTTCCCTCCAGCTCTGCACTGATGCCCGAGCAACACAACTGGAGCCCAACGTGAGCCTTGGGATCTAGAGCTTTCAAAGGGGGCTGGTCCCTTAGGTGCACACTGTCGACCAACCCACCCACCTTGTCCAGCATGCCGAGCCCAGACTCAGCCCCTCCGCCCCACCACCCCACCATCCCAGGTGCACATTGTAAATTTTCATGTTTCCATCAAGCAATGCTGTTAGTCTGATACATCGCAACCCACAGCTGCGAGCACATACAATGACCACATCATGACTCAATGACTAGGTACGCATTCTGCAAATTTTGTTCTTCGAGTTAGATCCAAGACCATCAAGGGGACTACGGAGATAGGTAAGAACTAGGTAGGTCGGACAGAGGCAGCACATGAACACTTTTTCTTGAGGTGCATGTACACGCATAGGGCAAGGCAGGCTCGTTGCCTTGAATCTGCTTCTTTCTCTCAAACAAACGAAAAAATAAAAATAGGAGCAAGAACCCCTGCCCGAGTTGTTGGAGTGTTGTGTTGGAGGCTTGATCAGAAAGAACAAAAGGCAAAGTAGTCTCACCAGGGGATTGCCCGAGTGAATGACCCAGCAAAACACAGCACGGCTTTGGGGGAGCGACCACATTGACCTTGAGGGTAGCCGCTGTGGTTTAAAGTCAGATCACTTGCTATGGGGACTGCCTTTCTCCAGCGCCCTCAGGACCAGGAGTTCAGCCAAGTCTAGGGCATGAGAACTGTCCAACTAGAAAGTGCAGGAGTGGGGGTCGAAAAGGAGGGCTCCTGGCTCAGGAAATCTAAACCATTTCAGCAAGGAGAAGACATTTTGGAGCAAATGCGGGACCCTTGACATTTCACGCATCCAATATGCAGTCGGTCCTGGTCTATTCCCAGTAACCCAATGAGGCATCGGGGAGACGAATTTTGGGATCCTTGCTCTTCGGGTGAAGAATTGTGGACAGCTGTGTCATAGCCTGTGGACACAAACGGGGTGAGACGTAGGGAATGGCACTCAGCCTTCGTTATAACCTCACGGCATCCCCACATTCAGTCCTCATTTTCCCCCTGGGCAGTGAAGACAGAGATCATCCAACACTCATTTGCACGGCAGTTGGGCACCCCTTTGGTGTGACCTTAAAGTCTTCACCTTCCTTCCTTTTGCAGGCAGGGGACTACCTGCAAACTAAATCCCACCACTCATATTTAGGGTCCACTGAGCAACCAACATCCATCATGGTGCCTACATCCCACCTGCACTTAGTGGATGGTGGGTCCCACTCCATAGGCATCTTAACCCTGTGCCCTTAACCTCTGCTGTTCCTCTAGGGCATCCATGCAGCACCGGATGGAACACTCTCTTTGGAGCACATTTCCCAGACTTTGGGGATGGACTTTTGCTTCTACCCTTTTGAAATGGCCGGATGTGCCCTGTCACGTTGACTTGTTTGGACACCGGGAGAGCTCATTTCATCCCACCGCTACCCAGAAGAGTGTAGCAGGCAGGACACATGCTCCCGGCAGCCACTGTCTTTGAGGGATGCCTCTGTGTCGGCAACGCTTACGGGTTTTGCCCGTGTCACCTCATTTTAGTCTCATGGCAGTTGTACTGCGACCTTATTTACACAGAAAAAGGAAGTAAGGTGTAGACGTCAATAATTTGCCTGTGATCATGCGTCTTAGCGAGGATGACACACCCATTGGCAAAGAGAAGGGATTTTTTTATTCTGGCGGGAAAAGGGGTAGGAAAAATGAAAAGCATTTGCCAACTCCTGGAAACGCAAGACTTTGAATAATTGGGACCTCAGGTTTGACATACTCGTTCTGTCCGGACCACGGTCTTAAAGGTCTGAATTTGCATTTCCAAACAACATCCTGGGACGAGACCTTCCAGGAGGAGAATCTAATCCATCGTTAGTGATCTATTTAATGCAACTGATGATGTTTTAGCTAACTGAAATTGATTTTCGGAGCACCTCGCTCTTGAATGCAATGGTAGATGAATTTTATTGTCACTGGGCTTCGTTTCTTGCCGTTAAACGCCAAACACAATTAAAGCCAAAATGCCTCAAAAGCTAGAAGCTAAATCCAGATGTCGTGAGCTTGGGCATTAAAGAGACGCTCCCCGGCACCCGCCCTGCTCCTCCAAGGGAAGAGACCATCAAAATAAAACACTCATAATCCCCAAAACATTATTTATCGGAGAGGGAAATGGCAGTTTCCTAAGATCAGGAGGCCAAACAAGGAGAACCCTGGTCATTTAAATGAAATATCTCCCCCCGGATTGATTCAAGGCTTGGGTACCATGACAGGCCTCCTAGTCCCAGGCGTAAGGTCTAAAGAAACAAAATAAGTCATCAGTTTTTATGGCCTTTCTTTCTCCCTCTCCCTTCTGCTCGGTGAGACATTAGACGACATTAATTGTGGAGGTCTTTCTTGCAGGGCTTGCAAATGGAGCTTACAGGCCACCAACGTGGACATCCATTGGGTCCATATAAATCACATGATTTTAATTGTTCCTGCCCCGTTTTCCTGCAGTATCCTCAATAGGCTCCAGAAACAGAGAAGCCCATGTAACCCAAGCTGGTTCCCCTTTCTCTATTTACAATGCTGAAGAAGAGGCTCTGGGCCACCACCGAACCCGTACGACCCACCCCGTCACCCAATGATGAAGGATAAATGTTAATTGAGAAAAATACAAGGCATGGCGGAGTTGCGGTAATGGTTAACTGTATGTGGCAACTTGGACCAGTAGGTTCTGGATGAGATCAGCATTGAAGCCAGGAAACTTTGAGGAAAGAAGAGTCGTGCTCTACAAAGTGGGGTGGGGCTCGTCTCATCAGTTCAAGGCCCCGCTAGCACCAAAAAGACTGAGCTCCGTCCCCTCCAAGTAAGGGGAGATTGTGCAGCAGACTGCCTTCAGACTTCACATTGCACCATCGGGTCTCCCTGGGGTCTCCAGACTGCTGGCCCACTGTGCCATCCTCCATAATCATGTGAGCCAGTTCCTTATAATAAAACCAATTCCTCATAATAAATTTATGCACTAAATTAAATTATATATAGACATACAAATGCACATACACATTATCTATGGAAATATACATATACAGCCTATGAGTTCTTGTTTCTCTGGAGATTCCCTAAATAATCCAGTGGCAAACACACACACACACACACACACACACACACACACACAATTTCATGTTTTATGTACTTTCACGCATCAACTTTAAGTGGATGCAGAGGTGCTAAGGTAAACACTGAGAGCAGAATCACCTTCTGCTTTCGCCTTTGAACACCTACCAATTGCAAATATCAAACAATCCATAAAACATCAAACAGCTCAGCAGCGAAAGTCATGAAAGCGTAGAAAATACAAACGAAGCAGCCCACCTTTCGTGACTGCTTTAAAACTAAAACAGCTTATGGCTCACTTTCATGCACTTTCATACTGTTTTCACCGACAAACCGCGCATTCGTTTTCATTTATAATCAATAACGGAAGCTTCCACGGGTGGTGTTTTATTATTTATTGTTTGTTAGCATGGGCTGCTAAAGCTTTCCTGAGACGAAGAAATCTATTTCCCTTCAATAATAGTTTCAGACCTTGCCTTTTAGGGGAGGATTAGCTGTTTTTTGTACAGGTTTGCATGATGAACTTTGCTCAATTATGTCCTAGGCACAAAGCATGCATATTTGGTAAGATTACAAAGGACTAAGTTTTGTCTGCACTTTTATAGACGTGGACGTTTTATTTATTTATTTTTAAAGATTTTATTTATTTATTTGAGAGAGAGCACTGGAGTGGGGAATAAGGGGTAAAGGGAGAAGCAGGGAGCCCAGTGTGGGCTTGATTCCAGGACCCTGAGATCATGACCTGAGCTGAAGGCAGACACATCACCGACTGAGCTGCCCAAGTGCCCCCAGACATGGAAGACTTAAAGCTGTGTGAGTTGAGAATGAGTGCATGTGCTGGGTTCATATGTATGTCTGAATATCCATGAAAGTCTTCCTTGGATGTCTTACCTGGGAAGTCAATGGTTAGAGCAGCAGGTGTCCCATCCCATGGCCACGTCTGTGAAGGGGTGGGAGGTCTGTAGGGAGAAGAAGAAGGCAGGAGATGACGCTCACCATAGTTACTGCACCTACAGCCAGACCTCGGCAGACAAACCACCTGCCAGCAAGACCTCATCCTTCTTAGTCTGAGGACCAGTCTAGTATGATCCAGCTAGCTGTTAGGATTGCTTCGCAGTAAGGGAACCCGGCGTCTGTGTATTTATGTTACGTAGCTCCCCAGGTAATGTCACCTGTGCTATGTACTTGAGTTCAAAGAGGAGATGTGTTCATGACGCCAAAGGTTCTTTCTGTGAAGGGGAAGTACCATGCGTCTATATCAGAAACCTCGTCCGTGACCCAGGCCAGAATTGGGCAGCATGAGGAGCCATCACCTGCAGAGTCCTGGGCCTCATCCTGCTCCACCTGTGTGCTCTGCTCCTCCCATCTTTGGTGTTCTCCATAAATCTCCACATCGGGTAAGATCTCTCATTCAACAATTTAATGCTTTGTGTTATCTCTTTCCTTAAACCCGTGGTATATTTAAATCACACACTGAATTTTTTTTTAAGGTGAATCAAAGGCTGTGTGAGAGTCTGGATATTAGAAAGGGTATCTAAGAAGTGATCGAACTGCTTGTGATGCAAGCCCTACGAGGCTGACATATGGGGGGGGGTTGGGTGGGGAGTCACTTGCAGAGCCCAAATGACAGGTACCGGTGAGCAGATCTGAGGAACTCAAACAGCTGAGTGGTGGGGGTTCAGGCCAGAGAGAGGAGCCCAGGTACATTGCTGCCATCCTGCCCATCCCAGGCATGCCATCCACTAGAAAAATGGGTGAGAGAATGGGATGTTGCCAGAGAGTGGGTGAGGGGAAACAAGAGTTAACCAAGTGTGATTTTGAGCAAAGTAACAGCAAGGACAGGAGCCTTACTTTTTATTGTATTTTATTTTGTTATTTTATTTATTTTTTTTCAGGGGCCTTACTTTTAAATCTGACTCTCTTCTTAGGAGTCAGATTTCCTAAGAATACATAGATATGGGGATAGGTAAGTAGATAGATACATATAATTTGGATAGATAATAGATACATAGATAGATATAAATAGATGATTGACAGGTGATGGGTGGATAGATTGATGGATAGATGGATAAATATGATAGATGGAAAGATGATGGATAGATAGATATAATGGATGGATGGATAGATGGATGGATGGATGGATGGATAGATGGATAGATAAATATGGTGGATGGATAGATAGAGTGGATGGATAGATAGATATGATGGATGGATAGATAGATGTAAATAGATTATTAATAGGTGATACAACAAGGATGGATGGATAGTATGATGGATGGATGGATGCATGGATAGATCAATAGATAGATAAGTAGGTAGGTGGTTAGATGAGTAGGTAGGTATGTAAGTAGACAAGTAGGTAGGTGGATGGGTATGTAGGTAGGTAGGTGATACATAGATCAGGACTACACTACATACCTATGACCTGACAAGTAAGAGGTGAACGCCCTTGTGCGTAAGACATTATGATAGATGGAGGCCAGTCATAAGATAGTGATCACCGCTCTGTTGTCCTGCCCAAGGCACAGCACAGCATTCAGACATCACCCACTGTGTGTTTAGCTCTCCAACAAGGGATAGACTATGTCATACTCTACAGGGACCAATTGTCCCCACTAACCTGGGACTGAGGCTGCTCCCCCAATGTAGGACTTCTGGAGCTAAGACCTGGGACTGATGCTATTCCCCCGATGTAGGACTTCTAGAGTGAGTCCTCCAGTTGGTGACCCTAGAAATATCTCCACAAACCTAGAGCCTTGAGAAAGCTTATTCACCTGTGTACTAGTGAGCCATAATCATTGACCCCACACTGATTATGAGGGGTCCTAGTATCCTTACCTAGAACATGAGTCAAGCTTTGCAACAACTACATTGTACGTGGATTCATTTGATGGTTACAAGAACCTCTTGGAACAGGGTCTATTGGCACCGCTCTGCTAGAGGAAGAAAATGAGGTTTGGATCAGGCATTTTTTCACAGTCAGGCAGAAAATCAAGCAGAGGTTTAAAACCTGGGCTTAGAATCCAAGTCTCCTCACCAATGGGTACATCTGTGACCCACAGGGCTTCTCCCAACGGTGTGAAAAATTAGAAAGGGTCTCTCTCAGAGCCTTATCTCTTGTAACATTTATCCTGTCTGTGACCCTCTATGAAGACCCATGAACATTGGTGTCTAGATGTTGGGGACTTGACTGTGTCCCCTGCAAAAAAAAAAGTTCAAAAACAACAACAACAACAAAAAGTCCAGGAGGCAGCTCAGGAACGCCAAGAATCACTGGCAACCACCAGAACATGGGGAGATAAAACGGAAAAGAAAAAGAAGGCAAAAAAAAAAAAAAAAGCAAAAAAAAAAAAAATTCCAACTTGGCCCAGACAACATGTATAATCAACGACAGTCTCACACAAGATGGAAAGAATACAAATCTATAATCCAGAGTTTACAACGTGCATATAGAGTCTAGCATGGGCTCCGTCCTTAAATTCTTCAAAAGGAAAAAAAAAAATCTGTGCATTCAATCATGGAAAAAAAAAATACAGGATGTACATGGCAGAAAATTTAAGCCAAAACCACCACCAACAACAAAAAAGTTTCTAGTCCTTGGAAGCTGAAGTGCTTTCCAACTTTGCTTAAGTCCTAACTTTTGGGTTTAGAACATCCATAAAATTGCCTCGTGAAAAGAATAAAGTGTTCAAACAGTCTCTCTCTTGAGTGCCTTATCTCCTTATGGGGATTTCCTTCTACTTTTAATCTGAGTATTGTCCTATTTAATGAGTGTGTTTATTCACTTGTGACTTTGGATTACGTTGTATTCATTGCTAGTTGTCTGTCTCTCCCTCTTTTTTTTTTTTTTTTTTTTTTTTTTTACCAGTTCCGGGAATATTAGTGCTGCCCACGTAGAGCAACACAATGAACAGAAGGGAAGAAAAGCCGTACGGGATTTGCATAATCATGAGCATACGTTTATCAATACTTAATCACACTCCTTGCCGCTCGCCTTAACTCGGGCCGGCGCGCTGTGCGGAAAACAGTAAAATTTTACATCCTGAAGAAATAATGGCTCACAACACAAGGGCGCTCATTCTCTGGGTCATCTATTATTCATATTAAAGTGTATTGGGCATTATTCTTAGATTATCTCATCCAGCTCGTTTGCAACAAGTGTCATGATCAGTTTTCCACGAGCAGACGTTACATTATCACACACGATGTAGCCGACTGATTTCCAGGAGAGCGTCTCTTCCTCGTGTTTACTGCGTGCACTTTGCTCTTCTGGAAAAGTTATAAAGTGAGTTATCTACAGACAACTGATTACCCAAATTAGGTTTGGAGAGGCCTAATTTAGAAATCTCAAACTTTCTGCGAGTTACTCTTCCTCAAATACGGAAAGAACACCAGCAACCTCATATTTCGAATTTGCCATTATTTTTCTCTTCTGTCTGCGTAGCGAATGTCTGGAAAGCATCGAAAAAACTCCATCATTGGGATGTAAAAGCAGGAGGCTGAACTGTTACAAAGAACAAGCTATTCCGTTCAAATAACTCAAAGGCTTTGTTCCCACGCCATCTGCCCAAAATCACCAGCCATCTCTGGGACGCAGAACAAGTTATTAGTGGGATTGCAATGTGGTTTCCATGTGGTACTTGAAAGTTTTCTGGTGTCCTGGATGCAACTCGCATCAGAAGAACCCACAGGTGTTTCTTAAGAAACAAAATAAATGAACAAAATGGAGGGGGGGGGGCGGAAACAGAAACAGACTCTTCACTCTGGAGAACACAGTGGTGGTCACCAAGGGGCATGGGGGATACAGATGATGGGGCTGAAGGAGTGCACCTGTTGTGATGAGCACCAGGTGACGTATGGGCTGAATCCTTACATTGTACGCCTGAAACAACTGTAACACTGTATCCTAACTCTAGTGGAATTAGAATAAAATCTTAAGAATCCAAGGGTGGAGCACCTGTCAATGTGACCTAACTCTTCGGTGGTGGGGGAAGCCATAGCTCTTGAAAGATTTGCATGCATTTGCCTTACGGAGGCACCATTCTGATTCCAGTGGTGGATCCTAAGTCCAAAATAACACAACGTAATTAAAAAATCAACTTGTTTTTGTTTTGTTGTACACATTACGCCTGATAAAGGTCTGTTGGAGTCTGTTTACGTAGGGGCGAGGTGATGCTTTTGGGGTCTGATTTGTTATGGTAAGCCAGCTGGGCGACATTCGTACTCCTTCTATTGACTTACCACAAAACAAGCCATTTAGGAAGGAAAATAAAACACTTTGCTTTGGAAATTCAGGCACTGTGTTTCATGATTTTGTAAGAAAAATAACCTAACACCTAAGGGGGAAAATTTGCCAAATGGATCAATGAACTATTTTGGTCAAAAGACAAGTTATCTTAGCTATTTTGGACGGTATCAGACAAGATAGGAGAGGAGATATTTTCCTAGCACAGAGGTACATTTGGTAAGTCATGGGGATGCTTTTATTCTATTAAAATGAGTGGGCATATCACAGAATTCCACGTGTAATTTTTCTAGTTGGCTAGAACCTGGATTATTAATCCTAAATAATCAAGCAGTTGAGATTTCATTAATCGTAAATAATAGTGTATTTTAATTATCAATACTGTATGACCAATGTGTTGATATTTTATTAATTTAATTAACAAGTAATAAAATATTCATTCTATTTATAAGAAATTTATTATGAATGTAAGTAAGAATTATCACCCTTTTAATATTAATAATCTATTGTTATTAATACTTAGGGTGTTCTGTTTTTGTTTTTGTGTTTTTTGTTTTTTACCTATAGCTTCCCAAGAGACACACCAGGGCTTGGCCGCAAAGTCTTCATACACACTTGATAAAATGCATGCACTCTTTACAAGAGTGTGCTTCCATCAGCCACTTGTTTTTTTGTTGTTGAAAATAGCCTCTCTTTTTCATGAATGTGTTGTGATTATAGACGGTCAGTCTACTAGGTTTCTGTTCTTTCCCCCAAATGTTACTGAATGTCTGAAATCTCAATGTGGACCATGATCGTAAGCATTTATTTGGATTCAGTCGGCCTCCGTATTCCACATTTCCAGTGTGGTCTCCTCAAAGGACAAATAAGGGGGTTCATGTTGCGATCACTCTCCTTAAATATTCAAACACGCACTTAAGGGCTTAAGGTGTAAAATGACACCACCATGATTGAAGCCCGATGGCTTCACCCAACAGGATAATAAAATCTCAAGGAATTTAAAATAAACAGTAATTCTGAGCGAGTAACTTAGAGCATTCCATGGACTGAATGTTTGTGTTCCTCCAAATTTCGTATGTGGAAATCCTAACCCCCAAGGAGATGGATTTAGAGGTTGGGGCTCTCAGAGGTGATCTGGTCCGGAGGGTGGAGCCTCATGAATGGGATGAGTTCTCTAATAAAAGGGACCCCCACAGAGCATCTTCGAACTCTCCTCCATATGAGGACCCAGCTAGAAGATGGTCATCCATGAATGAAGAAAGTCTGCTAGTGCCTTGATCTTGGACGTTTGGCTTCTGAAACTGTGACAAATAAATGTGCGTTGTTTGTAAGCCCCATACTGTGTGCGTCTGTGGTAGTCTGTTCCAGCAGCCCAATCAGACTAAAACAGGGCACCTCGATGGTTCTATATGTATAGTAGTATCTGGTCTTTTGAGCCACATGTCCTATTTCCAGAAAGGTATCTACATCCCAGGCCCTACATGGTTACCAGATCCCCAGACCTCTTGATTTGTAGAACAGTGACATCACCGCGTAGTATGACCCGCCGTAGAGATTCACACAACTGGGTAACAAAGATGGTGGGTGGTTTTGACAAAATAATGTATTTTGAGCTACTTAACTTAGTGCGATTGGGCAATTTTGCATCCATGTCAGTATCTGCTCGTTTAAGTATCTGGTTATATTTCTCTCTCCAGGGTGGCGTTCACAGCCCCCGTGTCACACAGGGTCAGGATGCCAGGGTTCTACGGTAGACAGATGGGATGTTGGGGTAGTGAGTAAAGCTCTCCAGCCCACGCACAGCTGACAGGTGTCCCCAGCCAAGGCTCTGCAACTCCTCAGTTTACACAAACAGAAGAATGAGAACGTCTTTGGACAAACTGGTCTAATTGCTTGGAAGCCCTCATTAGGATCAGAGAAGGGGACTCTCAAGTTGGATGAATGTTGGGATAGAGGGGGGCATGAGCTGGTGATCACGGGGACCCGCCTAGAGTAAAAACATCTCCAAATAAGCAAGACACCGCATTGAACAAACCAGTCATCTTTACATTTTCTTTGAACTCAACTGTTTTGCTCACTTATGACGCATGGTCGTCACAGCTGAGAGCTGTGGGGACGGGAAGCAGATTAGCAGAGAGAATGAGGAGTACCGCTTAGCGATACACGATTCTAATGGGATGATGAAAATATGGTGATGCTTGCAGAGCTCCCTGAGGATACGAAAAGCCACTGCACTGGTTACTTTAAAAGAAGGAATTTTAGAGTATGTGAATTATACTTTAAAAAACCCTCTAAACTTTAAACATTTAAATTGATTTTTTCCAACCCATTAAATTGCTAAACTACATGAGCCTGACAATGATTTATTAAAATACTTGAGGGCCAGGTTCTTAAATTTTTAAAATCTAAACTTGATTGGTGAACATTCTCTCTAAAAAAACCGCTAAGATCAAAGGAAGTTTTGGGGGGAGTTATCTATTAGGATAATCGCGTTTGGTAGGAGCCTGGGAAATTCTCCAAAGATCTTTATTTTGACCTTAAATCTTCCCTTAAAAAGGGAAACCAAACAGAAATTTGGAGCTGGCAGGTCTTGAGTCCATTTCTAAGAATCAGAATACACTCCTTTAATAGAACAAATCTATATATGCGTTTTGAAAAACTGCACCAAGCTGTCATTGGCCAAACGATATTTCAGAGGTAAGCATTATAAATCTCGCTGTGGGATAAACTCTGTGAGTCTGAAAGAAATAAAATCTTATGCGTTCTGTTTTTTATAACGGCTCTGTGTTGAATTATGCACACTGCTTATAAAACTTTAAATGTCACTGAAATTTATTAAGTCCTACTAATTTCAGTACAGGTTGAATGGAAATCAAGGTAGTTTGCCTATTAATCTCCCATAATATTCCAGATGGGTCTCTGTCGTTTGGAGTTTTCCCCTTCTTGAAGTTTGGGGCATGTTGGACTTAATTTCACATAATTCTTAATGACATCCTCTGAGCTAGGTTTTTAACATTTTGGAGAGGTTAGTAGTAAGAAATAATGGTAACTCTTTCTTCTATCTATCTATCTATCCATCCATCCATCATATCTATGTATCATTGATTTATCATTTTATCTATTCATCTATCAATCACATCTATCATTCATTAATCTATCCATCCATCATATCTATCATCTAATTATCATATATCTATCCATCCATCCATCTTATTTATCATTTATCAGTCTATGCATCCATCATATCTATCTACCTATCTATCTGTCCACCATCCACCATATCTATTAACTATTTATCATTATCTATCTACCCATCCATCTTATCTATCATCTATCCATCCATCCTGTGATAGATGTGATGGATCCACCCATCCATCACATCGACCAATCATATATATATCACTTATCTGTTCATCATCATATCATCTATCAATCTATCCATCCATCATATCTATGTATCCATCCATCCATCTATCCATCCGTCCATCCGTCCATCCATCCATCCATCCATCCATCCATCCATCCGTTATGTCTATCATCTATCTGTCCATCCATCCACCATCCATCATATCTACCTATCAAACTATCCATCCATCTATCTCTCCTTATGACGTAACACTCAGGAAACAAATTTGCATTTTGCAGCCACAAGATGCTTGTTTCCTACTAGACAGTGGACATGAGAAGAACTAGATAGAGCAGTCACTGCCCATTAAAATTTCATATCATTTTAAAATCACAAAGATCTCTTTACCTACAAAATGTCATCTAATCCCCCATTTAATGGATGAGAAAATTGAGTATTTTGACCTCGGACAGTGTTTCTCAAGGCCATTTCTAAAACCTCTTCACTCGTCTGTTCCACCCACCAACTCTCTGTAATGGTAGACAGTGCACCTAATAAAATTAATTTCCTAAAGAACAGGCATCATGCTGTCCCCTTCCATTGGTCCTTCTCCCTCATAACCAGAACAGCGACTTTCTTGTTCACAATGATTGATGGGCAAACTTTGACTGACATGGTGTCAGGACCTGGGGACCTTTGGTGGAGAATGATTGACCATGCCCAGACAGAAACACGGCTCCAATTCTCCGGGCTGTCCATCAGAAGGCAGGCTCTGGTGACAGGAACTCTATGAATGTAGGAGAAATAAGATGACTTGGACATATACCATATCCAACGCTGAACAGAATCCACTG
Organism: Canis lupus baileyi; assembly: GCF_048164855.1. Classification (NCBI taxonomy): domain Eukaryota; kingdom Metazoa; phylum Chordata; class Mammalia; order Carnivora; family Canidae; genus Canis; species Canis lupus. The sequence continues at coordinate 123,058,052 of NC_132876.1, forward strand.
GATTCTGGGAATGCTACTCTGTAGAAAGCAGCCTGGACTGTGACGATGCCCACACCAAGAGATCTTTCAGGCAACATATTGGCCCAACAGGCTCATGAGGAAAGGGAAATTATCGTCCTGATAAGTCATTAATGAAATATACATTGATGCTTCAAGTGTCCAGGAGAACCACTCGCAGGGAGCTAAGAGGTAGCTGTGTGCAGCCTGGTCCTCAACTTGTTGAAGAAAGAACAATCCCATGACAGGGTTGACCCCAAGGACTGGAAACTGGCTATTCCTCAGTCTTAAAGTATAGAATAGAAAGAGATTTCAGCAGAAAAGCGCATGCAAGATACTCTGCTGGTCAAATACTGCATCTGCTTGGCAGATACTGAGCAGCAGAGGGCAGGTATAAAGAGTGGGCATCCACTGGGCTCAAGCCAACTCAAGAAGCTGTCACCTGGTGAATGCTTCCTGCCCCCAAACTTTGCCCCTGCCTCTCAGACACCTGTCCTCCCACGATATTCCTTCCCAACATGATTCCTTCTAGAACTGACAGGTGCTCCCCAACCAGCCCGTCTTCTAGGAGGAGAAAGACAGAACAGACCCTGAAAGACAGAATTTCTCTCTGGGTCTGATTTCATGTGAGCTTATTGCATTGCAGGATGGTCCTGTGTCCAAAAAGCATGACGGTGCATCTCATCTTTGGTGAAACAGTCACATCATGGGTCTGCCTCTCCACAGACCACAGCCGTTTGACCACAAAGATCGTTTTATTCCTACTCATCCTCCAGTCTGCTGTTGGACACCTAAGAGCAGACTCCAGATAAGTCTGTGTCATGACGCTAGATGTAGAGAGAATTCCTGCACCGAGCAGAAGCATTGGTGTTTGCTCCCATGGGGGAAAAAAAGCTCTACTTGTCTCAGCTACTTCTCTCAGACTCGCAGAGGTCTACAGGTATTAGACACCAAAGATTTAAAGGCTTCTATCATAGACTCCACCTGTATAACTGAGTGGTCTCCATTTAATCTTCTGAGTGTTACAACTCAACCCTCCTTTGATCCAACCCAGAGCTCATTCACTCCAGATCTCTGGGGTAAAAAAACAAAAACAAAAACAAAACAACAACAACAACAAAAAAACAAATAAAACTAGTTCCTTAGAAGTCTCCTAAAATGGTGCCAAGACCAATGGACGGGAGGAGGGGAGGAAGCATGCATTTGCACATCTGAAAGGCAAAGGTAACAAAACAGCAGACATGAGATGCACAAAGGTTTTCCTTGTCTTTGGGGTGGGCTCATCTTCCTGATAGAAGATGCTGTGCTCACAGCGAATCATATCATGGGCACAACGTAGGGTTGGCCATTGCGATGGGGAAACTCTAGCAAATGTTTGGGATATTAGTGAATTCCCTGCAAGCATCTTGCATGCGGGAAGGCCTCACCCATACAGGGACACCCAACATCTAGCCGGACGGATGTTCTCAGTCATAAAAAGGCAGTTATTGCTTGTGCTGATTTCATTATTGTGAATCGCTATACCCTACATATTACGAGTTACAAGTCTAGCTTAAAACCCAAGATGATCATTTTTGAAAATGCTCATGTGTGTATAAAGTAGCCTTTTCAAATGTGCAGAAAGAAACACATTTAAGGTAAACCTCTGGTGGTGCGTCCTTCCATCCATCAAACCATTTTTATGTGGTGGGAAGTCAAGGCTCCAATTTGGTTGTTCAAATTTGAACTTCCGCAGGCTGAATTTGTGCGAAGCAGCTAAAATCTAAACAATTAAACAAGACAGTCGATAACAAGGATATTCGTGTGTCCCTTAGAAGACAGCTAATGTGGCATGGACACCATCCCATTGGCATGTCAAGGCTCCTCATAATTATGGAAGCCAATAAAAGGCAAATTGATGGATAAATTTTGTAATTAAATAAAAGGAGAAATTAAAGAAATTAAAATAGATCGGGCACATTGGTCTTCATTACATTCGCAGCCAATAAATCTTCACATGATCGGAGGACAATAGGGAGACCTTGAATAGTGAGATAGTGCCACCAAGAAAAATCCTCACGTGGGTTTTCCGAAGGTGAGTGTCCTGCCTCTCCCACTTCCTCGAATGCTAAAAGCACAAATGTCTGGTCTTTGAAATGAAACCCTTTAGACATTTAAGTCTTGCCATTTCTAAAGGATGGAATAGAAATTTAAATGTAAACATCCAAACCAGACAGCCGCATAAAGAAATTGCCAGATATATCCGTCATGTTCTGCAGAAAAACTGACCTTGAAGGTTCAATGGGATGATGTCAAAAAAAAAAAAAAAAAAACAGAGGAGGGATGCAACATATTATACAATTTTATGCATATAATGATTGGATGTCATTTAGGGATCCTGTTTGGGATTCAGACAGAACAACTCTACACATCGTGGGTATCACTTGGGGGAATTTGAATATGTCCTCAATAATACAAGGAGTGAGTACAATTTACTGTAAATGGAAAGGTGGATATTATTGAATGAAAAACAGAGATCTCAAAACAGAATGGGTGGTATGATCCTCTTTTGGTAAAAAGACATTTATACATAATGAGACCATCTGCAGGGATACTCACTACATTGCTACTTGTAGTAATCCCTGGATGGTATTAAAATTATGTTTTTGTTTCTATATTTTTACCATACTTTTACATTTCCATAAGTAATAGGCACTGATTTTTATAATAAAATGATATTCAACTTTTTTTTAAATGACCAGCATTAGGGATACCTGGGTGGCTCAGGGGTTGAGCATCTGCCTTTGAGTCAGGTCGTGACCCCAGGGTCCTGGGATCAAGTCCCATATCTCCCTCTGCCTGTGTCTGACTCTCTCTCTCTCTGTGTCTCTCATGAATAAATAAATAAAATATTTTTAAAAAGTGACCAGCATTAGATCAGAGAACCCTACACAGGCAGCAGGTGCCATGGACTACACACAGGTTAACAGCTGGGGAGCAGTAGAGGTTTCCAGATGTACTTCACATTTTCCTTTTGGCAGTTTTTAAAAATGCACTTTCCAAACAAACAAAAAAAAATGTGCTTTCCTGCTATGACAACTCAGGCTCGATTTTTCAGTTATTCCCCCTGAATTTAATTCTATCAGCTCTTATAAAAACAGTGCATTTCCACTTGCAATACAGAGCTGTTCTTTGAACATAATGAGCTTGAAAGGCATGGGTCCACTTATATGTGTTTTTTTTTTCTATAAGTACAGTCCAGTCTTGTAAATGTGTTTTCTCTTCCTTATGATTTTCTTACTGATTTTTTTTCTCTAGCTTACTTTAAGAATTCAGTATGTACTCCACAGAACAGAGTATCTGTGAATGAACAGTATATGCTCTCATTAAGGCTACTGGTCAACTGTAGGTGATTAGTAGTTAGGTTTTGGGGAGAGTCAAAACTCATATTCATATTTTAAACTGTGTGGGGGGATTAACACCCCAAATCCTCACATTGTTCAAGGGTCAACCGTATTACTTCTCGTGTTTAGACATTTTATTTTATTTTTTATTTTTTTTAAAGATTTTATTTATCCATTCATGACAGACACAGAATGAGAAGCAGAGACACAGGCAGAGGGAGAAGCAGGCTCCATGCAGGAAGCCCGATGTGGGACTTGATCCCAGGTCTCCAGGATCACACCCTGGGCTGAAGGCAGGCGCTAAACTGCTAAGCCACCCAGGGATCCCGTGTTTAGACATTTTAGAATAGGCGAGAAGCAATTCTTCATATATCTGTGCTAAGGCACAGCTCTGAGTGAAGGTGTCATAAGAAGACCCTTCCTAAACTAAAAATGCCCTAGATATCATGCTTGGTACCTTAGTTTTACCCCTAAAAGCAGTGATATTATAAAATTCCAGCCCCATGAGATCTGTTGTGGGTCTTTAGAATCTTTCTAATTATAATCATATATATTTTGTAATTTATTTATTTTTTTTGCCAGTTATTGTAACCCCTAACAAAAAGTTTAACAGCCGGTCAATTGAAGATCACATTACATCTAATCCTAACCACCAAAGAATATTAGATATTATAATTATTTCCATTTTAGGGACAAAGAAAAATAGGTGCAAAGCATTTACCTAATTCACTCAGAGACTCATAACTCATAATTAATGGTCCTAGCATTTGAACCCAGGGAATCTGACCTCCATGTGTATACATGGCCTTGACTGATGCCGATAATTTTCATCCTGTGGTTTTGTTTGTGAAAATTGGGAGGCTACACTTGTCCTTCTCTTTCAACACTATCCAAACCTCATTTCTGGCTATCTCAGAAATACCCCCCACCTTGAACAGCCACCTCCATCCCATCCTGAGCAGGACCAGCAAAAGTGGGTGGACCGAGCTCCTACTTGCAAGATGTGGCACCAGAAGAAAACTAAACCCCGATCCAGGTGGGCTGCTTACCGGTGGTGTTGGCTCTTCAGATGTTTCCTGAGAAAGGCAGGACCAGAACTGTCAGTGACAGACCGATGCCGGGGGCACCAGAGCAGGGACACGGGATGCAGAGTGGCAGGTGGAGAAAGGAGAAGGATTCCTGAGCTCTCCTGATATTGTGGTGGGAATGCTTTATACCTTTCCAGAACCTTCACCCTGGGTCACGTCAACTCACTTGATACAGCAACAGCAGGGTTTCAAGATACTTGACTCCAATCTTGAAACGAGTTCGACTGTGGGTAAAATGCCATCAAAGAGCATCGCCTACTACTACGGAGAAAGCTTTCATGACGGATGAGCCAAACTTCATTGCCTATTTTTCAGCCACCACCCTGATCACTCAGCAGGCGCGACATCTGGGCAAGACCCTCTGCCTCCAAAAAGACTTTGCTAAAAGCTCGGATGGTAGTTAGCATTTTTTTTTTTTTTTAGCAGTGACATTTTTTAATTAAGGTGCGCACATTGTATTTTTAGACACAGTGCTACTGCACAGTTAATGGACTACAGCACAGTGGAGACATCGCTTTCATATGCGCGGGGAAACCAAACGATTCATGTATCTCCCTTTATGGCAACATTCGCATTAGTGCCTTTGTCTGGAACTGACCCCAAAATATCTTCAAGCCATTGCCTGTACTTGGTCTAGGAGTGGCCCACAAACACTCCCAAAGTCGTCAAACTCTAAGCATTTTGTAGGGTTTTCTTCCAAATCCGTCTCAACAACCCTCTTACCGGCAGACCGAATTCATTATTCTCCTGTCTCTTCTTGTGCAAGACCCCAGCCCTGCATTGCCCTAGATTTGGCTTCTCTGTGCTCGTGTAATCTGTACTCTGGAGACTCCTTAAGAAAATCTGAACTTGGGGCACCTGGGTGGCCCAGTCGGTTGAGCATCTGACTTGGTTTAGTTGTGATCTCAGGGTCATGAGATCAGCATGGAGTGTGCTTGAGAGTGTCTTGTCGTCTCCCTCTGTCCCTCCCACTCATGCTCTCTCTCTCTTAAATAAATAAATACATCTTTAAAAAAAAATCGTTATCACCCAGACTGAGATATAACGACAGAAGCACGTCCACCTACCTTAGCTGCCCTTCAGTGCGACCATGTCAGCTTCTGTTTGGACATCTTCTCTCTTGCCCCACCTCCTACACGTTCCTTCAAACCCCATGTAGTAGCCTCTCCCTAGGATGCTTCACATTCAGCGACATTCCACCCTGCCACGTGCACTTGTTAGAATTGGTTCAATGGTAGATTATGTTCCACAATCCGAGGTCGACCCGGAGATTCAACGTTCCCAACAGATTCTCCATGATGACGCCGTCATGCCCAACTATTTTCCTCGAACTTGTCTCCTTCTTCAGGAATTTCCACACGTCTGACATGAACCCAGCATCTCTCCACCTAAACCGACGTGGCACCTATATGCTCCCCTTGTGTCCATGCACCCATCAGTCCCCCAAGCTGGAAATACCAGCATCATCACACGCCTCTCTCCTCACATCCATCAGCTCCCCACACTCTGCTGATTACAACTTCTAAAATTTCCCAAAAATTGTCCCTCCTCCCCACTATTGTGTTGTCCACTCTCAGCCCCCACCCTCCGTTAACCAGACTATTACAAAGCCGTCTACAGGGGTCTCTGCCCGCAGGTTAACGTCTTCAGACCTGTGCTCCATTCAATTGTAGATGAGTGTGATTATTTAACTCCTTTAGGGATCCCTGGGTGGCACAGCGGTTTAGTGCCTGCCTTTGGCCCAGGGCGCGATCCTGGAGACCCAGGATCGAATCCCACGTCAGGCTCCTGGTGCATGAAGCCTGCTTCTCCCTCTGCCTATGTCTCTGCCTCTCTCTCTCACTGTGTGCCTATCATAAATAAATAAAATTTTAAAAAAATAAATAAATAAATAAACACTTCACTATCCGCCCATCACCTGGAGGATACAAACAAGCTAATTAACACACTAAGTGCAGCTGTGCTGCCCTCATTTCCTGGACTCACTGCTTCTTACTTGACGCTCTGGCCCCTTTGCCCTCCAGGTGTGTTCCCGCTGGAGCAGCACCAACTGCAGCAGGGGGCTCGTTAGCAATGCACAACCAAGGATCCGCCCCGGACCCGCAGAATCAGACTGGGCGCTGGATGGAAGCCCCAGGAGACTTGACAGCATGACCCTGTTAAGAGGCTCCACCCTGGGGGGCCCAGGTGGTTAAACGTCTATCTTCAGCTCAGGTTGTGATCCCAGGGTCCTGGGATCGAGCCCCACATTGGGCTCCTCGCCTCTCCCACTTTTACCCCTCTCCTCCCCCATGTGTTTCCTCTCAAACAAATAAATAAGATCCTTAAAAAAAAAAAAAAAAAAAAAAAGCTCCATCCTAATACTCCATTTCCAAACCTACAGACTCTTCCAGGAGATGCTAATCAATTAATAAAGCAATCAATCCACTTCATTCATTTTTCAGGAGGGGGATAAAAAACGGTTCTGCCTTAGTCCTTAACGTTTTGAGATCAATAAAGCAATTTCTGTTTGTTTCCTTCTTGTGTTTCATGAATTCTCATGCTGATGATTCTTTTGCTGTCTGACACTGTTTACCTCACTTTGCTTTTATTTCCTCAAAACAGCAGCCCCTTAATGGATCGGGAAGTCATTTGTTTCTGCATTATTGCATTTCTTTTTTAAAATTTTTTATTTAAATTCAACATTGCTAACATACCATGCATTATTAGTTTCAGGGGCAGAATTGAGTGCTTCAGCTGTTGTAGATAACATTATTTGTAAAGGTTTTCACCTCTCTGTCTCTTCAATTATATTCTGTGTCCTTTTAAACAAGTTCAGTGGAGTGCTAATCCATTTATTTTTATTAATGTTTGTTTTTTTACCAAAGATACTTAAGCTATGGATTTCCCGGTGAGTTTCCTCTTTTTAGTTGTGAACACAATCTCACAGAGAAACGCGTCCTTTCCCATCCTACGTCCCTCACCTGGGCTATCTCGCTCATCACTGCTAGTGTCCCACCTCCTAATTTCATCCGTCACACCCTCTTGTTGGTAATTTCACCTTTTTTCTGTCCACCTGCTTGCTTTTCCAGAGCAACAATACACATAAGTTTCTTCCAACTTGAAAAAGTTTTGCTCAGCTCATCTAATTATAATATCATCCCTTTTCTTTTTTTTAGATTATTTATTTATTTATTCATGAGAGACACAGAGAGAGAGGCAGGGACAGAAGCAGGCCCCATGCAAAGAGCCTGATATGGGACTCGATCCCGCGTCTCCAGGATCACGCCCTGGGCTGAAGGTGGCGCTAACCGCTGAGCCACCCGGGCTGCCCAATCGTCCCTTTTCTTAAAAACCATACCAAATAATATAACACAGGGTGGTGAGACCCAACTGGAATTTACTTTTTTTTTTTAAGATATTATTTATTTGGGCATCATGTGGTTATGAATGTAATGCAGTTAGATTATATCAAAACAGATAACTGATCCCAGCTGGTCCCAGTGGTAGACCAGAACCCCCACAGCATAATTCCATCATGACTGTTCTAGAGCATGGACTCTCCATCCTGGCATTCCGGACATTTGGGACCAGATATTTCTCCATTGTGAGGGGGCTGGGCTGTGCAGTCTAGGAAGCTCAGCAGCACCCATGGTCCCCACCCAGTTATTGCCAGTCGCACCCCCACACCCATGCGATACCAGAATGTCCCCAAATATTGCCAACTACTGGCCAAAAAGCCCTCAGTTTAGAACCACTGGTCTAGCTATTATAGTCACAAAATACCTCTATTTGTGCTATCGAGTCTTGGTGAAAAAATGTGAATTCCACATGAGGAAATGAATCATAAACTACATTCTGGGATTATACCAGACTCTGCTGAAAGTAACCAGAGGAGGGAATTTAAAGACCCTGCCCTGCAGGAGACCTCCGGAGAGCATTGTCAGGTTCTTCCCCGGATAATATGAAGGGATACCGCATCTGTTAAAGAGCAATAAATACACAGCAGATCTCTTTCAAAGTTGCATTTTTTACTGGAGAAATAGGAATTCATAGTATATCTTGATTTAAGAGTACATGTCAGCATTTTAGTAGGGCATTAAATTCTTCAAAGGTAGTGTTTTAAAGGCTCGCGGTTTTTCAGATCAGCTTGGATGCGGACATTGCTCCAGCACGGAGCTATTTGAATACTGCTATCCAATTAGAGCTACTTGAAATTTGTGCTTTTTCACCCACAAATAAAGTGTGTGACCAGGGACAAATTTATCACCACAGCATCCAAGACACCACTTTTTTTTTTTTTTTTTTTTTGCCCAAAGGGTGGGGAAAAAAGCCATGAAGTTAAAATGACAGAAACGCAACAGCTTTAGGTAACTGACCAGAAACACTTTCTAGGACCTACGACTGATTATGGGAAGCCGTCGTATATATAAAGAATAGTGCAATCCACTAATATCCACAAGCCATATATAATACTTAAAAATATATTTTTATATTTTTATTTTATATTTTATATTACATAAAAATAAGCTGGTTTTCTCTAGTGACCATTAGAGTGTCATCAAAGAATACGATTCTTTCCAATTGGGTCATGAATCTCTACTTTTGATCCACACTTGGCCTCCTTTGGGGAAAACGTAACAGCCAAAAATGTCTTGGCTACCGTGTACGAGTGTGTGCATGTGTTCTTGTCTTCCGATGAGCGAATAATCTGATTCTCTGGGTCTTTCCCCCCAGGTATCATGGGTCTATTAAGCTGTTAAATGCTTCCTGTGAACCTCACCTGGTTCCTTTTATGATGACCTTTTACTGCCATCCTCGTATTACACTGAATGCTGCATCACATTTTCCGTTGCAATTTTCGCTCTTGCGTCGTCTCCGTCTTCCTGTGAAGCGTCTATGAGTCTATCACGCTGCCTTTGAAGAGGAGCCCCCCGCTCCCATGTGGCACACTCGCAGATGCTAACACGCCAGTGGGTCCCTCCAGGAATGCACCGTTTACCTGAAATTCAAACCTAACTGGGCATCCTGTTCCATGGTGGGTGCCATTTTGCTTTTACTTTCTTCCCAAATGATAAAGTCTTTGGAACGTATCTTCTTACTTGTGAGTGACTTTGACCAACACGGAGGTCGGAGGTTTGCAGCCATTTGGAGGTTTCGCTGTGGAACAGACGGGTGAGTTGTCGGGACCCCCGTGAACGGGCAGGAGATGCAGTTATTGACACAATTTGAAGGCAGGTGCGGGATCTGAGGACCCGCCACTAATCATCCCACTGGTAACTGCCCACATGTAGGGCTAGCTCTCCTTCTGTTCTTCTTTTCTTTTTTTTTTCCTCCCTCTGTTCTTAAAGACAGGAGCGAATTTATGAGACCATAACTTACCTCCGTTTTAGGAATAACATCTTAGTGATCTGATTCACTGCACCGGGCTTCATAAAGTTGCAACGTATCTGTTAGAAGAATCTGTCATATTCTGGAAAAAGCTCCAACTCCAAAGGATCAACTATGACAGCCATATGTGCTGCCCACAGGGACTTTGATTTAAGTCTTCCTGTTGAGTCAAGGTGTCCCATATCCACGGACTTAACCTGAAGCCAAAATGACAGCGTCGAAGTATTAAACACTGAATAGGATTAAAAAGCACACTGCAGATGCCCGTGGGTGGAATTCTGCTTCACGTGCGTTTCTCTTCAACATGAACAAAAAGTACTTATGATGTAGTCACAGTGTGGTTTCACACACACACAGAGTTTTGTATTGTACGGCATTTACCCACTGTGATCTATTTTTACAATAAAGCCTCCGTTTCGGTTAGGAAAATAAGGCTTAGGTGCTCACTGTCCAATAAATCTGTCAGGTTATTTATAAAGAAAACCAAATCTAATTACTCATTCTTGCTACTTTAAGCTGTATATTGCTGGTATGAAAAATATAGACACACCAGCTTTAGGAGGAAGATACTTCTCCTTGAATATATGTTCAATTTACACTCGAGATTAATTTTAAAATATGCATCTTTACATACTCACTATGGCATATTTTAATTCACAAGGAAAATTACCTAGGGAAAGATCTTTAGAAATAAGGTTTATTTTATGGCTTTCATCATCATTTGAACTAATAAAGGATAGAAGCTCATATTTCACTTTGCAGCCTCTAAGCATTAATGGAGCATCTTGGGAATTTCCTTGATAATAAATACTAAAAGTGTATCCTCTCCTACTTTACAAAAGCACAGCATGGCTACAACACTTGAATGAGATACCTCTGGCAGATGCATTCATAGCAGGAAAAATCACCTCTTTTCAGAGTTCAGAGAACAAAAATCAGTGGTGATGGTTATTTTTATACAGTAGCACTTTGTTTTTAGCACATTTTCATATTTTGCCCCGTGGTTTTACGCCCAGCAAGAACGGCCTGTCTCCCCTGCCTTGTTATGAAACGCCACACAACACAAGCATCCTCCTTTTCAGAAATACCACTACTTTTGTTTCATTTGTTTAATTGCTTTAATTTCCCCCCGCCTGGTCCAGTGCACGAGTGTATTCTCTTGAACGTCATTACGTCATTCAAGCATTGAACAATGACAGGATTTTGAATGAAACTAGCCGGATCAGAGAAAGGAAATGTTCCGTGCTGCAGAACACAAGCGTGGACCATCAGAAGCCACCAGAGATGCAGAGGTCATTAAGGGTGCCCCCTGACACAGCCTTTTCTGCTCATCAGCCCGGCCTTCTCGGGAAAGTGGTGAGGGATCTGACCGCTAGACCCAACTCTGGTTTGCAAACTGTTGACCATCGCCTTCAAACAAAACCAACACACGACACCCACCAAAGCGTTCCTGAGTGTTCCTTTTACTGGTGAACTGTGGGCCATAGGTGTGGGGCCAGCATCAGGGCAGGACACCCCTAACTCAAACCACATCCTCAACATGTCATCACTCAAAGAGGTGAGCTTGATGACTTGGTGCCGTTAGCTGTCCTTTTCTTCTTTTTTCACATTATTTATTTTGAACCATAGTTTCACATTTTAAAATATCAATACATGACTATTAGAAGTGTTATTTGAATTTTTAAGTGAGATTGTTGTTTTTTTTTTAAAGAAACTTGAAAACATCTGGTATTTTGTTTCTTTTTTTTTTTTTAAGAATTTATTTATTCATTTGACAGAGAGAGAGAGAGAGAGTGCACAAGCAGGGGGAATAGTAGAGGCAGAGGGAGAGGGAGAAGCAGGCTCTCCACTAAGCAGGGAGCCCGATGTGGGGTTGATCCCAGGACCTGAGCCGAAGACAGATGCTCAACCAATTGAGGCATCCAGGTGCCTCTGGCATTTTCAATATAATAAAAGAAAAGAAAAACAGGGAAGCGTAAATTTGCCTGAATAAGTTGCCCAAATAAATGATTGAAATGAATCAATAAGTTGTTACTCAGCAGGCACATTTTTTAGGGATATTTCTTCTATTAGAGTTTTCCATTCATTCCATTTCCACTGTATTATGCAACATTATTCTGAGGCTGAATTTCTTTATTAGTTTAGATCCACTGGTGAAATGTTACAAATAAAAATGCACAGATCTTTCCTTTTTCAGACTTTATGGCCACCCATTTGCACGAGTTCCATCAGATAGAATAATGCACACGCTTGTGGAATTGCTGAGTAGCCATGCAAGTTAGCCACCCAATCACACACTAGACCCCAATTACAGAGCATCGTAGGGGAAGGGAGATGCATGTGGGTTGCAGAAATCACAGCAGGCAGATGTTGAGGGAACATGTTCAAAGATAGACAGGATTTAAATGAGGGTGAGGAAGGGGCAAAGTCATTACAGTTACAGAGAGGAGAGTGGTTTCCAATCAGGGAACAGACCACACAAAAGAACGGTCTCCAGGGATAGAAGGTAACGTGGCAAATGCAAGTCCCACTCACTATAGAAAAGTCACCTGGCTTTGCCTTTTGTGGCCACAACGCTGCTTCTCAATTATTTGTAGTTATCATAATTTATATTCATAATAAAACAATATACCATTATTAGTGATTATTCTATATTATAAGATAGATGTTATTATGAATGTTTATAATAATTTATTATCAAGCCATTGCTTATCTTTTTGTGTATATAATGTCTTAATCCCTTAAGAACGTTTTAGATTTCTGTATGGGGAAGCCTTAGGTCACTCACAATTTTACAGCAGAATACTGATAAAAAGCTTCTTAAATTTTTGAATGGATAAGTGGGAACAGAGATGAAATCATCATCATGAGCATCACCGTAGCCACCATTACCATCATCACCACCATTGCCATCATCGCCATCATCGCCATCCCCGTCATCATCATCCTGATAATCATCATACATCACCACCACCATCACCAACACAGTCACCGCCATCTCTGTTACCACCATCATCTCCATCGCTACCATCACCACTATCATCACCACCATCACCATCACCATCACCACCACCATCATCACCATCATCATCATCACAGATGAGGCGGTTCTGTTTTGTGGAAAGGAAACACGACACAGTGTGTCGTGTGACCTGAGTCACTCGGTAGGAGGGAACAGATTCCAGTTAAAGGTAGAAGCGTTCCATTTTAACTTCCCTTTAGCCACGAGCATTGTTGAGTACTTTCCACGTGCAAAGTCCAAAGAAATAAAGGTTCTTCCAAAAAAAAAAAATAGTAATAAAGCAGACACAGATCCTTATGCTTGGGAGTTCATGTGAATCAATTGCACGTGTTTTTCTGTGTATTTTATGCATTATTCTCTTCATAGACAACATTTGAGCCTTTCATCTGCTCTAAAACTTCCAAGAGATCATCTGCGAAATGTTGCCTTTTACTTTTCTGCGAGTCTGCCGCCTGGTGTTATCAGGAGGAGCTACCCAGTGGCAGCACAGGCTTATGTCATTGCCAACAAATGACTCTTGACACTAGGTAATTAGATTAGGACCAACAGGCTGGAAGATGAAGGCCACCAGATTCCTGGGGCAGAAGAGCACACTTTATTTTATAGCAACTGAAGATTCTCCAGCAGAAATAACCCGAGGCGGGGTGTTAGAAAGTGCTGCAGAGGAGATTCATCAAACTGGTAAAGCATAATTAGACCGCTCAGTCCTTTTCCCCAGCAGCGGGGTTCTCAAGGGGATCTGAGAACTCCAAGCAGAGCATTCTTTCCAAGTAACAGATTAGTTTAGCAAACGTCAGTATTTAACACTGTCTCCCTTTTGTGGATGAAATGAGGTGGAAAGTATGTAATTAACAATAAATGGGAACAATGTGGGCGTCTCAACCACATTGTTCTGGATCTCGCAGTTTCCCCTAAAGACACACAGGTAAAACCATATTGAATAGTCTCAGAATGCAAAACCTCATGTCACTCTCAAGGCCACAGATCCCGGTGGAGGCATTTGTAAATTCATGAGGAATTAAATGAGAACAGCAAGCAGTTCCTCAAACAGGGGCAATGTGTGTTCCTCGGGTAGGGGCGCCAGAAGAAATGTTGCAAGGCCTATATTTATGCTAAATAATTATTCCGTCTTTATCTGAAATTCAGATTTAACTGGGTGTGCTAGTATTTTGATTTGCTAAACATGGCCACGTTATCTTTGTTGGGACGCTTATAGTTTTAGCTGTCAAGATTCAGGGTGGCAGGTGCTACTGGCATCAAATAGGGCATTACTAAACACCCCACAATGCACAGGACAGCCCCACCACCACACAGAATGATCCAGTCCCAAACCATCAGGAGTGCTTGCACTGCAAGAGCCTGATCTCCCGTCTTCTCTGCCCTATGTGAGATTTAGAAATGAGTAACGCAAACTCTAGACTCCTTTTTTTTTTTTTCCAGTTTAGGTGCTCAGACTAACCCAGGAGGTCAATATGATTTTGTGCATTGCCCTCCACAGGCACTCAAAACACTTTTCCAAAAACAAATAGTAATAACAGATAATTTGCAGTCAAAATGCATATGGTGGGCAGCCCGGATGGCTCAGCGGTTTAGCGCCACCTTCAGCCCAGGGTCTAATCCTGGAGACCCGGGATCGAGTCCCATGTTGGGCTCCCTGCATGGAGCCTGCTTCTCCCTCTGCCTCTCTCTCTCTCTTTCTCTGTGTGTCTCTCTCTCATGAATAAATAAATGAAATATTTTTAAAAATGCATATGGTACCCACTTTTTGGGAAATTGGCCTACTCGAATACAAAGTAACACAAAAGCAAAGCCCGTTTGGAGGGGGTATTTGTATATCTTCCTGAGACATACGGTGCAATCGATACAGACCAAACATAAGGCACAATTGCTGAACAGTTAAGGTCAATTTAATGACACAGATGTGCCTTCCACATAAGAAACCTAGCCCTGCTCATCAAACCCGATCATGGGGCTACCTCGGTGGATCCTAGCACCGCAAACTGGCTGCTTGAGGAGGATGAGTGAAAAATGGACGAGTTCTCTTTCAAGTCTGTTTTCACCATGAAAAGTAGCACTCAATATTTTCCACTTTCTTCCTCAAGTTCAAGTATTTTGACGCAAAATTGGAAAATCCAGATCTCTTCTCCCAAGGAGATGAGCATCCGTAGAGCAAACATGGGACCGCCTGCATGGAGAAAGGGAATGCCGATGATCCTCCCAGACCCCAAGGTACAGTTTAGGAGATCACTCTTATTTTCTACCACCCAGAGGACACCCTAATTCAAATGTCCTAAATGCATGACTTACCTTTCCTTGCCAGCTCACCAGTGGTGACACTGGTGCCAATGTAGGTCACCACCACGCACTGTCCACACCAGAAGTATCTTGGAATCATCCCCGAATCTGCTCCTTATGCAGACATCCTATGGGCTGGCACATCCTGTCAATGCCACTTGGTAAATTCTTCTCGACCTTGTGCATTTCCCATGACCCTGGGACCACACCCCCTCCCATGCTTCATCCCCATTATGCAACCGTAATGTTGCAAAGCTCAAAAGAAATAGGTGGATACAAAGAATGCACCCTGGCTCTTCCTACTATCCTGTCTCCCTTCCAAACCAGTTAACAGTGTGTATGCACACTCAGCATCCCCAAACCATAAGCAGACCACATCCCTCTCAAGTGAAACATCTCCACATCACTTGGCCTGTGAATGCTCCATGCTTTCCTTATCTGTGTCTCTGAACACCTGCCGCTGCCATGTCAGGATTCCCACACTACCTGCCTGCCATCATTCCTCTCCTCTCACATGAAGCCATAGTGGACACACCTGTGCTCTGCGAACAGATGGTGTTTCATTATGAACGTAGCTGATAGCTTAGTGATAGCTTCATCTTGGGAATGCAAACTGGTGCAGACACTCTGAAAAACAGTATGGAGGTTCCTCAAAAATTTAATATGCAGCTACCCTACAACCCACAAATTGCACTACTTGGTATTTATTCAAGGGATACAAACATAGTGATTCGAAGAGGCACCTGCACCACCATGTTCATAGCAGCAGTGTCCACAGTAGCCAAACTATGGAAAAAGCTCAGATATCCATCGACAGATGAATGGATAAAAAAGATGTGGTCTATACACAATGGATTATTACTCAGCCATCAGAAAGGATGAAGTCTTTCCATTTGCAATGACATAGATGGAACTAGAGGGTATGATGCTAAGAGAAATAAGTCATTCGGAAAAAGACAATTATATGATTTCACTCATGTGTGGAATTTAACACACAAATAGATGAACATTGGAGAAGGGAATAAAAAATAAAATAAGATGAAATTAGAGACGGATATAACCATAAGAGACTCTGAACTCCAGGAAACAAATAGGGTTGCTGGAGGGGAGGGGGGATGAGGGAACTGGGTGACGGACATGAAGGAGGGCACGTGATGTGATGAGCACTGGGTGTTATAGGCAACTGATGAGTCACTAAGTTCTACCCCTGAAGCTAATGATACACTGTACATTAGGTCCTATAGTCGGGCAAACATTCCCTGACCCACTGGACTGGATCGAGAGCCCTCTGCCATCCCCACCGAATATAGTGTGAAGATGGAGTTCTCATTGTCTCTCTAGACAGCAACGTTTCTGACAACTGAGACTGTCACTCTTACTGACCCCTCTCACCAGCTCCCCCTCGAGTATATGAGAAACCTAGACGCAGTTTCCCTCAGCAATCCGCCTGTGCCTCAAGTCTTCTGAATAATGGCAGTATACATAAAAGCAAAATGAGTTCTGCCCATATGGCCACATTGGGAACGCAGAGCTGTATCGCCGTCAATGGCAAATGCTTCCCATTTCAAACACAGCTCCGAAATTGTTTTGCCCGAAATACTTGACTGTGCTGTCACTTTGGTGTCATGTTTCACTTGCACAGAAAGAGTCTAGAATCAAGAAAGGTTAAAAAAAAATCAGTTAAAACTTTCTATACTAAGCTCCTCATTCATACTTTGAAGTGAGTAAGAGTGTGGTATATGGAGGTGATACCCTAGGATTGATTCACTTCTAATTTGTTGAAGACTAAGTCCCCTATGGGATGATGAACCACATCGGACGCTTTCACCTGATTTTGCTCCGAAAATGAGAGCAGTGGAAAAGATCTTTTCTGGCCCATTGCCCACTTATGTCTTCGAAAATTGTGCATAAAATGGAAAAGGTTAAATCACTCCTTCAATTAACCAATGAATTAATCAATCAACAAGTATCAACTCCTTTAATAAGATTAAATACAGAGATTGACTTTGTCATATTGTCCCGTAACGACTTTGGGTGTGTAATTTGTTGAGTGCATTGAGGAACATCTAATTATAGGACACAACTTGCCATTGGGGACCATACAAAATAACTAGGCTTTCTCAGCCTTGGTGCGGTGATATTTTGATTCCTGTGATGCTTTGCTGTGCATGTGTGCTGTGTATTGTAGAACCTTTACCAGGACCCCAGACCTCTACCCACTACAGGCCAGTAGCTTCCAACCCAAAATCATTCCCAGACTTTGCTAAGTGTCCCACGAGGGACAAAACCATTCCCAAGTGTTGAACCACCTCAGTATAACTTAAATAAATCCGACTACATTTTTTTCCCACCATATTTTAAGCCACGTGCTAAGCATTAAAAATAAGAAGAGTAAGTAAATGAATGAATAAATGAGCAAACACACAAATAATCTGTACCTGCAACATATCTCACAGTGTAAGAGGGAGGTCGATGAGGCGCATAGACAATGAGGGAGTGGTGTGTGCATTTGTAGCAATCAAGTCAGAGACAGGACAAAGGCAAGAAAGATTGCACAGGAATGGATGAAGAAACATAAGAAAAAAACTTCCCAGAGATGGCAACACATATTCAGTGTTTTGATGGATGAGTAAGAGTTCGCCTGGCACCATGGAGGAGCATAGGTATATGCTGAAGGCATGATAAGCATATTACCCATGAGCCGGCAACCAGTTAGAGAAAATACCGTGCTGAGGATAACAAGATTGAAATGTGCAAATTGTGGATACCAGTAATTTCCATAATGTTATTTGACACAAAATCGTACAAACCGCAAGGAGCCTAAGAATTCAAAGAAAGTAATAAAGCAGTAGGCGCATCCAGGCCACAGTTCCAAAGGGGCGTAAGACCCTACGCCCTGATCTTCACTTTCAAATATGAAATGAAAGGCTTCGACCGTGTGTTTGTTTCGGATGGTTTCATAAGCACGTGGGCACCACTGAGCACAGGTGGTCAGTCTACAGTTAAGAATATTTCTGAGCACCCACTGGATGCAGAATGTTGGCTAACAGACCTGAGGAAATGCAGAAAAATCCAGCCTGTGTGGCATCAGGGCACCTTGAGTCGTGCTCAGGCTCCGGACCATGGCCTGTGTCCCGCCTGGACCTGCCTGCTGGACACGCACAACCCTGGGACCCGCCCACACTGACAGAACCGGGGCATCTGCATGTGAGGCCGCGGACTGTGCAGGGTAAAGTCTTCGCCGCGTCCATTCTTGCATTCCCCCGACGTCTGAGAACCGCTAATCGGCTCTCCTGCTCAGAGGAATCTGCCATTTAAATATTTACAGTTGTAATCGGACTAAGTTATGATATGCAGAAAGTACGTACAAAACCAAGACATACGTGTCACCCTGGGGTTTCCCCAGTGGGAAGGGAGGGCGGGTTTTATACAAACAGAATGAGGACACATGACATGAATGGAGAACCACCCGCCCCAAAGTGATGGTGAATACATTAAAATAACTCTTGAAACCCAGATTCTATCCATCATGTGATGTTTCTTCTTACAGCTCATATATTGTTTTATTGACTAAAAGAGATGAGATCTAAGTGGAGATTGGCGATCTTACAGGTGGAGTCGGCATAGCGTTTTTTTTTTGTTTTTTTTGTTTTTTTTTGCATAGCGTTTTAAAAAATGAAAGAAAACACTCGCCGATTTGTATTTCCACAATGATGTCTGAGATTGCTAAAAATACAGCAAAGGGTTGCAGGAGCTTTCCAACGTGCTTTTCCTTCTGGAGAGGAACCATATGACGAACCCATTAAACGCCTGTGCGTTGACTGGGAGGCCACCGCGCTGTGCAAAGCTTTGGCTCCTTGCTGAATGCAGCAGGGCTTTCACCGACGGACAGTAATGGCCTGTGACCAACCTAGTAGCAAGCAAAGGTGTAGCAGGAAGACAGAGCAATGGCCCGAAGGAAGAGAAACTGCAGGAAGGAAGTGGCATTCTATTGCAGAATGAGAGGAGGGGGCTGTACGGGTGCACAGGTTACGGATCGATTCCATGCTCAAAGATGCCGTCGTTCCCTCCCCTGGAGACTTTCAGGGCATGCTGTGACGTTGGCTGCTATGGTTCATACCTGTGCTCCTTTGCACGTTTGCTTCTACCTGCCCTGGAGAGGCCTGGGACGTGACTTCCCAACTCCAGCTGGGGACAACTGCCAGCCAATGCTTAACTGGTGTCGAGGTGGACTAGCTCACCTCCAGGTGCTCTGGGTGAGAAATACCTTTCTGGGGATTTCCGAAGCCTCCCTGAGATCCCACAGGAGAGGATCCCTCACTTCCACATCTGTCCTATCCTATATCCTCTAGTCTCTTACGGGTTCTTCTTGAGGGACCTGATCCATTACCCTGACACAAGAATACTCAACTCACATTCTGATGCTAGAGAATACGCAATAGACAAATGACACTTGCGAAAAAAGTATTTAGGACATGTGATGCTGTAAATTCTATGGACAAATGCTATTTGCAAAAAAAAAAAAATATTTAGGGCACGCGATGCTTTAAATTCTATGGACAAGTGCTATTTGCAAAAATATTTAGGGTAGGGGCACCTGTGTCGCTCAGAGGGTTAAGCATCTGCCTTCAGCTCAGGTCATGATCTCAGGGTCCGGGGATTGAGCCCCACATTGGGCTCCCTGCTCAGCAGGGATTCTGCTTCTTCCTCTCTGCACCCCCTGCTCATGCTCTCTCTCTCAAATAAATAAATAAATAAAATATTTTAAAAAATACTTAGTGTACACGATGCTTTAAGTTCTATGGACAAATGCTATTTGCAAAAAGATTTAGGGTAAACAATGCTTTAAAATCTATAGATAAATGTTATTTGCAAAAATATTTAGGGTAGGGCCACATGGGTGGTTTTATTTTTTTGCAGGAGAGTTTAATGAAGACTTTGGGTGACATCTATGTAAGGAATTCCCCCTTCTTTATCGTCACTGAGGGTTCTTGGGGTAAAGCCTACCCTGTCTGATGTTCATACCAGTTCTCTGCTTCCCCGAGATTAATATGAGCATCGCAGATCCTTTGTATGGTTTTCTTTTAATCCCTTCTGAGATTATATTTACATTTTACTTATTGGGGGAAAGAATGCTGTTGGTTCTTCCTGTCCTGTATATCCCGTCTGACAACCTCTGTGTCGTAACTGGAGTACTAGGTCCTCTACCGCAAAGCAAATATAAGTTTAAGTCTATCATCTGACTAAATGTTTTCTATTCATCTTACATTTCCTACCCCGCCCCATCTTTGCCTTCTCTAGGATGACTGGACTTTTTTAGTTTGTTTTATCTCCCCACTTGCATATTAGTTCTACATTTGACTTTTGAAATCATTTCTGATTTCTCTACCAACGCCACTTTCGTGACCCAAGCTCTTCCCAAAAGCATCGTCTCTAAAAACCATCACATTAAAGGTTGGGATTTCAATATACGGATTTCAGAGGGACACAAATACTCATTCCAAAGCAGTTGAGGATTGGCAAATAGACATATGGATCATCTGAACAAAACAGAGTCCAGAAGTAAATCCACAGAGGTAGAGCCAATTGATTTTCAACAGGGTTACTTAAGGTTATCCAATGGGGAAAAAGAAAAGAGACTTTCCATTAAATCTTTCCTAGTTGTGATGAAACATCTAAATATACACATGCATCTTGACCCTTAGACCACAAATCCTCAAAGTAACTCAAAACTGATCTTCTGCATAAACATAACTAAAACCACAAAACTCCCAGAAGACACCATAGGAAATCTTGTTGACCTCATGATATGCAATGATTTCTCAGGACATAAACAACACAAACCATTAAAAAAAAAAACTGAAATAGTGGAATTCATCAAGACTTAAGGCTTCTCATTTTCTGTAGTTACCATTAAGGTAATGGAAAGGAGGACTCAGATTGCAGACTATTTCAGTGCATAACTGGCATAAAGGATGTGTAGTCCGAATGTATGACCAACATACAACTCAAGAAATCCAAAATTGAATTTCTTTAAACACAGGCAAATACGTTTGAAGAGCCACTTCATGAAATAGGTCATGTCAATGACCAATGAGTACATTAAATGATGCTCAACATCGGTAGATACCAGGAAAATGCAAATTAAAATGACAATTATATACCACTAGACCATTGGAAAGTCTAAAGTCAAGAAACAAATCTGAAGATATCAAGTGTTGGTGAGGATGTGGAGCAACTGAACGTCTTATAGTTTGGGAGTACAATGGGTTGGGGAAGCATTTGACAATTTCTTATGAAATTACCCATTCCTATACTGGATAACCTAGTTCGGTAACTCAGACTAAAAATTCCTAAGAGACATGAAAACATGTGTCCACACGAAGACTTGAACACAAGCATCTGTACCAGCTTCGTCCAGAACACCCCCAGTCTGCACTCTGTTCCTAGAATCATCTATTAATTATCGAACAATAAAAAGGAACATATGCTCACACAGACTATCTGGGACGGGTCTGGCTTCACTTCTGACATTTGACCCATGAGAACCTTCAGACCTGACTACACCCTACTTCCTACTTCCACCCACGCCTACTTCCACCCACGTCTAGGCAAACTCATGAGAACATCCTTCTGCACGTTCTCTGGTACCAGCAGGTAGTTTGAACCATGCAAACCCCAGCCCATGCTGGCTAACAGCAATTTAAAAAACCTTCAAAGTCAGGGGGTACCTGGCTGACTCAGTTGGTAGAGCATGTGAGTCTTGATACTGGGGTCATGAGTTCAAGCCCCACATTGGGTGAAGAGCTTCTGTAAAAGAAAAAAAAAAAAAAGAATAATAAACCCTTTTGAAAAATCCAAAGTCACCATCCCTGCCATTGCTTCAACTGTTCTGCACCAGCTTGTGTGCCCTCTCCCTTCTGCTCTCGTTATAAAAGTCTCATAATGTGAATAATATATTCTTTTGTACCCTCTTGGTGCATATGGTATCATTACTTTAGATATCCTAACCAATTATTTTATTGGGGTAGGAGGTGTTGATTGTACCATCTGCATGGCACCGACAGGACACATCTTAAAACATAACTCTAAGAAAAATAAATCCAGGGGGAGAAAAACAGAATATAAAGTACATAATCCCTGCCTATTAAAATCTAAAAAACAACTACGTGCAAAATTAGATACCAAAAAAAGCATATCCGTTGCTGCCAGGGAGCTGTAGGGAGGGTGGAAGGGAATTGATTTCAAAGAGACACAAGAGAACACTTCACAGTGATAGAAACACTATGTATTTTGGGTTGTTTAAGTGATTAAACTTGGATAAACATTTGTCAAAACACGTCAAACTGTTCACTTTAAGAGGGTGCATTTTGTTATATGTGAATTATACTTTAAAGAAGTTGAGTCTGTTTTGTTTTTAAGGAAAGTGTTAAAATAAACTTCAGAGCTTGATGCTTGTGAAGAATACTTGTAGACGCGGATGTGGAAAACGTGGTTCAACGAGAGGTGAATCAACAGGTTGCCAAATAGCACTGATGATCCAGGTTAGCTTATGGAGCAGGAGCTGATGAGCAAAAATGTTTACCCAGCACTGCCTTTTTTTTTTTTTTTTGCGTTTTCTCCAAAGCGATGAATGGAAAAAGTAATGGTTTTGCTAAGATTGAGGATCAGCAAGGAATTGCCTGGAGGATGACATGGCTCTGGTGTGCTTGCTGAAGGACGTTAAAAGGGTTTGTAGGATACCCCGATCAGAAAACACAACGTCGCAAAGGCAGCTGAGAGACTGGGCTGTTTGGAAAATTTATAGCATAACCCGAGGAATAAAGATTTTCTTTGGGAGGTATCCAGGTGGTATTCACCCCATGAAGAAGAACAGAATTTAAGGTAGCAGCATCGTATTGTGATAGAAGCACATTAAACTGAAGAGTACCATGGCCCTGTTGTTCATGTGTGTGCCCTCACCAACAAGAACAGGAGACAGGAGAGATCGTCATGGGCTTGGGGGCGATAGTGCCACTTGACATTAGCTTTGCAAATTTAGGTGGCGTTGGGTAGAATGGAAGGAGCCTTGGGTAGGAAGCATGGAGGGCAGTCTGACCAGCAGGTGTTCAGGTTTGCTAATATGCATGATTAAATTCGTTTTCTATACCTCATAACAAATGGCCACAAACTTAGAGCCTTCAAACAACCCCAATCTATTGTCTTCCAGTTTCTGGGAGTCAGGAGTCCAGGCATAGCTTATCTGGGCCCTCAGCAAAGCTGAGATCCATGGATGAGGTCTCATTTGTAGGGGCCCTAGTGGGGGAGGGTCCGCTAGCAAACCCTGTTGACAGAATTTGCTTCCAATGCAGCCGTAGGACGCAGAGCAGTTGCATCTTCAAAGCCAGCAAAGACAACAAGATCCTATAGACAGTTTGCTAATAAGATGGAGTCTGGTAGAGTAGGTCATAATGATGGGAGCGACATCTCCTCACTTTTGCCACATTCCCTTGGCAAGAAAATGGTTAGAAGCAAGTTGCAATCCTACCCTCGTTCAAGGGGAGGGGTTCTCCAAAGGCATGAACACCAAGAGGTGGAGATCATGGGGGCCACCATAGCCTGGGCACCCCCACCACCCAAGAGTTCAGCATGAAATCCTTTAGGAGGTCGCCACTCCTCAAAGTCCAGTCGCTCAGAGAAGAGTGACTTTAATTCAACAGAAGGCTCCTCCTGAGAATCTCCTTCCGTCCCCGATGTGCAGTCTTGTGGAGGCCAGAGCCTGCCTCGGTTGAGAATCATGATCAGGGCTTCACACACACCGCCCTCTTACCGGGACACACGAGGCCTGGTTTGTTCAAACAAGGTCTTCAGCAATGAGCGTTTGCATAATCATCTTCACGGCCCGTACCCCCTGCTGGGTCCTGTGTGCCCTTAGAATGGTCAAGAAGTCAACAGGATTCCAAACCTCTTGTCTGTAGGCTCTGAGGGGGTTGAATTTGCTTCCTGGGCTCCCGGGGAAACCCCGGACTTGATGAGTCGCACACGCCGTGGGGAGCTGACTAGTTGTGTAGTCACTGTTGATCTGTGTGGCTTTGCTTCATCATGCAAACTGCCCCCCCCCCCGTGTGGTGGGGAGAAGTCCAAAAGCCACGCTAAAATATCAATATTGGATCCGCTGGGAATAAATAACAACAAGGCACATATATTTGTTTTTGCTTATAGTCCAGCTGAGCCCAGGGAGGCCAAGCTATGTAAAACAAAGGAAACAAAGAGGGACCATTGTGTCCTCCCCTACCCAGGCGCCGTTCTGCGAGGGCCCGCGAACATCCAGGCTCACCATGTGGATTCCATCTTGCTCCTAACATCCCACTTGGCCTCGTATTTGGAATCAAGTGCTTGGCAAATTGCCATATTGTTCGGTGTGGGTATAATGTTCCTGCTTCCCTTTCTTAAAGAGAGAAGGGGGGTGGGTGGGAATCCAACCATGAACTGTCCTTGAAGGGGAAGAAGTGTTTCCTTGTCCCTCCTCTGCAGCAAACGCACCCGTCCACTGGTGTTCTCATTAATATGTCACCCTACAGACGAAGGAAACAACATCTCCATTTCTGCGGCAAGGTAAACCCATCATGTTGTCATCCTGGGTAATCTTCTCATAATTTGATATCCCAATCAGCTCCAATCTGGGTATTTTATGGCCCATATGTGCCCGGTTCTGCCGCGGGAACTCTGATTTAATGCCGCGGCCGCTTCCACACAGCTCAAGAGAAACGGCGTCACGGGAAGAAAAATAGGGTATAGTCCAAACCCGCCTGCCATGCCCCATGCAGGAAAGGGCTCTGTGAAAATATGTTTTTTTTTTAATGTGCACATATCCGAGGGATGGCCCCAGGCCATTTCCAAGAAGTCTGATTCTCAACCAACTGTGCATCTTCCTTCTCTCCAGCCCGATTTCAAAAAGACACAGAATGCCATATTCTGACTTTGAAGCACACTTCTGAAAATTAACGAGGATGAGAAAAACCAACTTCAGGAATAGTATTTTGGTCTTAAGATCTTCTGACATCTTAACTCGATTAACTAGCTGAGGCCAAGGAGATAATTAGTTGAGCGCGAGGTCAGTCGCTTCTATGGAAGAAAAACCAGAACCCTCTGGGGCCTGAATGTGGATATAATTCCTATAATTTATTCACTCCAATTAAGCATTACCCATATGTCTTGTGCATGACAAATAAGACCTTGAATTCACTCTAGGAGCCATAAAGAAAGAGGGAAGGTCAGTAATAGATTTTCTTATCACCTCAGCAGCCGCCGGCATTTTCCCCCCAATAGGTAACATTTTCTCATTTGTTATTAGTGTCTCATTTGAAGCATAGCTGTAGGAAAGAGTCTTCTGTGCTCTGGATAAATGGAGCAGAACATGGATTCCATTACATGTTTTGAAGGTTTCTCCTGCATGATCCATCAAGCATCGTGTTTTTGTGTCATTACCGTTGACCCATGATGAAATGATGGATGTCCAAGACACACACTTGGGCAACACGGCAGACTCAGACGCATGCAGACCAATGAGGAAGGTTGGAGAAAGCCCAATCATGTTGTCTTCCTTCCGAGTCATGCAAGTGTGTCCTTCAGCCCCAGATGTGTTTAAAGCTGATTCCTGGATGTGTTGGACACACAAGAGGGGAAATATGGAACAGACCAGAAAAGCATCCTTAGAATAGCATCGAGCTAATGAGAATCAGCATGGCCAGGTCTCATGCTCAGTCACTGAAGGCAGCTCTTGCTAGACTGTGATGTCCCAAACTCACGTTGTCCATCTTGTCTCCAGGAACTCGTGAGTGAGTCTTGGAGGACACTAGGATAGAGCAGGACACCGCAAATGGGTCCTCCGTGCAAAATACCACAGGAGTCATTGGCATGAACAATCTCTAAGATTCAAGTGTCTCCACTGAGCCAGGACAATACTCATACTGGTAGAGAATAGGTCAGAAGAGAGATTCTCTTCAATTCTGCATGAACCATAGTGTAGCTTTGGCAGATTGAGGCTTCTGAAAAACCCAGCAGAATTCCCTCTCACCCAAGGACGTGCGTGCTCAAGTAGTCTGCAGTTGAGGCAGGGGGCCAGGGAAAGCCAGCTTGCTGCAGGTTCCGAAGGCAATACCACCCACAAGTAATTTTGCATAGAGAGTGGTTATGAGCTGTTCCTGAAGGATTAGTGCGTGAGGAACCTTGAAGTATCTCCTTTGACACATCCTCACACACCCTCTACGGGCGTCAGAGATAGTTTGGACATAGAGGAACTCCTGCAAACAAGCTATGGAAAGGCACTTGACCCCTGGTGATGAGAATCTGTTAAAAAAAAAAAAAAAAAAAAAAAGATCGTTAATATAATAGTGGAGCGTGGAAAACCTAACCACAATGAACTGGAGGAATTCTTCTCCTGAGCCGCTCAGCTTCGCTTGCAGGTGGAGAGGCAGCACAGTGTCATGATTACAGACGCACCGTGAACCCTCCACCTCAAACCGGTCGCTACCAACAGGTAGTACGCGTTAACATGGACATCGTTTGCGTAATGTTCTTAATTCATGCTACACCTTTTGGTATAAGAAAAAAAAAATCCTCAAGAGCACAGCTGACAAAACAAAAGACTCTGAAACCAAGGACATCACAACTCTAATTACAATCTGGGCGACATATGCGATGCTCCTATAATTCCGTAAATTGCATCTCCAGACCCCACAGCCTCTATATAACAAAATAATAAGGTTCGTCCTCTGTTATAATCCAGTCGGGCTTCACCGACAAAATAAATCTGATAACCTAGTTCATCAAATGAGTGCGAGGTCAACGTTGGTGCAAATTTAAATGACCTTTTAATTATTCATAATGTTAGATGCACTATTTAGAGGGGAGAAAAAAAAAACCTATCCACTGGGCAGAAGATTCGTTTGAGGTGAAACAAATAAGGCTAGCATTTAAGAACAGCATTACCGTATTGGCGCCAGCCTTCTCGTGCTGCACTCATTTGTTGGTGCCATACACAGTGGCGATTCCACATCATAATGCTGCCTATCCTTTATCAGGCACGTCGAACATAGGATTTGTTTGTGGTGCTAGAACGCTACATGAAATCAAAGAAGCAAGATCCCCACACATCAGAGGTGAGGACTTGTGATTTGATAGCTCACACGAAGAGTTGGAATCGCATTGCCTTACCTGGGGCTCAGCACTAAATCAAAAAGAAAGGTATTGTCACTTTCTTTCTTTCTTTTTTTCTTTCTTTCTTTCTTTCTTTCTTTCTTTCTTTCTTTCTTTCTTTCTTTTTCTTTCTTTCTTCCTTCTTTCTTCTTTCTGCAGTTGAGGTTTGCCTGAGTGGATTCATTCCAAGTTTGGGTAGATGTAGGGAATGGAATGTGAGTAGTTACTTCAGTTTGCTATTTCTCACCAATCTGTGGTGTATTGTCCCCAACTGGTGAGTGTAGGATCCTGAGAAGGAGCGCATATGGGAATGAAAAAGAATATCACACTCACGGTCGGTGATATGCCTGTGGTTTTTCCGTAGGTCATAGAACACAGACCTCTTAAAGACCCCATTTTGATTAAATGTTGCCATTGGACCGGAGCTCCACTGGGACAAGCCAGACAGAGAATATATATGGCAGGCCATCAATGACTCATGTCTTTATATATCTCTCCACTCTTATGCAGGTGGCACCTGTGAATTGCCTCAAACCAACAGAGCATGGCAATGACATGTCACCTGTATGATTGGGTTATGTGATACGGGACTCTGTCTTAGTCGTCTGAGTAAGAGGTTGTCCTACAGGCTTTGAAGAGTAAGCTACCGTGTTGGCAGCTGCACTTGGACACAACTATGCACCCGAGAATTGAGACACATCTTTAAGACCAACAGAAACCACAAAAATGGGCACCCAAAAAATTAATAATAAAAATTAAAATGTGGACCTCAGCAGTCCTTCAACCTCAAGGAGCTGAATTTTGCCAACACCCCCATAAGCTGGGAAGGAAACCCTGAAATCCAGGAAAAAACACACAGCCTGCATGACACCTCTATTGTAGGTCAGTAAAACTCCAAGTAGAGTACTCAATAATCCATACCCAGACATCTGACCCAGATTAGAATAAATGCATGATAAATGTTTGCTTTCTAGGCTGCTAAGTTTGTGGTGATTTGTTATGAAGCATGGCTAACTGATACAGAATTCTCTCTTTTTAAAAGATTTTATTGGGATCCCTGGGTGGCGCAGCGGTTTGGCGCCTGCCTTTGGCCCAGGGCGTGATCCTGGAGACCCGGGATCGAATCCCATGTCCGGATCCCGGTGCATGGAGCCTGCTTCTCCCTCAGCCTGTGTCTCTGCCTCTCTCTCTCTCTCTCTCTCTCTGTGTGACTATCATAAATAAATAAAAATTAAAAATAATAAAATGTTAAAAAAAAGATTTTATTTATTCATGAGAGACACACAGAAAGAGGCAGACACCTAGGCAGAGGGAGAAGCAGGCTCCCTAGAGGAAGCCCAATGTGGGACTCGATCCCAGGACCCCGGGATCATGCCCTGAGCCACCCAGATGTCCCCGATACAGAATTCTGAAGAAGGAAGTTAACCAGGACATGCCTCAATACCCCCAAAATATGTCATGTAGATGAATTTAATCCTGCTGCAAGTTCTAGTCATTAGTCTAAAAGCTCAAAAATTGAGACTGAATGCAGCATTCAGCAATGGAACGACATTAACCAAACTCATAAGGTGGATGAACGGCCCAGAAATGCTAATTGGCATTTTGTTTCATTTTTTCCCCTTTTCCTGTTTCTCTCTCTTCCCCACATGGGGAATAGAATAATCATACACACTAGAAAATCCACATGAGATTTCCACATAGAAATTTCCCATATGTGGGAAACCAAAGTATAATTAGAAGGTTGCTTTGCAGAACAGAACAAGTCAGGACGCACCTCCCAATATCCAATGACATCATGGTATCTCCTGTCCGGCTGTCACATCCAAGATGCACCATCAGCCATGGTGTCTGCCACTCTTAGAAAGTCCCCTCTCTCCTCCGCAACAGTTTGGTTGGATGCTGATGGGCTCTGCCCTGGGAATCTCCCGTCTCTGATTCCATCAGTGACAATTCCTTTACGCTTAGTAACGTAGCACAATGTAAGTTCAATTTTTATGTACCCCAAAACCAGTGTCTCAGGTGCATGTGCACATGGCTGCTCTGACCCCGTAAGTGTCAGCATTATACTTTAAAACAGAGACTGCTTTCTTCTTTTGTTTGTTTTCTTTCTCAACTTTTTCAAGAGCACCGACGAATTTCACCCAATACCACTTAGGCGCAACAAGTGAAGGGGGACTCTGGAGCTTCGAGAGAGGACACAGTCTGTTTAAGGCCACAGAGCTAGTAAGTAGATGAGCTGAAAACAAACACAACCCGGTGTACTCATGCCCTGTTGCCTACAGAGCCTGTCTGTTCCAAATCCCTGCACAATTCAGGACTGTGTTGGTGCCCACAGAGGGGCTGGATGCCCAGGGCCTGCCCTATTCCTCACTGTAAATCTGAGCTCCATAGAGTTGCAGAAAGATAGAAGCTGAGCCCACTGCTTGTTTCTCCCTAAAGTGTAAGGCACACATGGTTCACTCCCTAATTAGCAATGCTGCAAAGCCAGGAGCTCCCCGAGAGCTTCCTTTCAGCTGGCACAACCCTTCTCCTTCCCCCTGCAGGCAGACTTCCTTGGGGAGGGACAGCACAGGTTAACGATAGAGTTCTCAACAATATTCTGGTTTACAAAAATAACGCTGATCGTTTCCCAACACACACTCTGTTGCGGGGAGCACGCCAGTGTGTCCCATAAGAGACTATATTTCATTCTCACGGCCATTCTCAGGACATGGGTCTGCTGATCCTTGTTTTAATGGCACGTCACCTGAAGTTCAGAAAAGTTGTAACTTCAACAACCCCTAAACCACTTAGCTGGAGTATCAGTCGGGGTTCTCTAGAGAAACAGAACCAGTGAGATGTCTAGAGATGTATATACCATGGGGCTTTACGGTATGATACACGGTATGATACATGGAAGATACCATGGGGCTTTGCGGTATGATACGCGGTAGATACTGTGTTCCCTGGTATCTACCCAACAGAGCTGAAAACTTGCACCTACAGAAAAATCCCGCACATGGATGCTTATGGCAGCTTTGTTTATGGTTGCCGAAACTTGGTGGCAACCAAGATGCCCTTCAGGCGGCTGATGGATAAATAAATTGTGGTCCACTCAGGCAATGGGATATTATTCAGCACTAAAAAGAAGCAATCTATCAGCCCATGACAATACGTGCAGGAAATTAAAATGCGTTGGACTATGAAAAATATGTCAATCTGAAAATGCTACATACTCTATGATTCCAACTCCAGGACATTCTGGAAAAAGAGAAAACAATGGAGACAGTAAAAGGATCAAGAAGTGCCAGGGTTTGGGGAGAAGGAGGGATGAACAGGTGGAGCACAGAGGTGAAGGGCAGTGAAGACATTTTGTATGATACTAAAACAGATGGATCCATGTCATTGCACATTGGACCAAACCCAAAGTTGGACCCCAGGAATGTCCCTCATGTAAAGTATGTGCCTTGGGCGATGCCAGGGTGTCCATGTAGGTTCACTGATTGTAACAAATGCACCCCTCTGCTGATGGATGTTGATTTTTGGGGTGAGCAGAAGGTATATAGTAGGCTCTGTACACTCCTTTCATTTTACTGTGTCCTCAAAAAATAAAGCCCAAATAAGGCATCTGAGAATCAGAAGCCCTGCACACCTTGGTTACTTGTCAGTATCGAAAGGCTAAGTTTTTGGAATGGCAACTAGATCCCTGGCGACAAAATCGAGTGGGAGTGTCAGAAGTTCTGGAATTAAGAAACCCATGACCTTCATGGAGGTGCAATTGGAGAGAAAATTGCACCTGAGAAATACATAATAATGCTCAGGGAAAAGCAAGAGCATGATGCTGGCTCAGAATCCCCCTGGGAGCTTGGTTTTCACTTGGACACAGGTGCCAGCCATGCATATCCTGATTAGAAGAAACCAGACCCAGCCAACCTTAGGCACACATCCTGCTTCACGGGGTTTTTCTTGTCTCTGTCACTGTCCATTGATGAGCGCCGTCATCTGATAGCATCAGGAAGGTTCTGGGTGCAGAAATAGGTACTCCTCCTCGTTTTATTTTGTGATTGCAATTTCATTTTCTGACCATTATCATAGAATGTTCATGAAGACAGATTCTGGAGTGGATTTTAAATGAGTTTTGAGGGAATGATTGCATCTCTCAAAGTAGATTGTAATCGTTTTCATTGGAGCACCGTGTTAACACCATCAATATAGAATATAGGTTTCCACTGGCATCCAAAGTGCTTAGATTTGAAGGAGCATCCCTCAACCTCTTATCAAGAATTGTAAAAGAAAAACAGAGGCAGGTTGGTACTCGCAAAAACATTTTAGCCATGTAGCCAAGATCTGTATATTATAATGTTTAGGTCCCATCATGGGTTTGGATCTTCCATTAGTTCCGTCAAGAACAATCACTCCAACTACATAACAAAATCACTCCAACTACATAACAAAAAGGGGCTTAAGAATCAGAGAATTGCTGGCGTCCATGAACATGTTTGTAGTGAAGAACTGACCTGATCTAAGACAGATCTGGCCTTTTGGCTTCTGGACAGTGCCCCTCCCAAGAGTGCCCACCTTGGCCTCCCACCTTGGACCATGTGGTACAGTCTACAGTATGACTCATGTTGGGGGCTTTGGGCTGTGCCCCCTCGGTTCCAACCCGCATAGGAATTGGAGAACACAGGTATCGGTCCCGGCTCCCGGAGAAGCTGGAGACTCACGGTCAACCAGAGAGGCATTTAATGCAATACAACTTCAGAACCAAGTCTCAGGTGAGCTCCCCCAGTTGGTGATACTGTGCATGTGTTCTCACACATCATATCTGGAAGGACATAACGCTGTCCATGAGTCCACTGGGAGAAGATGACGGAAATCCTAAGTTGGGACCCCTCCAGCTTGCATAAGGTTCTATGAATCCTTCTGGAAAATTTCAAGAATGGGGGATGGTCTTTAAGGTTCACCTTGAAAGGCCCCCTTGAAGTTGCAATCCATGTCAGAGGTAAGGGCAGTTTGGGGGATATGTGCTTTATCCCTTCCCAGTTGGCATACCTCAAGCTCGTCTGGGCAGCAAATATGCTAAAATTGGAATAATACAGAGAAAATTCACATGGCCTTTGCCCAAGGAAGATCCAACTGGCAAAACTCAATTTCCAAAGAAATGTAAAAACAACAACAACAACAACAACATCAACAAACCCAAAACACTGTAGAGTGATGTGGGATTATGTTGCTCTTCAGTGGAATTATCCATCCCACAAGTGTGTATGCTCCATATATAAATGGTCAACAGTTGTATGAGCTGTATTGGTCATACAGCAATGCATCATCAGTATGCACACATCTGGACCATATCGTTTCAAGTATTACTATTTCCAGCTCATGGAAGAAGTTTACAGAAGCTCGGATGGTTCTGGCAACTCTTACAAGATGGCATAGGTCATGCAATGGGCCATATTCACAGGTCCAGGGGTTTCAGATTTGGACATCATTGGTGGACATCATTCTGCCTCCCACATGAAGCATTTTTGCTTTATTAAGACTTCCCTGAATATATCTGTATGTATATATACTGAAATACAATTTCCCCTCTTCAAATCCCTCTGTAAGGTCTCAGTGTCTTTAATCCTCTATTTATGTTGCCCGCAAACTCCACGTGTTCTGCTCAGGGGCTCCAAATGCAGCCAGTATTACGTGTTACGTCAAGAAACTTTCACAATAAGAAAAGTACCTATTTATTATGCCCTGCCTTGAAAACATTTTCCTAGAACTCAATCAATCAAACAAAAAATTAAGTTTCTCTTATCTTTCAGAAGCAAAAATACCCATCATTTATGGAAAATCTTAGCCAGAAATACATCAACATTCCACATATAATTTTAAAATAGATTGAGATTCCTTGTTTTATCTCCAGTTTTTATCGTGATTTTCCATGGGAATCAGGGGCAGCCTTAACTGACCTCTTATTTATTTATTTATTTATTTATTTATTATTTACTTACTTTTCTGACCTCTCCTTCAAAAAGCTCATTATGCACATCAATTTCCGTGCAATTTCTGACGGTGGTTGGTCTCCCTGAATTTCCTCCCTTGGTTCACTGTTGGGCTCCAGGAAGTCCCCCACAGACAACAGGGGTCTATAGAAGTGATGGAGTAGAGTTTAGATAGTCTGAGAAGTCCGTGGAGTTAGCAAAGCATGGTTTGCATTCCCTGCTACCTGGGCGTATTGCCTGCTGGGGAGAAAGGCACAATCCCCAGGGAAAATACTGTTTATCTCATCGTTTGTATCACTCTGCACAGGACACAGTTTTCAAAAGACACTTCCCGTCAGCTCATGGAGGCCACATCTCCAAAGCAATCTGTCGGTGTCCAGTTGTCATTTTCAGGGTATTCATTCCGGACAGAGTCCAGGATTCTGCACTCGAGAGCCACCATGAGCAGAAGCTGTCACCTTCCCATAAGAATCGGAACTATCGTCTTGCAGAAACGTGAAGTGTCACCATCATTAGTGTGGGCAGATGCGTTAGGAAAAGCGGTCCTGTCTAGACAGCAATCTCCTCCGGGAACTTCTTCTCCATTGTCACTACAGAAAAAGAACTAAACAAAACAACAAACAAACAAACAAACAAAACACCCACAAATGTCCAGAGACCCACAGCATGCAAACTCTCATTGAAAGCTTAAAACTTCAATTTTGGCAGGTATAGAAGTACTTTCACCGAAACTCATAAATACAAACCGAAAGCAGCCACAGGAATGAAAACCAGTGTGAAATGGATTCTACCTAGGAAAGGATGCTGGGTTAGGTTAAAGCAGTTTCAATGACGTGGATGCATCCCAACTTGGGATCCATCTGTGTGTGGTTAAAGTCAATCCAGACGTGTTAAGCAAGATATGCATTAACTCGCTAAATAACATATGCTGACCAATACTCATCATCTACTACAAAGAAGCAGAATATGCACAAAGGGAAAGGAAGACTGTCTCCCTTTTTGCTTGCAGAGAAACCAGCATTTCCTGGAGAAACATTTGGAGCCAATAGAGCCATGGATGCTTAGAACGTGGTAAAACCATCGATTCCATACCAGGCAGACAGCTGGTCTGACCACCTTTTCTCTCCCATTTGCAATAATACTAAGCTTTGAGTCTCAATACGATCCAAAATAAGAACACTGTGGTAATTTAGCTGGATTGCAGAGTAAAAATATTAATGCCACCCTCTGACCCCCAAAAAGGAGTCAAATCTGAAATACAACGATGATAGTCATTGGTGAAATAGGCATCCGAGACATTTTCTTTCATTACAGAGAACGGAATTAAGTAGTATTGATTGTCCCCTCTATGTGAACACTTAGATGCATAGGGATAGAAAGAGTATAAGCAATTGTAAGTTAGAATATCTTTCCATCATTATCTATACACTGTGAATAAAATAGAATAAATTGCACACATGCTACGAAGATGTGTGTCATTATCTCTTTACCTTTCGGTTCTGCCATATTTTGCGATGCATCAGATCCCTTAAAACAATATCAATCTATATCTTGAGCTATACCTGGATATTTAACATTTTCATTTGAAAGCGCATTACTGGAACAATTATAGTAAGAAGCACCCCTGCGGGTGCTGACAGTCCTGACCATAATCTTTTGCAATAAAAAAAGAAAAGAAATCGAATGCAAACATTTGTGAGGATAGTGCTTTATTTTATCTAAAATTCCCTGCCTGGCTAAACAATCAGGATGGTGATCCATTTTTATACAGTAAGCAGCTTTTTTTTTTGCTTGGGTCTTATTGCAATACAATTGACACATCACATTGTATACCTGTCAGGTGTTCAGTGGGGTGAGTTGATACAAGAATATGTTCCAACTGTTGGCGGGAATGCAAAGCGATGCAGCAGCTCTGGAAAACAGTATGGAGGTCCCTCAAAGTTTAAAAATAGAATTAACCTATGATCCAGCAATTGCACTGCTAGGTATTACCCAAAGGATACAAATGTAATGATCTGAAGGGGCATATGTGCCCCAATGTTCATAGCAGCAACGTTCAACTATGGAAAGAGTCCAGGTGTCCATGGACAGATGAATAGGTAAATAAGATGTGGTGTATATATACAGCTGAATATTACTCAGCCATCAGAAAGGATGAAATCTTGCCATTTGGAACTAGAGGGTATTATGCTAAGTGAAATAAGTCAGTTAGAGAAATACAACTATCATATAATTTCACTCATATGTGGAATTTAAGAAATAAAACAGCACAATATAGAGGAAAGGAAGGAAAAATAAAATAAGCTGAAATCAGAGAGGGAGACAAACTATAAGACACTCTTAACTCTGGGAACCTAATAGGGTTACTGGAGGGAAGGTGGGCGGGGAGATGGGGTAACTGGGTGACCGGCATGAGGAGAACACGTGATGAGATGAGCACTGGGTGTTGTATGCAACTGATGAATCACTAAATTCTATACCTGAAACTAATGATATACTATATGGTAACTAAATTTAATCTAAATTTTAAAAAGATTGGGAAGCCTCGATGGCTCAGCGGCCCAGGGTGTGATCCTGGAGACCGGGGAGTGAGTCCCACATCGGGCTCCCTGCAAGGTGCCTGCTTTTCCTTCTGCCTATGTCTCTGCCTCTCTCTCTCTCTCTGTGTGTCTCTCATGAATAAATAAATAAAATCTTTAAAAAAATTTTTTTAAAGATTTTTAAGAAGTATCTGTTGCAAAACAATTACCAGAATAAGATCAGCTAACACTCCCATCATCTCCCATGACAGTCCGTTTCTTTCCTTTTCCTTTCTTAATGAGAACATTTAAAATACAGACTCCAGGCAGCTTTCACATATATAACGTGGTATTTTTAAGTGCAGTCACCATGCTGTTCAGAAGATCCCCAGACTGTAGTGCGTCATCTCCTAGCTGGGAGTTAGTACTGCTTGTGGTGACTCTGCAGTGTCTGGATTGGATTCTTGGTCCCACTCTGTCTCTGGGCCACCATGCATGCCCCGGTCGGCTGTCACGGCCCTTGGGAGTTCTCCTCTGAGCTGGGGGCTGGGCAAAGTGTGCCCATCTGCTCATCTGTCTCCTTCCCTTCCAATAAAATGCCAAGTTTCCCTTCCCTGTGGGGCTGTCGGCCTACAAATGTCACCTGGTGACTTTGTGGAGAAGGAGTCCATAAGCCACGACAAACCAGTAAAATCAATAATTTTGGGTGAAATGACGTTTTCTTGAGCCCTTTAATTCCTACCAAAATTTTTTAACTTTCTCCATAGACAGCATAGAGTTCCTCTTATCCACCATTTTTCAATATATAAAATTGTTTTAAATAATTTAATTTTGCCTGTATGATAACAGTTCATTGTTATTTAAGGATTACAGAGGCCAGTTCTCCTTTATATGTATGCTTATCAATGCACTACCTGCTTCTGTGTTTTTTTAGGTCCTCGCCATCTATAATCAGACACAGTAATCACCTATATAATTATGTCACGGGACAAAGCAACGTCTTAATGTTACCTCTCAGAAGAAAGGACATTTTTCTGATATCTATAAATGCAGCATTATGTATTTCCAAGGGCTCTGCCAATTTTCATCATTTTGTCTCTAAGAAAGCAAGTGTAAACATATTAATAAAAACGCATTGCTCTATTAAATGCTCATCAGGCTTAATTAATTCTCATCAAAAATCTAAAAGAATTAAATGGACAGAAGAAGCGTGAAAAAATTATAAATCAATTAATAACTATTCATAGTCTTCCTCCAATATCTGCATTTGAGGAATTAGAAAGAAGCATAAGGAAAAAAAAATAAAGCCAATCATGAGGTTAACCAGAAATATTTCTTGGGTACAGGTGCACGTCTCATCCATGAGTCTGGTCCAAAAGTGGTTTTCCCATGACAAGTGGGAGCACGCAGGGATGGGCTGTGGGGTCCCCACGTGTGCTGCCTGTATTTAACAGGTGTGTCTCTTTCCAGAGGTAGGACTTAGATGAGTTCCTCATCTCCACGAGGTCCAGAGAGACTATAATAAAGAAAACTCCCCTAATGTGAACTTACAAAATGAATAATCTTCAAGATGAGATCAGAACCAGGCAATCAGTGCGTTCCAGTAATGATACTAGTGTCCTCTGGCAAAATTTAGAATCTTGGGACCATTATGGCCGCCATTTTACTTCTGAATATATGGCAAAAAGAAGTGAGAGCAAGAGAAAGGAAAATGCTATGATTTCACAAAACTGCGGTCCCTGGAGGAGTCACATCCATAGAGACAGAATGTGGGATAGAGGGTGTCAGGGGCTGCGGGAGAACAAGAGTTAGTGTTTGTTGAGGACAGAGCTTCAGTCTGTTAGGGTGGAAATGCTCGAGAGGTGGATGCACAATATTGTGAGTGTCCTTCACGTAACCCAACTGTATGCTTGAAAATGGTCAAAACGGTCACTTTTCCGAAATTTTTTTGAATCACAATTAAGAATAAAAAGATAAAGAAGCAAATTAACATAATAAATGATATAACGTATATATAACTACACAGAAATATAATGCAAACACTGAGTAACATTCAATGCAACATTCAAAGAAATTAAATTGTAAAATATAAAATTCAAAAAAAAATCCATGATAAAAACAGTATCACTATCTTTAATAATAAAAGTATCACTGTTATTGATTTTTCCAGGGGCTTTTGCTACAGTTATGACTCAGCACGGCTTCTTGTAAAAGCCCCCCTGTTGTCCAATAGCAGGTCAGCTTAGTTCTAGCTCAGCAGTTACCACATAGGGACAACTCTGTCCTCCAGGGGGCACTTAGCAATATCTGGGGACATCTTTGGTTGTGGCAAGGGTGCAACTGGCATGTGGTGGGTGGAGACCGGGGATGTTGCCCAATGTGCTACAGTGCACAGGGTGCCCCCATGTAACATAGAAAGATCCATCCCCGAATATCACTATTGCTGAGGTCACTCTTGTTGCCTTAGCTATCTGTCCATCCATCTATCCATCTGTCATATCTAGCTATCGATCTATCTATCCATCCATCGTATCGATCCATCCATGCCTATATCTATTTATCCATCTACCCATCAATCCAACATAACTATCATCTATCAATCTATCCATCATAAAGATCCATCCATCCTTATATCTATCTACCCATCCATCCATCCATGCATGCATGCATCCATCCATCCTTATGTCTGTCTATCCAGCCAGATAGCCAGCCCTCCATCTATGTCAATTATTTGCAGTTGAGGTGATTTTATCCCTACGGGACACTTGGCAAAGTCCAGAAACATTTCTGGTTGTCAAGCCTTAGCATGAGGTGCTCCTGCCATCTGGTGGGTGGAGACCAGAGATGCTGCTCAACACCTTACAGTGCCCAGGTCACCCCATATCAAACAGCCATCTAACACCAAATGCTCACAGTGCCAAGGTGAAGAACCTTGATTGGTTGACCACATTATACTCAAGAGTCCATTTCTACATCAGCCTCCTCAATCAGATTGGAGTCTCTGGCATGTTAGGTTCCTGTCTCATTAGTTTGCAGCCTCCATGCTTCCTCTCTGCTCTGCCTGGACCAGGGAGGCAGCTGTGGGGTCCTGAACGCTCCTTAGCAAATTGAAGTCGATCCTCGTGAAACAGAACTTGCCAGCGTCCCCTGAGCAAGGCCTCTAGCCCTCCACAGTCTCCACACAGACCATTCTAACCTGCAAAACCAATACCTACATTTGTTATTCCCATTCCCGCCCCCCCAAAAAAGAAAATAGATCTTGCCACCTAATGTCTATTCATGACAAACATTGTCTAGACTCCAAGAGGGAATGAGATCCACTGCATGCTCTTTGGCCGTTCCCCGCAGTGATCTACAGATAGAAAAGTTTCAAAGACTGATTTTGATGTCAATCTCTGTGAACCATCGACGACACAACCTTCATCCAGCCTTGCCGCCTCTATGCTCATCTTCATGGCGTTTATCATAAAGTTCAGTGTAAATGTTGCAAAAATGTCTCTCCCTGTATCTGGCTTCCCCTTTGTGAGGAGAAACACATGCATAGAGCAGTGTGCAGGCCAATTCTCTGCTTTAGAAAACATAGCTCAATGAAAGCAGAGAGAGGCATTCATCTTGAGATCCCAAGTGTCTATCACTGCCAGGCCTGTGATGGCTGATACTATTAGACCAGTGTCTGTTTCGTAACCCACAAATGGAAAAGATCGAGCTGCCAAAGTAACACGCAGACCACGGCCACTCGGCTCTCTCTTCTCAGGACGGCCAAATAGTCGGTTTATCAGTTATAAACATAACCCATAAACTTATTATCTCAAATTAAACTCTTGGCTTCTTATACCTGAGTAAATTGCAGCAAAAACCCATTACGCAGTGAACAATAAAAACTTCAGTTATATCTAATATCAAGGGAAAAAAGTGACATTGCAAAACATTGGTCGGAGATTTTAATTAGGTTTATATTTGGCTATAATTTTAAGCCAAGACAATTTACCTAGGCAATACTTACTGCCTTTGGGAACCCTTAATAGTGGACATAAAGCAGTTTATTTAGCATGGCTAATTTCTCAGAAGGGACAAACGATAAAATCGAGAAGAGCTCCAAAGAGTGCAACAAGCAATGTTAGGGGGCACCTCGGTGGTGTGCAGTCGGTGAAGCATCTGACTCTTGGTTTCCGCTCAGGTCATGATCTAAGGGTCATGAGATGGAGCTCAAGAGTCTGCTTGAGATTCTCTCTCCCTCTCCTTCTGTCCCTCCTGCTTGTGCTTTCTCTCTCTCTCTCTCTCTCTCTCTCTCTCTCTCTCTCTAATATAAATAAATAAATCTTTAAAAAAATAGTAATTTGACAATGCCAGCTGAAGCTCCTCAAAATGAGGAGCTATGCTTTGATTCTCATTAGAATATACAGCCTCTCTTTAGAAGTTAAGAATCGGCTTGGATTCATAAGCTCGTCGTTGAAAGCCCGATCCACACATCTTGCTGGGCGTGCAGCAGCCAGTGCACAAGGATGAATGGAGTCATCATCGTCAGCAGGTAAAGGATGAAGATAAAGAAAGTCAGTGGCTGAGCCACTCAAGAAACACTTCTGATTTGGATAAAATAGGTATTCAGGCTCTGCAGAGAAACAGCAATAATACGTACAGATAGTCGTAGAAAGGGATTTATTCTGGGAATTGACTCACATACTAATGGAGCCTGAGCAGTCCTCGATATGCTACCTATAAGCTGGAGACCCAGGGGTGCCGATGGTGTCAATTCCAGTCTGAGTTCAAAGGGCTGAGATCTGAGAAAGCCAACTGTGTAAGTCCCAGTCCAAGGGCAGGAGAAGATCGATGTCCAAGCTCAAGCCAACCAGCAGACAACAAATCCTCCCTTCTTCCACCATTTTTATTTTATCCATACCCTCAAAGACTTCGCCAAGGCCAAGGCCACTCACGCTGAGGAGGGCCATCCGCTCCACCAGGTCTGCCCATTGAAATGCTAATCTCATCCAGAAACACTCTCGGGGACACACCGAGAAATCGTGTTTGGCCAACTATCTGGGCGCCTCATGACCCAGACACATAAAATGAACCATCACAGCAACGTACCGAGAAAGCTATGCTCGGAGCCCCTGGCTGGCTCAGTGGGTAGAGCATGCAACGCTTGGTCTTAGGGTTGTGAATTCAAGCCCCACGTTGGGTATGGAGCTTACTTTAAAAAAAAAAAAAAAAAGGAACAGCTACACTCAATGTGGATGGAAACGGACACCCAAACCTTGAAATACATACGCAGTGCTCAGAGTTTCCAAACCTCAGTGCTATGACATTGCAAGACTCACAGTCCCTGGTGGTGGTGGCTGCCCTGTGCATTGCAGGGTGTAGAGCACCTTCCCGGGGTCCCCCGACTATATGGCAGGGGCAGCCCCACACACCCCTTTCATCCTAAGGGCAATTCAGCAGGATGACACTATGAGTGCTTAATTTTGTGCACCGTTTCTGAATGATTATGCAACCACTGCTTAATTGTTTCACAACCGTCCTGAGTAGGAAACCTGCCTGTTGACTCCTACAACTTCCTACAGAATGCTCCCCGTTTCAGTTCCCTGGGGCTCGAGACCACTTTGGATCCAAATCCCTGGCGTTTCTTCTTCTTCTTTTTTTTTTTTTTTCACCAACTCAGAGGTCTTCACCTGCTTGATCCCAGCTGATCAATCATGTTCCCATAATGGTGATAACGACAATCACTTTGCCAAGGACAGTGCTTTGCAGTCCCTGGGTTTCTACACCTGTGTTTGAGCATTGCAGGAAAATGGTGAAGAACGGAGTTTAGGGAAACCCAGAGAGAGAATGAACATGAGGCAGCACACTCACAGAGCAGCTTAGGAGAAAGATGGGATGGAAGCGCAAATCGTAATCTAAATAGGAGACCTTACAGGATTTGCCTTACCATTCGCTGTGGCTTCCAGAATCTTCCCTTCGCTTCAAGAAACAGAAGAGGAACACGTTCGGTTACGCAGCCTGCAGGTACGCGGCTTGCATTTCTCTTTCTAAACAGAATTCTTTTTGTCCATGGCTTCATTAAGGCACCCAAGGCTCTGCTGCTGGCTTGTAATCAATACTCTGGGTCAGTGTGAGATGAAATTCTCGTTGACTCATTTCTGGAGCAGCCACTTCAAGCGTGGTACTGGCTTCTAAAAGACTTTATAGAGGTTTGCTTCTGGTTTTATTTTGGTTTTCAAAGAAAAGGAGGAAGATGAAGGAGGAGGAGGAACAAGGGGATGAAGAGGAGAGGAGGGGGATGAAGGGGAGTGGGAGAAGGAGGAAACGGAGGAGGAGGTTGAAGGGGAGGAGGGAGAGGAGGCAATGAAGGGGGAGGAGGGGATCAGGAGGGATGAAGAAGAGGAGGAGGGGGAGGAGGTGGTGAAGGGGAGAGGAGGAGAAGGAGGGGAGTGGGGAAGGGGAGGAAGAGGAGGGAGAAGGGGGATGAAGGGTAGGAGGAGGGGGGAAAGGATGAAAAGGAGAGGACAGGAAGAGGGGGAGGAGGAGGGGGAGGAGAGGAGAAGGAGGGGGATGGGGAAGGGGAGGAAGAGGAGAGGGAAGAGGGATGAAGGGTAGGAGGAGGGGGAGGGAGAGGGATGAAGAGGAGGAAGAAGGGGGATGAAGAGCAGAGCAGGAAGATGAAGGGAAGCGGGAGAAGAGGAAAGGAAGGAGGAGGGTTGAAGGGGAGGAGGGAGAGGAGGTAATGAAGGGGAAGGAGGAAGACCAAGAGGGATGAAGAAGAGGAGGAGGGGGAGGAGGTGGTGAAGGGGAAGGAAGGAGAAGGAGGGGATGGGGAAGAGGAGGAAGAGGAGGGGAAAGGGGATGAAGGGTAGGAGGAAAGGGAGGAGGAGGAAGGGGAAGGGGGATGAAGGATAGGAGGAGGGGGGAGAGGATGAAGGGGAGAGGACAGGAGGAGGGGGAGGAGGAGAAGGGATGAAGGGCAGGGGTAGGGGGAGGGACAGGGATGAAGAGGAGGAAGAAGGGGGTGAAGGAGGAAAAGGAGAATGGGGAGGAGGGGGAGGAGGAGGAAAGGAAGATGGGGAGGAAGGAGAGGAGGAAGAGAGGGGAATAAAAAGGAGAGGGAGAGGGAGAAGGAGGAGGGGGAGGAGGATGAGGAGGGAAGGATGAAGGAGAGGAGGAAGATGGGGGGAGGAGGGGAAGGAGAAGGAGGGGAAGGGGGAAGAGGACCGCGGATTCTTCATGCGAGTTTCCTCTACCAGCTACCGCAATGTTGGCCGCGTGTGGACGTATTGTCCGTCATCTCAGTGACACCTTGCTGACCCTGGTGGGCGGGTCCCCAATTCCTAGACCGTGCACCTGGCTGTGCCTGGGGTGGGGGGCTGGGGGAGGAGGGCGAGCATGTGTTGCAGCGGGCTGGTTGGAAGAGTCGGAGGGTGTTGCAGGGGCCAGAGGGCCTGAGCCACGTCCCCAGGACATCAGAGGAGGAGCTCTGGGTGACGGGTGGGGACGGGCGGCCACACTCACCTCCGTGACAGGCTCTAAAGCACTCACAGCGGGTCGTGGGCCGGATCCAGCCCCCCTGCCCTCGCCACTCACTGCCGGGGAGCTGGGGTGCTTCTGCTGGGACATGGCATTTGTAAGTCAGGCCTGCCTTTCAGGGCGTCCACACAAGACTAGCATTGCCCACCCCCCGCACCACCACCTATGGATCAGACGTGAGGATGCACTTATTTCATAGTCATTCAAAGGTCTTTTGGGGGAAATGCAAACTGTACAGTGGTCACCTGCTTCTGCAGACCTGGATGGTTAAGCTTCCCAACCTGCTTTTGCAGTCAGGCGCACGATATGAAAGAGATCCTGTCCTGATTCTCTTGGGGGAAATTTTTAGAACTGCACCCTTGGGCCGCTGGACAGCTCCCCCTGGGGCTCTTCCTCAGGTTCTCTTGTGACCTCATCACGTTGTCGTGTAATTGCACCCCATAAACCAGGCGCGGAAAGCGTGCCTAAAATCTCTTCCACGGGGACGAGGAAGAGGAGCCTTAGCATGCCCTTGGCTTCCTTCTCGCCTTCGGTCTCTGCGGCCGACTGTTCTGTGCTGGACAAATGTCACCCAGCCCATGGGGAGCAGCTGGCCCTCCCAGGCTGGAGCGCTCTCTATTATTTAAGATCACTCCAAGATTGTCTTTTCACCTGCCATCTTCCGGTGAGAATCCTCAAAGCCGAACCTGAAAAGAACAGCTGCCAGCCTCTGTTCACCAGGGAGCATCATTGGTGAAGTGACTTTTAGCTTCCTCCAACGGGACCCCGACCGGGAGCCTCTGATATCACAATAGCACAAATGTGGGCTTGCTGAGAATTTTCAAAGTCGCCTCTCCCCGGCAGCACAGTGACCAATCCACCAAGGAGGGAGGGAGGAGAAACCAGAACAACAAAAGCAAACCCTGCGTCAAAATCACTTACAGAGTGAGTGATGCCTTTATGCTGCGTTGCTAATCCTGAACAATGGTTTGGGGCGATATAAAACTACGTGATTATTTGTTCAGGATTCCATTTCAAGTGGAAATGAAAACGTCTTTCATGAATTCAAGCAAATGGGACCCTCCAATGGCTCCCACATGGGGGACATTATCAAGCTGGTTGGACTCTTTGGTATAATCCGGTGCTTCAAGACAGATAGGAAATTAATCCTACGAGAAGCCACTGGGGTGGAAAGGAGGGTTATGTGTGCAGGGTGACAAGGGCACTTCAGTAGGGAGACCTCATCGCAGCGTGAAGGATCGGAAGACTTTCCCCAGAATAAGTGGCGTCTGTTCCAAAACCAAAAGGAACGTCCAGAAGACGGTCAGGAGAAGGCTCCGAGAGAACTTGGTAGAAGAAATAGGTGCCTAGAGGCATGAGACAAGCAAACCCTGGGAGTTTGGTGTGGTTGGAGCATGTGAAAACGGGACATGCAACCACTCAGACACATCAAGATCCACCCTCCTAAAGCTATCAAGAGACCGTCGATAAAGATTATGAATTATTCCGTTGGCCGTATCGAGCTTCCAGACACAGGCTCACAGCATGGAGACCACAGTCGGACTTGTGCATCTTAGGGCGATGGCCATGCATCCAGTTGGCACCATTGATAAGATGGCGTTGAGCAGATGAGCAGAACATTCAGGCTGCCTTTTCC
Organism: Canis lupus baileyi; assembly: GCF_048164855.1. NCBI lineage: Eukaryota > Metazoa > Chordata > Mammalia > Carnivora > Canidae > Canis > Canis lupus. The sequence goes on from NC_132876.1 coordinate 123,103,026, forward strand.
TGCATTTACTCTTTTTCTCTACATCTCTCTGAAAGAAAAAACAAAGAAAGAGAGAGAGAAAGAGAGGAAAGAAAGAAAGAAAGAAAGAAAGAAAGAAAGAAAGAAAGAGCCAAACCCAACTATTTAACGATAATGTTAAACAATATATCAAGCAGTGCCCTGTCGGGGAAAGTGCAAAGGGCGCTGTTGGTATTTCTACAACAGGTGATGCAATCGTGACATCTCAAGATGCATTTCTTCCAAAGCTGGCGAGCCATCTCGCTTTGTAAGACTTTTTATATAGAAACCACCTCGCGTCGAGCCTCATGTGGTGTGATGCTAGCATCTATCTGAAGTTTTGACACCACGTAGAGTAGGCAAAGCGGCACAATCCAAGAGGAGTAAACTCAGACATTCTGGTTTTTGAAATGTCAGATTTTAAAGAAGTAGGGGAAAAAAGCCAAGTGACACCCACAGACTTCCAACCCCTGACTCGCTTTGTAGGAATCACTGTGCGCCAAACAAGAAAAGGCCTGTTGATATTTACCCTATTTCTTAACGGTTTAGATACTGCTCCATGGACCACAACCCAGCAAGTGCAGACTGGGGAGCTTATACCCTGCTCTGCCAAACACCGATGAGATTTGACCCTCTGACAAAGTAACTGGGGTTGTTTATGGAACTGGATTTCATCTCCAGGGGCTGCTCACCAGGTATGTCTGCCCGACTACCTGATGGGGATGCAAAGACACCAAACACAGGGAGTCAGGTGTCCACGTTGCATTGACTTTATCAGGGAAAGTTTGATCTTCTCTGATACAAGGATGCCACATTGGGATCCACTAAAAATAATAAAATAGATATGGCCAAAAGAAGTGAAACCTGGGGCACCCGGATAGTTCCGTGGTTGAGCGTCTGCCTTTGGCTCATGGCATGCGTTTGCCTTTGGCTCATGGCATGATCCTGGGGTGCTGGGATTGAATCGCACATTGGGCTCCCTGCAGGGAGCCTGCTTCTCCTCCACCCTGTGTCCCTCTCTCTGTGTCTCTCATGAATAAATAAATAAAATCTTAAAAAAATAAAAAAGAAGTAAAACAAGATACTCCAATACATGTGCACAATCAGCAGTGTGATTTAGAGTCATCAAAAAAGTGGAAATGACTCAGTGCCCGTCAACGGATGGTTGGATAAAGAAAATGCAGTATTGGGATCCCTGGGTGGTGCAGCGGTTTGGCGCCTGCCTTTGGCCCAGGGCGCGATCCTGGAGACCCAGGATCGAATCCCACATCGGGCTCCTGGTGCATGGAGCCTGCTTCTCTCTTTGCCTGTGTCTCTGCCTCTCTCTCTCTCTGTCTGTGACTTAAATAAATAAATAATAAATTAAAAAATATATATATATAAAAAAAAAGAAAATGCGGTATGTCCACACTGGAATATCATTCCCCAAATAAAAAGGAGTGACGCATTGACATGTGTTATGACAAGGGTGGGCCTTGAAAACATGATGCTCGATGAAGGGAGCTCGACACAAAGGACCACGTCGTGTTATTCTATTTATGTAAAATGTCCAGAATCCACAAATCCAGAGAGATGGAAAGTAGACCAGTGTTTGCCAGGGACTGAGAGCAATGACTCCTTAATGGGTATGGGCTCGAGTTTGAGGAGATAAAAATATTTTGAAACTACATAGACACACAGGTTGCCCAACTTTATGGATGTATGAAACACCACTGGGTTGTGTATTTAAATGGCTAATTATACGTTATATAATACACGTTATATAATATACGTACGTATATGCGTAATTATACGTTTCAGCATACGTTATGCTGAAATTCACCCCATGACACCTATAGCGTGAATCCCTAAATTCCTTTCAGCCCCAAACATCTGGGACGATGTAAAGTTATACCGTTGACCGTGGCCAAGCTATTTAAATTCACCTCTCCGACCTCAGAGAAGATGGTAATCGTAGTAAGACGCTGAAGAAAGTAGTACAAGTGACTGACCGAAGTCAATCGCCCAAGGAGGATCCTACTGCAGAGCCTTGCTGCGCAAAGTGAGTTCTGGGACCAGTTGACACCCCACAGCAGATGCGAGCTGCGGAATCTCAAGCTCTGCCCCAAACGCCCTGATTCAGAACCTGCACTTTCACGAGATCCCCAGATGGTAGCAGGTGCATTAACAGGTGTTCATTTGACAAGTGTTGGTCTACATGCATTTGGTGTATCGGCTCTGCTAAGGATTCACAAGGGAGATGCTCACACGTAGAGTTGATTCATCGTTTCATAATTATTTTTCTGCTCTAATTTAATTCCCTCGATAACCTTCTTCTATCGTTGTCTTATGACTTCTTAAGGTGTAAACAAACTCTTGTGGAGGACGTATGTTACTCCTGAAATACATAGAGCCCCTGATCAACACTAAGGCAAATCCAATGAGAGTGAATATCTTTCCTGATAACTGTACATTTCATTCATGGCGGAGAGATTGTACATCCTCTCACGAAATATAGAGGTAGATAGACAAATAAATGGGTAGACGGACAGGTAGATGGGCAAATAGAGTATATCCGCACGGAGGAAATATCTTTTTTTTTTTTTTTATCCTGTGTTAACTCATCTTCAACGTTTGTTTACATCATTCAAAACAGTCTTTTTAATTCACAAAAGAATTACTTGAATGTCGTTTGACGCCGTCTCCCAAATAATTAACTGATTTAATTTCCTTTTTGCTTTCCCTCTGCATTCTAAAAAACGTTCGGTACCATTTCCTTGAGAGGGAAATTCACTAATAAGCTTTACATTTCTTAGCATCAAGCGAAAGTGAAGACAACAAAAACCAGGGACGTATTCAATCTTTGATGTTGAGGAAATGCTCTCCTAGAACGCTCAGAGAGGATGAGGCTATGAATAATGGAAATGCTACATAAAACCCTCTCTCACACACTTTGCAACCAGGCGTGATGAGACCCTTTCTTACCCAGCTCTACAAACTGCAAAATGAAATTGACAATGAGAAGAGGAGACCTGTGGGAGTCTGAGAAATTAGGTGCTGATGTCTTGACCTAAAATGGATTACCACCCATTTTGGAAACCAATATGGCACCATCTACTGGGTTCAAAGAGGCATCTGCAGTCCAGGCATTGTGAGGGCTTCAGGAGATACCGGTGAGACTTTTTCACCAAAAACACTATGTGTACTGAGATAACAGGAAGAACACAAATTTCCATCAATGCCCAGACAGACAAAGATGTCGTGTAGACTGTTGAATTGGGTTCCCTGTATGGGGTTTCCTATCACCTAACAATGTGGCTTTGCGTGAACAAACACTTTGCACAGGAAAGGTGAGTTTCATTCTCACAGAGAATTATTCTATGTCTATAAACTCAAAGGCACAAAATACTATGTTGTGTGTTGATACACAGGCACGGGGTTACACTCTAAATAAGCTAAGGTGATTAAAAATTTGAGCTCAGTAGACTGCCTCCTTCTGTAGGCGAAGAGAAGCTAATGGAAACAGGAAGTCAAACATAAGAGCATTATTCTCTTTAAAAATGGTCACCGGAAAAAAAAAATGGTGACTGGTTCATGGATGTCCCATGTATCTTGAAACGCTGTATTTATATTTTATAAAGTGTTCTTGTCTATCTGGGTACACAATTTTCAAATGTCCATCAAAATAAAACAGAGAGAATCTAGAGTACTTGGAAATTCAACAGAGACTAAATAATTCTTTTGAATATATTCATAAAATTCAGCTGCCTACCAGAATATAAGAGAAATTGCAATGCATCTTTTTTATATTTTATTTATTTATTTCAGAGAGAGAGCAAGTGGCAGAGGAGAAGCAGGCAGAGGGAGAGAGAAGTAGGCTCCCTGCTGAGCAAGAAGCCCGATGCAGGACTCGATCCCAGGACCCTGGGATCATGACCTGAGCCTAAGGTAGATGCTTCACTGACTGAGCCCCTCAATGCATTTAATATAATCAAGAACATAAAAATTCCCTCTCTGATCGCAGCAAGTAAATGAGACAGCAGCAAGAAAAAACATATTTTTTAAAGCAGATTGTACATTTGGAATACAAAAAAAGAAATATAAAAATATATATTTAACAAAATATGCTATTGTAATTAATCCTTGGTGTGCAAAGAAAATCAGTGGTCAATTTCTGCTCACAAAAGAAGCTACTTGAAACACTGATGGTTTTACCTGTCTATTTTTCTAGTGGTCGGCAGGTAGGGCTGGTTTCAGATGGGCAGTCTTCCTTTGGGTTCCTCAGGGGCCTGCCACCATTTGGCTGGGGGGCAGGATGAAGTCACGGTGCAGGATTCTTCTCAACTGGTCTCAGACCCCAAGCAGACGAAAGAGGGAGCTGCAAGGTCTCTGCCCAGGGCTTCCACTTGGCTTAACGGCTAACAATTTCTTGGTCAAAGTAAATTGTGGGGCAAGACCAGATTCAAGGAGATGAAGAAATCAAATCCATCCCTCAGTGGAAAGAGGATCACAGTGAAAAAGGGAATAACACTTGGAATGGGAGGAATTTCTGGCTAGATTTTTGCTGTCTGCTCCATCAAACAGAGGTTTAATTACCACATATTTATATATTGAGGATGCTCTGGTAATAGAGAAATTTGGGGATAGATGTAGATTGAGATAGAGAAGTATAGATGTAGACACATGGGTTGATAGATTGATAGATCAATAGATCAATCAATAGATGGATGGATAGATGGGTGGATAGAAAGATGGATGGTTGTATAGATGGATGGGTTTATAGATGGATGTATAGATGGATGGATGGATAGAAGGATGGATAGATGATAGAAAGAAAGATGATGTATGGTTAGATGATGGATGAATACATGAATGGGTGGATAGATGGATGTATGGATAGATGATAGATGAATCGATAGATGGATGATAGATAGATGATGATAGATAGATAGATAGATAGATAGATAGATGATAGATAGATGATAGATCTCCCAAAAGATATATAAATTCATAGACATCGATTAGTTTTTTGAAGTAACTTAAAAGTTCAGTTACAGAAATCAGTAACAGAACACTAGAGGAATCCCCCCAAAGTTTAAGGAAAACAATAAAAATCAGAAGAAAAACTAACGAAGTAGAAATGAAGCATATCACAGGGAGAAATCAGTACATCCTCATATCCCTACAAGCAAGTTTATCTTAATCAAGCGGATGGAATAAATGAAAATCCTAAGCCCCACCCCGAACGTGGTTCATGTGGGATGTTGGTGGCACAGTCAGGCCGACTTGGTTTGATCCCACAGCAGCTCAGACGCGTCGCGGTCCAAGCTTGCTGCATCGACGTGAGGGTCACCCACCGAATGCGACTTTTAAAACCATGGGCCTGCAGGAGACCACCCAGAAGCACTGAACAGAGAAAGGAAAGAGAATCCCCCTTAAGTTGCTTTGCAAACACGCCTCGATGATGCATCCCCTGGCTCCCCTTCCTCCAGAATCTCCTACAGTCGCAGTAATTGTTATTTGAGATTAAATATCCTTAGTAATCAGTATTTTATTCCAACCTCAAAGTCATCCACAGATCACCTGCAAGGTTTCTTCAGGGCAGGGTGACATAATATTTTTCAGTGACCATTACTCCAGGAGCTGATTAAGCACAATTCTCCCCTTAATTTTGCAACTCAGCATTTAAGCTCTGTCTGAAGACCTTTATCACTCCAGCTGTGGCTAAAATGCATATTTCACAATTCACAGCAAAACCTAGAGCTAGAAGCCAAAGGCTGGCCTACCTCAAATAAAAGAAAGTGGCTTCTGAGAAAAAAAAAAAAGAAAAAAACAATACTTAAAGTCATAGGAGAAAAAATCAAAATGCAGATCTCATGCTGTCAGAGAGGTGACCCTGCTTCAGCGACTGTCTTTAGATACACAGGATGTTCAATCAACGTTATTTTCCTTTGAAAACATTTCTGTCCTAAGACAGATGTAGGAATATTTTTCAATCATCTCTTGAAGTTCCAAGTATTTCCCACATTTATTCCAACCTTCAAGAGACTCCGTGTGCATATTACACCCTCTGTACTGTCAGATTTGGATTTGACCGTCTGCTTCTTTAAGATTTAATTTAATTTTTAAAATTAAATTATATTGAAAGAAAATTAAATTAAAGAACAACAGCAAAAACATACAGCATGCACAATGCAAGAGTGTAAAATTTTCCAAGGACTGATAGGAGGCAACTGTCCCCAGCTCGTATGTACAACCAGGTCTGTTGGAACCGTGATTCTCCTGGTCCACCAAAGATATAAGACCTATTTTGCATTTCAATTGCATTGACTCCACAGCCCATCTCAATTTTTTATTATGTTTTTTTCCCCCAAACGTCCTTCTGACTGTGAGAGAATATTCATTATCATGTTTGGCAGCATTTTAATAAAAAAACAAAAAGTTTGAGATGGAGGTCGGAAGAAGAGCCAAAATATTCTTGTATTTTGTGCTTGAATTGTGATGTTCCTTCTAATAAGTGGAGATTTTTTCATTCTGTTTTTTTTTTTTAGTAATAATCATATGAAATTTACAAACCCTAAATCCATAGATTTAGATCAATGGTTCTCAATTAAGAGTTCTTTTTGACAATCCTCTGAAATATGAGGGTTTACATCTGGAAACTTGTTTGAGTATCTGAGATCGAAAGTCTGTGAAAAGCCACTGGCATTTAATGGGCAGAGGCCAGGGATGCCGCTAACATCCCACAGGCACTGAACAACCCCACCTCAAAGAATTACTTATTCCCATCTCTCAACAGCGCCGAGGCTCAAAAGCTCTGGCTCAGTAAGAGAAAAATAAAATTTTGCACCAAAAAAAAAAAAAGGTGAACAATTTAAGTACCAATGACAGTAAGATCGGTTCCCCACTTTGCTTACAACCTGATTGTGCACCATTTTTACAGTAGTTTCTCAACGGCTTAAAATACTTGTGCATGTGGATGACCACATAGTAGACAAGTGGATTTAAACTGACTTTATGAAACAATGAAGCAGAAAACAGGTAGAACACATGAGAACAGGAGGTGAGTCAGTATGAAGCTATGTTCTGAGCATCATGCATGATGGGATGGGAGCATATAGTGATTGGCTTTTATTAACCTAAAGAAAAATGTGTCCAGGAGCCTTGAAAACACCACGCAAGGTACAGGAAGTCGAGAACAAAACACCACACAGTATGTAACTCCATTTATGCAAAGTGTCCACAATAGGATGCCCAGAGGAACAGAAGGCAGACTGCAGGTGGCCAGGTGTTGGGGCAGGTTGGGGGACGGAGCGTGAAGAGGTCACGGTCTCCTTCTGGGGTGATGAAAATGTCCTGCAGCTAGGTCACAATGCGAGGCTGCGCAATGTTGGGAATGTATTAAATGGACCTGAATCATTCCCTTTAAAATGATGACTCTTATGTTTTATGTATTTTATCCCAATTAAAAAAAAAGAATTAATTTGAATGAGTGCTGTTTACCAGGGGCTGGGATGTGGGGGAATGGGGAGATGTTGCCCAAAGGTCACACACTTGAGGTTAGAAAACGAGTACGGTCTGGAGATCCAATGCACAACATTGTGATGATCGTTACCAATGCTTCAAAGTCGCTAAGAGACTAGATCTTAAATATTTTTCAAGACACGCACACAAATGGCAACGATGTAACATGGCAGAGGTGTCACCTAGCACTGCGGTGGTGATCATATTCAAACATATAAGTGTATCCATGGGGCGCCCGGGTGGCTCAGTGGTTGAGCGTCTGCCTTCAGCTCAGGGCATGATCCTGGGGTCCTAGGATCGAGTCCCGCATCCAGCTCGCTGCTCAGCGTGGAGTCTGATTCTCCCTCTGCCCCTGCTCATGTTCTCTCTCTCTCTCTCTCTCAAATAACTACATAAAATCTTTTTAAGACAAAGAAGCAAAAAAAAAAAAAAAAAGTAAGTGTATCCAATCAACACATTGGACCCCTTACACTGATGCAATCTCTGTGTCAATTATATCTCAATAAAAATTTTGCAATACGTTAAACAGCACACATGAGTAAATAAGTTATGTGAGAAAAGATTATAAGCGTACACACATGCACACAGGCAAAGATTTCTTCTAGTTTACCAAAAGTGAGACACTACATTGTTTCACTTGAGAGCAATCTGCTACCATCTCACAATGTACTATGCGGAAAGAACCACACAAAGGACATCTTGTTGCTATTTTAGCAAAGGAACTGAATATTTCTCAAGTGCATGCTTCTTGTATAGATCGATTTGTTGAGATCATAGCTCTTGTGGCGATGTTCAGGGATGTTTAACATTTTCATCTTGTGTTTTCATTATTTAAGCTCTCATTTGCCGAGATGCGCCTATAGGCTAAAAAGAAGATTATGTGACATGTTTGATCAGAGTTATCTTTTTAAATTTATTTTTTATTTTTTTAAAAATATTTCATTTATTTATCCATGAGAGACACACAGAGAGAGGCAGAGACACAGGTAGAGGGAGAAGCAGGCTCCCTGCGAGACTTGATCCTGGGACTCTGGGATCATGCCCTGAGCCCAAGGCAGATGCTCAACCACTGAACCACCCACGTGCCCTTTCTTTCTTTCTTTCTTTCTTTCTTTCTTTCTTTCTTTCTTTCTTTCTTTCTTTCTTTCTTTCCTTCTTTCTTCTTTCTTTCTTCTTTCTTTCTTTCTTTCTTTCTTTCTTTCTTTCTTTCTTTTTTTTTGTCTTTTTTTTTCCCCAGGTGCCCTTTCTAGAAAAAAAAATTAAATTATACGGGATCATTAGTTTCAGATGTATTTTCAATAATTCATCAGCTGTGTATAACACCCAGTGCTTATCACAAGAATTATCTTATAGAACCCCTGTGTTCTGTTGGTCCAAGTCTCCCAAAATGCTAGCAAAGGCGGATTGATCCTTTGCACATATATTGGGAGAACTCTAGAGAGGAAAAATGGGGAGAAAGCCAGAGAAGGCTTGACATGACAGTGATATGGATCTGACCCTATGAAGGAGATGGTGGGGTTGGGGAGGAAGTGAGGACAGGTGGAGACAGCAGTGTGAGTGTCCTGATGTTTCTCCAAGACTGCTGGGGAGTCGTCCAGCCAAAACCATCTGTCAGAGGATGCCTCGTCTCCCTGCATGGTCCTCACCTCACTTGTCACTGAGTTGGAGCAATCAGAGGATGTGTGACTTCCCAGCAAACAGAGGTTGGGCTCAGGAATGAGGTAGCTTGATCATCAATGACACTCCTGCCACCAGTCTCAGACAGGCACATCCAGGATTGAAGATGTGGTCTTCTTTGGGATAATCTTTAAAGTTTTGGGATAGTCAGCATTCCGGCATTTCCATGATTTATTTAAATATTCTCCCGTGGACGGAGACAGAGCGCTTGCCTTCCTTACCAACAGTCCTGAAAAAGAGACACCATCTTGGAGCTGATGAAGCTTTCCATCCCACCTCTCAACACAGAGGGGGATCTTGTATGGCATTCTCGAGGCCAGTGTCTGCAAGATGATGGTGAAGAGGCGACGACTTACAGGAGAGCCAGGGATAGTCCATCCTCTGGATTCATGACCCAAGTAACCCATCCTCTCCTCCAGGGGCGTCCTTGGGAATAATGTCCCATCTGGAGGACTGCTTTCTTGAGGAAATTATGATTAAGACAATGACGAAGTAAGGTCAACACGGGTGTGGGAGGGGACAGATGCTGGACCCCCTTGGGTCAAGCCTCAAAAATTGGGGCAGGAGTCACACACTGCCCCAGTGGGCCCTGGGCTCGCTCCCCCCTTCTCCATGCAGAAGAACACGATGCATTCGTCAAAATCGGTGCGTTCCTTTATACGCACCACGAGCTCCAGGGAGCTTTTCTTAGCACTTGCAACCTGCGAACCAAAGCATGAAGACAAATTGTTCTTAATAAACGTGTACCCCAGACATTGTAACAATCCACTTTAAGCCACAGTAGAATTATTTTTAGGACTTAAAGGGGCTTAATTCTGAATAAACCACATGTTATGGGAAAATATATATATATCTCATAAGGTAACTCTCTTTATAATAATATTTTAACTGAAATTAAGTGGAACTAAATGCTTGATTTATTTTTAGGGAATGTATTTGTGTTCGGTACCCCCATCTCATTCCACACGGATTTCAGACGGCTCATTAGTTGGTTGATAACCAATTCTGTGCATGAAGGCACACACATGATTTCTGGAGGTGAAATCATTGATACCTTTCTCTTCATTCAGAATCGGTGTCATGTAAGCACACATTGTATGAGCAATGTGTAAAAAATAAGGCAAAGAAAATCAATGACTGTGTTTCTACATTGCAGAATTGAAATTTCAATTTACATTTGGCATTCTTTTAGAAAGTAAAAAGCTTTTGGGGGGAAACTCTGGCAATTCCCACCTGAGCTAAGAAGACCCATAGGAAATAGTGGGGGTTTTTTCCCCCTCTCAAGTCTTGAGGTATCAGCTTCTACAAAGACCCTGCATTATGTGGCATTGATGGACAAAACAGTCCACACGAAGTTGCCATAACCCAAAGGTAGTGATGAAACTCAGGGGAAGGTCAGCAAGCACACAGCCTTCCCTACAGGTGGATCTCTCTCCTGCAATGGCATCTTGCACAGAATAAGAGAGACAATTCTTTATATCAGGGCAACAGGGGATCCATGAAGGCACTGGAGAGAGGTCCTGGTGGACCAATCCAACCTCTATGGAGACAGGACCTGAACCTCTGTCATCAAAGAAGATGGGGAGATGGAGTGGCTTGAGGCACTGGACATCATGTCTTTGTAGAACCCACTTGAATTATGCAGCATCTTAAAAATCCCATTAAGGGCAGCCCGGGTGGCTCAGTGGTTTAGCACCGCCTTCAGCCCAAGGCCTGATCCTGGAGACTGGGGATCGAGTCCCACATCAGGCTCCCTGCATGGAACTTGCTTCCCCCTCTGCCTGTGTCTCTGCCCCTCTCTCTCTCTCTCTCTGTCTCTCATGAATAAATAAAAATAAAATCTTTTTAAAAATCCCATTAAGACATCGCATATTCTTGCATATTCTTTTGTCATCTATTAATTGACCGGACAAGCATAGATTCATTTCTGGGCTCTCTATTCTTTCCCTTGGTCTCCGCTTCTACACCAGAAACGAATACAACACTGTATGTTGATTATACTTCAATAATAATAATAATAATAAAGAAACAAAATCCCATTAAGACAACCCACACTCCTTTGTTTTTACGTTTAAATACTTTGCCCAAAGTGTCACCAGCAAAGATCGGAAGGCTGGTCTCTGCCTCACTCTGAAGACTGTCTCCTTTTCCGACACCTCATCTCCCTGCCAGCTGCCCAGTGTTAGGTAAGCAGACATTATCAAGAGTCCCCTGAACACCTGTGTAGAATAAGAAAGGTCCTCATGCCTGTGGAATCCGAGGAAAAGTGAAAAATACCGAAAGGTTCCAAAACAAATGCAGTAACTCAACAAGGTCACAATTTTGAGTTCACCTAAGAAGGTTGTCTTTTCCTATTCCCGGTGCACGGGAGCAACGTTGGCTGCAGATTGTCTGACATACATCATCAAGTCCACCAAGATAAGAACTTTTATGCAAAATTGCCCATTTGTCTTCATTTCCATCTTTAAAAGTGCATCCACGGAGCAGATGCATCCATAGCTTAAAAATTACTTCATGGTGACATGAATAGAAAACCGTAATGCCTCATTTAATTAGCAACAGAATTAAAATGCGGGAATGCACCAGAACAAAGCTAAGTGTTTCTCAAGTGAAGGGTCCAAGTTTCAATTTAAAAAAAAAAACAAAACCCTATAGAAATCCCTCTTTTGCCAAATGTTATCATTATCATGCATTTGCCCCACTGGAGTTAGATATCTACATTCTCATGAAATGACTTATTGTCCACACAACGTCTTATCACGCAAAATTTTCCAGAAAAAATTAATGTGGTGCCGAAGGCTTTGCAATATACGGAAAATAGATGGGGGAAATAAGTGGGATATTGCATTAGGGTTCTCCAGAGAAGCAGACCCATAGGGTGGGTGTGTAAACCCAGAGAGAGGAGGATACATGTGGAGAGAAGCATGGAATGGATCCCTCCCCTCAGCCCTCAGAAGGAACCCCACAGTGCCACACTTTCATGTCAGAAGTAAGACCTGCAGGAGTGTCGGGCAAGGCCCTTTAGTGTGGCCCTCTGTTATGACAACCCTAGTCAACTACTACTTCTGAGTAGAAAATTAGAAGACTCAAGATTACAGGCATCTTTATGGTTTATGCTCACCTCCAGATTGGTCTGATTAAAGCAATAATGGAACATATGTCACAAATTTGCTTTTGAAAGAAAAGGAAACAAGCCTGGCAACCATTTTCATTCTATTTCTCTCATGAGCCCATTCCTTTGGCTTCTGGATGCCATCTACTCCCCGTGTCCTCCCGTGCTCTTCTCTCCGTGTCCTCATCTCTTCTTATCCGGAGACAGGCCCTATTGGAGTAAGGTGCATCCTAATTATCTTATTTTTCCTTTAATTACCTCTTAAAGACCATATATCCAAATACAGTTACATTCTGAATTACCGGGAGTTAGAATTTGAAGGTATGCATTTGTGGGGGCCGCCAATCAGGCCGTATGATAACCTGATCCTCAGCTACCCAAATCATACCACTGGAGAGTGACACGTAAATCTCCACAAGCCCCAGAAAGGAAACCCTACAGCACCTTAGGTATATCCATGGAGAATAATAAATATGGCAGATCCTCCCTATGGGCAGAACAAAAATAGTTGCATTTAGGGAATGAGGCTGAGCTCCCCTTTCTTGGAGAATGAATCCCATAAGGTGGGTCTCCATACATGATCTCCGTGTTCCCCTTTCCCAAATGTTTCTTTATACTAAAGTTGTCATGTTTTCCCTCTGCTTACTAGGCTTTGGGTGAGTTGAGGTTGAACAAACGTTGCTTGGCCATGGGTTGCCAGGACACGTGGAGGAATTGCTCAACCCCAGGGGGTCTGAAGTCGGAGCTGCATGAAGAGCCCAGATATGCATGAGCAGTCTGGCCCATGCTCTTGTTTTCAGGCATCGAGAACCCCCAGCCCCGCTTTGGGAACTAACACTTCCCTATGTAATCTACGGTTGTCCACCAAACCTCTCCCTTCCACCCCTTCCGATGAGCCAATGACCCAGCCTTGGCGAAATATCTCACTTTGTCCTGGGACACTTGGGGGAGACAACAGAGCTCGACTGGCAAAACGGAACATCGTTGGGGTCGCCTAGAAGACTTGTTACAACACAGACTGGTGGACTCCACGCCCACAGGTTCTGATTTTGTAGGTTGAGGGTGGGACCCAAGCATTTGCACGTCTAACATGTTCCCAAACTGATCTCCATGCCTCTGGTTCAGAGGTGACACTTTGGAAACCACTGTACCAGGTCACATTAGGATCAAAATTCTTCCATGGATAACTGAGAGAGAACAACAAAAAAAAAGGAAGATGCTTTATTAGTTTCTTCCCATTGGCAATGTGAACACGGGCTCTACACGACCATCTTCTCTGGGGCGAGGAGAAACTCTGCGTGCCACTTGAACTAGTCTGGGAAGGACGGAAAGCCAGAACATGGGGAAAGAATCAGAGCGTCGACTGTACCATTTGAGCCATTCTATGCAGGTATGTCTGGTCCAAACCTAAACCAGCCAAAAGCAAATGCTTCCACTTTTATTTTAAGCTGATAGAAGTTTGATCTCTGTCCCTTGCGGCAGAAAGGGACTTTATGAGTCTGACAAGTCTTTTAAAGGGATAGAAAAAAATTAAATAGATAAGGTACTAATACAAAAGGGCATTTTATGCACAAAAATCTGTTAAGATAGTTGACTCAAAACCATGCCAGTAAAAGGATGCTAAGACATTGACTTGCAAGGGTCATGGGATTTGCATGCGATGAATACACCACCTCATTCCCATGCTGTGTGGTTGATGTTGTTTGTTGGGAGCGGGTGGAAACAAAAACTACATGGCAGATGTAAGACTGCAAAAACCCCCAGTAATTTCCTTTTTTTTTTAAAAAAAAAAAAAAAAAAGCTTGAGTTTTCTCCCACTACATTTTACTACATGTAAATAAAAGAATACTAACATTTAGCAAATGTTCACCTCCTTTCCTTCTCCTCAATCAATCATGCATCAAAACAAGAGTAGAAAAATGCAGCACACATCACAAAAGCAGCCAAAAAACAGAAAAAAAACAAAAACAAAAACAAAATGGCACATGGCATATAAGGTTAAAAAAAAACCCTAATTCTATTTGAAGCGATTATCTACATGTTCATTTTGCTGGGTGGATTTTTAAATAACACGTTTTTTTTTTTTTGTTTGTTTTATTTTGTTTTTTTTTTTTTTTTTTTTTTTAGCAAGAAGGAAGCTGGATACTGAATTTTTATACAAAATAAAGTCTGCCAATCATGACACGTTTTATGAGATAATAATTCAAGAGTGGGATTGGGTGTCATATAATTTTGAGCTTACATGCCTACTTGGGCACTTTAATAGGTATATGATTCTGAACTTTATTTTCCTTATCTGTGAAGTGGAGAAAAAGTCATCTCCAGCTGACAGAGTTGCCCTGGAGGAGTAGGTGATGGAGCTGAAGCTTAGTAACACAATGATCTAGAAGCTACTATAATGCTCACACACACACACACACACACACACATTAAATAATAGTAATCATCCACATTGTTGAAATGATTGATGGTCTTGAAAGACAACACAATATCACAAAGACGGTCTGGATTGTTTCTCATCTCCCTGGAGGAGAGGGAATTAGCTCTGGCCCTTGGCGACCTTCTCAGTCTCTGAGCACGATAGAAAGTTACCCCCTAACTGGGAGGAGTTCTAAACTTCTCTATTTAGGTGGACATTTCTTACAGTGCATTGACGGAAACCGTTGACGTGTTTATCGTAGATGATACAGCTTCGTGCAATGAGGTGAAGGATCATCAGCGTTACCTCAACATGACCCTTCCCCTGCGTATGACAGCAACAAAGGTTGTCACAATGTCTAGAAGGCGATAATAGGTATAGTCATCTGCAATATAATTA
This sequence comes from Canis lupus baileyi, assembly GCF_048164855.1. Lineage (NCBI taxonomy): Eukaryota > Metazoa > Chordata > Mammalia > Carnivora > Canidae > Canis > Canis lupus. Next base: position 123,118,133 of record NC_132876.1, read on the forward strand.
TAATTTTATTTATATTCATAATCTCCATCAATCAGTAGATTGTAGGCATGGCCAACATCAATGTCATAGTGTCATGTCATTTTTGGATGGAGTGGTTAGGACTCTGATACGGTGATAAAGCCTTATGGGGTCAAATTCTGGCCCGTGCCTTATTTAACCCACCTGTGCCTCCATTTCTCAGTCTGTAAAATGGGGATAATACCTTTGGCCCAGAAGCATATGATGATAAAATTAACTGCATGCTCACATCAATGGCTGACGCATCATAAATACTCAATAAGCCTGGAATGTGTTATAATTTTGCCACAGCCCCCTGGATGGTTTGCTTCAATTATCTAGAATCTTTGTATGACAAAGAGAAGCAGATGAGCCTCTAAGGTTGTGAATACACACGAGTTGGGATGGGGCAGCTCTTCATCCTTTTCTGAGAACAATCGCTGTACCTGTGATGGCTTCCAACAACACAAAGGTATGCTCCTACAGTTCTGGGGCTTGCAAGTGTGCCATCGATTTCCCTGGGCTAAAATCCACCTGTTCCTTCTGGAGACTCTAGAGGGGAATCTACATTCTGGCCTCTTCCAGCTTCTGGAGGCACCCGCATTCCACGGGTTGTGGCCCATCATCTATCTTCAAGCCAGCGATGCCCTTCCCACACGGTGTCACTTTTATCAACTCTAAGGACCCCCTGTCATTACCATTAGAGATCACCGGAGAATCCAAGATCATCTCCTCATGTCAAGGTCTTGAACTTAATCACATGTGCAGAGTCCCTTTTGTCATCTGAGGTGCTAGGGATTAGGAGGTGAACATCCCTAATATTGGGGGTGGGGGCCTGTTATTCTGTGTCCTTGAGTGTGGACTCAAAAGGTAGTCACCCCACATACGTTTGCTGTTATTTCAATGCTTACCATGTACCACACTAGGGCGAGGACCTTTATATATATTATCTTATCTCTTACTCCTACTCTGAGGCATGAGGAACCTGAAGCTAGGACGGATTCTCCAAATTGTTTTCTTTTTTTTTTTTTAAAGTCTCCAAGTTCACAAGGGATGATGCAACAAGACCAAAGTATGGATTCTGGTCTCCCCACTAAAAAAAAAAAAAGGGGGGGGCTCTGATCTGCTCAGCTGTCATACCCCTCACTCACAGCACTACAGCTTCCACAGGGTCCTTCAGATTTAGGACATCTTCCTAAGGAATCCTCACTCCTCAAGTCCTGCAGAGGGCCATGTTGAATTTATGTCCTGGGTAGTCTATCCTGGATGCCCCGAGGCTGGGCCGATCTCAAGAGCAAGAGTCCCCACGCCAGAAAAGTCTCTGACTAAAGGCGAGACCTTCCGAAGTGAAGTAAAACATCTCACTTTATTTAATTAAGATGCACCACTTGATTACTGTCTAGCCATTTAATAATTTTGTTTTTGCCATTAAATGGATTTTTACTTCCATGTAATTGCTTTAATTTGTTTTGCAATACGCTTTCAGACACATCAATAATGCCTTCAGCCAGAACAAACGCTCGGACTCCTAAATCAAGTCAACGCAGACCTAATGTGACAATGCTTTTCCTTCACTACCAAATGAAGAAAGTAACTTGGGAGAGATTTGTCAAAACCATAAATAAGTCTTCAGGGGGGGAAAAAAAGCATAAACGGCAGCCAGAGGAGTGGCAAATTTCCAATATACTTTCTTAATTTTAGGCTACCCATGCTAATACATACCCTCAGGTGATAGAAACCTCATTCCTGGTTTGATGTTGGTGGTTTGAAAAACAAAATAAACTGAAGAAAAATGATCCCATCCCATCCTGAATCGTGCACATCACTCAGAGAATAAGCACAGAAAAAAATCACAGGTTCTCTGATTCTTCTATTAGCTGAAAAACTACTAATTGAGAATAATTCATACCTGCTCTTCTAGGAAAATCCACATAATGGGGTTTTTTTTTTTGAGTCTGAAAACCCATTTATGCATCGATTGAAATATATATTCATAATTATTGAGTATATATTTTGTGCCAACCCCTGTTTGGGAAATAAAGCTGAAATTATTATTTTTTTTAAATTTAAATTCGATTTAACCTACATTCACTGTGCTATTAGTTTCAGAGGTAATTTAGTGATTTCATCAGTTGTGCATATAACACCCAGGTGCTCATTCCATCACATGTCCTTCTTCACGCCCGTCACCCAGTTACCCCATCACCTTACCCATGAAGCTGCAATTAATCAAGCTCATGGCTTCATGAAGCTTCTTTTCTACCATGAGAGTCAGAGTGTAGATGGAGACGGGGGCAGATTACAAATGTGTCACGTAGAGACAGAGAGGACACAGGCAAACAATAAAACAGAGACACAAGATTACACGATAATCCAGGCACACTTCTCCACGTTGGAGAAACTCACAGTAACCAAATTCAACCACACACACCTCTGCCTTTACCCCTTCCTGCAGGGGTGACTCTCCTAATCCTCTCCCGATTCCAGCTGAGTTCTTCCTCTGCCGTTTTCCCCCCAGGATTTCATATTCAGAACGAAGCAGAAAATCCAAATGTCTCCCTAATGCCTTCTCATTGTCTTTGACATCAGAACACCATCCTTTTCTTTTTCCAGACAAAATGGTGGTCAGAGTTTGAGTCTTCATCGTTGCCTTCCTTCCGTCCACTTCTTCCACACACACACACACACACACACACACACACATTGACATTAGATCATCTCTAAAGTATGATCGTTTAGAGCACAAAAAGCTACCTGATATTTGGGTTCACCCTCAACACTGACCTATCTCCATTTTCCACTTGAGACAGGTGCGGGTTGCTTCGAACCCCATTCCCAGGTGCAGAATTGAGAATCTGGAGAAGGGACACTCTCCTGGCAGCACAGAACTAGCGAGTGCAAAGCGGGGACCCAAATCTGCTTCTCCCATAGTTAATGTCTTCCAGAAAGTTTCCACCAACTGTCTCTTACTGACACAGCAAGAAGGACACACTAGACCAGTGATTTTATCTGGTGGGCCTCCAATAGTGAGTCCATGTAATTTAGGGCTGCTTACATCCTGGGGAAATGATAGGAACTAAACCAAAGGCTTATATGCAGAAAGTATATGTTTTAAACACTTAAACGAAAAAAAACACAAAACAAAAAACAAAAATAGTAAATACTTAAATGACTGCCTTCGAACTGAGCGCCCACCTAAAAGGAGCATAAACTAGCCACGTGATCCCAACGCAAAGTGGTAGAAAATAATGCTCTTCCTCTTCCTTCTTCTGCTCTGCAAGTTCAAAGAAGAAGAAATGGAGGACACAATTATATATATAGAAAAAGTTGTTCAGTTTGGATTCCTTTCATTAGGAGGGTGTGAGAACATCTGGGTGCTTGGGCGGCCTTTATCTTTAGCACTTCTCTATAAAAAATAGATGAGTTTCCTAGGGCCATCAAAATGAATGACCACAAATTGGATGTCTTAAAGCAAAAAGAAATTTGCTTTGTCTTCCAGCTCTGGAGAGCAGAGTCTAGAGATCCAGGTGAGGCCGGGCTGTGCTCCCTCCAGAGCCTTCAGGGAGGGTCCTTTCTGCCTCTTCCAACTTCTAGAGTTCCAGGTGTCCATCCCATGTCCCCCTCCATCTTCAGATGGCTTCTCCTCTGCGTTTCGTCTTCTATTTTAAAGATCCACGTCATGTTGGATTAGTGCCCACCCTAATGACCTCATTTGAACCCATCTGCAAAAATCCTATTTCCAAATAATGCTACATTCACAGATACCTGGTGTTAGGACTTCAACATATCTTTTGGGGAACTCAATTCAATCCATAAAAAAAGATAAGAAGAAACTGAGAGACACAGAAGCGTTGAATAGATGGTCCATTGAAAATGTCCTAGAAGTAAAAAGAAAAATAGAAATTGGACACCTTCCTGGGTCATGTGTTCAGTTTTACAGCTGTGGGTCACATCCCAGACTCTCTGCACCCAGCGTTTAAACCTCCAGAGGTTGTGTAGACCCAAGAAAGAGTTCGATTAGCAAGGGACGTGGGCCATTGCATTCCAGAAGCACCTGCCAGAATGAGGACACAAGTCTCCAGTCGCGGACATAGACGTGAGCTATGTGGATAGGACCACCATGTCCCCAGCTGCCTCCAGGCCAGCGGGAGCTCAAAACAGCTCCCTACGCAGCACACAACGAGGAGAAAGCTGAGACCACTCACTCTCTCTCCTCCCCACTTGGGCCATCCCTCCAGCTGTCACACAAAAGCTACCCTGAAGAAGAACACAAGGAGAAGAAACCCGAGACACAGAGTCAAGATGCATGCCATTTTGGAATCAGGCTGAGATTCTGAGCTCAACCACACCTGCAGCTCCTAAGGATGACCAGCACAGTTCCAAAACACTAAAGATCGGGGCTGTTCTTGGGCTATGTGTGCAGTGTGAGCACATGCACATGCATAATGAATGGATGTCAGGAGATGTCGCCCTTGCTGCCCTTCCAGGGACTCACTAGTTCCTCTTCCTTGGATGCCACTTGTACACTTCTCTATATTGAATGTGACTTTCTACAAAGGACTTTTATTTTTTTTTTTAGATTTTATTTATTTATTCATATGAGACACAGATTGAGACAGAGACACAGGCAGAGGGAGAAGCAGGCTCCATGCAGGGAGCCCGACGTGAGACTCGATCCTGGGTCTCCAGGATCACGCCCTGGGCTGAAGGCCGTGCTAAACCGCTGAGCCACCCGGGCTGCCCAGGACTTCTACTTAAAGAGCTCTCAATAATGCATCCCTTTGACATGCACAGGAATGAAATCACTCGCACCCTCAGAGCTCAAAGAGAAACTAATGATGGTTTGGATTTCTGCATCCGTGTCCTGATGGGAGATCAACTGGATCTCCCGTCATCAATTTATCAAGGTTTTCAGTGTTTCTTCCACTGAAACATTTGTAAATGATAATTGCCTGCAATCGTTCTGCCATGCAAGATTTGTGAATAATTATTCTGTGTACTTGTTACACTGTAAGAGCAAGGGCTTTATACCTGCAACCTCGCGATTCCGAAACGTTATCACACGGACCGAAAGACCAAAATACGTTTTACGATTTCATCTCCCAGTTGCAGCGTACAAAACAGTTATGGTTTGTTTTACTTTTTTGAACTTGTTTACCTTTCACTTTGTTTATATACTTATTAAATAACACACTGTGGCCTTAAAAGGTACACATAAGAAACACTTCAAATGCACCTACAATGACTGTATATTTTGCTCGATGTCCAAAAACTTATTAAACAATATGCCTTTCAGTCCTGAGGCAAAGAAGAGCTTGACAAATTTATTAACAAACACAAGTTCATTAAAATGATCCTGTGGCTACATAATTTATGAAGTAATTAATTCTGATTTAAACAATTATTTACTTGAAACTCAAATTTGCTCTGAAACCCAAAGTAATGTTTCGTTGGCACCACATAATAAAGTTCTTATGTAATTACTAATTAGTCTCAAGCATGACAAATGTTTTAATTAAAATCTCCGAAACAGTTAAGCATTTAGCACTTTTTTCCCGCTGTTCTCCCACTTTATTTGCTTCAGATTCACTGTTTAATGGTCCCCGAGAGCCCACACATAACACGGACACCCGTTCACCAGTGGCATGATTTTTCTGGTATTTATGCCATTTGAGGAAGAGAAAGGAATATTTTGCAAACTGTGTTTGAAGCCTGCAAGAAGGGTTGAGAAGCTCCCTGAGTTCCAGAAAGGCACGTTGCACTTTGCCATTATTGCTCAAGAACGCCCAATAGGTGATCTCCAGTGCAGTGAGGCGGCCAGAGCCACTGAGAACTTGTCTTGGAGAGCAGCTAACTCTTCTTTTCCACAAGTTTTATCTATTTATTTCAGAGAGAGCACAAGCACGAACAGGGGCAGAGGGAGAGGGAGAAGCAGTCGCCTCACCGAGCAGGAAACCTGATGACGACGTGGGGCTGGATCCCGGGAGCCCAAGATCATGACCTGAGCTGAAGGCAGATGCTCAACCGACTGAGCCCCCAGGTGCCCTGGAGAGCATCTAACTCTTGCATTCCCCGTCAAGACCTAGACCCACCAAGTCTTGCATGATGTGGAAAGTCTCTGCTCACCACATCTGGGCTGGTTGGGGAGTAGGGGGCCACCAAGGGTCCTTAGCTATTTGAGAGAGTCTGCGTCCATGAGGTGTGTCAATGACAGACTCATGAAGGCTCCAAACGCCAACAAGGGCACTCCGACTGGTGAACTGGTGGTCTATGGGCATAAACGATGTGCCTATTGGGTCCTCGTTAAACACCAACCCAACCCCAGTGGAGACCAAACACCCACCCATGCAGCCGGCCAGATACCCCCTCTTATTCCCTGGTCTTCTTCATCCCTCCCAACCCCCCAGCTCCCCAGTTTAGTTGCACTGCTCGTCTTGGCTGTTTTCATTTTTCTTTTCCTTTTTGACTTCTTTTTTTCCCCCCCAACTTGAAAATGAACAACATAAGGCACTAGTTATTCTGGTCTGTGTGATTTCACTGTGTTTTGTCAGGACACCTGTCTAGCCATCGCAACGCACATGAAAAAAAAAGGGTGGTAAGCATATATCTAAATTGCAGTATTCACAGGGAAAAGACTAGCATGTGCTCGGGTTGTTTGGGGCTTTTTCTTTCTTGGTTTCTTAACTCACTGATAGAGATGCTGTTTCCGAACGATTATCTCAACATCAAGTTTCACATTTTAGGCAATTTGCTATACACAGCAAAATTGTGTTGCTTGGTTTTTTCCATGTTTTTCCCCACCCACCCACCAGTTTCTCCCTTGATGCATATGTAATTTCCTTGAAAAAAAAAAAAAAGCAACGCCTGTTCATTCCATGCAATGATGCTCTCTGTTTCTGGGGGCAGGACGACACTAGAGCCCTGCTGCCTTGGAGATTTAGGAACACCTGCTGGTGAGCTCAGGCTCCCATTTAACCCTTGATGTGCCACATGTCACTTTGACCTGGTCCCGCTCCATAGCGTACGCTGCTAGTGGCCTTCGGTAGCTCCTCTGGAGTTAGTAATCTATTTCCTGGAATCTTAGGCTTTTGTAAATGTTCGAATGGGTAACTACAACAAAAAAAAGGAAACTTTAGACTTTTTCACAGCTGTCACTTCAAAATTTAGGGATGACCTGTTAAAAAAGTAATGATCAATGAAGCAGAGAACTCATGTTTCCAGGGCATAGAGGAAAGAGCCAATAACACCCAAACTCTACTTAAGCACTGATTTTTTTTTTTCAACATCTAAGTATACCTTTGGAGTTTAATTTTATCACATATTGACTGTCTCAATGAGTGCCCCAACCCCATTAACTGGTTTATTTACTGTCTGCTATCTCTGCTGTTTATAGAATTGGCCTACAGATAAGAACTCAGGAGGAAGGAAAACAATCAATACAATTATAAATTCTGCCTCTGAGACACACACACATACAGGCTTCCACCTTCTGTGGGAACACAGTTGATAGACTTCACAGTGACTCCAAGGTGTTGCTCATGGAATGAAAAATTCTCCCGGTATTCATTCACCCTCACCTGTCACAGATCCCTGAATGTGATTGAACTCACGTTCTTCTAGGGTATTGATAAGCAAACGTGATGTACTGATATATCAAGAATGCGGTACAATCCAGAGGCCGTAAGTTTGTGTTTTGATCACGGCAAGTGTTCCTTTGTGTTGGATTCAGAGCTTGAGTGGCGAGAAGCCTCCATATCTCCTTTGATCATAAAAACCTCCTGCCTATGGATTCCATCTGTGTCCTTTTCTACCTTATATACCTGTGCCATCCTCCCCTTCTCCACCTTCTTGGCCACCAGGATGCTTCTGCCTTCATCAGCTCATTTATTTCTTCTCTTCTTTGCTCTGCGGTTGCACACAGTCCATACTGACTTTAAAATGGTGACACTGAACATTTCCATTTGTTTCCCATCGTCTTTTCTTCTTTGAAAATAATTCCCTCCCCACAAATAGATTTGTTGTCATTAATATGATTTTCATCCCTTATATGTTGAATGTTTTTTGTTTTTGCTAACATAGCTCATGTGCAGAGTGAATGCACTGCATGCTAGGTCTAAGGGACTCCCTGTGTTGTGTCAACATGACAGTGGTAGCATTAGCTGTAGCTTTATTTGTCACATGGGAAGACAGATTTGTTTCCTTGCTTTTTAAAAAACACAGTAGTAACCTCTGCTTTAATAAGTCCTAGCTGCTCTTTTAACATTGGGTAAGTGATATGAGTCTTTTCCAGTAAATGACTACGCCAGTAAACACCAAGCGGGTGTTTTGGAAACTGAACATAATTCTTGATTTGTTTTTTATCTATCTATCTATCTATCTATCTATCTATCTATCTATCTATCATCTATCATCTATCTATCTCTCCATCTGTCCATCCATCCATCCATCCATCCATCCTAATCATCATGTTTGTCTATCATCTATCTATCATCTATCTATCTATCTATCTATCTATCTATCTATCTATCTATCTATCAATTATTCTATCCATCCATAAAATCATCATGTTTATCATCTATTCATCCAATAATCCTATCAATGTATCTATGTATCTATGTATCTATCTATCCATCTATCCATCCATCCATCCATCTATCCATCCATCCACCCACTCACCTACCCATCTGTCTCCCTGTCTATCATATCTATCTATGTACCTGTCTATCATCTATCTATCTAATCTATGTATTTTTGGTTTGCTCATCTATTTAGATTTGGGGAAGAGAAAGTTTCTGCAATTGTGGGTCTCAAGCACCAATTCTCCTAACAATCCCCTGGATGTCTCATTAGGTTTTGCCTCTCTTTACCCATATTTTCATGATTTGTGCTTCTTTCATGTCTGGAAAAGGAGGAGGAGAAGCAGGAGAAAGAGGAGGAGGAGAAAAGAGAAGGAGGAAAAAACATTAGGAGGAAGACAAGGAAAAAGAGATGGAATTAAATGGATACTATAATAGTAGAAGAATAGCCAATGTCAGATTTAATGTGTAAAATTAATAAAAATGGAATTTAATCTAAATTTTCCCCAAACTCCTGGAGAAGGACATGCTTTTCTCCCTACTGTGTGCTCATGTATTTTAAACTGATTCCCATAAGTCTAGGAAGAGTTAAGATTCACTAGTCTTTCCTTTTGTTCTTTGCCCCCAACTCATTCACTGGAGATTTTTAGTCCTTGCCCAACAAATTCATCTACATGTCCCGGAGGAAATTAGAGCTTTAATTAAGCTTACAAGAGCCTGCAGTCCTATAAAAACTAAATAATTAAAAGATCTTCAGAACCAGAGGCAGCAAGGATGCGATTTTATGAACACGCACCTGTCCATTTTGCAGAGCCAACATAAGGTGTTCATGTTCTACAGGGAACAGGTTTATCCTGAGAAAGGGAGAAAGAACAGAGAAGCTTCTAGATAATGGTCATCACTAATTACTAAGATCTTCTAAGATAAATCTCTCATAACAGTTAATCACATCTATCACCTGTGAATGTGTCTGATGCTGATCCGGTAACAACCCCAAAGTAAAGAAAACACAGACTCAGCATTTCAACCCCTCCTTGGCTTTGACCTCCTGTTGTTCTTGTTCTGTCTTCACCAAATCTCTGCAGAGGGCCCCATGGCTCTGTAGGTCCAACCAGCTGGCCGTGAACATGAAATGCACATGCTCATCTTTTTGTGATTCTGGCCTCCTGACTTAACAGAGAAATAATCTCTCAGTTTGACCTCTTGCATGCACATACGCCAAGCCCTTTCATCAAACCACTCCAGACATTCACGCCTATTATTCACAACTGTTTTCAACAACTCTGAAATACAGAGGCATCCACTGGGGTCTTTGAAAATGTGTAACCAAATCAAGAACACAAAGGGATACTTTACAAAATATTATTCAATAACCTATTTCTTCAAATGGGGCTTTTCATGAGTAGAAAGAGGAAGATGAGTGAACAGGTGTATATAGATCATTGGATACCACCAGTTCAGCTACATATGTATCGCCAGGTGTCCCTTAACCTAGACCAGATCCAGCTCATTCTGATGACCCATCTCTGACCATTTAGCCACTGCACACCCTTCACCCAGGATTGATTTACCAGTCACTTCCTTCCGTCCTGAGACAGATTACCAAAAATAATTATTTGTAGATAGATAGTCTTGTGGATGGCCTTAATAGGTAGGTGCTTGTCACAATATTCCAAATTTTAAGCATTGTACCTCAATTCCAAAACGCCCTACACAGAGTGTGACTATCTTATGGCAGCTGAGCCATAAAAACACATTTTTTAAAAACTTAGAACATGAGATAGAAAACATCCTGGTTTCATGTGCTTATCGTGTTGCTTTGAATTTGAGGCAGTGACAGAAAAGGACTACGAGTATTGAGGACTTGGTTCCCATCATGGTTTTATTATACTGCCATCTGGAATGGGAATATTGTGTGATGACTAACATGTCATCTGCCTGGGATAATGCAACTGGCATTTCCAATTTAGACAAAAGGGCTCTTCTCTTACACAAAAGACTAATTCTGACAGATAAGTTATGAACGAGAGGTACGTTTCGTTCACATTCACAAACACTATAAAACTGATAACAAACATCACTGAAGGTTACCCGAATTACAGAGGTTATAAAATTAACCCTTAAGCAACATGAGTTCAAATTTTTACGTAATAAATATTTTTTAAAATAAATACAGTGCACTAGTGGAAATGTATTTTCTCTTCATGATTTTTTTAAGTCACTTTTTCTTCTCTCTACCTTACTTTATTGTAAGAATATAGTACCCAATTCTCACATGAGAATGGTTTGATTGACTATTTATATTATTGGTAAGGTTTACATTATTGCTAAGACTGACATTTCCAAGTAGGCTATGAGTAGTTAAGTTTTTGGGGAGTCAAAATTTATATGAATTTTTGATGCATAGTAGGTTGGCATCCCTAATCCCTACATTGTCCAAGCCTCAGCTGTATATTTATACTCTATATGAAAAAGGGAATCCTTTCCAAATAGAATCTTTCCTCATGTAAGGCTACCCCATGTGATCTTTTGTAGAAAAATACGAATTTCTTGGGGTGCCTGGGAGACACAGTCGGTGAAGCATCTGTTTTCAGCCCTGCATTGGGCTCCCTGCCCAAAGGGGGTGTCTGCTTCTCTCTCTCCCTCTGCCTCTCCACCTGCTTGTGCTCTCCCTCTCTCTTGTCAAACAAATAAATAAAATCTTTTTTAAAAAAAGAAAGAAAAATACCAATTTCTTGACCACAGTACTTTGAGAGGGCAATGAATAAAATTGAAACAAAAGTGATGAATATAAATGTAAATTTTGAAGCCAATCTTCAAAATACTATGTCCGAGAATTATTTTTTAAAACACAAAAGCCCGGGATCCCTGGGTGGCGCAGCGATTTGGCGCCTGCCTTTGGCCCGGGGCGTGATCCTGGAGACCTGGGATCGAATCCCACGTCGGGCTCCCGGTGCATGGAGCCTGCTTCTCCCTCTGCCTATGTCTCTGCCTCTCTCTCTCTCTCTCTCTGTGTGACTATCATAAATAAATAAAAATTTAAAAAAATGAAACACAAAAGCCCAGCATCCACCTATGGAAAACAGGAAGCAAAGTTTAAGTAATCCCTAGCTCTCAATGGGCGCTGACCGATGGGGATAAAAGTAGGGACACACTCTCACTTTGACTCACCATCTGGACTTGCAATAATATGTAAACCACATTAAATATCAAAAGTTCATGGAAAAAAATGTAAAGCAATTGACAAGACTATCTAAAATTCTAACATGGCATCACTTCATGCATAGTGCTGACATTGCAACAAGCATTGAATTGGACCCTATGAGGTGGGTTCTCTTGCTCACCAGACTGGAAGCTTTAAGAGGGCAGAGCTGGGTCTCATGGAATCATTGTTTTATCCCCAGCAAATCATTGAATTGTACCTGACTCAAAAGTTGCTCTTGAAATATTTATTGTAGTCGACATAAAATCCGAATTATATAGAATTAACCACTTCATTTTATTTTTTTAAAGATCTTATATTTATTCATGAGAGACACAGAGAGAGAGAGAGGCAGAGACACAGACAGAGGAGCAGCAGGCTCCATGCAGGGAGCCCGACGCGGGACTCGATTCCGGGTCTCCAGGATCATGCTCTGGGCTGAAGGCAAGCACCAAACAGCTGAGCCACCCAGAAATCCCCTGGAATTAAGCATTTTAAGGTGAACCATCTAGAGGCATTTAGGATCTTCATAATCTTGGCCAACCATCGTCACCAGCTCCAAGATATTTTCATTACCCCAAGAGGAAACTTCATACCCTATTAATTACTCACTCTCCATTCTTTCGTCTCCACAACCCCTGGCAATCATTGATCTACTTTGTGTTTCTATAGATTTAACCACTTTAGATATTTTGCATACATGGAATCATATAATATGGGACCTTTTGTGTCTGACATTTAACTGAGCATAAAGTTCCGAAGATTCATTCATAGTATATAGCAGGTATTAATTCTCCATTCCTTTTTAAGGCAGAAGAATATCCCACCATATGGATAGACCACAGTTTATTTACCCATTCATCCATTAATGAATATTTGGATCCTTTCCATCTTTCAGCTGCTATAACTAGTGTGTCTATGAATATTTGTCTCCAAGAATTGGTTTTGAACTCTCCCAACGTATTGACTCGTTAGGTAAACAAGATATACCCATTAGACTGTCATTTCCAAGAGCGTATTTATCAAAATATTACCCTGGTAACCATTTTCCATGATTAAACGATTTATTACTTAAATTTACTTTGAAGTATGTTGCACATTATGTCCTCCTTCTCGGGGATTTTCAACACACATTCCGAGAGTGGGGCATTTTACAGAGAGTCTGCAGAGAAAACGTTATAATGTTGTCAAGCCCATTGCTTCCCAAACTCATTTGTTCGGACTCACCCACGTTTCCTTACTGTAGTTCTTATTAGCAATCTGTTGAATCCAATTTATGTGTCATGCAACCCAGTAAACTGGAACGAGAAAGCCAATGTTTGTCCTTCTTAATTACATAACATGTCCAGTAACTGCCCAGGGTGCCTATGAGATTTTTCCTCCCCCTCAGAAACTTTGCCTTTATGTTTTGAATGAAAAAGGAACTTATGCAAAAGGCTGTGTCAGTGTTGACTTCCAGGAACCGTGGAATAACACTGTCTTCCAAGGATAGAGGACCCAGGGTAGAAAGTTTGAAAAATGAGTTGGAACTAGAGCCAATGCTTAGTTAACTTTTATTGGAAATATCAGTGATTTCAAAGGTTGGGATGAATACGGTTAGTTGTGGAAGTATGGCGGGGGGGGGATATTCGCAGAGAGAAGAGGCCACAGCAATGCTCAGCAGATGCGCCCTGCTGAACTCAGCAGGCCTTTCTAGTGTCTCTCCGTGTGCTGGCTAGGCATGGGTACTGCACGCAGGGGAGAATAAGACGTTCCTGGTTTCCATGGAGCTTGCAACGTCTCCTCTCCCCTTAATGCTCATGACAAACAGCTGCATGAATAGCTGGGAGTAGCTATTATCTTCCCTACAGCAAATTCATCCAAACACATTAGGAAGCGAAAACTTTTTTGTTAATTTCCAGCAAAAGCTTATCTAGCTATGTAAAGTTAAAATTGTCTTATTGATAGGCTACAAATGAAATTCACTAGAACAAAGGGGTTATTTAAAATAACAAAATTGCAGTGCGAGGCATTAGAGATTTGCAGATTGAACCAGACGCAATCCCTACATCCCTTGCCAGGGCTGACAGGGTCAGGAAAGGGTGTTAAACGCCATTAAGAAAATTTGATTTAATGATGTGCTAGGAGATCTAATAATGAGATTTTTTTCAAAAACATATTAGATTTCAATTTGCAGATAACTCCCTGAATATCACTTATCCTACAAAATCAGCCTGATTATGCTGTCAGAGTTGTTTGGATTCTTGCTCTCAAGATACATTTTAAAATAAAATACATGCATTTCTGTGTATATATGTACATGTAATACATGTGTATATATAATAGATAGATATTCTTTCTATTTCTAATTTTCCCTAACTTTCAACTTTCTCTTTTTCTGAGGAATTCTCATGACAGATATGGATATATTGAAATATATATGATATATTTGTATACTTTTAATATATTATCCATATAAATATATATGATATATAGATATATAATGAGATCATATTAACTGGCTTGTAAATGCCAAGACAAATTTCTTGTTGAAACCTGGAAGGATGCTAACAAGGCAGGGTTACATTCATTTACTTATTTATTTATTTATTTTGTTTATTTTGAGAAAGAGAGAGAAGGAGAACATGGGCCAAGGGTAGAAGCAGAGGGAGAGTCTCTTTCAAGCAGACTCCCCGCTGAGCGTGGAGCCCCACATGGGGCTCGATCCCACAACCCATGAGATCCTGACTGAGCTGCAATCAAGAGTTGGATGCTTAGCCAACTGAGCCATCCAGGCACCTCCGGGGTTACACCTATATCCTTCTTCTCTTAATGAGAACCCACTGATACAGTGTGCCATGAAATCCACTCTATTCTCCCTGTTGTGAGCCGGTGTTGTATTGGAAGGGAGCTACCATCCTCTCTGCCTAAAACCTAGCAGACTACTAGAAGTCTCCTACTGAAATGAATCAAAGCCCCTTGGCAAGTCATGGCTGGCTTGGATTCCTCTCTCATGTAGATCTCGTACAGAGACACGCACATGTGGACAAAGATGGGTGTCACATTCAGAAAGTCGGCAGACCGCTATGAACAACAGAGATGCCGAGCCAATTCAAGGAACAACATGAATCGTGCAAAAATCAGCCTGTATCACACACACGGGCGATGCTGATTCTCTGGGCACTGAGATGAAGAAGCGAGATAGTCTTTCCATTGGTATAGAAAGCAAACCATCATCTGTGTGCACCTTTGCTGTCATGACTTAACTGACGCAAAACAGATAGTCTCAAAGGACAGTGGTGGTTTGATGAGGGCTCCAGAAGAGGAGGCATAATGACCTTGCCGGCGGTCACTGTACCTTAGGTAGTGATTCATTTCTGAGCAAAACACTTTGAAATTTAAAAAAAAAAAATTATGAAAGGCAAATGACCATGTGACCATTGCATTAAAAAAAAGCACTCTGCCAATATTTAGTTCAAGAAGAAAAGATATATACAAGTCACTCTTCTCAAACATAAGAAAGATGACTTAAATGGAGCAAGATTTGGTTTGGGATACTTCAGGAAGAGGAATTAAAACTAGCCCCAAAGTAAATAAGTAGACATTCAAACCATTACAGAGAAGTATAAACAATAAGCTAAAGAACAAAAAAAAAAAAAAATTGCAGGGAGCACCTGAGTGGCTCAGTGTTGAGCATCAGCCTTTGGCTCACATTGTGATCCTGGGGTCTCGGGATTGAGTCCCACATGGGGCTCTGCCCAGGGAGCCTGCTTCTCCCTCTGCCTGTGTCTCTGCCTCTCTCTGTGTGTCTCTCATGAATAAATAAATAAAATCTTAAAAAAAAAAAAAAAGGATATGCTTCTTGGAGGGCATGCTCCATTTCTTACAACATTTGGAACTGGCAACATTCCAAACGGCTCACTCCATTGTGCATAGAATACTTAAATTTAGTGGGTATCCAGTGACTCATTAATGAACTAGCCAGGCGCTCAATATTATATGCAGACTTTAAACCAGGGCTTCCCAACCTCAGAAATATTGACATTTGGGGTTGGAAACTTCTGTGTTGCGGAAGGTCCCTTTTGCTTTCATCTACTTACCCAATCGACATCAGATAAGCTGTTGATATTCCGGCCTGTGAGTGTCCAAAGATTGGTCACAAGTTCAAAGATCCTGTATGAGTTTTAAAGGAATTGGAAACACTTCACCCTTTTGTGTGTGTGTGTGTGAGTGTGTGTGTGTGTGTGTTGTGAATCCAGTAATAATATTAGATGGATGCTGGAGGTTGGCTAAATATATGTTAAAGAGACACGTGCACAGACAACATACGTTCTTGCAGACATAAGGTGCTTTACTGCAGACCACGCCTTCCATTCCTGAGGCCTTCTGCAGTGTACAAGTCACATTTTCCTCATCTCACTGAATCTTTGTTACCACCGTGTCTGAGCAGATATAACTCTTTATTTCCGAGACAACGCCATGGAAGCCAAGAGAAGTTAACTGCCATGTCCAAATTCCCAGGTAGAGAGAGATGAAGCCAAGATCTAAATGGAGATATTTTGACTTCCAGCTCCATGCTCTTTCTCCTCTAGGAAATGTGTTTATTTGAGTCTCAGTGATTCAATTTGAAAACCATTGATGTATACAGCAAATCCTGAACTAGAAAGCTTTTATAAAATGGATTTTTGCAGCCTTTGCTCAAACGCCAATAACGTTTCTGCTTTGCAAATTTAAGAATATGCCCTGTGTTCCTCACCATTACTACCTTTGCTTCTTTTAAAATTTAAACAGCTTTGATTTTGTCGAGTTAAGAGAAAGACAAACAAGAGTGGTGAGATACAGCGGCCCTAAAGTACAAAATGAATAATAAATAACACGGTGAGAATAACTAAACGCCCCTCTACTTCAGTCCCAGTTTAGAACATGCTGCGGTATCTTAAAAGTTCAGAATGTAAATGATTCAAGATAAAAAAAAAAAAAAAGAGTCACATCTTTTGGGACTTCAACCAGTTTCTATTATTATAGCATTAGAACTTAATAGGCTTCCCTGGATGGTGATTCTCAAACCCTCCATTTCTTGGTGTCTGTCTTTCTCACTGTGGAGAGCAGAGAAGAGGCACACATATGTTTACCCCTGATGACCTATTATTTTGGGGAGATAGCCCCTCATATTTTGTAATATCAGAATCTAAGCACCCTACTTACACTTCTAGTCCTTAAAACCCAGTGACCACAATGTGTCAATTTTTTGGCTCGAAGGTAGAGCTTATCAAAAAAGGGAAGTGAAGCATGAATTCCCTGTACATACTCAAGGCTGGCTGGCATAAATACCATGACACCTGGATCTTCCTTTGAAGGAAAGATGGAAGCCGTCGAGAGGCGCCCCTTGCACAGAAAAGATGCAAGTCAGTCAGGCATCACGGAATGACTCTCTGGTTTGGGAACAAAGTCTTCTTAAATCAGGACATTTTTGGGTTTTATTTAATTGAATATTCTGGAATGATTTTTGTATTCTTGTACTCAGGCTGCCTTAACAAAGTATCACAGACCAGGGAAATTAAATAACAGGTATTTGTTGATCCCAGTCCTGGAGGCTGGGAGTCTGAGGTCCAGGCAAAGCCAAGGCTGGTCCCCCTGAGGGCTCTCTCCTGGATGTGTAGACCCCGTGCTCTCCCCGTGTCCTCAAGTGGCATCCCTTTGTGCGTGTCTGTATCCTCATCCCCTCTTCTTATAAGGACCTCAGTCCTACAGGATTAAGGCTCACTTTAATGATCTCATCTTACCTTAATCCCCTTTTTAAAGATCCCACCTCCAAAACAGCCACATCTGAGGTCCTGGGAGTACAATTTATGGATTTGAGGAGCACACAATTCAGTCCATAGCAATTTCTCATCATAAACTCAAGAAAATATGTATATACTCTGGTGGGTACTCACTATAACATAGAGGCACCATTCGAGAAGGTTTGTTAAGTCAACAACAAAGGGATTCAAGTTTCTCTGTTTTCAGTCAAATGAGGAGAAATGACAAGGAATCAAATCTCACGCATCTTCCAAAGATCTCTGATGCAATCTTCTCAAATCATCTTGCCTTCCAGCTGTTGTTGAGCTAAGATCTGTCCTCTGGAATTCATGATGTTTTATGAGTCTTTCAGAAAGTATCGACATGTCTGTAGTTTTAAAAAGGTGGTCTTGGAACAAGACACGATCTCCAATTTACCATCCTCTGACCATCGTCCTGCAGCTTTTAGTTTTGAGAATTTTGCAAAGATGATATGCAGAGCCATTTTTTTGTATACGTATTTCCACAATTTCATATTCTTTCTCATACAATCTCATCAATCATTCAGTGCCTGTAAACACATTATGTTAAAAAGTATCACGTATTTTATGTTTTTATATACTGTGTTTCTGAGAAAATTTTCTTTTCTAGTAAGAGAAGATCAGCCTAATGAAATTGAAACTCAAAAAGATACAAGGAAATGAAACCACTTAGCACAGAACACCTCCATTGATTGTACTAAGAGCTTCTTGAGAAATGTCACGGTTGTACCGGCGGCTTTAATTACCGTCTCTATCAATCATGTCATATTCCTGCAGGAAGTCGGATGTAAAATATTAAAGATATTCCAAAACACTTAAAATGTTAAATCTTTACAGTAATTTCTCAGCACAGAAGTAACAGCCCCATTTTGAAGACGAGCATGGCGGCACTTGCCTGCAGTTTCACAAAAGCTGCAAACTGTTACAGGTGCATGACCCCTCCCTAGCAGACAGCTGTCCTTCCCCACTCAAACCCCCTTCATCTCACCTTCAGTTCGAGCATGCCCATACCTGCCATCATTCATTTTCACATGGCCAACGGCCCGTGAAACCAGAGTTCAAGAGTATATTGCAGATGGCCTCCAGACCTTCAATGGTGGAGCCAAGAGGAGTCTGTCCTTTCTCAAAGCCAGAGGGAAGCTGCCTTGGCCTGGTCTTCGGTTATCCTTTTGGAGGAAGAAAAGTGTCCCAGAGCCAAATCAACAAATCGATACAAGGTAGCCTAGAACTCCTGAAAAAAAGAAACAGCACAACGAGACCACCACCCGGAACGTGAGATGCCCACCAGCACTTAGACACACGTGCTATTCCCCGGAGAACAAACAATCCATCAGTCCTTGGTTATCTGGTGGGTTCTACTTCTGTTGCTTGGTGCCTTAGAGCTTAGCTATCTTGGCTGTGCCCCATCTTATGCTTCACTTGTCCTGCTAGGAAAGGGCAAATTTCTATCTGCTCTTGACCATCATAGCAAACATTCAACTGATGTGTGTTGAATGAAGAAATGAAGGATTATAAGAGATTTCTCCAAAGCAGAAAAGGCAGCACATTTGCATGAATTTCTTGTGGATGCTATAACAAACTACTACTAACATGGTGGCTTAAAACAACAGTTTTTTATGCACTTAGAGTAATAGAGGCGGGAAGACTCACTAGTCTAAAATCCAAGTGTCAGCAAACCTAGTTGCTTCTGGAGGCTGTAGGGGGAATCCCTTTCCTGGCCTCTGTACACTGTATATGTGATGTTTTATATTACATTATCGTGTGTTATATGTTGTATAATATATAATACATAGGTTTTAGAGCACATGGTCACAGCTTAAATACTCGGTTTTCTAACATTTAGAATAATAAATAAGAAAAAGCCTATATGTTATACATTTTATATTACATGTTATATTATATTAGAGATATGTTATATTATACTATGTTATATTAGAGATATTGTATCTTACATTAGAGATATATTATAGATAGTATGTCTTACAGTAGAGATGCATATTATACTATATTATATTGTATTAGAGATACACTGTTATAAACGTTTATATTTGCATACATAAAAGTAATATATAAATATATTATATCTAATGTAGTATCATATACATAAAATTTAAATTTATATCTTTAACTTATCGCATTTATATATAATTATATACCTATAGAATTTTCTATGTAGTATGCAAAAATATATATACACATAGATATATATATTGCATATATAATGTATATGTACTTGTACATGTAATCTATATTTTTATGTATTTATAGCTGTATAAATATAAAATTTTACGTATAGTATATTCAATATGCATATATGTGTGTCTACATACATACATATATGTACACGTATGTGTATTTACATATACATATATAACAGAGTGGCTAGCTTTGTGCACTGGTAAAAATTTGAACTGCAAGTCCGACAAATCCTGCTTCTGCCCCTCACTAGATGTGGGAACCGGAGAAATCTCTTGAATCTCACTCAATGTTCTTGGGCATTTGAAACACAGGACGGAACTTTTATGTTGTAAAAGGAGGATAAAAAGCACAGATGATCAGTTTGAATTAAACGGAATGCCAAACACCTCCTTATAAATAATAGTTTAGGCCATCTGACACCTGTCAAGGCTGACGGGAGCAATTAAATGTAGAGAAAAGTGAAATTTACCTGAGACTGCACGGTGCTCAGATCAAAGACACGACGTTAATCTTTATTCTTTGAAAACCAGACTCAACAACCTTCTGAAGGAAAAATAATGAAACCTGAGAGGGACCAGGAATAATTTTGTCCCTGGGTCCCTGTTCACCCAGGTGCATTTCTGCACGGGGCACACAAGAGAAAAGACATCTAATTTTCTAGGTGAGGTGGGACCTCCCTTTACATGGGAAGCAGCATGCTTCCTTCTCTGGTTTCTATGACATGGACCCAACACAGCACCTGATGCTTCGACAATTGATAAACACGCATTGATAGAGCAAACCCGACAATTGATAAACACGCATTGATAGAGCAAACCCAGCATAGAGCAGAGGGAGAGAGCAGGATACTCAAATGGCAGAGAGAGCAGGGTCCCAATGGCCAATGCCGGGAAACTCCCCTGTACCACAGCATCTACCTCTGCTCATACATCCCCCTCCCTCAGGCCAACTTAGCCCACCCTAAAGATTTCTGTGTGCACAGTGCTAGATGATAAAGCACAGGACTGTCACAACCTGACACTCACCCTGCAATTAGGCAGGCGTCAGGCAGTGCACAAGGATGCCCGCTACCTGCCATGCTTGACTCTTTTCCCCACAGCCCGAGCATGCCCTTCTTGCTACCTGGCTACAGAGAGTGAGCAACACAGAGAGTGAGCGACCTCTTCCCTGCAGAGAGGGAAAACCTCTCTGAATCTCTACATTTCCAAACCAGGGAAACAACCGATCGTGTATGCTTCCCTGTGGTTCCTTTTAAAAATCATAGTTTGCCAAGACATGAAGGCAACCCAGGTAAACCAAATTCACAAAAGCCAGATGAAAAGAAACAGAAACTTTTTTAATAATGAAAGGAAATTAAATCAAAGCTACCGTTTACCCATTTTACATCCTCTGCAAGAATTTAAGAGACATTGTCTCTTTTGGTGAAAAGCCAAGTAATTAGTGACTGCAATCCTGTGTTGGTTTTTTTTTTTTTTTTTAAGAAAAAGAAAATGTGGTGTTCTTGATTGTTAACATGCATAAGCTGGGACCCAGGATTCTGCTTCTAGGGCTCATTCTGTAAAGTCAGGAGAATCAGCTTTATGCCACAACACAGAGATGAAGGAAGGCAACCCCACACATACAGTGAACCCCAGTAAAGCCTCTGTGCCTTTGTTCCCCTTCCGCTCAATCTGTATGATTCTTATTTCTTCTTAGGGTTGAGCTTAATTATATTACTTCCAGACAGTCCATCACATATCCAGAGTCCAGGATCCGCCCCCCAAATTACGTGCTATTACAAGGACTCTGTGAAACTAAATCACAGAAACGTTGACATTAAATTGTCTCCCTCAGACGTGTAAGTTTCTTTGCTACTCTGATATGTTTGCTAATGAAGCAAATTTTATTTTCAATAAAATCTCATTTTAATTTCATTATTCAACAAAATGGCTATAGATGTTATCATGTGAGTATTGATATTTAAAATGCAGCTGGTGCAGCCACTCTGGAAAACAGTGTGGAAGTTCCTCAAAAAGTTGAAAATATAGTTATTCTATGTCCCAGCAACTATACTACTAGGGATTTACCCCAAAGATGCAAATGTAATGATCCTAAGGGGCACCTGCACCCCAATGTTCACAGCAGCAATGTCCACAATAACCAAATTATGGAAAGAGCCCAGATGCTCATTGACAGATGAATGGATAAAGAAGATGTGGTCTATATATACAATGGACTATTACTCAGCCATCAGAGTATGAAATCTTGCCATTTGCAATGATTTGGATGGAACTAGAGGATATTATGCTGAACAAAATAAGTCAATCAGAGAAAGACAAATACCATATGAGTTCACTGATGTGTGGAATTTAAGAAACAAAACAGGATTATAGGGGAAGGGAAGGAAAAATAAAAGGAGATGAAAACAGAGAGGAAGACAAATCATAAGAGATTCTTAACTCCAGGAAACAAATAGGGTTGCTGGAGGGGAGGTGGATGGGGAGATGGGGTAACTGGGTGATGGGCATGAAGGAGCACACATGACGAGATGAACACTGGGTGTTACATGCAACTGATGAATCACTAGATCCTACCTCTGAAACTAATGATACACTGTATGTTAACTAATCGAATTTAAATTAAACTTTTAAAAAATAGAAAATAAAATACAGCTGTGTTTTTTAAACATCCTTTGAAGGGTACAATTTATGTATTTATCCGACCTTTCTGTAGTTTTCAGAACTCAGTTCTAAAAGAAAATCCCACAATACTGATGCTTTTCTGCATCCTGCAAAAACAACAACAACAAAAAAATGACTTATTGGCCTTTTCAAACAGCTATGTTTTGGTTGCACTAACATATTTCAAAGAGGCAGTTTGTGGCAAACAACAGATTCCCTGTGACAGCTGACCTCTGGGAAGTTTTTCCGACGTCTCAGACTCAGTCCTGGCAGCTGATGAGAAGGTCAGAAAAGCACATCATAACATCGCCGACGCCGAGGGTTTGTAGTATTTCTGTGATCCCTTTAGGAGGACTCTACTTCCCGTTGTGATACCAAATGCCCCATCTTGTGGGGGAGAATATGAAAACGCCAATCTGAATGGACCCGTGTAAGCAAACAGAGCTCTTCTGCAATAAGTGCTGAGGTCTGAGCTGGAAGCCCACAGCCCGTCTGCAAATGGTGTGCAGGAGAAATCAGAGATTGCCATTAGGCACGGTGCTTGTCAGTCCTCCATCTCGATTCTGTTAGTGGGGGCGACACGGGCTTTGTCACAGTGAGGGCGTGGGTGCCTGGGAACACGGTAGGAGAAATTCATCCAACAGATGCATCATATTCTCGCTCTGGGAGCCACACAAAACGCCCTGATAGAGACTCTGTTGGTTTCCTGGGGTTGTTCTAACAAAGAGCCAGGAACTGACTGTTTCAGAACCATGAGAATTCATCCTCCTCCAGCTCTGGAGACCAGAAGTCTGAGATCCAAGTGGGACAGGACCACTGAGACCCAGACAGGACAGGGCTGCTAAGACCCAGGCAGGGCAGGGCTGTGCTTCCTCCCAAGGCTCCAGGGGAAGGTCCTTCCTCTCTCTTCCAGTTCCCGGGGCTCCAGGCCTCCTTGGGATTATGGCCACATCCTTCCATCTCTGCCTCTGTGTTCACGTAGGTCCTCCTCTGTGTCTGTCTCTCTTCTCCTGTCTCTTCCAAGGACCCCTGTCATTGGATTTGGGGTCTAATCCAAGATGACCTCATCTTGAGATCCTTAACCACATCTGGAAAGACCCTATTTCCAAGTAAGTTGTCACTTACAGGTTCTGGGTTTCTCGGGGGAGCCATCATTCAACCCTGTCCATAGACCAAGACCTAGAGCATAGCTGTCTAGAAGTATCCCTGCCCCTCATTTCCTCTGTGAGCTTGGGCCTACACCACCCAGTTTCCAAGATCTATTTTCTTTGCCAAATTATGAGACTCAGGCCAACTGATGTCCACACTTCTTTCCAGATGCACAATTTAATTTCCTTTCTGTGTTCCCACTGAAACCTTAGAGTGACCATCTAAAAAAAAAATGGTGATTGGAAGTAACTTATTATAAGCCTAAATTGGCAATAGTTGGAGATACATGCCACATCTGTTCAGGTGAGAAAGACGTGTGAACATTCACCAGCACAGACTCATCCTATTTCAAAACAAACACCACGTATTTCAAGGCAATAACTTAAGATTCCCCAAAAGAAATTAACCAGTAATCAATGTAGACTAATAGGCCCACCTACCTATTGGCTTCTGCTGTGACACCCCTGCCTCAGTTTGTACCTCTGTGTAACAGACCCAACTCCTTTATTTTCTTCATGGGAACGTTCTATGAAGAAATGTGGAAGGTTCTCTGTAGAGGAACATATAGTGCGCACATATGTGTAATATTTATACGTTTTTTGTTTGTTTGTTATACATGTACGTTTTTGATGGTTAATTTTACTTGTCAACTTGACCAGCCAGGGGGAGTGCCCACATTAAACACTACTTCCAACTGTGTCCATGAGGGTGTTTGTGGATGAGGTTGGCGTTTGAATCAGTAGACAGACTAAAGCGGATTTCCTTCCTCAGTGTGGACCATGTGGAGAAAGGAGAATTTGCACCCCCTCTTCTTCTTTTCTGCCTCACTGTTGAGCTGAGATATATCATCTTATCTTCTTCTGCCTTTGAACTCAGATTAGCACCAGTAGTCCCCTGGTTCTCAGGCCTTTGGACTTGGACTGAATGATACCACCAGACTTCCCAGGTCTACAGCTTGCAGAGAGTGGACTGTGGGATTCCTCAGCTGAAGAATTAGCTCAGTTCCTCATAATTAATGTCTGTCTCTCCCTCTCCCTCTCCTCCCGACTCATGTACATAGACTCACTGATATAAATCATGTCCTAGAGTATTCTTTTCACATCAATACATCCCATACACATAAACCACGTGTCCACAGGCCTCCTAAATTGGAGGCATGGTCTTTACAGAGCTTCCCATAAAATTCCTCCCCATTTGCCCAAGGCCATCTTAGCACACATCTCCGGCAGCAGTCAACGATGGGCATCTTCCTGCTTCATTTTCCACTCTGCCTCCTGTGCTGTGTTCAAGTGTTAATCATACTCGGTACCCAGACTCATGTCCTCATCAATCCCTCAGGCCTTAGCCGAAAACCTCAGACCACATCAGCCACTTTCTCCTCTGAATTCTTACAATGCTTATATCCACACCAGTAAATTGGCACATAGATATAAATGAGCGTTGTTCACTTATTTAAATAAGTCTTGTGGATATCTTTGGTCCCTTTTATTTGGGGCAGCATCAAAATCTTATCCCTTATACCCCAACACAGCAAAGAGTGCAGATGGTGGTGGTGGGGATCAGTACATCAGTTGGAGATCTAACCTAGTGGCAATTAGGTCTTCAAAATAATCACTGAAATGTCAGACAGTCCTGATACTTAAAGTCTAACCCTATATCATTCCATTTCATGCATGCTTTGTCACTCAATTGGGAACATTCCCATGGGAAATTAACTAAACCTGTTTATTTTGAAATTTGAGACTTGGAAAATCCAGAGTTCTATTTTTTTTTATGCTATGAGAGGTTTACCATCAAAATTCTTCTGTCTGTACACACCAATAAGCTATTTCTTATAATTACAAAAATGTCTAATTCACTATTCTATGATTCTCCCCATTTCTTCCATGATAAGTTACACTTTCAAAAGCATGCTTATATCCCTCATCACATACATTTGATTATTTTCTTAGAGACTAGAGCTTCCCAAATCTTATGGTATCAAACCAGAACCTAACACAACACCTACTGATGACAGAAACACAAGCGTTTTATTTAAATCATTAAGTATTCTTTTCGGGAAAAAAAACCCCACAAAAACACTAAACGAGAAAGAGGAGAAAGAGAGGGACACCTGGGTGGCTCATCGGTTGAGCATTTGCCTTTGGCTCAGGGTGTGATCCTGGAGATCCAGAATCTAGTCCCACATCAGGTTCCTTGCAGGGAACCTGCTTCTCCCTCTGCCTGTGTCTCTGCCTCTCTCTCTCTTTCTGTGTCTCTCATGAATAAATAAATAAAATCTTTAAAAAATAAATGGGAAAGAGAATTACAAATATCCTATATGACCCTGTGATACTGAAATCTAGATTTAACACCTGTGAAATTTCAAGGAAATCTACTCTCAAAGAAGTGGCATTCAAGCAGGTATCTTATTCATTCAGCATTTGTCAGATCCTAAAAATGAATGAGACATGAGATAGATCCCTTTTGAATTATTGGGAACAGCCAAAAGTACCCTATAGAGCTCAACCCCTAATTAGAATGAGTATTCCTGGGGAAACGGGAAGAAAGGTGTTTGTGTGGACCATTGTTCCAGGATTATGACGCAAAACCAAGGGAGAAATACAGAAATAAAGGCAGGATCCTATACAGAAAATGAAAGGACACGTATAAAAGCCATCTAGCTCTCTAGATATAATAATAGCTCATGGGTTTGAGAACAGCCACACTATCTGTCTGATCTGAATGAGCAGTGATGGAGAATGTGCTTTTCTCACTCAATTATATGGGATTACTGGATAGGTTTGACAAAGTGTGGCTTCTTTCTCCCTTGGTGTACACTGTTGAGTACCGACTGCTGTCCTAGGGATGACCTTCTAATATTCTCTTGTACTGGGGTGCGTGGAAAGTCAAAATTACCCTGAGTAATTAAGCCAGAGCAAAGACTCCTCCAGGATGACTTGAAACCCAATCACCGGTGAAATGCCAGGTGATGATGACTGTTTTTTTTCTTCCTCTTGTGACAAACTTTTTCACTCATACTCTTGCTAGAATCAAGCTTCCTCATTGTCTCCCTGGAATGATTGTTGAAACACTCAGAAGTGTAGGGAAATGGAGACCCCCAAAATACTCCAAGAGGCAGATCATGGGGTCAAACACCACTCTGGGGTCAAGCGAGACAACGTGGGAATTGCCATCCCAGGATTGGCCCCCGTTGAGCTCATTCTTTATCTTAACCAGAACCACTTCCACTACTGAGGTGATGTCCAGGCAGGGCAGGGTTGAAGGCATGAGGAACCAGGGTCAGCAATCCTATGTGGCCCTACATAGCCCTGTGAACCCAAAGGAGACCAGAGACTCACACAGACTCTCTACTTTCTGCAATTTCATTGTAAAACAGCTAGATGTTCAAGTCCAAGAGGAGGATGCTCTTTCAAAGCATCAAGGCTCAGGGTTGAATCAGAGAAAAATCTGAGGCCCATGGGTTTCATCCAAAGCACTGAAGGCCTATGTCTCATGCATGTGCTATTACAAGGACCTTTTGTAGTTATATTGGTGCTCCATGTCTTGATTTTAATATTTTGGTTATTTGAGAGTATATCCTTATTCCAGGAAATACATTGAAGTATTTGGGGGTAAGATGATACTGTCTTCTACCTACTATCAGATGGTTCAGAATAAAGTGTGTGGGTGTGTGTATATACACATAAAAAGCTGATACGATTTTGGTGATACCCATCTCATGTAACATCTCAGTACATTTTATTTTGGGAGACCACCCTATTTTATTTATATGGACAATGTTCATGTTGTGTGGGATGCCTTGACGTCTAGCAATATTGCATCCACCAGGAACCTAGAATTCTCTGAGCACCCTGGACCTACAAGGCCAACCCCGTGCTTATGGGGTCTTGGTCTTTCCAGTTTCAGGAAGAATTTTTGCACAAGTACAGAGGCTCCACCCTAAAGAATATTTTAGCCCGTACATGAACACAAATTACTGCTCTTAACATTGGTGATATGCATTTGAGCAATTCAGTATTAAAGGAGAAAGGACGATAGAAGAACTCTATTAAAACGAGTCTTTAATAATAAATGCCGTTCTCTTAAAGAGAGAAACTTCATTATGTTTCCATCATGACTGTTTAAAGAGAAATCATTTTAAATATAAATTTCTAATTTCCCCCACGGTTCTGTTTCCTAATATTGTATCCCTTTGTGAAATAGCCTTCAGCTATCTGTTTTTTTTTTCCCCTGTTTCAATTCTGTGGGTAAAGGTAACCATGTTCATCCAGAGAAAGTTTCAATCCCTAGATAATGAGCCTGTAGCTTTCACCATACACAAAATAACATAGCTGATGGCTAATTTTGTTTTTTTCCAAACGCAGTTAATTTTTTTTTTTTTTTTGAGTCATTGGGAAGAATTTCCAGGGAAAGTTTCAAAGAGCTCTGAGTGCATTAAAAAGTAAAATTTCAAAACCAGTTTCTACATAATCAGAAGATCTTTAATACATCAAATCATGCTGTCTTATTCTCTACAAGGTTGCTTTTCTTATAAAAAAAGAAAAAGAAAATGCTTTGGATATTGAACTATCTAAATTCCAAGAAATGGAGTACAGATTGCCAAATTTTTGCTGTTTTAGAGATTATCATTTTGTACAGGGTTTCAGCCTGTAGAGAAAGTCATGTTTTATGCTCTTTCTCACCTATAAAACTTTAGAAATTAGCCTTTCTGCTCATTTCCCAATACATCTGTCCAAGCTGTCATGGATAAAATATCCATCTGACTTTGAAGTTTGGCCCTAGGTCCTGGACTTACAGGACGGGCGAGGCATAATTTAAATAACCAGACGCAGGCTTCATAAAAGATGGAAGAGCCACAGGCTTGTCCTCCTCCTCAATTTGTTGGTGTCGCCTGAAGCCACAATGCCTTTGATGCTGACATTTGCCCTCTCGCTTCCTTTTTCCTTCTTCCAACTTTCTGGCAACTCTTGCAAAATAACTCTGCTGAGCCCCATATATATATATATACATATATATATATATATATATATATATTTTTTTTTTTTTTTCCCCAGAAAGTAAGGCAGTTTCAATCAGGACAATGACACAACCAGAACAGTGGAGGTGGTGCAAATGTGACCCTCTGCACCCCTGCCTGTGAATGAATTCCCTTTGTCCCCTCAACCCAACACTCTTCAGCACAGATGTGGGCTGTTCCCCTTGTGTTTTAAAAGAGGTGAATAAAAAGATGCTCTTGTTTCCATATGTAGAACCCAGATGCCCATTGACAGATGACTGAATAGAGAAGATGTGGTATATACAGACAATGGAATACTACTCAGCCATCAAAACTGACATCTTGCCATTTGCAACGGCTTGGATGGAACTACAGGGTATTATGCTGAGTGAAACAAGTCAGTCAGAGAAAGACAATTATGATTTCACACATATGTGGAATTTAAGACACAAAACAGAAGAGCATAAGGAAAGGAAAGGAAAAATAAAACAAGATGAAATCATACAGGGAGACAAACTATAAGAGACTCGTAACTCCAGGAAACAAATAAAATTGCTGAAGGGGAGGTTGGTGGAGAGATGGGGTTACTGAGTGATGGGCATGAAGGAGGGCATGTGATGTAATGAGCACTGGATGTTCTACGCAACTAATGAGTCACCAAATTCTACCCCTGAAACTAATAATATATGTTAATTAAATTGAATTTAAACAATTTCTTTAAGTTGCTCTTGTTCCTCCTAAGAGATCCAGATGCTCAAAATATCCTCACCCCCCCATCAAAGTTGCCGCTGGGGGAGCAAACCCCAGTGAAACTGAAGAAATATCTCATGAATCCAAAAGAACATGAAACCCAGCCCGTAAAGATTCCCAGGAAAGGAATTGAACAGCAGGCACTGCAAAATACAAGTTTGTACCTTGAAAAGGTGAAAACGGTAAATGCCTGGGGTTAATTGAGGAAGAAACGAAAAACAAAATGAGGAGAAATTGGCTTCATGTGGGAAAAATGTTCCTGGGGAGGTGGGAGGTGGGAGAAATGAAAAAAAAAAATCCCTTTCCTGGAATTGGATACACAATTAATACAGCCCTCTTTTTATTTGGCAATAGAGACAGCCAGACTATTATTTTCTTCAATTCTAAGCCTTTTTCAAATGGAAATTGAAGCTCCCTTGAAGGTATTAATAGCCAACAGTAGGAAATATATAGAATATGTACGGTCTCTCTATTTGCAAAATCTGAATTAAACTTCCTTTTACTATTCTTGGAAGACTCATGAGAAGGACTTGTAGGGTTTACGGAAAGTGAGGTTTTATGAAGTGGTTCAGATTCTCACTCCCCATGGAAAATGGTGGCTTACAATATGGTTTTACTCCTTTTTTAATCTGGGGATGCACACAATCTGCTAGGAAGAGACAAGGAAGAGGACACTGGCCTCTGCCTGCCTGCAATGCCTGCCAGGACTCATTTGGAATTAGGGTAGATCACACCACCCAGGGCATATTCAAATGCAAATGTAGAGATTTTGGAATCTGAAACCCCAAGGCTCATGGAAGATTCCAGATAGCATATAAATACCTCTTTACAAGCCATTTTACAAGCAGTTTTATTTTGCGTTGGGGAAGCCAAGCCCTTTTACATGGCTCATTCAAATTCTGATTTAAACTCAGAACCGTCATATTGTGGTTGTTGCAATCGTAATGGTTTAAACCACTGGGGTTTCTGTGAAGGTCTGAGATCAACATAGGTTGGGGGGGGGGGGGTCAATGCAGCGTCCTTGTTCTGTGTGTGTGTGTGTATGTGTGTGTAACCTGGCCATTATCCTGAGGCCTCCAGGTGTGCTCCCCGGTTGGGGGGGGGGGGGGTGTCTGCAGGTGTGTTCCCAAAGGAGGTCCCCAGGTATGCTCCCAGGGGAGATCACCAGGTGTGTTCCCAGGGGAGGTCTCAGGTCTGTTCCCAGGGGAGGTCCCCAGGTGTGCTCCCACAGGAGATCCCCAGGTGTGCTCCAGGGATAGGGGTGCTGCAGGTGTGTTCCTAGGGAGGTTCTCCAGGTGTGCTCCCAAAGGAGGTTCCCAAGTGTGTTCCCGGGGGAGGTCCCAAGTGTGTTCCCATAGGTGGTCCCCAGGTGTGCTCCCATAGGTGGTCCCCAGGTGTGCTCCCAAAGGAGGTCCCCAGGTGTGCTCTCAGGGTAGAGGGTCTCTGTGATCAAGTGGTACCGGGTAACGAAAAACAGGAACTCCTGAGAAAATCATGAGCCCCAAATCCCAAAATCAGCGTTCCAGATCTGCAGCGAGAAGCAAAGCAGTCCCTGTGAGCAAAATGAGGTCTGGTCCACTTTCCCTGGACGACTGAGGGACGTGGGCAAGCAGATCCGCACACTTGCGCCGTCACAGAGGAAAAGGTCAGTTGGCGTGTTATGTATCGGTCAGATTCTCATAAAATAAAGCTCCCACAAGCAACAGTACTTCTCATTCTAAACAATGTACTTCTCCGTGAGTACTTCTGCAATTCCACCTGCCCGTAAGCACTGGTTCTGTGTATGCCACGGAATTGTTGAGTGATCATAATATCTGACGATGTAATTGAACGCTTTTAACGTGCGGAGGCCGCTGTACGAACTGGCTGTATTATGTAATTTAACTCACGTGAATTCTTTGATCTAACAGACAGGCTAGTTTTCTCCAGCTGTCTATACGTCTTTTTACATTTTGGGTGTGTTTGTAAGTGCTGTGGATTTAAAATCGGCGTCGTATGGAAGGGGAGCTAATTCAACAGGGCTTTTTGAAATTGTTTGTCATCCATGGGTCTCCCATTCTTGACTTTGTCTCCTTCTGTTATTTTCAAATACCGGCCTTAGGTCTCAGAAGTTGATTTCACTTCTTTGGACTAGATTCTTTCTAAGCCAACAACAGCTCCCATGGTTCCCACATCTCTCATTTCCTGACAATCAGCCTTTCCCCCCATCCTTGTTGAAATCATTCAAGCATTATTTAGCTCATCCACTTGAATAAATGATCATGCAATCATTGCCGGATGTTAGGTCTTCAGAGCTGTCTGTCTGACACAGTAACTTGTTTGAGCCCAAAGGCCACCTACTGATGAGTGGTGTCTGGCGTTGATAGATGCTCGGGGAATGGAACCCATTACCCCAAGAGCTCAGATTCTGCATTGTGCGATAAGAATACACACCACAAATCCCTCCTTTGTCTTCAGATCAAATTGTAAATGTGAGTCCATAGGTATCTCCCTCTGTGTGCACTTGTCCTCCTATAATAAATCAAAGCAGCAATTCATGCACATTAGTTGGATATTAGAGCCAAAGGAAAGATGGTTTCTGTGAATCCGCCTTTCTGTGGCTAAGCTTGAGATCAATCAAGTGAGTCATGTAATACAAAGGGAAAGAACGAGGATAGATATAAAATTGTTTGCTACCACCGTGGGTGAGCGATGATAAAAGGAAATATCGAGGAGCACCTGTTTCTTCCAAGGGGGTGGGGGAGAGATCTACTGAGGTCACTTGGAGCTTCACTAAGGGAAGGGACGGAGACAGCAGAGTGCAGGCCACCTGGCAAGCTGAAGACATCAGCACCAGTTACAAAGCATGGCAGTGACTTTCCATTGGTTGTTTGCTCGGTTAGTGTCTTGCCACCTTACCAACAAACTACCTGGTTGATTTTATCAAAAGAATCTCAGCATTATCACTTGCATATTCATGCTTTTATATATAAATGGAGCATCCACAACAGAATTCAAATAAGAAGTAAATTTTTTTTGTTTTAAAACATGGGAGTTTGGGGGACACTTGTTACCGCAGCTTAACTCAGCCTAGGCTAACAGATACAGAATTTAATACATAGAACTTATACAGTGAAATTCTGATCCCCCAAAGAAGGCACTTGAAGAAATACATTAATTTTTTTTTCTTATTTCAAGGCATAAATAGGATCTTCCACTAGTTTAAAACCCCACTGTTCAGAAGTACTGGAAATGCTACCGTCTCCCCTTAAATTACACACACAGAGACACACACACGATGAGTAAAAACTGCCTGGCAATAATCATTTCTGCCAATCTGCAATTTCTTAAGCGAAGTGGTGTTGAATGTACATATGATTAAATGGAGCAATGATGCATTCAACAGCCAATAATCCACATAAAATCAATATTGAGTTTGCCTGGGGGCAGGGGGTTAAAATCACCACCATGCTTATCCATGTGGATTAAGTGAGTCTCGGAGTAATAAAAATATAACAAGACTCTTAACCATTCCTCTGGGTCTACAAATTGATATATGCCTAAATATTTAAAAAAAAAAAAAAAAACAGGAGCAAACTCACCACCTATTACCCAAGTGCAAAAGATCAGTAAATAGATTGCATTCCTTATGTCAAAGGACGTCTGGATGGGAGTGAATCGTGATGAGGATAAGGTCAGGGATTTTATCTCTATTTACCTACTCACCTCAACCACGCATATAATATTCAAGACGTCAAAAGGAGAATATATTCTTATCAGAATGAATGCATTTGATTCACAAAAATAAGGAAGTGACTCCAACCTCATGAGATCGTCAAGAAAATTAAACTTAGAAGACATGAAGAATGCCTTATATTATAAAGCACTCTAGAAAATGCTATTGCAAGTCTTTGTCCTTGAGTTCAGGGACTCGTTAAACAGTTTTGCCTTCACAGAGCCCAATAAGCAATTTGGTTACGTCTTTCATAAACCAGGAAAATTTATCTACTCAAAACATAGACTCTCAACATAAATTGAGAGATGAGAAAATAGAGCAAAGAACTTCCCGCCAATTCCTCACCATCGCTCCTTTGGTGACCGGGGTTATGAGAGACACACCACCACCGAACGTGCTCATCGTTTTTCATTCATTATTTGCGGCTGCAAGAAAGCCGGGTCTTCGGACAATGAGCTCTGTGCAGCACACAGATCAGAAGTTTCTCTTTATCGGACAGCTAACTAAAGTGTCATTTTATTTATTTTTTAAGAGATTCTATTTCAGAGAGAGTAGAGAGTACAAGTGGGGATATGGGCAGATGGAGAAGCAGACTCCTTACTGAGCAGGGAGCCTGACGTGAGACTAGATCCCAGGACTCTGAGATCATGACCTGAGCCAAAGTTAGACGCTTCAGTGACGGAACCGCCCAGGTGCCCTTAAACTGTGATTTCGAGCCCTGCGACAGGCTCCCTGCCCAGCAGAGAGTCTGCTTCTCCCTCTCCTTGTTCACACTCTTTATCTCTGTTGCTATCTCTTTCACTCTCTCTCTCTCTCAAATAAATATAATAAAAAAAAAAAACTCTGGACACCATCTTTAAATTTCCAGCTACTTGGAGATGGTGGATGAGCTGTGACGTCACCTTGAGGTGACTGCATCACCTTGAAAGCCCATCGTTACATTTTCGTCCTTCCCTACAACACCCCTAGGCTTGCACTTAAATACAGATGTGGAAACCCTTCCCTCACCTGTGAAATGCTTATGTTTTCCCCCAGAGAAGCTCCTCCTGGCCAGTTGCTGTGCCGGAACTGTTGTGATGTGTACACAACTTATCTGCATGCCAGGGCATGAACGCAAACCTACTCAAGACCAATAACGAGGGTGCAATCTACTTTTTTTGTATTGATTTGAATAAATATTTCAGATCCATTAACATGTGTCTATCATTTTGTCTGGCTTTTATGTACTTTTACATAAAGAAGATGTATATTTTTCAACATCTCTCAGCTTCCCAAATTATGCATTTCTTGTGCTGGCTTTGACATTTTCTCAATGACTTAAATTTCCATCTATTTTTCTTTCCCCATAAACTTTCCTGTGAGTATTGGGAGAAAAAAATTAAACGTAGGTCCAAAATTC
Organism: Canis lupus baileyi; assembly: GCF_048164855.1. Lineage (NCBI taxonomy): Eukaryota > Metazoa > Chordata > Mammalia > Carnivora > Canidae > Canis > Canis lupus. The sequence continues at coordinate 123,152,580 of NC_132876.1, forward strand.
ATTGGCCTTATGGAAAGCCATTTGTACAATCCTTTGTCCTCACTTCGTATTGTAAATATTAAAGCGTTGATCCTCCAACTTCTAAGGACATTGACCTTGGTTCTTATTCAAATAATTCAAACAGCTGAAGAGGCTATAGGATCTGCAAACTCATTTTCAAAGGGCCAAGAATTGGGGCGCTTGGGTGGCTCAGTGGTTGAGCATCTGCCTTCTGCTCAGATCGTGACCCCAAGGTCCCGGGATTGAGTCCCCCATCAGGCTCCCTGCGAGGAGGCTTCTTCTCCCTCTGCCTGTGTCTCGCCTCTTTCTCTGTGTGTGTCTCTCATGAATAAATAAATAAAATCTTTAAAAGCAAACAAACAAAACAACAACGACAACAACAACAACAACAAAAACAAAGGGCCAAGAATTGCCAGGCACAGATGGGTGACAACAGAAGGAAAAGCAATCATCGCTAACACAGCAGCTCGTAGCTTCCAGCCTGGCAGGTGCATGGTACCCTCACCTGCCTGGCTTTCTGAATCTCCACAGGTGGACACGCACACGGGAAGCCCTAAAACCGAGACATACGGCCATCCCATGCCCCTCCTGTCTGTCTCCAGAGAAGCTGCAGTGCCCAAGAAAGGCATTAGCATGCATTCTTGACAACGGACCAAGGCTTTGCTCTATCAATGGATTTGCTCCACCACAGTTTCTAAAAGCCTTGGACAAATATTTCCAAAAGGAAAACCATCCATCCGTAGCGAGTGGGTTCTTCTCTAAAACCTAATTAGAGCCATTTACCCAGATTTCTCTTATATTATTGGACAAATGACATTCTAAAGAGCCGCTACCCGCAACCTGCACATCAGCCAACGGGAAATTATATTTGGATTGTATTAAGAGTCTGGAGTGGATCATCCACCTGCAATTTTCACAAAGTTCTGTTGAGCTTTTTTGGAGAGTCCTCCTACTTGGAGTTGACACTGCCAGCATCCTGAAGGATGCTCCTTTTTTTTTTCCCCCCTGTATTTCTCTTGGACGTCCCAATTTAAATGCAAGCCTGTGGACTTTACAAGGAATGAAGGGATTCAGACAAATCCAATTGGGCTGCGGACCCTCTTGAGTGTAAACATGTTGATACAGCTTGGCCAGAGGTATTAGGGCTCTCAAATATTGTAACGAGACTCTAGCCCACAATAATCTAAAATGTCAACTGTGTAAGAGGCCAGCTCTCCTCTGAAGCCTGCACACTGGCAGGAAACCAAGGCTCCCTGAGCTCCTCACAGCTCTGTGTGCATTAAACGTGCTCAGCAAACAGCGTTTCCTTTGCTACGCTCGGAAGCCTCTTAAAGATAAAGATGTATTAGAAGCCAGATTGGGGTCAATGGGCTAAAAATTGGGGACGAGCTACATGGGAGGGTTTCGCAAGCCACCACGCCTTCTTGTGCGCTTGCTTCAAGTTGCCGTGTCTTATTGCTTGACTCATGAGAGGGATAGCGTCCCTGGGCCTCTGAGATCGCCGCCGACGGGGTTGGCTTCTGGGGTGAGATGCAAGATGAAAAGACGCCTTTCTTCATGGAACGGTTGCTCCCCCCCTAATGCTCCCTCTGCATGCTCAGAATCCCAATTACAGGTCCGAAGCCTGATGAATCGACTTCAAGAATATTAATTTAATGCTTGAAATGCCAGCAAATAGAGTGCGGGTATTATTTGAGGCACAGTTTCCTGGAGTCTCCGTTGGAGAGATTGTGCTTAAAGGCCGGCTCTCAATGGAAAGGCGCCTTGGGAACCGAAGCCAAGTGCAGCGCTGAGCCGCAGAACAAAGTGAGCTGGGTTAATCCAACCTTTCAAAGCTCAGCCAGACGCTAAATGGTTGCGTTAGATAGAAGAAGCAAGCGAAGGGTGGGGCGATCGAGACGCTAGGAAATACTGAGGGCCGTCTCAGCGATTTCAGGAAGCTTCTGCAAAACCGAGTTCTGCTTTACTTTTGCTCTTGTTAGGAGAGAGATTTGTATTGCAAGGGGCTCTCCGATTAGAATGCAGACCATTGAGTTGTACCACAGCGGAATATACGTGTCACTAGAGAGGAAAGTATTTCCCTTCACACAGAGGCATTTACAGGCGCTCACAGTCTCCGATCCTTAGCTTAGACCTTCCTGCTTGGCGGTTTTGTCTGCCCAATGCTTCTTTTCTCAGAAGACTCCATGCTAACTTAGACCCCGAGACTTTTTATACTGTAACCTTCCCTCTGCCATCTGCGTCCTGAGCTGGTCCCAAATGACTCGAGTGTTCTCATGAGGGTTCCAGATCCCCTTGCCAATGCCCTAAGATTATTGTGCACTGAGACACAAAATAACCGATTCTTTCCCAGTTGACAGTTAAGGACCCTGCATGTACTTGCAATGAGCACAAACGTGCACAGGTGCCAATGTATGCACACGTACACCTGTCCTAGGGGCTGCCAGGATGCCAGTGGTTGAGCTTCCTGGTCGAATCTCCTTGATGTAATATCACATTCCATGTCCTACATGTATATGCGTCATCTGCATCCCTTGTCTCCATTTTATCTTCCTCAACTTGCTATTTCAAGAGCGTTTTACCCTGGAAAAGTTACAGCACAGTGGTATTGGTCAAAGAACTTCACATTTGCTAACAGATTCTACAAGCATTATTGTTGCCGCCTATAACAAAATGAAAGCAGGTACATGTGCATGGCCGCACCTTATCTATTTTCTCAGTGCTGTTGGTTCATCCCATGGGTCCCTTCCCATAATGCGAACCATTGAGGGGCAGGCTGCACCAGATGTCCCCAACATGACACTCACATTCAATGATCTGCAAGGAGGACTCCCAGAGATTAGAAGAGCTGTCACACTTGTGGTCGTGTTCTATTACAGTGAAATGATACAGATGAAAATCAGCGTCCAAAGCACATAGAGAAGAATCCGGGAGAAACCAGACACCATCTTCCAGTTCTCTTCTCGCCAACACACAGGATGTGTGACAACATATATGGAGTGTGGTCAACGAGGGAAGATCATCTGAGCCTTGGTGTTCCATTTTTGGTGACCTTACTTTGACCGACCCGTTACTCATCCTTTAATTTTCTCCCCCACAGTTTAAACTGACAAAGGGTGGCCCAGGTCCTGAGCCAAAGAAAAGTATGGGCTCAACATAGATGGCGTGGTTAAACTACCCCACAGGGCCAAAGCCCTCAGGTACGCAAAGGCACTCTTATTAGGCAGGATACCCCTTGAGTCATCGGTTTTCTCTCAAGTGCCCGTCAAGAACCAGCTCTGTCCTTGGCATAGGCAGGGTGGGAAGACCCCAGATCTGCTGAGTTAACCCTTTACTGTGCCTGCAAGGATGACCCAAGCATTTGGAACTCCTAGAATCTGTTCAAATCCACAGAAAACAATCAAGCTTTCCAACTGCGACTTCTAGTTCTTTCAACTCCATGACTGAACACTTGGAAGACACAAAATACTCAAAGACCGTTCAAGCTCATCTATTCATTTCCACTGACTTCTCTCCCTCCACACCCCCCTCTCCAGATCTGTGCTCTGAAGTCAAGGAATTTCAAAAGTACTTATGACCATACAACCTTGTCTTGTATGATAAGTGATTGGAATTAGAGACAATGAACCCTCAAAAAAACCCCAAAAACTCACTACAGGCAGAGTTTGGGATAAATCTGTATTATAATGGATTGACTTTAGGATTTTTAAAAAAAGATTTTATTTATTCATTAGAGATACAGAGAGAGAGAGAGAGGAGAGAGAGAGAGGCAGAGACACAGGCAGAGGGAGAGGCAGGCTCCATGCAGGGAGCCCGATGTGGGACTCGATCCCAGGACTCCGGGATCCAAGGCAGAAGCTCAACCACTGAGCCACCCAGATGCCTCCTGTCTTTAGGATTCTTTAACTACTGAGCTAACACAGAACTAATCTGGCCCATGGAAGACTATCATGCCCAAGAAACCCTATAACATCTTATTCAAAATAGCAGTTGGGGAAACTCAATCATAAAACCATCCAGTTTACAGGAGTTTATTGTATAAAACCATATTTTAATGCCTCCATTGTTCCTCAGAAGAGAGTCTTCTCTATTGCTTAAAAATATCAAAGTACAACTCCTACAGGGAGTTTTCTCCCTATGCCCTATTGGGGCAATCAAAACTAGTGATGCATTTTATTGCATTGCTGCTTCTTGAAGATACACATGTTTTACTGTCACATTTCATAGAGATCCCCTGCTGGAGATGTTAAAAAAAAATCGAGATCTAATAAAGTTTAGCAATGAGCCTTTCTGAAATAGATGAGAGTTAAAAAATTAAAAACGGGAGAGAGGAGAGTGACATGAGCTTTGACTTTCCAACAGTCCATTTCAAATCGAACTCAGAGAAAGAGAATGGCAAATAAATGCGTTCTTGCCTTTCACTCTTGGGACACCCCTTCCCTGCCAACCAAAGGCAAACCCGTTGTTGGAACGCCCCAGGGTTGAAATCTAAGGAAGTTGATTGGCACATCTTTGGTGTCATATCCTCAGATGAAGACACAGGAAAAGTCCACAGTGTTTATAGATTGGAGGTGCGTGTATTCACCCAACAATCCATTCTGAGCAGACCTGGTATAGGGTAACTTCTGCAGGTAGGAGTGAGCACAAGAAAATCACTGTCACTCGGTCCCTTTCCTCAAGCAGCCCACGTACTGGGGGGAAGAATGAAGTCAGTCTTGGAAGAAAGACAAGGACAATAAAGTGGGTGCCAATATATTAAAAAGATTACATGCCATACTGAATGAGTTGTCATGAACAACTGGTCCAACAGTAGAGGTGGCCTTGGAATATAGTTTCAATGATGACACCTGGTTTAATCCCTTTGACAGACAATATGGGTTAATGATCAGTTCCCTGCTAAGGTGCAACGTCCCGAGAAGAAAAATGAGAAAGAAGTGTACTATGTCTTAATAAATAAAATACATTTGGGTAGAGTGTGAGTTTCTCATTGTTGCTGTTAATAAATGATCATAAACCAAGGGTTTAACACAACACAGATTCATCCTCCACCAGCTCTGGAGACCAGACGTCTGAGGTTCAGGGGGTGCTGGACCACTGAGATCCAGAGGCTGGGGTGGGGGGTGGTCCTTCCTGCCTCTTCTAGCTTCTGGGGCTCCAGGTGTCCCTGGGCTGGTGGCCACATACCTCCTGTCTCTGCACCTGTCCTCACATGGACTTCTCTTCTGTGTCTGTGTCTCCATGTCTCCTCTTCTGTCCCTTCTAAAGACACCTGTCATTGCATTTAGGGCCACCCTCATCCAGGACAAGCTCATCTCAAATCTTTCACTCATCACATCTGCAAAGACTGATTTCCAAACAAGTTCCCGCTTGGAGGCTCCAGATATTATGACAGGGACATATGTGTTTTTGGAGGCCACCATCCAACCATTACATGTGGGGACAATGTCATATTCTCCTTTGTGTCTTGTTCCTCACTCACTGATTCAGCCCATGTCCACTGACTGCCCAGTGGCTAGGGATAAAGGATGAGTGAGTAGAAATACCAACTCTGTCTCCCTGCAGCTTACAGTTGACACAGGAAGGTTGACACTGGGGATATAATCACACAAATAAACACAGGATTACCAGCGGTGAAAGATGCTACAAAGGAAAATTCACGCCACACCATAAGAATGCAGAGAAAGGGACCCAACCGGGACTTCAGAGTCTTTCTCTAAGAAACTGTCATTGGTGTTCAGATCTATCACAAGACAACAAAGTCACTAGACAAAGAAATGCAGGATCGGGGGGTGGGGGTTGGGAGGAACATGTTGAGATGCCCTTTGCAGGAAGGGAGTTTGATGCTTTTGAGGATCCAGAGGAGGAGGACAGAGAGGCTAACAGGCATTAAGTAAGATAATAGGGCAGAAGGAAAGCCCCTTCTCCCTAAGCTGGCCACACCCATGCTTTTTCCAAGTCTTGTATCCTCATATCCCCAGGATTAAACAATAATTTTGAGCAGGATATAAACTGTGAGACGGTCCCCAAACTCTGTAAGCAAGAATCAGGAAGGTAATTAAATGCAAGGAAAGATGATATCATTGCATTAATATCATGTTGAACCTTTGAAGATTAGTTCTATTGGTGGGGCAGCGTAATCTAAGGAGGGATCTCAAAGGATCCTATTTCTATGTTGCCATGAATTGGACATATGATCTTGGGCATATGGCCACTTAACTGCCATGTACTCAGTTTTATCCAGTTCTTAGCTGTGGGCACGGTTTCCCCCAAGAGATGTTAGTTGTATCTGCAAAGCGGAAGGGATGCTCCCTGCATGTGGTGGGTGGACACCAGAGACACTGTTCAATGCCCTACAGTGCCCAGGATGACCCCCCTCTTCTGAGAGCCACCCAGCCCCAGATGTCCACAGTGCCGAGGGTCAGACACCCTGCCTTAAAGAGGTGAGGATGTTATCTTACACCTGCCTCTCCATGCCTGCAAGGTGACACATAACAATGTCTATGCAAAAAATATGTTGCAAAACACAAGGACTACAAGACAGTGGCCACATGACATGTGTAAGCCACTGATATGCCATATATTTTTTTGATATGTAACCTAACTGCTGAGTCTAATTTACCTAAAGGAACTAAACCAATCCCGGTGCTTTCTGCCTCCCCAAAATTGCTATGTGGATAAAGCCATGGAGAACACTTGAGAAAGTTCTCTGGAAATGTAAACATGAGGTAATAGTGCCTTTGCTGCCTGGCGTCGTCATTATCGTAAGATCAGAGGATCACATCCACATTTCAAATGCTTCTTGGCTGGTATCAGAAGCTAATTTTTATTTTTTATTTTTTTAAGATTTTATTTGTTTATTCATGAGAGACACAGAGAGAGAGAGAGAGAGACAGAGACACAGGCAGAGGGAGAAGCAGGCTTCATGCAGGGAGCCCGATGTGGGACTCGATCCCGGGTCTCCAGGATCACACCCCAGGCCGAAGGTGACGCTAAACCACTGAGCCACCAGGGCTGCCCCAGAAGCCAATTTTTAAACATCAGAGAATTGAAAGCAAACCTTGGCATTCTGCAATGCATGTTGACTGACTTCCCGGGCATTTGACCACATTAACACCTGTGTCACTTGACCTCTCTGGGCCTCATCTTCTTCCTAGAATCTCCCTAAAATCTTGTAAAATGAAGATTAGGAAGGTACTTATTTCCCAGGGTTGTTGTAAGGACTAACGATGAAACGGGCATCAGGTGTTTAGGATCATGCAAACACACTACAAAGTCCTAGACCCTGATTCACAATTATCATTCAGCAGGTAAGAGAACGTGACACTTGTCAGGAATGATTCTGCACGTCGGACTTATTTTTTTTAATTTTTATTTATTTATGATAGTCACAGAGAGAGAGAGAGAGAGAGAGAGGCAGAGACACAGGCAGAGGAAGAAGCAGGCTCCATGCACCGGGAGCCCGATGTGGGATTCGATCTCGGGTCTCCAGGATCACGCCCTGGGCCAGAGGGAGGCGCCAAACTGCTGCGCCACCCAGGGATCCCTGCACGTCGGACTTATTAAGAATAAGTGATACTCAAGAAAAAAAGAGTAAGTGATACTCATAATACTTATAATACAATATGTCATAGGTAATCATAAAATACATTGCAAAAAATATTTAAATAATTGTTAACAAGCCACCACATAATTCGCTGCCAATGACTTAGTATGCAGAAATTATAATCACAGTAAATGATACGTCTTCAAGGGTGCTAAGATATAGATATACGGTGCTAAAGAATAAGTGATACTTGTCATGATGCAATTTCACATAACCCATGAGTAAATGAACATAGAGCATGCATAGTATTCAATGTACATAATGTCGTAACGACATGCTAATAATTCCTTGCAAACGACTCATTACAAATAAGCGATATTTATAAAAATACATAGGAATACAATAGCAAAATGTAATAATGTTTCATAAATACATAACACAGTATATAAATAAGATACAATGATCAAAGTGACATAATATATAACAATGTATTACATAGCATAATATGGAGGCACCTGGCTGACTTCGTTGGTAGAGCGTGCAACTCTTGATCTTGGGGTTGTCGTTTCAAGCCCTACGCTGGGTGTAGAGATTATTTAAAAATAAAACCCTATTTCAGCTCAGGCCATGATCTCAGGGTGGTGAAATCGAGCCCCATGTCTGTCTCTGCAGTCAATTTGGAGTCCACTTGTCTCTTTCCCTTTGCTCATGCTCTCTCTCTCAAATAAATAAATAAATAAATAAATAAATAAATAAATAATAAATAAATAAAATCTTTAAATATATATATATCATGATTGTCTTAACTTATTAAAATTGGTGGCACTTACAATATAACATGTAAGAGTAAACTGTATAATATACAATAATCAAATGATACTATATATAAAATATGACATAATATGAAATATAATTCAGTGCAAGACACTTAATAAAATAAATGATACTTAGAGTACGCATTACAGTAAAATATATAAAGTAAACTGACTTATTAGTGCACATTGTACAGTACATAAATAATAATAGGCAATAATGTACTTTGTGCATCTGGCTTATTAAGAATAAGTCTACAAAGTAGGTCCATTAATTTAAAAGGATGTGGATTCCTTCCCTATTAACTATACATTTTCTGTGGGTGGCGTTTTATGTCCTCTTTCGTTGACACATTTTAGAAAAGCTTCAACACATGACCTGAGGGCTACAGCTGCCACCGTCGGTAAAGCTCCTAAACATACCCTGGCGGTGTCCTCTGGAGCACAGGAAACATACAGCCTGACCCTGGCGGGAACCCGTGCCCCACGTGCCCCATCCTGGCAAAACTCAAATGGCTTTCTTTTCCTTCTGGGACAATACTCTCGATGGATCTTGACAGGGAAGGCTGCACCTGGCTGGCCAGGAGGGGTCCTCCTAGAATTGACCTCATAACAAACAGGTATCCTAGGTGTTTGGATGAAGAAAGATGCCGTGCTGGCTGGGGAACCCACCAAGGTATCCGGGGACATGAGCACAAGCCGGCCTCCCTTCAGCCTGTGTCCAAGTGGAGGCTGTTGGGATCTCCATGACCATAGATTGAAGCAAGGTCTTTGGTTGATGTCCTACTGTGTCCCTCTTCTCTGTTTCCTCCAGGACATCATCCAGTCAAACTGGGGTATTTTTCAAGAGGCAGCACATTGCCAGGGTTGTCCCACATCCCCCAAAACAGTGGTGTTTCCATGTGCTCAACGCTATTGTCTTGACCATGGGCTCGGGCAGTGCTGGTTTTGAGTGATGATAGCAGTCCGGTGGCTCTAATTGGGGGACCACCCCGGGAGTAACAACCCTAGGCTCCTCCTCCAGCTAAAATCCCAAAGTGCATGGTATTCAACAGCGTCAAACCCGCAGTCCTGGGGGGTCCACTGTGGCCTGGCAAAGTCGTGGATTGGAGCCATCCTTCTGCATAGACAGGCCCTATGCTTGGATGACTATTTCTCCCCTTTCAAAACCATCGTGGGGATGAATAATTTATGTTGCTCCCTGTCTGGACTTCCTGCTCTATCTTAACACCTCCTGACAAGGCAACCCCACAGGACTGGAGACCTCCTTTCCGAACAACGTGCAAACTTGCCATGCCCCGCAGGTGAGTTCACTGGCGATGCTAGTTTGGGAGCACCTGCCGTGTCCTGTCTCACACATCAGTCAAGGCTCACCCAACAACACGTGCTTCCCAGCCTGCGTTTCCCTTCTCTCACTCCTGCCACTGGCTCTTCACTTCTCAGTCAAGAGGAAAACTCAGCATTTTCTTCCAGGCAATTCCAGGATACCAGAAGTGGGACATCAAAAGCAAGCATTCAGTCATGCTCTCTTGGGTGTCCATCAACAATATGACCCACTGTTGCCCCATCTCTGACCTCTCCCCATCCCACAGGCATCCCCTGCCTGCCCAAATGTCATTTAGGAGATTGTGGCTCACAGTAGAACTCTACTGGATTCTTGGTCCTGGACGTAGGAACCATATCTGAGATGCTGCTAGATGTTCAATGTAGAGAGCGTAGAGACACGGAGGGCAGGAGAGATTGCTCAGGTGGCTTGCTTGCCCGTCCAGAGGTCCAGAGGCACCTTACCCTGCTCACCATAGACACAGCTGGAGAGCGGTTCTACCCTCTGCAGGCAGCCTCTTCCCTCTTTCCAGTGCCCCAGGGGTCAAAGCCTACCACCTCTGGTCCAACAATCCAATGATCCCCCCACTCAGCCTGATGGATGACCACCACGCCTCATCCTGACCGCATCAGCCACCAGCCACTGCACTGGCTGCTGATTAAAATGACCAAAGTTGCCCTCCTCACACCTTTCCGAGATCCTCCTGTGCTTGCCGAGTCCGAAGATCTTGAATACTCAAGACTCACCTGCTTGCTCCTATGAACCCTTGTAACATCAAAGAACAAAAAGGCCAATTCTCAATGTTCTAGTTCCTACCCTTGAACGGAAGACTTACCCAGAAGCCCATCATGGTGCCTTAACAGAGCTGGGTTTGCAAAACTGGGTGCCTGGTGTCGGATGTGGACCACAAGTCATTCCATTTTCCATTGTCTCCTTCTCCTATGGCTGCTCATCAGAGGGAGCAAGCATCTACCACATGGAGGACCACCAATGCTTATTTTTAAATTCAAAATATTTTCATTATCTTCCCGGCACCTGTAAGCATCTGAGTATATCCAAATCCTGCAATACTCTCAAATCCCTACATTTCATTATTTCAGTGCATTTTCTATTTTTATATTTTTCAATGCATTTTCAAATATGATGCAGCAGTACAGGCTTTGGGCAAATGTTAAATAATGGAATCGTGTCATACAATAACCAGTCTGTAAAATGACCACATGCCACAGTACAAGACCTCATAGAATCATTGAAATAACATTGAAATAAATTTGGCCTGACTGTATGTTTTTGGAACATGAGCAAAGTGGGAGATGCTTATAATCTACTGAAATGTCCGGAGTTTATTAATCGCCTCTCACATTTAATGAATGCCCGCATCAACCAAGCTCAATGTTTTCCCACGCCTTCTCACTGTCTCCTGTACACAAATGATTTTAAAAATCTCCTAAAACACAAATGATTTAAAAAATATCTCGTGCTCATCTATTGTTTGCTTTTTTCCAATGAGTTGTTATACCTCTGATTACACTTGTCAACACGGCAAAGATCAAAATCCCATGTAAAGAAACTCGAGATGTTAAATGGTACAAAGCACATATTTCTTATGACCTTAATCAGGGTTCATACATGTATATTACACCAAAAAAAAAAAAAAAGTCTAAAGACATTTGCTTGGAAAAGTGATAATGAAGAAGAAAAGTTTGGAGGACACTTGGTTAAGCATCAGCTCAAGTCATGATCCTGAGATGGAGCCCTGGGTCGGGCTCCCAGGGAGCCTGCTTCTCCCTCTCCCTCTGCCTGCAGCTCCCCCTGCTTGTGCTCTCTCTCTCTCTCTCTCTTTGGCAAATGCATAAATAAAATCTTTAATAACAGAAAAAGATACAAAAATTTGAGAAACATTGTTCTAGACAGAAACCACTCCATAAATCCCGCCAGCAACTATTGTCCCCATTTGCCAACCCCAATTCAATGATTCTCTTGCAGGAACGTGGAACTACGTTAAAGCCATGGAGGTTGCAGACCGCACCATGAAAAACGGAAACAGCAAAGCCACCGATTTCCAAAATTAGACAAGTTATGCTGTGCCACTCGGTGCTGTTGACAGCTTGTAGCTTCCATGAGTTTAAATCGATCTCGATACGAATGTAGCAGGATTGTTCCTTCCGTGGGTATAAAGAATAAATACACGAGTTTGTGTGTTTTGGGCTACGGATCTGCTGTGTTCACATTCACATTACCAACCACACTTGTGGACTCTGTTCTTATTCCCATTATAATTAAGACCACGGAAAACTGGGATCATCATTTAATGCATCATTTGCTATGCAAATTGTTTTTCACGGAGAGTTGTTTGCTCTGACCTTTCTCGGAGTTACGATTTCAAAGGCCTGGTCATTTTGATTCTTCGCCTTTCAGGATGCTGTGAAAGTATCTGAGCCCTGAAATCTCCTAAGGATAAAAATATTAGAGGGGGTCGCCCTGTGACCATATTTATTTAAACTCTGCTCTCTTTCATCAGAGAAGGCAGGAGCTCGTGCTCGCCAGAGAAGAGAAAGGACGCTCAGCCGAGGAATGGTCACCTCTGGGCTTCATGTTCATCTGGACCAGTCGCCTCCAAACCTTTTGGATCACAGATTACCCGAATGAGAGCAAACACCCCAATATTTGACTTTGGCTCTGCCTATCGAATGGCACATATGCATCTCTCCAAATGGATCATGCATGTGGTGAAATGAACTCCCAACCCAGAAATTTGAAAAGAATGAAACGAGAGATATTTTTTTCTATCTTTAGGGAGCTATAATTGGCCTATTACGTCGTATATGTCCGAGTTGTCCAGTGTTGGTGCTTTGACACGACATATATGCTGTGAAATAATCAGTAGCATGAGGCGAACACCCCCATCCTCCCCTGCAGCTGCTTCGTGTGTGTGTGGTGAGAAAATTTCAGATCTATTCTCCTTTAGGAGGTTTCAAGTATACGTACAGCGTTGCCAACCGCAGTCATCGTATTATAGGTACCTGATGCATTAGATCCTGGAACTCCCTCATCTTACACCGGGATTTTGTGCTCTTTGACCTATGTCTCCCGTTTCCTCCACCCCAGGCCCTGGCAACCACTATTCTTGCTCTCTTTTCTGCAAGGAAATGAATAATATTTTAAAATTATTCACTGAACTGAATCCATGGGCATAGTGAGTGCATTAGTTTTCATCTATATGTTATTGTGTTTATAATCATAATTTCTCAACTTAAAGATATGAATAGAAAGAGCAATTTTTTTTTAAATTTTTAAAAATTTATTTATGATAGTCACACAGAGAGAGAGAGAGGCAGAGACACAGGCAGAGGGAGAAGCAGGCTCAATGCACCGGGAGCCCGACGTAGGATTCGATCCCGGGTCTCCATGATCGCGCCCTGGGCCAAAGGCAGGCGCTAAACCACTGCGCCACCCAGGGATCCCAGAAAGAGAAATTTTAATTAACAGGTGTTATTCTGTATGTTAGTAAATTGAACACCAATAAAAAAAATAAAAAATAAATAAAATAAAATTAAAAAAAAAAAAAAAAAGAAAAGGGAAGAACACATATAGTCTGAGAATACAGAAGAGAACCAAAGAGAGAGGAGAGGGTAAAGCATACTTTCAAGTTAATACCCAATTATGAATGTATGTTCCCATTTACCTTAACCTATAACCATCAATAAGTGCCTCTAGATGTTTTCTATATAATAAATACATATTTGAATATGCTAAAAAAAAAAACAGATTTAATTAATATATTTTAAGTTAATTTTAATTAATATATTTTAATAAATTTAATTAATACATTAACTAATACATGATATTAATTGAAATTATATATTATTTTTATATATCACCATATTATGTATTCTTTTTGTACTATTATATATTCTTTATTATTATGTTATATCTAATTCATAAAATTATATATTATTTATATATTTATATAATATATTGATTAAAATTATATATTATTTATGTAAAATACAATATATTATATATGATTAATATAGTAAGGCATAAATTTATATATTAATGTATATTAAAGGTATATATTAATATATATTTGCCATTGTCAGAGAGTTCTAAGAAAATTAATATTGATCCCTATTTATGATTTATTTTGATTGCCCAAATATGATACCCAAGAGTTTGCAAAAACCTTTCATGCACCTGTGGGAGGAAACTAATACTCACAGGTGCAGAATGCAATTTCCAATTGCTTTCCAAACTCTTCTTTGAGGCTCACCCAACTGCAAGAAGCTTAAGGCAGGTAAACATTTATTAACCAAATCCTTCCAGTGGGCTTTGTTCCAAATAAGATAAGACGATCTGTGTCATGTAGATGAAAAAATAAATCTTGTCCAGGATTAGGACGCTGTTGGTTAGAGCAAAGCACCACAGAGTAGGTAGCTTAGAGTCACAGGAATCCATCCTCCCCCAGCTCTGGAGACCCTAGTCTGAGCTGCAGGTGGGCAGGGCTGTGCTCCCTCCTGAGGCTCCGGGGAGGGACTCTCCTGCCTCTTCCAGCGTCTGGGGCTCCCGGTGTCCCCGGGCTGGTGGCCGCGTCCCTCCCGTCTCCGCCTCCATCCTCACGGGGCTTCTCCTCTGTGTCTGTGTCTCCTCTTCCATCTCTTACAAGGACCCCTGTCATTGGACATAGGGCCAACCTCATCCAGGGTGACCTTGTCTTGATCCTTACATTAATTGCATCTTTATGTTTGCCATGACAAAAGTGGAAGACAACATTAACAAAAAACCCCTAAACATTCATCAAAATGAGGGATAAAATAATGAGTAAGCATTAATGCACCAGCATCCCAGAAAGCAATAATGGGGGTCACCTGGGTGGTTCAGTGGTTGAGCATCTGCCTTTGGCTCAAGGCATGACCCCTGGGTCCTGGGACTGAGTCCTACATCAGGGTCCCCACATAGAGCCTGCTTCTCCCTCTGCCTGTGTCTCTGCCTCTCTCTGCATCTCCCATGAATAAATAAATAAAATCTTTTTTAAAAATGAAAAAGAAAGAAAGCAACAAGAAGAGTTGCAGGCAGCATGTGCTGTATGGCATAGCAGCACCAGTAAACATCAAATTATGAAATTGAGTACAAAAAGCACCCCAATTACTAAATGCTACGGATCCTGGGATGCAATTGGTATAAAGCTTGCAACATGAAAAAAAATCAATTCCGTTGCTGTTTATGAATGCATCCCTTTGTGAGTAAACATTAAAATCTGAGAAAGGTAAACAGCACCATACTTCTGGAAAAGGGTGGAATTGAGATGAGGTACAAGAAATACAGGGCACAGAGCTCCTGGTTTTTTAACATTTTATGTCTCGTTTAAAAAAAAACTCATGAAAACAAAGCAAAATTATACGTACTTCTCTATGCCTGGATATTTAGGACATTTATATGCTATTACACCATGTCTCATATATATATTCTATATCATATATGTATCCTATCATATGTAATCCTAAATATATCATATATATTACCTAGATACCATAAACAATAATAAAGATAATATATTTGTTAGCCTTTCTGTGTCTTTCTATATTGCAATTTCATAGTAATGGTTGATAAATGAAAGTTGCAAATTTTTTTTCAATGAAAAGAGAGCATTAGCAAGTCTTTTTTTTTTTTTTTTTTTTTTTTTTAGCAAGTGTTGAAGGGAAAACAGAGTGAGAGAATTTGAAGGGAATGCCCAAATGTGGTGTACGGAAAGAAATTCTTGACTCAGATGGGAAACCGGAACTCAACGAAAAGAGGAATTCACTCATCTCCAAAGGCAAGAAGGAAGCCAGGATCCTTGTAAGCATTGAGGGACGGGGAGAGGTGCCTCTGGAGCTAGCACAGCCCTGAGTCCTTGCACTCATCAGCAAAGGAGGCTCAGCCCAAAGAAAGATCAATATCACTTACAGGGCAGCCACCCAGCAGATCTAAACTTTGACAAGATACAGGATAAAGACTTTAGGTTGGGTGGCCGGCCAGAGCGCAGAGGGAGATCCCAGAATATATAAGGCACACGGACAGGAAAGCCTAATTGACCCTTCCAGCCTTCCAACAGACCAACAAAACGTGTCCAGTTCAAACAATCCGACTTGCCCAAATTATCTGCTATACTACCTGGAACCCAACCGATGAGTTTGAGGCATGACTTGACTGTATCAGATCTGCAGCCCCATTGGTCATCTTTGTATTCTGTAGGAGGCAAATCTCCATCTGCGGGAAGGTCAATGCAATGACTCTTGGATCAGCAGGAGCCAAGTAGATACAGAGCTTATCTCCCTCCCGTCTCCTGGCTCCTGTGTGTGTTCTGAAAAACTCCATTGAAGCTCCTATCATGGGCCGTCTGACCATATAAACATCAACGCCAACCACTGCAAAGACGCGTAGGAGCTCCTAATGTGTGGAAGCCACTGGAAGCCAATGAGGTCATGTTTTGACCTTGAACCCTGGCTAAATGTTCTGGATGACCCTGGAATATAAGTGCCGACAGAACACTTGAACCACACCTGAGAGTTTCTGTCTTAGTTGCACAGTGATGTATAAAGTATAGGAAACCACACAGAATACCTACTGATCAAAGGATCTCCAGCCCAGAAAGGCATAGCGAGGACAACAATCTGTACTTTATCCCACCTGTATAGCGAAATTAAATATTCACAAAAACATGGTTTTCTCCATACGATTTGATAAAGCACTAAGATGTTACCGATGTGGTTTTTTTTTTTTACATTTTTTAACTTAAATTCAATTTAGTTAACATATGATGTTGATATTAATTTCAGGGGTAGAATTTAACGATCCTTTGCTGGCTTTTTTAATGGCTCAATGAACTAATGTAGAAAGGACTTTTACAGAGATAGCGTAAAATTATATAAAATCACAAGTTTCACTTCTAAATATTTGGGGAGACAAAATCAAATACACTCCTTTGTGTCCCTACTATTTTGTTATTTTGATCCCAGTGGAATAGTTTATGGTGAACCACTGACTTGAAGTAGTTAGGTAAAAATTGCCCTACACAGCGGTAGGTGCCAACTACATTTTCAATGGGCAACTGATGCATTATGGGTAAAGGCATAGGGTGTATAGATTTGTTTTGGATATTTCTCAAGGTTTCTGATAACATCCTTGTAGGCAAGATGAAGAAATCTGAGTTAAATGATAATGCAAGTAGCCAAACCCCCTTATTCAAGAGTGTAGATTAGTCGATAAAATATGGATGAAGTTGATGAGTATTAATTAATTTGGTGATAAAGCCACTTGTCCATTTTGAGGGCACTTTTTTTTTTTAATTTTTATTTATTTATGATAGGCACACAGTGAGAGAGAGAGGCAGAGACACAGGCAGAGGGAGAAGCAGGCTCCACGCACCGGGAGCCCGACGTGGGATTCGATCCCGGGTCTCCAGGATCGCGCCCTGGGCCAAAGGCAGGCGCCAAACCGCTGCGCCACCCAGGGATCCCTTGAGGGCACTTTTTTTTCCCCAAACAGTATGTTATGATTTTCAGCATTTTTTTTTGAAAATCAAATTCTCAAAAGAAATACGATAAACTGGATGACTTAATAGTACAAGGA
Source organism: Canis lupus baileyi (assembly GCF_048164855.1). Lineage (NCBI taxonomy): Eukaryota > Metazoa > Chordata > Mammalia > Carnivora > Canidae > Canis > Canis lupus. The sequence goes on from NC_132876.1 coordinate 123,169,870, forward strand.
GGCTATGAAAGTAAAGGTCCTATCTATGCCTGCATTCTCAGAGTGCATTTCTGTTTTTTTTCAGAATGCTAAATATGGTTTTATTCGTGCTGTGCTGTCCCTGGTGCCAAGCGCAGGTGGAACATATAATGGATGTTGGAAAGACAGAATGGAAGATGGACAGATGGAAGGAAGGGAGATGGAAGGAAAGATGGAAGGAAGAAAAGAAACATGGAAGAGGGAAGGCATGAAGGATGGGAAGACCAAGAAAAAAAGGGGTATTATCCGTTGTGTATGACTTTTATTAGCCAATTTTTCATAAACTTCCCTTCGATCGATGTCACTGATAGTGATAACCTTTCGTGCCGCAACTCGAGAATATTTCATTGGTAGATGCTTGTATGAATTAAGGGGCATATCTGCATGATACAAAAATAATCTCTTCTATTTTTATGATTCGCCAAAAACCTTAATCTACCGGAACACGGTGGTGAAATACGATACCCTCCATCACTCAACCCCGCAAAAAAATATTTCAAGAAGCCAAAATAAGATTAGCCAAACTTCCCAGAAATTTATGTTTTCTACAGTCCTTCATCAGTAGCAGATTATTTGCGATGCTGTTTTGAGCATAATTCAACAAGAATCAGGGAGAGGCCATCAACATATTACATTCAAAATAAATAGCAGCTCCTGTCCCGCTCCAGACCTCCAGCTGCGTCCAATTGCACTCTAATGGATTATTAATTATGATGCTCTCTGCGTATTAATTGACACCATGGAAATATTTTTGTTGCCAAAGATTTGTTTGTAAAAGACCCGCAGTCTCTTGACCATGTGGCCAAATTCCGACAACAAACTTTCTGCATGTCCAAATCTTTTCTTCTATTTAATTAATGACTTAATTAATATATATTAATCAAATATCAGGTATTAAATATTCATGAAATCCTAATTATGATACTATATAAAATAAACACTGATTACATTAATAAATTAATTAAAGATGGTTACATCTTTTGTGGGAAGGACGTCCTCCTTTAACACTGGTTCCCAACATCATGTATCTCCTTGCAGGCTTTTAATGAGACAAAATGTGTCATTTGTGGAATTTGGTAGGAATCTCCCAGTGGTGAGGCCATTCTCCCGGAGAAAGTGGGAACCCCCAGGACATGGCACCTGTGTGAAGCAGAGACACTGCCCTTGAAAAGCCTAAGCTGTATCAGTGCTGAAGGTCGTTACAAAATTAAAGACTTTTTCTATTCCCTAAAGAGGTTCAAGAGTGTCATCAGAAGAGAATTGTTGGATCCTAATCTTCATGTGATTTTTTGTAATGACTCATTCCTTGGGTTGGATGCCATAGTGATCTGGTGCTTTGAGAGTCCCTTTTCTCAGAGCAAGATGTGTAACTATTGCAAAGAGCAACTTTTCAATGAATTCCATTATTTAGGTTGATGATCCAGAGCAGTGGCTTTCAAGGGGGATGATTTATCCCCCCATGGGAGATTTGGCAATATCCGGAGACATTTCCGGTTGTCACAGTTTGAGGGATTGGATTAAATGTAGTTTTTTAAAATGTAATTTTAAATAAAAACGAATATTGTCACCAAAACAAAAGAATTGGAGAGTTGGTAGTGGCATCTACAGAAAGGAACCCGGGATGCTAGTAGGAATCCTAGAACACACCGTACAGCCTCATACGATGAAGAGTGGTCTGCCCCAAAACATCAGTAGTGTCCGTGTTGAGAAACCCTGACTCAGAACTGGCATCTGCATTGGAGAGGGGTAATTTCTCTTTTTTAATATTATATTTTGGTTCATTAATTATTACAGTCAGACTTCTCTTATTGGGGAAGAATTTATAATGGGGAAGCCACATAAACCCAGCTCTCCTGGAGCGATTTCCTCCTTTGTGAAATGGGAATGACGGCATTTCTGTTAGAGAATGGAACTGTACTAATGAGCCATGGTAATGGGCACGGGGAGGGTATGTTTCTGATGTATAATTCATGTGCTTAAAAGGATAGTTATGTAATATAATATATCATGGTAATTTACCATGGAGCACTTCCATCCATCCAAATCTTAGAGCATAGAAATAAGACTCCTGAAGCACATTTTGAGTTTCAAACAAGCTCAGATGCCACCAGAAAATTGCCCTGTCTTTGAACGGATGCAAGAAGAAACCAGACAGCTCAACGGAATGAGTTAATTTAGAAGATTGCCGTGGTCGATCCACAAAATTATTAGTAATAAACTAACATAAATAAATGATACTATTAAATGCTATTAATTAAAAATAGTGAAATATGGTAACAAGATGTTTATTAACAAAGAAACACTATCTATGGGATGTAGGTCACAACTTCTTATGGCCCAAGGATTAGTTTACTCGATTAAGTCAATCGTGCTCGCTTCGGCAGCACATATACTCCAATTAAGTCAAGTTCCAAGTTCTTTCGTGTAATGGAGAGGAGCAGGTAAGCATCATCCTCAAACATGTGTTTTTCTTGTTTAAACTTAAACTTTCTGCGACTCTGTATTTATGGCCAAATTCTCAGTCCGGTTGCAAATGGATCCTCTCCCTTTTTGCTTTCACTGGATATTTGGAAAGAACAGAGCTAAACCTTGGGACTTGGTGAGCCCTTCGATTATTGTATAATTCCATTTGGGGAGACCCAAAAATGTAGCCTTAGGGAAAACAGATGGTCAGATGGCCTGCTCCTGGTATATGCACAACTTCTGCAAGGTATTCAAGCTAAACCTTATCAAGAGACCACGCTGAAGGGATTTTTGCAGATATAATCAAAATCCCAACTGCATTGAGTCTAAGATGGAGAGATTATGCAGTTGCACTAACCTGATCACATGAGATTTAAAGACAGAGAGTTTTCTCTGGCTCTTGGCAGAAGAGAAAGCCAGATACGTGAAGGATGACCAGCATTCGATGTGCTGGCTTGAATATGAGGAGATCACGTGAGAAGGAATATGGATCTCCTCTAGAGGCTGAGAGAGGTCCCCAGATGATAGCCAGAGAGCAAAAAGTACAGAGAGCTAAATCCTACGACTGTAAGGAATTCCACTCTGCCAACAGCAAGGACGAGCATGGAGGCGGGTGTTATTTCCCCAGAGCCTCTGGGTAAGAACTCAATCTAGCCAACGTCTTGATTTCAACCTTGTGGAACCAACCATGAGCAGATGGACCTCAACCATGCAACCATGCCCTGCTGGACTTCTCACCCACGGGACTCTGGGCCAATACATGGATGTAGCTTTAAGATGTGACATTTGGGACAATTTATTACCTAGTGTAGGAAATTAATACACATCCAATGTCACTATCCCGTGCATTACTCAATAAATATTAGGGGAATGACACTCCATTGTTCAAAAATTTCCAATGAGGCAAGGGGAGTCAAAACATCACCAAATTAGCAGGAAAATAGGGATCCCTGAGCGGCTCAGCGGGTTTAGTGCCTGCCTTCGGCCCAGGGCGTGATCCTGGAGACCCAGGATCGAGTCCCATGTCGGGCTCCCTGCATGGAGCCTGCATCTTCCTCTGCCTGTGTCTCTGCCTCTCTCGCTCTCTCTGTCTCTCATGAATAAATAAATAAAATCTTTTAAAAAATTAGCATGAAAATAGATCTCAATCGACAGTGCAACTATACAGAAGAAATGTCAGTGAGTGACAGCTGTTTCTGTAGGTTTTCAGCTATTTGCACACACAGAATTCACCCCTATTGGTACCACTGCAAGCAAAACAGTACCTCTTCCTCTAGAAACGCATTAACGTTCACAGTTCTGCCTCGAGTTCCCCCTGATAATCACTGTGCATGTAGCTGAACAAACTGTAGAGAACTTCATTCGTAATTATTAAGCATTTCGAGGGCAAGTCCCCGGGATGCAGTGTTCAGTGGACAGAGGCAAACTTCCAGCGCCAAGTGCTTCCATAAATCAAACAAATCCCAAGAGTCGGTGGCGTGGTAATGGAGAAACCGACGTGAATTACTGCTTAACAGGAATATTGAATCCTTAAATGAACTGTACACTCTCATTTTTAATAGGAGAAAGCAGTAGCCAGGCATAATAAAAATAATTGAAATGAGGGTCTGGATCCATTAATCTACGGAGAAGTGCCTTACAGAACAAGTGAGGCAGAAAAACAGCCCAATGTATGTGACAGCCCCCCGATAGATGTCATTTCTGCCTAATGGCCTCAGCCGCCATCAATAACACGGCGAGCGGTATGGACAATGGAGAACAAAAGTTTAAGACACATTCTTCCTAGGAGAAGGGCAGGATGAGGAATAGGAAGGTGATGGGTGGAGTGACCGTGCGTCTCCCATTGCTCTGTTGGGGTAAAGGAAATGGCATCTCACGTCTACGGAAAGACACATAATGAAGAGAGTGACAATAGGCCTCCTGGACGCTCTCCCCTTCCCTTGTCCCTTGTCCCCTCCGTCATTGATGCCGTGTGCAGCGTACGTGGGTCCGTCCCGGGAGAAGCACCTGGTATAGCCACAGCTGAGCCTTTCTCCCGAGGCCTCAGAAATACGTGTCCACCCGCCACCTTCGCAGCTTTACAGGCTCTCAGAAGGAGGCAGGCGCGTTTGCCCTCCTACAGACCACGCTGTTGCACACAACAGGTGGCAGGCACGTGCGTGTCCATGTCGCCCAACAGGAGCCCGAATGGGATCACCGGGCAAGGTCAGCATCTTCTGGGATATCCCACAGACCAGGCCATGAGTTCCATGGTCCATGACCCACAACTTCCATCGGTCTGATACACAACAAAGTGTCATTTGGTCCAGGGCTGTGTTTATATGACTGGATGATCATTCGGGGTGGTGACACCATCACATCTAGAGGGACAGGTATGTCAAAACAAAGCTATGTTTCCTGCGATTAGGTCTTAAAAGTGGAACTGTTGGCCACGCTGGGGCAGCTTTGGAAAACCAGTCACCAGCAAAGTGTAGAGCAGGCCCCGATTCCTCATACGACTTTGAAAATGTATCCCGATGCTGACGAACGGCCTTGCACGATGGGAAGACAACTGGTCTCAAATTGCCCAGAACCTACGCCGGCTGCTCCCAAACGCCTCTGGCTCTTGGGTCTGGGTCCCAGAGTTTGGCAACCAGCGCTCCAGACCCGTTTACAGGTGGACCTTCCCTGGGCACCTGACGTTCTCTGACGGTCCGCCCAGTGGACTCCTGCGCTTGCCATGGGTCCCAGCCTCTCTGCCTTCTCGTGGAGACGCTGGCCAACAAAGGCATCTCTGACTTTCAGGCTTGGCTTCCAGTTGGCGGTTTGTCCTCTCAGTCGCTTCCCCGTGGTGCAGGAGCCATGCTGGTCAGCACATCCCCGCAAGGCCATTTCTCCATAGCTACTATCTCCTCCCCTAAAGAGCACGGGGATCTCTGCTGTGTCACACCCCCTGCACCCGCACACCATCAGGACACATCGCCAGCAAGCTTTTACCCATGTGGGCCACCCACAGGACTCATGGAGATCTCGCTCCCAGCAGGTGGCAACTGACCTACCTTCTAGCCACCTTGTGGTCTCTGTATCTCAAACCTCTCCAGGTACCAACTCCCGCAGGTGGGCTTCTCCAGAAGCAGATGCTGATACGGATTTGTGGGCGCAGGATGTTTACGAGACATCGGGGCTCTAGAAGGAAAGCACGGCTGGTCAGAGAGAGACACACGCAGCAAACTGCAAAGCAGATCCCCCGCGGCTTCACGCACCTGAGCTCTGAAGCAAGCACCGACCACCTGAGTTGAACCCAACTGGCCAGTCCTTAGCCCAGATTCCATCGCTGGACACGCGTTCCCCCTGGGAAGGACGGGGCCCCCGGAAAGCTAACTCTGCACCAGACAGCGATCCTGGACAGCAAGATCGTCCATGAGGTGGCTCAGGGGCACAGATTTCTGTGTCCACGACAGGAGTGACTGTGTTTTACCCCTTGGTGAAGTCCGTACACTGCCCAGCCTGCGTCCAGGGGCATTTCTTGGGTGAACGAGTCAGCACACGAGCAACCGGTTACACACGTTGTGTGGGAGTGTTACTTTCAGAGTTAGAGTCCTGTGTTAGCAATTGTTTCCCTTTGCTTCTGCAAGATTTTACAGGACGTTAACCTGAGTATTGTTACGCAGTTCAATTTTCCACTATCTACCCCCAATGTGATTCATTAAATATTGCGTGTGGCGTAAAAGCTGCCCTGCAAAACTATCTTGAAGAGTTAATTCAGGGAACTGTCGGTAAAACAAAACGAAGCATGCAGTGGTGTATATTAAATATAATATATTATATATATAATTAAGGAATTTTGTTTCACAAATATATTCCTGGGAATTCACTCCTGTCATTTATTTTCGTTCTCGTTGAAATTTAAAGGGAAAAAAAGCATCCTACGAAGCTATCCCTTTTGATGTGACCTGTCCTTGAGCACTGCAGGCTCATTTAGTTACATCAGGTCCTTGGGCATCTGATACGAAAATCTTGATTAATCACACCAACCCACTAACGTCATCATACAAACAAAAATATATACTCAATTTAAAGTTTATTTTCCCTCAAAGGCCATGAGAGTGTCTTTAAAAATACCTGAAACCAGGCTTCCGAGTTGAAGAGTGGCGTGAGCTTCCACAGTCAATAGACATTTGGAGTTTAACCCCAGGGTCCTGAAAACGAAAATAGTGATCGGCCAAAAATACTCATTGCTGGGCCTCCACAAGCCACTGGGTAGGGATGTGCTTTGTGCGTTGTAGCAGCTGCCAAAGTGTGAGCACCCACCAGAGTCGGAATACTGGTTCTCCCGTCCCCAAATCTGCAAACTTTCACAACCCTTGTAGGAACGGAATCGTGATCTTCCCCTTGGTTTTGATTTAGCTGATGAATTCCTGGCTCTCACCCAAGCTTTCTGGATTTGTCTACCCAGAATCTGGAGCCTTATGATGGGGAAACCCACTGTGGTATGCAACGTAACCTGCTCTCAGAACGCTACCCCGATGTTTTCCTGTGAGCAACCAGCACCCCTATGTACTCGAGGCTGTGTGATTTTGTGTCTGTGTGTCTGTGATGGTCCACAGGACTTTTCAGCCTCCATAGACATGTTTACCTGTAATTGGTTCCGTTTCTTTGGAAAACCCTAATAATTTATAGATATGTATAATATTAGCAATTGTTATGATGTTATTGCAGATTATATAATTATGTGTCATGCTACATATTATAAACACATAATTTTATATATTAATATAATTGCATTATAATAATACTATAATAATCATATTATTGTATAATCATATTGTTGTATAATCATGAAAAGTGTTATTTGTTATATGTACATATTATAATATGCAATGTATCTTTTATTTTATTTATTTATATTTTGTAGGAATAATTATAAATTATTAATTATTATAATAAATTATATATGAGTATATGGCTAATAATTACCTATTGTATAATTATATAATTCTATTAAAATTAATATAATTATATATTATGTTATATATTATTATGATATATATTTAGCTATAATATATCATGAAAAGTGTTATTTGCTATATGTACATATTATAATATATAATGTATCTTTTATTTTATTTTTAAATATTTTGTAGGAATAATTATAAATTATTAATTATTATAACAAATTATATGTATGAGTATATGAGTAATAATTACCTATTATATAGTTATATAATTCTATTAATAATATAGTTATATATTATCATGATATATATTTAGCTATAATATATGATTGTATAATTAATTATAATTAAATTACTATAATAATTGTAATTGTATAACAATTGTATAATTGTATAATTTTGATTGTATAATTAATTATAATTAAATTACTATAATAATTGTAATTGTATAATTTTAATTGTATAATAATTTTAATTGTATAACACAATGTATAATATAATTAATCATATAAATTTTAGTTTATAGATTATATATTTTATGTATTACATAATAGTTCTAATTATATTCATAATATAATGTATGATTCTAGTAATTTATAATATGCCACGATTTTATGATAGCTGTAATGCAAAATCATTATAGTTGTGTAATATATGGTATAATTATTTATAATAATATATAACATGCATATTATATTATATATACAAAAATGATGTGTGACTTGGGAAGGGATATGTAGCAAATTGCAGAGGCAACAACCAACCAACCACTCCATGCCTATGAAGCTACGTCTTTTGCAATACTTCCCATAATGTGACCTTGCGGGTTAAATCCACCATTTGACACACTCCAGTGCACACTTGGACTAGGTGAGTCATTATTTTTATCCTATTCCAAGGTCTACTAATGACCGCGTGACCCTGTGCTGTTGCCATGAGATTCCATGCCTTGTCCAGTATTGCAGGAAGCTGGTGCTGGGAGACGTGTAAAACCTTTTGTAACTTTCCATAGTTTTGATATTTCCATTGGGCTATTATTTCTACTCTTCTCAGTTCTGAGTAAATGCTTCGTGTTTGCCGTGCTGGTCCACGACTCTCTAGGTGACGTGTTGTCTACAGGTGTCGCGTTGCGCATCTCATACTGCGTGGCTCGTATTACAGGGGTGGCAGGAACGAGAAAGAATCCTCCCGGAATCCTCCTGGAAAGGAAAGATCATACGTCCTCCCATCTAGTGACCTCGATGTGATCAAACACAACCCACTGCAGGCACAACACAGAAATGGGAGTGAGCAACCAAACAAATCCTGCCACCAGCCTGTGAGTTTGGAGAAGGGGAACCCTCACCCTCATACCTTCACCCGACAGTTACGTATCAAATCAGAAAGCAGATGGGGACCCATGGCCAGGAGGCTGACAGTCGTGAAAATGAATAGCTAAGGACAGAAACAGGAGAAGCAGAGAACACGGTCACCCAAGGAATTATTCAAAGGACGTCTAGAAGTGTTCGTCATCGCTGGGACAGCCTTCCTGGGTGCAGGTGCCCTGAGGACACGGCTGCACAGATGCCTCCTTCAATATTCCTAACGCTCTCATAACTACCAGGAATAGAAACAGCTGAAACAAGGGGGCTGGCTTCTCTCTAACAAGGAAGGACATTCCGAGCTCCCAGTGGCCAAATATGGGACAACTGGAGCAAGAAAAATGAATAATGATAGGAATGGATGCTACCCATAAAAAATGTAATACGTATGGTCCCATACTGGTATCAATAATTAACTGAATAAATAAATAAATGGCGGAGAAGGGACAGCCCTCCCTTACACCAGAAACCCAACTGATAAATGTAGAAGAAACGACAGAAGTAGAAAAATCACAATAATCATCACAGGAAAGGGTCGCGCACAGGGGCTAAAATAAGTAGGTCAACTGTAGGATGAGAAATGGGGTATCTGCACGATCCCAAAGTAACTAGCACAAACACTCATTAGCTAAATAGGGAAAAATGGCAGTTGCAATAGCAGCACCACCTTCACCAAAGGATCAGAATTAATAACACTCATAAAGAGATATATCAACACCGTTGATGATATAACACTCTGAAAAGGACCCAACATTACTTCTGTAGTATAGACATAATAATAATAATAATAATAAATATTTATTATTAACATATAACATAATACAATAAAGAATTATTTATATTATAAAGATAGAGTATGGCATATAAATTAATGTTTATATTAATAGAATATAATAAATTATTTATACTATAATATAGAGTATAATAATAAATTATTTATGATATAATATATAACACAGTAATACATTATTGTTTATAATGTAAAATATATTAGGTGCACCTGGGCGGCTCAGTTGGTTAAGCATCTATCTGCCTTCAGCTCAGGTCATGATCTTAGGGTCCTGGGGTCGAGTCCCACCTCAGGCTCTCTGCTCAGCAGACAGTCTGCTTCTCCCTCTGTGCCTTTCCCCACTCATGTTCTCTCTTGCTCTCTCAAATGAATCAATAAAATCTTAAAGGATACAGTCAACAAAACTAAAAGACAACCTACAGAATGGGAGAAGATACTTGCAAATGACGTATCAGATAAAGGGCTAGTTTCCAAGATCTATAAAGAACTTATTAAACTCAACAGCAAAGGAACCAACAATCCAATCATGAAATGGGCAAAAGACATGAACAGAAATCTCACAGAGGAAGACATAGACATGGCCAACATGCACATGAGAAAATGCTCTGCATCACTTGCCATCAGGGAAATACAAATCAAAACCACAATGAGATCCCACCTCACACCAGTGAGAATGGGGAAAATTAACAAGGCAGGAAACCACACATGTTGGAGAGGATGCGGAGGAAGGGGAACCCTCCTGCACTGTTGGTGGGAATGTGAACTGGTGCAACCACTCTGGAAAACTGTGTGGAGGTTCCTCAAACAGTTAAAAATAGACCTGCCCTACGACCCAGCAATTGCACTGCTGGGGATTTACCCCAAAGATACAAATGCAATGAAACACAGGGACACCTGCACCCCGATGTTTCTAGCAGCAATGTCCACAATAGCCAAACTGTGTCAGGAGCCTCGGTGTCCATCGAAAGATGAATGGATAAAGAAGCTGTGGTTTATGTATACAATGGAATATTCCTCAGCCATTAGAAATGACAAATACCCACCATTTGCTTCAACGTGGATGGAACTGGAGGGTATTATGCTGAATGAAGTAAATCAATCGGAGAAGGACAAACAGTGTATGTTCTCATTCATTTGGAGAATATAAATAATAGTGAAAGGGAATATAAGGGAAGGGAGAAGAAATGTGTGGGAAATATCAGAAAGGGAGACAGAACATAAAGACTCCTAAATATGGGAAACGAACTAGGGGTGATGGAAGGGGAGGAGGGCGGGGAGTGGAGGTGAATGGGTGACGGGCACTGAGGGGGGCACTTGATGGGATGAGCACTAGGTGTTATTCTGTATGTCGGCAAATTGAACACCAATAAAAAATTAATTTATTAAACTATATATTATAATATACAATACAATAAATTATTATTTATATCATATAACATAATTATAATATTATATTTTTATTTTATAAAATATTTTTATATTTTATATAATATATGATAGATCCTATTATATCATATAATTATATTATATTATATGATTTATTTTATAAAATAAAAATATATAATAATATGATTATATGATTATATAATATATGAATTATGTTATAAAATAAAAATACATAATAATATTATAATTATGTTATATGATATTATGATAATATATCATATAACAATAGATTTTATCATAATAAATATAATAAATTTTATTTATAACTATTTTATATACTATATATTGTTATCCTTCCTTAGCCAATTGGCAAGTGACAGGGGCATCTCTCTTCCAAAGGCACAAGTGGGGAGAGAGCCCACCAGAGGGATAACCATCCATCCAGCACCAGCCTGGAACCTTCTATTCCTTCTTTCAATAACCTTTTCATTGTCTGCACTTGGCCTGGGCTCACTGAAGTGGGTAGGAATTGAGAAAGGCAGGAAAGCACAAGCCAAGCTTCCCCAGCCAGGAAGGTGGAAAAAGAAGTGCCACCTCTTGGCCAAAGGTCTGCCCTTGGCTGGGCAGGGGAGGTGGGAGCCAGGTGTTAACTGACACACACAGAGGGATCGCTCCCAGCACCCCAAAACGTGCAAGTTCCCCGACAGAAGCATGTTGACAGTACTACCTCCGGCTGCAGGGGTCTGCAAATGGGTGCTGCAGCACCCCCTGGGTTCCCAGCGACCAGGCTGACGTGATAAACACCTTCACGCACCCCACACAATGTGTGAACCAAGCCATCTATGTTGATCACACTGTTCTTCCACGTTGCCATGTGAACACGTAGACAACTCCAGGAGCGTGGCAGCCAAACTTTGCCCGGCTGCATGTTTTAATCCTATATGGGAAGCAGGGCCATATGCCATGGCAATGCTCCGTCCCCACTTTGACAGCCTACCTGCTTGCTGTTCCGAATTAGAAGATCTGCATGATGCTGGAGGTTGAGTGGCTCCTCCACACTCAACCCAGCACTGACAAATCCTGACTCTTCCAAGGATGATCCTGCACTGTCTTCTACTATCCTAGATCCAAGGGCTAATTTTCCAGTTGGCCCATCCATACCAACCTGGGAGCTGGTGCAGAAAGACAGGTATCCTGCATTTCCACATACCACAATATTCCTGAAAGGTGCTGAAGGAAATTTGTCTCGATTAAGAAAATTGGGAAGTGAACGGCGAAAACATGTTCCTCTCGTGCCATGGAATGTCTCGGGAGTCCATTCCACAGAAGCAGCTGGGAACACTCCTCCTCAGCCTTACATCCCAGAGAACAATCAGGACTACAGGGCGTCACAGCTTCCCGAATGTGCTAACCCTGGAAGAAGCGAAGGGGGTGGAAAACACATACTGAACTCTGGTAATGAAGACACCAAGAATAAAGTTCTACGCAATCCACTCTTGGGCTGAGTTCCCACAGAAGCACATCCTGGAGACAATGATTTTTTTTTTTTTTTTGAGACAAGGATTTTATGACAAAGTGTTACTTAAGACATGAGCCCAGGAGACATCAGTAGGCCAGTATTTATGTTTCCTGGCGTTGCTGTAACAAAGGGCCACGAAATTAGTGGCGTAAAACAATAGGAGTTAGTTCATCTCCTCCAAGCTCTGAAGACCAGAAGTCTGAGACCCAGGTGGGGCAGGGCCATGATCCCTCCTGACGCTCGGGGAGTGTCCTTCCTGACTCTTCCAGCGTCTGGGGCTCCAGGTGTCCCTGGGCTGGTGGCCACATTCCTCCCATCTCTGTCTCCATCCTCAGGGGGCTCCTCTTGTGTGTCTGTGTCTCCTCTTCTCTTACAAGGACTCCTGTTGTTGGATTCAAGGCCACCCTCATCCAGGATCCTAATTAACTGCCTCAACAGAGACCCTATTTCTCTACAAGGTCTCATTCTGAGGTTCCAATGGGCACAGATTTTGAAGGACATAATTCAGCCCACCAGAAACAGTGTGCAATACGTTCCTTACAATGGGCGACCACCAAAAATGTTCAAAATCCCCAACTCAAAATGCCACTCTTGGGATCACGGCACTCCGTTCTTTCAAGGCTGTATCATCACAAGGTATCGTCCAGGATCCCACGTCCGTCTTCTAGTGGAAACGTTTGTTGAAGAGAAATTTGTACATTTAATAGATCTTCCACCTCCTTCTCCTATGTGTTCATCCTTTTCCCCAAAGTCATAGTCTTCACCAAAATAGTGCCTACAGGATGCTTCCCCTGTTCTGTGACTGTTTCTATATCTTCCATCATCAAGAAAAGACTCTTATGGCAGCAGCTCACGAAAGACACAATTTAGGACCTGTTGTTCTTGTGCTGATGTCTTCTACGGGGAGAGAAGCAGAGAAACACAGTATCCAGTGCCGATGGAAAAGGAGTCCCTAGAATTCCCTGTGCTTTTATTCACCTGACACTAAGGAGACAAATAGCCCAATAAAAAGAAACCATATTGGTTGTTTGCCCCCCTCCAACATCCCACTGTCACCGGCTTGATTGAATGGTTTGCAAGTCATCTACTCGCCCTTGGTGGAACCTCATCAAGGCAACTTGCAGATGGCAAACCGAAGGAAAAACACCTCAATGTGCAGATTCTTGAGTACACAGAGGCTCATCAACCATCTCTAAACCACGGAGCATCTTAACTGGGTGCCAGGGGTGTTGTGTTATGTAAGCATCGTCATCTTGCACTGCCTTCTACTTGGTCCTTGATGCTTAGAGACCTCAGTACACAAAGCACCTGAGATCAACTTGTCTTATTCATGGGTCTAGATTCTCCCTTTGGTAAACACACACATGCCAGCTTCTCTAGAAAACCAACGTGGTGACGTCTCCTGAGGGCTTCACCGATTCATACAGGGATGTTGGCCGAGTTGTCATTTACAAAAGCAAACTGAAGTGACAAATACTAACAGCAGAGAGCTAGTAGCCGGTGATCACGTGACCTCCCAAAAGGAGCTGGCTTCCTTCAAAGGACCCTCCTGTCACCCACTCTACCACTGGACAATCACCCAATAGGTCAGAAAATCCACACAAAATACACCACACTCTCCTTACAATAACCCTCCAGCTGTGCCTTCCCATCTGTACTTTGAAAAGAAGTAATTAAGTCTCCAAATTTTTAGAGTCAATGTGCTCATGATCCCCTGAGCTGAGATGCAAGCCCAGGCCGTCTGAACTTGACTTGCAATGTATTTTCTCGCAGGAAATTGCATGCAGTGTCAGTTTCCAGCCAAATTTTAATTCAAGTGCTACTTATTGAGAGCGAATGTTTGATTCCCAAATGACTCCCCACACCCCTCCTCTGGGTGGCATCCCCTATGCCCATCTCTTCAGTAATCCCTGTTTTCCCAGGGATGAAAAGTAGCATTAATTATAAAGGGAAATTAATAAAACTAAAAGGGATATACTCTGTAGGGAACAAATTGCAAATTGAAGCATTAATAAGGACAAAATTAAAATAAGTTTTAATCAACTATTCAGTGGCACCTACAGTTCCATGTCTCTTCAGTAATGTAGAGAATAATTGTGTGTATTTGGATATATATTATCATGTTGAAAATTTGCCCCCCAAAATAAGTACCTACACTTTTTTTTGAGAAATTAGAAGTTGTGTCAATGTATTAGATATTTTAGACCACTGATCATTTTGTTGTTGCCATACATTGATCCCGCCTCACTGCTCAAAGTCTAAGGAGGTATCCTTCTGTGACTGTCCTCATAAGCTATTCATTGGGAAAAATACTCAGACTAAGTGCATTGATGAAAGAATAGCACATGTTGATGAGGTCATTAAAGAAGAAATGGTGGCCATGACTCCACACCAAAGGATCATGGACAACACCAATTTACACTATTTGTGATGGAAATACCCTACCAGCACTGCTAGCACTGCAAGATTAAGGGGACCTCAGATCTACCTCAGTTGTTTTTTTAAACCTCAATGCTCCATTGATCCTTTTTATATTTTTGACAAATAACAGAGCCTGTGAAATATTTGCAGAGGGGAAAATAAACAACCAGCCTACACCTGGAGAAAGACAAGGACTGAGTTGTGGCAACAGAAGTTGCTGGTTCAGCCCTTTGTCTTGAGACATACCCAGTTACCGAAGGGGGCAACAACGTGCCTAATGTGCTCAGCTTTGGGGGTAAGGGAAATGCAGCTAGTTATTTTTAAATCATGCAGTGCACTTTTGTTAAAAATTCAACACATAGAGGAATCGGATACTTTAGAATAATAGTTTGCTCTGTAGGACTCTCACGGATCACGCACAGATCGAGAGTATTCCCACCAAGAGCAGCTCCATGCAAGGCACTCAACCATTTCTGTACCCACCTGTGAGCCCTCATCTTGTCACAGGTAATGGCCATCCTCCATCATGTTTTGTAGCTGTATTTTTATTTAAAAAAAAAAATAAATTCACATACAACGAATTCACATACAAAATTCACATACAATGTTTTTATCGGTTGGTCGTCATCCATTAAGATTGAAGTCTCCAAGTGACAAGCGGGATATCTTACATGATTTTCCTGATACAACTGGAAATTCCATTCCCAAGGGACAATAAGAGCCTGAAGACCAACTGGAAACCTTGTCTGCTGTTGGCGGGAATGCAAAAGGGCGCCTCTGCTGTGCAGCCTTTACTTTACACAATGTTGCCCTTTGCACCTGCAAACCATGGCTTCAGTAATTCTTTGGATGCTTCAACATCTTGCCAGTGGCATTAATTTATAGGACCCATGTAAAATGGGAAATGTCCATATTATATAAGAGAAAGGATAGATCTGCAATTAACTCAAGGAGAAGAAGCATTAGCAGACCATTTGACTCAATCATACATTCATCAAATCACAACCTGTGGACTGTGTTCAAAAACTGGAATCAGAAAAAGTATCATTCAAGATCACGCTGGAATTGTTGGAAATGCACCCTTTCAAAGTGTCTAAAAGATGAGCTGTCACTATGAATTATATATGGGTTATACATAATAATGCAATGATAACAGTACCTAACCTAATATATGTACACACATTTATATTGATTTTTAATTAATTAAATTATATTAATATGAATACATAATTAAACACAAATATATTTACATAAATTGCATAACTTATAGTGTATGTAATATATAACTATATAGCTGATATCTGGAGTATAAAAAATTATACTTATAATAATATAAGTACATTACAGTAGTGTGGTTATATTTTATATAAATATATGAATAGTAAATCTGTTTTGTTAATACAAATGTATACCAAAAAATAAATGTATTCATATGTTTTATTAATCATGTATTATGTGGAAAATATAATCTCATATATATGATACCTGTACGTACTATGATGCAATATTTATATTTTATATTATCTAATTTATAATAATATATGCACACTATATCCATAAAGTTATATATAGATATACAAGTAGCAAATATGTTTTATCAATTAAGTATATAAAAATTCAAACATGTTTACATAAAATATAATACAGGGTCATGAGATCGAGCCCCACGGCGGGCTTCATGCTCAGTGTGGAGCCTGCCTAAGGTTTTCTCTTTCTCCTTCTTCCTCTGCTCCTCCCCTGCTTCTCTAAAAAAAATTAATTACTTTTTTTTTAAAAAAGAGGAACCAGGCATGACTGATCAAAAACAGAAGACAATCTTCAATGCTGTTCCTTTCTCATTTTTGGGGACAGATATCCATATCCCTCCTTAGACGCGGATGAGGTCAAGAATAAAGCTGGGTTAATCACCACCCTTCCTCATCTCCTCATCATCTTGACAGCAGGTGCTGGTAGCCTCAACTGCCCAACACAGAGCAGGTGAACAGCTGGCCCAGGATGTCAAAGTTAAAGGGGATTAGCCTTCTCTGGGTAGTGAAGTTCTAAAGACCACTGGCCGATTAACCCTTTCGGTTTCCAGATGAGACACCCCATGCCTTTTTGTGCAGATCAAAATACCTCCCTAAACTCTGTAGTCAGCATTTTGAAGTAGATACCCCACTCTTTGGGAGACTCAAGGACACATCCTGGACATCTCCCTTAGAACATAAGTTCTAAGTTGGCATTGACCTGATAAAATTCTCAATCATGGTTCCCATGGAGGGAGAAGGCACGGTACGTTGGAACCAGCCCACCAATAATGCTCGAGAGGGACTTTGCCCCACAGCAGGTGATAAAAATTTACAAAAAGCTCTATCAGACTCTTCAGCATGAGAGGTGGGAGCAAGGTCCAAGTCACCAGTTATCTCAACTGTCATGTACAACCATCTCAGACATATTGTGTCACAAAGGAGAACACAGGGCAAGAGTTTTCTCACCCAGATTTCCTCCCACCAGGTCTTGCTTGGATGCCTCTGATAGGTAGGCATAGATTGTTTTGTCTTGTATGACTCTATATCACACCACACAACGACCCATTAAAGACATGGGTGCCATCTACATGTTGGTCTGGAACACCTCAACTCCTCCTTTCCCCCCATGACTATGCTTTGTTCTAGCTGAGCTCCTGCCTTTCCAAAGTACACCCATGAGACATATAATCCGGCTTTGACTGTCGTGCCCTATTTCTTTCTTGCCACCTGATACAATTTAACACCACCCAGGCCACCAGCTCTCCACCAAAGTGAATGTGATTTTGTTTGCAATGAGATCCACCAGTGCATTTGGCAGCTGTCTCCACCTCTGAGGTCTGGAAGTTGTTCCAAAGAAGCTAAACACCTCATACGAAAACAAAGGAAAAGTTTTGAGTTTCAAACCTATCCAGCTGGAATATGAAAGACAGACATAAAGGAGGAAAACAAAACAAAACAAAAAACTATGCACTAGCTCCTGTCTACCAGATGAAAAAAATCTGGGGGATTCTGAATTTCCAGCTACCGAGAGACAAAAAGCACAGGTGAAGTACAGTGAAATATGTTCCTTTTCATTCAAAAGAAATAAAGCCATCATCACAAAAGGTGAAGACCTCACACACCGTGTGTTGATGTTCAAAGCTTCTGCGCAGCATCATGAGTTTTTGGAAATCATATCGAGGGATTTTTGGTTGCCTCTGCTACCGTCACTTGCTGGGTCAAAATCAGGATCAATCTCTTATTAAGAGTTGCTCCAAAGCGTGCAAAATCACATTGCTAATTCCAGGCACGACACCGTGCAGCAGATCTCTAGAACTTACTCATCTGTTATGGGTGAAACCCTATGCCCACTGATCAACAACTCTCCTCTTGCCTTCATCATTATGGGGTTTTGTTTTGTTTTGTTTTTTTTTTTTGCTTCTATAAATTGAGCCATTTTAAAGACCTCATGTGAGTGCAACCAGGCAGCATTTTAAGCACTTAAAAGGTGGGTTATGAGGGTCCATCTCACGTTAATTGACTTCACCACCCAAAAATGGGGGATCCAAGCAAAAACATCAATAAAAAACAAACGTACATTCATTATGTTGATCGAAGTGAGATGGTGTCACAGATGTAGATGTCTGTCCAAACTCATCAAATGTGCATATCACATATTTGCACGCTTTTGCGTTGTATCGATTATACCTCAATAAAACTATGGGGAGAGCTCTAAAATAAATAAATAAATAAATAAATAAATAAATAAATAAATAAATAAATAAAAATAAAGCTACGGGGAGAGAAAAAAGAGGCTACTCAAATACCAAGAGAATTTTGCATGAAACATATAAGGATGAAAATCTTCAATGAAAACACAAACTGAGAAAAAAACAAAACCAAAAGCAAGAAGTATAGGCATATCCACCCGCTTGCCTGAGACCACATACCTGACCCGGGAGTTTTGAGCACTTGGCTAAGGAATTGTCTCCTATCAGGGGGGCTGATGCCAACCATGCAGCTCTCCGTGGGGTGGGGAATAGGGCGGCTGCATTTTGAGAGACAGGTGCATGCATTGTAGACTCCAATATGCAAACAGCTGGGGGCACAGAGTGCAGAACATTGAAAGCAATCAAAATGTGAACTGGAAGGTGGTGAACTGGTCTACCAGGGAACCTTGTTTCGTCTTCAGCGATGGGATCACCATGCACTTTTCTTTCCCACAGCTCCTTCTGGCACAGATGGACTCACACACGCTTCCCTTCTCTTCTCTCTGCGCTCCTTTGGCTCCATAAGAGCACCCGTCTGGCTTTATTTACCCCTGCAGCTAATGAGTGAACCCGAAAGTGCCCACAGAGCCCCACTGGGGAGGACGGGGGAGATGAATCAGGTTACTGACTCGACCACGTGCAACCTTTAAGTCATGAACAGGGTCTGTCTTCAGCTGAGCAGACCCAGGGCGCCATCCCCACGTGCAGCCCTGCACAGTGTGCTCCTCCAGGATAAGCGTAGCCCTCCTTTGCTCCCTGACCTGCTTGGCTTTCCTTTTAATGTTTCCGTTGAAATGGAAGGGAAGGCCTGCAGGGCTCCGAGGGCATTCATCTTCCGTGGGGCAACAGCCCCCTCTACCGCCCCCAACGCTTTCCCACTCACTGGAGCAGAAGAAGAGGCAACCACGCGGTGACCCGCTGGGCTTCTGAGCAGGTGGAGAAACCAGACACCCCTCAGACCACCCCGGACGCCCTGCAGGGCAGGGTGGGGCACGTGTCCAAATCCAAACCTCTTGTAGCATTTTCCAGTACCAAAGATTTGGCCATTTCGGTCCAGATATTAAACCTGCATTTCCTTATTAATGTCCATTATGCAATGTCTGACGTCTCTCCATAAGTCACAACTTTTCCTCTCCATGTTACGCTCAATATATTATAATGTTATTAGAATTACTCTTATAATATTCTATAATATAATAAAATTAATTTATTAGAATTTGTGAGAACTATAGAGTATTCTATAATAAAATACATTTATTAGAATTTGTGAGAATGATAGAATATTCTACAATATAATAAAATAGATTAATTAGAATTTGTGAGAATCATATAGTATCTATAATAAAATAATTAGAATTTGTGAAAATCATATAGTATTCTATGATATAATAAAAAACATTTATTAGAATTTGTGAGAAGCATATATTCCATAATATAATAAAATAAATTAATTAGAATTTGTGAAAATCATAATATTCTAATAATATTATTAGAATTAGTGAGAATCATATAGTATTCTTTAACGAAATAAATTAAAAAATAAAATAAGTTTATTAGAATTTGTGAGAATCATATAATATTCTATAATATAATCAAATAAATTTATTAGGATTTGTGAGAATCATATAATATTCTAAATAGCATTTAATCTTTTTTGAAGTAGTTGAGAACTTAGCTTGTGTGGCTCCTCTTCCTCCTTCTGGTGTTTATTCCACCTCTGAGGAAGATCATTATTTTATGCTCCCTGAATTTTTGCAGACTTGCAGTGTAAAACGTTTCTGTAGGTCCGAGAGTATTTGTGCATCCCACACAACGTCATGAAGCTACATTTTACTCTCCATTCCACCATCACACAACGAATAGTTGAAGAGGAAAACAATGCACATGAGTCCATTGATCGGGAAATGGCATTTTAAAAGAATTTGCAGATCACTCTTGGAGGCCAGCACCACGAATAAAACTTTCTGAGAGAGAGGCATCCTTCTAAGACAGGGAAGATAACATACCCAGAAACCTTGGGAGGAAATGAATGTATTTTTCATTGGGAGAGATGTGAGCTTCTGGGACTCAAAGGATGGACTCTAGCAGGCAGAGGTTATCTTATTTTTTAATTTTTTTCCTTAAGCTTATTTAACTAATCTCTACATCGAACATGGAGCTCGAACTCATAACTCTAAGGTAAGAGTTGCATGCTTAGTAGGTAGAATTTCCAAGATAAGTTCTATGATTCTTGCTACTTGGCAAGGAAGCCCTGTGAATACAATGGGCTGCTTGATCTCTTCATTATGTGCATTATATGCCAAAGGCTGGAGGGATTTTGGAAATGCCATTAGGGTCCCTAATGTGCTCACAGGGAGTTAATAAAAGGGAGATGCTCCTGGGTGGGCCTGGCCTAGTCAGTTGAGCCATCTTAAATTGGATCCAGACCTTCACCGAGGGAGATATTCAGAGTAAGAGAGATTGTCCCACTAGCCTTGAAAACCAAGCAGTCATGCCGTCAACTGTCTATGGAAGGGGCCATGAGGCAAGAACCCGAGGACAGCCTGTGAACTGAGTGGCACCCAGTCAACCCCTAACTAGGAAACAGACCCCAGTCTTCCAGCTCCAAGAAAAGGATTTTGCCAACAAGCTAAGGAAGCTTGACAGCAATATTTTCCATGGGTCGAGCCCTCAGGGAGAACACAGTCAGCCACCATGTTGACCCCAATGTTGCGAGATCTGAACCAGAGAACCCGTTAAAACATTCCAGACCCTCAACCCAGAGAAATGATGAGATCATAAACATATGTGATTTTCAGCTTCTGAATTAGCCATAATTTGCTACGGGGTGATAAGAGAAAACAGATACGAGGGATTAATATCTAAAATATATAAAGAACTCCTACCACTGAATAGAGAAAACAAGAAATGTGATTTAAAAACCTGCAGAAGGGCAGCCTGGGTGGCTCAGCAGTTTAGCGCTGCCTTTAGCCCTGGGTGTGATTCTGGAGACCCAGGATCAAGTCCCACATCGAGCTGCCTGCATGGAGCCTGCTTCTCCGTCTGCCTGTGTCTCTGCCACTCTCTCTCTCTGTGTGTGTGTCTCTCATGAATAAATAAATAATTTTTAAAAAATGGGCAGAAGACTGGAATAGATATTTCTCCAAAGCAGACAGGCAGATGGCCAACAGATGCTCACCATCACTCCTCACCCGGAAAATGGAAATCAGAACCACCTCACACCAGTCAAAATGGCTAAAATCAAAAAGACAAGAAATATCAGGTGTTGGGGAGCATGTAGAGAAAAGGGAACCCTGCTATACTGTTGGTGGGAATGCAAACAGGTGTGGCCACTCTGGAAAACAGTGTGGAGCCTCCCCAGAAAGTTAAACACACAAATACCATACAATCTAATAATCCCACCACTGGGTATATCTCCACAGGTGATAAGGATTCACAGGAAGAAGACAGGAATGACCAAGACAGCATCCAGCATACAGAAGGTCTTGAAAACCCAGAACAGGACTTGCCTGCTTGGTGGTCTATTGCATCACGTTCCAGAAACATTGCCTTCCCTATTTTCCCCCATGGTCACGTGTGCTCCAGACCCACCAGCTGTAAATCAGAAGTGCCTACAAGTTATTAGCTTATTAAGGAATATGAAAAAAAAAAAACACAAAAGAACCATCAGTAGAAGAGCTACCTATGGTGAAGTCCAGAAGGGCCCCAAACACGGGAGCTTCTGTCCTTGAGAACCTTGGAGGCACCACCTCTGGGCACCTGGATGTATTCTGGGTCAACCAGCCTGGATGCTCTCCAGATCCCATCCTGTCTTGAGGTTTTATGGAGGCTTCATCCTATAGCACATTGATGAAATCATTGACCATTGAGGGATTAACTCAATCTCCAGCCCTCTCCTCTCCCCTGAGAATTCCAACCCTCCAATCACCTGGTTGGTTCCCCTGGCAACCAGCCCCCATCCTTGACATCACAGAAGACACCCTTATGACTCTTCCTTAGGAAATCCCAAGGGTCTTAGCTCTGTGGCAGGACCTGGATGAGGAATAAATAGATATTTCTTATTCTAAATCACAATATCACACTGCTCGACTACTGAGATTTGAAAATATTTATTTGGGAGTGTCGTTTTTTTTCTAAGATTTTATTTATTTACTTGAGACAGAGTGAGAACACGAGCAGTGGGGAGGGGTGGAAGGACAAGCAGACTCCCCATTGAGCACGGAGCCTGACTCGGGGCTTGATCTCAGGACCCTGAGGTCATGCCCTGAACCAAAGGCAGACACTTAATGGACTGAGCAACCTATGTGTCCCTGGGGGTGTTCTTTTTAAAATCAGTGCCTCCATGTCCTTTGTATCAGACTGTAGCGTCTACATTTTCAGCGGATTTCATTGGATCTCAGATAATATCACTACGGAGGCTGGTCACCTATCGTGTAGGTTATAGCACGTCTCAAGGAGGTATTCATATATTCAGCTTGCTTAGTAGGAGGATGTGCCCATTACACTGACCCTCCCATCAATGCCTGTAGATCATGTCTTCGGTACATGACACTCGATGTTCACTGTTGCTTTGAGTCGCCAGGTCATTGGCTCCCAGAAGCACAACATCTGTTAACAAGCCAGGTGACCGATCTCAATGCGATAGAATGAATGTTTGTGTCTCCCTTAAAACCCATATATTAAAAACCTAATCCCTAAATCGATGGTATTAGGAAGTGGGGAGTTTGGGAGGTGATCAGACTAGTCATGGACTAGAACCCTCATCTGTGGGATAGGGCTCCCATGAAAGAGACCCCACAAGCTCCCTAGCCTCTTCCATCATGTGAGGACATAGTGAGAAGGCACAGGTCTGTGAACCCCAAAGAAGGCTCTGCAAACCCCAAATCTCCTGGTACCTTGATCTTGAACTTCCAGCCTCCTGAACTGTGAGGCATCGATGTCTGTTATTTATAAGCCACGCGACCTGTTGTATTTTTGTTTTAACAGCCGAAATGAAACTAAGACTGGTCACCCTCATTTATGCTAAGTGTCTTCATTCGTGTCTTCATTCAGAATTATAATATTGAGATGATGACCAAAAAAATAAAACATGCTTTTTCGGACAGATTGCACATCAGCAAATAGATATCATCCCATGAGCATGTTTTGCAGCGTGTTAAGCAAAATAAAAATGTAACATGGCGGCGTCTTTGTGAAATTATGACATTCTATTGCCCATGTGAGGACCACATGAGATGTTGCCAAGCCGCCGAGGAAAGGACACACAATGACCTGCCTCGCCCGGCAAAATTTTCAGAGATTAAACAAAGGGACGTCTCAAATGCTCTCCAAATAGAGGTCAGTCTTGTTATCCTTGCAAAGTAAAACCTAATTCTTTGATCTGCCGAAGTGCCCCCATGATACAACTCTACAACCTACCCACAAAGACAAAATACCCCCTCAACCTATTACCAGGATCTCTTTTGAGTCATTTATCGTGATTCTACATAGAAACTGTATGTAGGTTGGTGATTCAAGTATCTGGCAGGCTGCTCACTAATCAGGATGCTTGCGATCACTTTTTTTTTTTTTTTTTTTTTACTGTGAGTAATGAAATATATCAGTTGCACAGGGTTGAGGTCACATAATCAGAATTTCAACTCAACGTCATCGTCATCCTAAAGCAATACCCATTTCTCTGCTTTTTTCATCTATAGGCATCAGGGTTGGGTTTTTTTTTTCCCCCTACAACTCTATTAAGACTTTTATTTGATCTCTTATCTAATATTTTGACTCCTTGTTCATTCCTAACACTGTTTGCTGATGCCAGCTCTCTTGCTTATTCTTCCCAGATGTTTCTATTTTATTAGTAGTTGCAAAGAAAAAAAAATAACTTTGAGTGTAATTATCCACTTTTTTTGGTATTTCTTTCATGCTTGTTTTCACGTTTGCTGCTTTGCCTTTCACGCTTTTCTGTTCTTCGCTCATTTGAGTGGTTGTGCTTTTTTGATTCTGTTGTTTCCTATTGAAAAATTTCTTCAATGGAATATTGAGTGCATGAACATTGCATATTTTCTTTTCTAGAATATGCATTTAAAATTATATATTTCCTTCTTATGTAACTGTACCTGTTTGGGTCCATGGAACTTCCATGGGTTGTTATGCTAAATATTTTCTGAAATGTTTTGTAGTTTTATGTCTCACTAGTGATTTTATTTTATTTTATTTTATTTTATTTTATTTTATTTTATTTTGTTTTGTTTTATTTTATTTTATTTTATTTTATTTCTCTTTTTGCTTTCCAAATGTACAGGTAAGGAATCTTTTTATAAATTATTTCATTTTTTCATTTCAGTTAGAGAATATGATTTCAATTCATAGTACTTATCAGTTGTAAAAAAAATTGTTGGCGATCAACTCTGTGCTTATCTAATACAAATGTGTCAAAATGATTGGGAAAATGTGTATCTTCTGTGTTGAAATAAAGGTTCTCTGTCTCCTACCATTTGGTCAGTTTGTTAATTTTAATTATTCAGATCTCATACCATCCACCTCTATGCTTGAAATGAGCCTGAATTCTCTATGCGTTGGACTCACTAATGTTCACATTCTTCTAGTTTTTGGTCTGTTTGATGGATTTTAAGAGAAAGTGTTAAGTTTTCTCTTTGTCCTTGAGATTTCTCCATTTCTCCGTGTAATGTGACCCTCGTTCCATTCTATATTTATGGCTATGTTGTTAGATTCTGATCCGTTAAACATTATTGTATTTTCCTGATACATTGTTCCATTTTCTTCTTTAAGTAACAACTCTCAGGATCCACCATAATCATTTCTGCCTGGAAGTCTTTTCTTTTCTGTTACACTACGACCTCTCAGCCTTACTTTGGCTTTCCTTTTTCCTAATATTACTTTCACACTTTTGTGTTTTTGTGCTTCGATGGAGTCTCCTTGGATTTTTTTTTTATTTTTATTTTACTGTCTGATCACTTAGAAAAATCTGTCTCTTCTGAGGTAAGTTGAACTTTATTTATTTATTAATAATAATTACTGTTATTATTAATATTATTATTTATTTATTTATTTATTTATTAGTATGTCTGATATATTTGGGCTGATTTTCTCCTACTTATTTTGTATATTCCATTTAATATATTATTCCTTTTCTTCTTCTTTTTTTTTTTTTACCTCTGCTTGGATTAAGTTAAATATATTCTTATAGTCCCCCTCTCCTGATGTAAACATTATGCATTCTCTTTCTTTTTTTTAATGCATTCTCTATCATTTTGATATGAGATAGAGAATGATAGAGAATGCCTGAGAGAGAATTCTCCTATCAAAAATAGGAGAATAAAAAATAACATAGTATATCAACCATATCTCAATTATAAGTAAAACAAAATGAGAATCCATTGTTTCAAGGCCAAAGTCAAATAACACTTTGGTGACAAATCTGCATAGCCTTGAATTAAATTGCCCCCATCTGACAATGCCTGCCTCCTCTTCTTGGGTTTAAATATTCTTTTGTAACACATTGTTGGGAAGTTCCATGAAAATTCTGCACCACTTCTTTGTCGGTTTGCAAACGGATTCAATACAGTTTGAGTTTTCTTATCATCGTAATTAGTATGAAAGCCTAAAGGTTTCCCTAGATGGATCTTACCCCATGAGATTTCAACATGAATATTTGTTTGCCGTTTTGTGCTGAAACATGACACCACTTAAGACATCCTGACAGTAGTACATATTCCTATGTGGGGTTAGTTGCAAACGCCCTACCAGCCACACCCCTCCCTGTCCAAGTCCCCTGCGGTGGGACTGTCACTCTGAGCGGGCTTTCTGCAGCCAATTCCACACCATGAGGTGGTCCATGCAAGACCAGCAGAACCACCAGCCAAAACCAGCTCCTATTGTAAAACCAGAGATTCGCAAGCTGCAAAATAGTTATTAGTCTTAGCCACTGGTGTCAGGGGTGGGGTACTACCAGAAACACATGACTGATTCCCTGTTGCCACGTACCTGTAGACACAAATTTATCAAGGAACACTTAATACTAATTCAACATTGAAATATTTTATTTGCTTCTTTTCCTCCTATTTTGTGCTAACAATGGAATCCATTTCTGTGCAGGGAAATAGGCTCATTCACAGAACTTTATTTTTCTCTGTTGGATAAGTTTTATCAGCAATATAAAACTACAGTGACTGAGAAAATAAAGACCATAAAGCACTGCAGTTATCAACAGCCCTGCAAATCAATGTCCCTCCCATAGGCCACTTGGCCATCCCAAGGGTTTGTGAGGGCTTGGAAAGGAAATATAGACATGACCTTAACAAAACTAAAATGATCTTTCCTGATAACTTGTGACTTTCGGAAACATTCAGAATATCAGCTTTTTAAAAACATGCACGTATATAAAATTAATTAAAACAGGGCCAACTGGGATCCCTGGGTGGCGCAGCGGTTTGGCGCCTGCCTTAGGCCAAGGGCGCAATCCTGGAGGCCCAGGATCGAATCCCACATCAGGCTCCCGGTGCATGGAGCCTGCTTCTCCCTCTGCCTGTGTCTCTGCCTCTCTCTCTCTCTGTGACTATCATAAATAAATAAAAATTAAAAAAAAAAAAGAAAGAAAACAGGGCCAACTTATATCCATGACTAGATAGTAGGTGACTTAATTTTTTAAGATATTTGGTTTAGGGCAGCTCTGGTGGCTCAGCAGTTTAGCACCACCTTCGGCCCAGAGTGTGACCCTGGAGACCCGGGATGGAGACCCGGGATGGAGTCGCATATCAGGCTCCCTGCGAGGAGCCTGCTTCTCCCTCTGCCTGTGTCTCTGCCTCTCTGTGTGTGTGTGTGTGTGTGTGTGTGTGTGTGTGTCTTTCATGAATAAATAAATAAAAATTTAAAAAAATTAAAGGTATTTTGTTTAAAGATATTTTGAATGTCGAATACTTAATACTTATACTACTTAATACTTAAAATGCCTAATAATTACTTCATAACATAATTAATATCTAATAAAATACTTATAAATAAGAGTTGGAGTATTTGTGAACTTCGGTTCTTCAGTTTTGCCAAGGAGTGCCAGTACTAATAACAATTTGGGATTACAATAGAATTTATTACACTATTTTCTGAGTAGAATTTATATCCCCATCACAAGCCTGGTTAGATCAAGTGTTTCAATGTACTGAAGGAGGGTTCAGAACAAAATAATTTAACGTGCAGTACCTGGAGTCTATCTTAATAACAACTGTGTTAGAATATGTTTACCATATCCCTCTAAAATAGTCAAAGCAGCTTACTTTTTCCCTACTCACTTTTTAAAATTTTATTTAGCATGTCAGATAATTTTCTCTGCATCATCTTCTTCTTTTTTTATTTTTATTTTTATTTTTATTTTTATTTTATTTTTTATTTTTTTTGCATCATCTTCTTCAACTGATTCAGGGGCAAGATATTTTTTTTTGTTTCCTGTAATATTATTTTTATTCACAAAGCATTTCTGTCATGTCATAGCAAGAGCTAATGTTTGACTCCAGACTCTCAAGTCAGGAGAGATATATACACCTGCTCACCTAGGACCGAAGTCTCCACTGAATGTCACTTACTGGAGCCATGAAAAAAGCAACAGCAAATACAAAAGCCAGTAGAGAAGGAAGTCTGAGCTAACGCCATCTCCTGAACCCATTCATCAAAGAACACACTTGTGGCTCAGCTCTACTGCCCAAATCCACACAGAGAAAGACAAATAATGGTCCGTTGGCGCCTTTGGGAAGCTTACCCATCTCCCTAGCATCAACACATGGCAAAACCATTCATGTTGGATTCTCCTCCCCATTTGCCAGGATGCCATGTCTAGACCCTTGAATAGATTATGAAAGCAGCAGGATATTTGTGGAATCTAAGGCTCAGAGAGATAAAATTACCTTCACATATTAATAATCAGGGATTGGGTTCAGTAGATAAGGGGCAATAGCTGAGAATTTGCATTTCTCTTGGGATCTCTGGCCCTGCTGGTGATGTTGGCCTGGGGGCCATGCTCTGAGCATCTCTGGTCCAACCTTCCCCACAAAACAGGAATCCCAGGGTCCTACATTGTTAGCTTCCAACACCGTGTTTAGTAGATTTCAAACTCAGATGCCCAGGTAAAAGACAAAAGTTCTAAAACAATAAAAGACTCAGTACAAAATGTTCCCCTCCCATCTCCAGGGAGGCTGACATCCTACACTAAGCAATCTCTGGAAGAGAAATTCATAGACCTAAAACTTGGCCCAGCATTGGGAACAGGTCCATCCAAACAAGCTAAGGCTTTGCTCCTCAAACACAACTTTGCTCCTCAAACACAGGCAGTTCTCCACTTAGGATGGTTCCACTTTGATTTTTCTTTTTTCTTTTTTTTTTTTTAAAGATTTTATTTATTTATTCATGAAAGACAGAGAGAGAATGAGAGAGAGGCAGAGACAGAGGCAGAGGGAGCAGCAGGCTCCATGCAGGGAGCCTGACGTGGGACTCGATCCCAGGTCTCCAGGATCAGGCCCTGGGCTGAAGGCGGCGCTAAACCGCTGAGCCACCGGAGCTGCCCTCCACTTTGATTTTTCGACTTTATGGTGGTGTGAAAGCAGTCTGCCTTCATTAGAAACGTTACTGGAAATTTTGAATTGGATCTTTTCCCAAGCTAATGACATGTGGGATGATCCTCTCTCAAGGAAAATCAGAAAGCTGAATTCTACTACCCCAAATCATGCACAATGATTTAATAATGATGATGAGCTTGGCCACTAGACATAAGAGAATGTGAAAGACCCCCTAGTGATACAGTGTAAATCTCATGAATAAAAAGGTGTTCTCATCAGTGATGCGGTGTTGTTTCTTTAATGTTGCAATGATTTGAGATATTCAGAAATGCATTCTCAGAACATAGTATAAATTCAGCGCCTCCGTAACCACCTCTGTTCTCCTGTTGATGAGATTTGCTTAGGTAAAATGTGCCTTGCATGTCTACCGTTGACACCTTTCAAGAGCCTGATGAAGTGGGTTACCACTGCCATCTCCCCGTTTCAAATCAGAACTTAGGCCCGGAGGGCTGGATCTCATTTAAATTCATGAATTCAGCTTCCTGAGAAATCTTCATGCCTCAGCACTTTCTACCACCGATGGTGCACACGGTGACTACAGCCGCCGTGCAACGATCACCACCTTGTAGCTCCTTCATCTGCAAGGGTGCCCTCGCTCTACTTGCGATGCTTCTCGAAGCACCATCTTTTGGGCTTTTTCTATAAACGAATTTATCATTTACATCATGACATTCTCATTTCAGGAAAAGAAAGTGTCTCTGTTTTTTTTTTTTTTTTCTTCACATTGATGGATATTTTCTCAAGTGGAAATTTTTAAGAACCAGGAAAAGGAGCCCATGGCTATTGTCTTTCTGTGAAACATTCTCTGTTGATGGATGTTATTGCAAAGTCAGCATTCAGGGGACCGGGGCTTATTGTAACTGCCAGGCATCAGGTCATCCATCATTTAGAATCAATCCTATCTTTTTACCCTCTTCTGTGCTTAGAACCTCAGGGGAAGGGGATCTGCCTTGTTGGTAGGACGACAAAACCCTCTCCGCTCTGCTCAGAAACTGAGACGTGCCTCGCGAAGTCTTGGGGGCATGGCTGTCTCACTCCCTAATAAAGGAGGGGGACAAAATGAACTCTTAAAAGGTGTAAGAGTTTTTATGACACTCTTCATGAATTTCATGAGACAACCGATTTTAAATTTCATGAAAAATGATTTATAGTGTTGGGCTTTCTCCCTTAAATAATAAATCATTTAGCGTGGACTCTTGAGATTTCGAAATACCTTTTCCAGTGGCTTAAATGATGGTCTTTGGCTTCATCTCATGCCAGAGATGGGCCTGTGGTGAATAAATAAACTTGCTCTTCAAAGTAAATAGTTAGAAAGAGTCTAATTATTGCCCTGTGATGATCCACGCCTGGGGAAAATATTCTTAGAGGCAAACAGAAGAACTGTGCAATCCAAAGATGACACTATGGTGAATCTTCTGACATCTGGTCCCCTAATGAGGGGAAACAGTTCTTTAAGACAAAGAAAGACCCTTCCCAAAGGGCACACTGCATCTAATTTCTGCATAGTAAGGGGTTTTCTTTTCTATTTTTAATGGTGAATATAGTGGAATTGTGACAAGTCATCATTCAAGAACTAGGACAAGGAGAAAATATTAAGGCTTTGTATGTATGCCTCTTGTCTAAGAGTCTTTGAATGCTCTCTAAATTCAGAGAAAATGAGGGACCGATGACTCCCACACCACTACACCACAAATCGCTTCTTCCTTTTGGTCAAATATCCAGATATTGTCAGAGATGAGATTAGAGTCCCTGATCGTCCTTCTTACTCATTTATTTAGATGCCACATAAATCCAGCCATCTGAATTAGCACATTGTGAAGGAAAGCCAGGAACACAGGCTGCAAAGTAAAAACTTAATCATTGATCAAACATCTGTCTTTTTTTTTACACTTAGAGACTGTTTTGATGTGTAACCCATTTATATATATAACTTCATCTTTACAATGAGTCTGCAAAGTCAAAAAAAAAAAAAAAAAAAAGCTCATTTTCTTGTGACCCGAGTCTTTTGCAATGAATTAAAAACAAAACCATGTCTTGCAGTTTAGGAATTTCTAGGAAGCCAGAAAAAAAAAAATAGTATCACATAGCTTAGACCGAGTATCAACATATTTGTGCAAGAATAAGAAGGAAAAAAACCCCACAGAAATCATTTATCCAGAATAACACAAGTAAGAACTTTTGGGTAATGAACACAGAGGGGAGTAAGAATGTTTCTTGGATCCCCAAAGCAAAAATCAAAATAAACAAAATGACCCCTGATTCTCCAGCGCATTTCTCTTGAAAGATGGAGTGAAGACAATGTGGTGGTGTCTGCATTTTCCATTTGCAGGGGTGAACTGGATACGCAGATCGCAGAAATGGGTGTATTTTCAACTTCCACATCCAGACCCATGTGTTGGACCAGAGGGTGGCAGGCATAATGAGTTTTGCAAAGTGCCAGGTATGATACGCAAGTGACAACGTTGCACGTTCTAGAATACACTGGTATCTCGTTTAAATCTCTGCAGGTGTCCAAGCCAAGTATGTGGAGTCCTTCGAAATCACCTCCTCAGAGCTAATCACACACTCAGAGGTGCTGCTATTGATTCACATGCTTGGAAATTCCTTCCTTCTAGAAACATCTTCAGAGCCCAGAGCACAATCTTTCATGTCTGCACTGAGCTCACTTTCCTGTGACCCTGACTGTATTTCATGCATTATTAAGGCCATCCCCACAGAGATAAATCTCCATCCTCTCCAAAGTGATTTCGTTTTTTGGCAATATTTCAGGTCATTCTTCAACAAAGTTTACAACGCCCTTAGGAAATCCAAAAATAATTTTCCACAATACATTTGTTAACCAACGATATTACGGACCAGAAAAAAAATAAGATAGTAGGTATCGACATCGCCCTTTTATTCCCTGAATCTCAGTCCCAGGAGTAACAAAAAGTTCCTATAGAGCATTTTCAGGCTTTATCAGCAGACTGAAGAGACTGTCTCAGGACAGTGATGAAAAGCGTCAGGAAAACAAGTGATATTTGCACTGGGTGGATCAATATTTTGAGAAAAAAAAAACATTTAACCAGTTCACCCAGCTAACAAGTAGCTTTGGGAAGCTGACTGCTTTCTAAAAATGTTGAGTTGTCCCAAGATGCAAACAACAGCTGGAGACAGCCTGGTAAGCTAATGGCAGAGGAGGGACGTTTGGGGATGTTGTTGATGCTATTTGTGTTACACCAGCCAGAGCAGAAACAGGTTTTTGCCCAGGAGTGGACAGGGTCACCCCAGCCTAGAGGCTGGAATCCTTGGCTACTGCTGCTGGCTGGTGGCCATCATCACACAGGTCCTGACCACTTGAGCAAGAAGAGCCCCTAAACTCAACTGTGTGGGTGTGTTTGCTGCATAACAACATCCCACAAAGCGGGACAACACACAATTACTGGGAGACTCAATATACAAACGGACAATGGGCAGAGCATGTTTAAGAACAGAACCCGGCCCACGAGCTACCCAGGGGACCAGCCCTCATCTACGGGGACCAGCCCAGAAAGCCAGCCTGCTGTCTCCACATCAGTCATGCAAGGAGCCAGATGTCCGTCCCCATGACTATCCAAGGAATTAAACCATCACTTCTGGAACAACCAGGCCCCATTGGACAGGACTTGATCAGTAACTAAAGGCTTCCCTATGTTTTGACCAACTTCCTATTTAGGACCAACCAGAGAGCCAGACATGGTCCCCTAACCCATCCTATGGGATGCCCTACTTGTAGAGAGCCACCCGCATCCTCCCCACACCCGTAGGCTCTGCTCAGGGCACCCCTGAAGCCTTCCTTTTTCCCACCAACAAACCTGTCCCACACCCCCAGCTGCGTACCAGCGTCCACCAGACACAGAGATGGTGGCCAACACCCCTGCTAAAGTGACCTCTGAATAATAAACCCGCCTTGCATTTTTCACATGGCTGGGCTTTATTTCCACACACAAGATGACCCATAGCCCTGAATGTACGCCCTGCAACTATCAACCTTCCGGGAGAAAACACACCAGGGAATCTTACGGAATTTGGGATACACGCAGACGTCCTAGAACATGGAAATCATAAACCATACTAGAGAAAAATTGACAAATTGGACTTTATCCAAATTAATAATCATCCCCTCTTGGGATGACAGCATTAAGAAAGTTAAATGATAAGCCACATCCTGGAGAAAATATTATTACATATTTATATTTATAGGTGTATATTCAGAATGTCTAAAGAACTTTATTCCAAAAGACAAACTAATAAGCTATTGACAAAATATTTGAACAAGCACTTCACAAAATACATATATAGTAAATATCTATTTATTATATAATATATAAAATACACATTTAATATTTAATTATAATCTATATAATAATTTATATACTAATAAATAATTTATGCACACAATAATTTATCAATTGTAATATATTTATTAAATTATAATATGCTATATGTTGTATGTTATGACATATATCAATATTGTATATTTGACTTACTATTAAATTAAATATAATCTAATTATATTTTGAATATATTTATTTATATAGTAATATTGTATATTAATATATACAATATTAATATATTAATATATTAATATTGTATATATTACATATTAATATTACATATTGATATAATAATATTCATATGATACTTATTATATTATATTAATATAATAATGTTTATATGGTATTTATTATATTATATTAATATAATGATATTTATTATGTTATATTAATATAATAATTTAACAAGTTAATGAATGTTTGATTTATTAAATTAAATTAAAATTTTGTTAATTCAATAATATAATTAATAAAAATTAATTAATAGTAAAGTAGTAATTTAATATATATTTGCGTGATATGTAAATATATTTTATCTATTTGAGTATATATATTTATTATTTTAAAATATAAAAATAAATATATTTATATATTTTAATAAATGTTGATGTGCCTAATAAATATATGTATGCATTTAATAAATATGTATTTATTATTTTAATAAATACATGTGTATTTTAATAAATAGATATTTATATATTTAATAAATTGATATTTATATATTTTAATAAATGTATACTTAATAAGTATGTATTTATGTATTTTAATGAATGCATTTATATATCAATAAATATATGTTCATATTTTTATAAATATATAGTTACGTATCATGTAAATTATACTATATTCCTAATTAATGTACATTAATTTTCTTCTGTGGGCGAATAGACCTGTGAACAAAGACCTTCGAAGCGGCCAGTAATGAAGGTGACGCGGATTAGTAGCACCACAGCACCACCAGCGTGCGTACAATCTTACAAGCCTGACCACAGCCAGCATTGCGCGTGGCCCAGCTGCAATCCCTACACATCCCTGGGTGGGATTCAAAAACAATCCAAGTCCTTTTGAAAAACAGGGTGGTGCACGACCCAGAACTTCTACTGGTAAGCATTTAGCAAGAGAAGCATGGAGAGGAAAAGTGTCTAGACCAGGTGCCGTGCGACGTCTGGCTGTCCTCCCAGGCATGGGGTCCCGTGGAGCCCCACGGGCACGGCCTCCACGACCGCAGTCAGCGTGAGCTTTCCGAAAACGGTGCAGAGAGTGGCTCCCTCGTTGCCCCTGGGCGTTCGACTGTGCTCCTTTGTGGGCACCTGCCATGTCTCCCCGGGGAGGTGTCCCCAGCAGGTGACCCGGGCCAGCTTCCCTCACCCCCTGCCTGATGTCACCTGCATCAGTCTCCTCATCTAAGTTCACCTGTGAGCCCCACAATCAGATGATAAATACTCCCCAGCGGGCCTCCAAGAGCCAGGCCCGGCCTT